>NC_071388.1:124127819-124787180 GCF_022682495.2 Desmodus rotundus
GGCTAGGACCCAGGTATCCTAACTCCCCATTGTGGGCATGCCCAACACATCCAGCCAAATGGCCATGGCTTTTGGTTTCTGGGTTCCAAGAGGTACATGGAAAGTGGCCGGTTATGTGATTCACTGCAGGATGCTTGACGCTTTTCTTGGCAAAACTCCTGGTTGTTGGTTAGGAAGAAACCCTGTTTTTTCCCTGAGCTCATCTGTTTGGTTGTAATGTATATGTGTCTGTTTTCTAGGTTTTGGGCTGGTTGAAGAAGGGCAGTTGGAATGGAAGATTGTTAGAAATGATCTCTATCTTTATCCTTGAAATCTGAAAACTCTAAATAATTAGAATATATCCCACTCCTTTTCCCCCAACACTTCAAAGACTTGCACATGGCATTCTTGTGTTCCACACTGTAATTACATCTAGAATGACTTTTCCTGAATCCTAACACCTTTCTTTCCCTCAGTTACCCCATTTCCCCAACAGATCTCCTTCTTTTGACCCCATCATTTTTATTCCTGAGGTTGATTCTGGCAAGGGACACTTTCCAAATGCCACTATGTACTTTTTAGCCAAATGTGAAACTCTAAGATCCCCAAGGAAACCCAAACACCTGTGGACTACGTTCTTTTCTTTGTGTTTTACCTAATTACAATTTGCCTAGTTCACTAGAGCGTAAATTTTAGCAGCAGATAAAAAAGAATATGACATTTCCACAGTGTGAGCATCAGCTGTCCCGAGGTTACTTTAAAATCTGTGAAGGATTTCTACCTCCTCAGGGCACATGTTCTCCAAGAGAGACAGAACTGAAATACTAATAAGATACTTAATGTGTAGCAGCCTCAAATAACCTGGGCTCTGCGTTAGCACTTCAGACAGTGGGGGTCTCCCCAGCACCCTGACACAGGCACCAGGAGCAGGATCAAGAGCCAAGGGTGAAAGGTCCAAACAGGAGCATGAAATTCCCTTTCAAAGCTCCTCAGAGGAAGCACATCTTAACCACCCAAATAGGTTGCTGAGCCAGGCCCGGGCACCTGCTGGGTAGGCAAGGGCATTTGCCTGTTATCACAATTTGTTACAAATATTGAAAGCTTATCCCTCCCTACAAGCATTTCTGTTGCCTAAAAGTTAATCTTCTCTTGACTTCTTTGGGGCACTACAGACATTTTGTGTAGGGTAACACTGTTATTGGGGGCTGTCCTGTGCTTTATAGGATGTTTAGCAGAATCCCTGGCCTCTGCACATGGATAGTAGTTCTCACCACCTCTGAGCTGTGCCACCTGAAAATGCCTTCAGCCACTGCCAGATGTCACCCAGGGTGGGGTAGGCAACACAATATCCTGTCTGAGAGCCACTGGGCTAGGTGATGCAGTGTGAACCCTGGAGGTATTACTTGGATTATGGGTGACCTCTATAAAAATGTCATCCTCCACGAGGCTTGTGGGGCTACCTGTGTGGCCAAGTTACACTTCTTTCTGCTGCCCCTGCATGAGGCTAAGGGACACTCACATTTTCACAAATGGAATGGCATCTAATTCATTGCACATTTATTTCATTTTAGATCCCTCGCCTAGCTTTCAGTTAGCCCTGGCAGCCACAGGTTGCTACTTTGCACAGCATCAGGTATCATCTGCTCCCTCCAGGTACTAAACAACAACCATAGACCTGTTTTTTACTTTGAAATCCTACTTTGCAAGCTCTTATTTAAATGTTTCAGGCTCCAACACATTTGAATTTAAGGTGGGTAGCCCTGGGGGTGCTGAGAAATGGCGGGGGTAGGGAGGGACAATATCCATGAAGAGTGACAAACTCTGAGGGTGGGCTCTTTTTCCTCTAAAATGTCTCATTAGGGTCCTGAGACTTGGCCTCCCTCTCTCGGTATCCTGCAGCCAATTTAATTGAGCAACGGCCTTGTCACGGCACACTGCTCCTTTGACAGGAGGGTTAACTCATTCTGTCCATCCTGACATTTGCTTTCTTAAGGCCCTCACAATATGCAGCTTACGTAATTAAATGCAGGTCACATCGCCGCCTCCCTTTTCAAGCCTGTCTGAGGGCACAGTGGGTTCTTTCTAATGGCTAGCTCCTGAACACGTGATTTTTAGCAGCTAGTTGGGTCTTTGTTTCATGTTGTTATTGTGTACAACACTTCTCCCCACTAAAAACGCCAAACCTCAGCGTAGTGAAAATCCAGCCTGAACAGCTGAAAAGACTGTGGGTTTTCTGAGGGTGGACACATAGTGACAGAGAGAAATTTGAGACCCTGGTTCTGTTAAGGGTCTTGGAGCAGCCTCCTTGTCGTGGTCAGTACTTTCTAGTAGTCATCCTGCAAAGTTTAGTCCTGGGAAACAAATCCCTTGTGTCACATTGCATGTGTCCATTCTCCTCGAGTTGGGATGAGCTTGTCAAAAATAAGGCAAATCTTTAAAATGACCTAACAAGAGAGAAGTTCCAGGAAGGACTAAGGATAACTCTTATTTGTAGTGTCCATTTTAAACAATAGATTTCTCTGGGGTAACTGGGAGTGATTATAATGAGTTTGGATTTAGTTTAACCCAATGCTGATTTTGCACATTACAGAGATTTGTCATCTTTAAGTCATGTGCCAGATGAATGCTCTGAAATAGATGCAACTTTGTGTGAATTCTCTATCATACAGCAAAATCTGATTGCTCTATTAATAGCCAAAGTCCTTGGCCTTGGGAAGGCAGGGGGCAGCATTTTCAAAATTCAAAATTCATCCTCTCTGCATAATTAGTTGTGAATCTCTAAGTGTTCGAGCTGAGAAATGAGCCAGGAACTGGAGCAGTTATCCTTCAGCATCCCTTTTAATATTGTTCCATAGTCATCATTTCCTTGTGTTTTTCTAATTACTGCAAAACCAATTGTTTTTAAATCAATTGCCCTGACTCTTTGTAATTTGTTGGATGTAATCACCTTTGAAAGAAGAGAACATACTTCTTTGTTCAGGAAATTGGGGACTTGATTAGATGAGCATCATCAGGGGGCTGGTTTCAAAGCTCTGTTTGGCCTGATTGGTGCATTTTGAGGGCGACTGGCTTAAGGAGGGAGAGGCTGCTGTTGAAAGTGAGCTCTGTAGCACAGTGGTCTATAGACCCCAGTGGGCTTTACTTTGAAGTAAATTTATAAAATTAAAAAGAAGTAGGAATTCTTGCTCCTCACTCTGAGGAGTCAACAGTATGGCTGGCCTGTGACCATAGAATGCAACTGTTTAGGTGCCAGATTATCTTCTCTCTCAGATGGTGCTTCAAGTCTGTGTGTCTGATGAGAAGCACCCAGGGAGCAGGGTCATGTCCCTAACCAGCCCCCATCCCCAGTATACTCCACTGGCATGTGCACAGAGCGAGAGATGAACAAGCCAAAATAAACTAAGTTAGGTATCAACTCTCTTCCTTGCTTTTATTCTTTTTGCCAATCTTGTCTATCAACTAACCAGTTCAACTTGGAGATTTTCAAAGATCAAATATCAGAAGAGCACAGGTTCTGAACCTTTGTTTCTTTCAGACATGAAGGGTGTAATACATTTTCATCAATAAGAGTGACTGTGACAATAATTACCAAATTTGGACAGAGATTATGAAAATAAAGCCAGGGAACATGGGGCCATTTGTGAGTAACAAAACAAGGTTCTGATATGCCTCCAACAGCTTCCACAAAAAATAATCATTGAAGAGTAAGCTGAAATTCTGCTTTCTTGAGAAAAATTGGGAAAAAAGGATTTCATGCTTTGTCTAGCATAGCCCTTAGAAAAGGTGAAATGTCCTATCCCAACTACTCTCTGTAGGTACCTGCTCTGGCTCTTTCTCTCTGTAGACAAGGAAAGGCCTGAAAGGATAATGGACGTGTGTTCAAGTATAGTTGTCTCCATTTTCCCCCCACCACTCTCCCAAGACCTAAACCAGTCCTGTGAATTATTGTTGCATTTTTATTCAACACTTACGATATTGTTTAACATTTATGAAACACCCCTGATGTGCCAGATCCTGTGCCAAGTGCAGAACATGAATGAGGGAGCTGAACATGCAAAGGAATAAGTATAATCTCAAATGCCAAGTGACAGAATTAAATACATTGTATTATAGGGGAAGACACAAGGAAGAATAATTAGGTGTAGCTGATATAGGAGCATCTGGGAAGATTTCCTGGAGGAGGTAAAATGAACCGTACCTCAAAAACTAAGTAGAAGTTACATAAAAGTTACAGAAGAAGCGCGTTGGTCCGAAAGCCATTCCAAGAAGGGGGACTACAAAAGCAAAGGCACAGGAGCCCCTAAGAGCATTATGTGTTCAGAACAGTGAAAGCATTTTGATGATGCATAAAGTCAAGACAGGAAATGAAAAAAGATGAAGTGGGAAAGGCATGTGAATTTCACAAGAGGAGGATATTGGATTTTGTCTGTGGGTAATGGAGAGTCCCTAAAGAGGTTTTATTTTTTATTGTTGTTCAAGTATAGTTGTCTCCATTTTCCCCCCACCACTCTCCCCTACCCTATCCACCCCCACCTCCCACCCTGGATCCCACCCCTCTTTGACTTTGTCCATGGGTCCTTTACACATGTTCCTTGACGGCCCTTCCCCTTCTTTCCCCCTATCGCCCCTTTCTTCCCTCCCCTCTGGTTACTGTCAATTTGTTCTTTAACTCAAAGTCTCTGGTTCTATTTTGCTTGCTTATTTGTTTTGTTGATTAGGTTCCACTTATAGGTAAAATCATATGGTGTTTAGCAAAGGAACTGATGGGATTTTGCACCTTGGTGGCAGCATGGAGAGGACTGGCAGTAGGCTGACTGGAGCATGGGAAAAAAGGAGGACATGGGGCTGTGTAGGCCAGATGAAGGCACCACGGTAGAAGAACTAGAGGGGCGTAGATTTCAGCAGTATCTGGGGGGGAATCCAGCAGGACCCTGGCATACCCAGATGAGAAGAAAGAGTCAAGGAACACCCCTAGCTTCCTAGCTTGTACAGTTCTCCCTCAATATCTGCAGGGGATTGGTTCCAGGACCCCCCCAGGACAGATATCAAAATCCACAGATGCTTAAGTCCCATACATAACATGGCAGAGAACAATGTAAACAGTCAGCCTTCTGGGTCTATAGATTCCCACTCAAAAATAATATCTTTGACTCGGAGTTGGTTGAATCTTCAGATGCAAAACCTATGGATAAAGAAGGCTGGAGGGTGGACTGTATTCCTAAAAGAATGAGGAGACTACCAGTTAAAACAGAGAACCTGAGAGGCAGAGATTTCTAGAGAGGAAAAGAGAGGTTTCATTTTGGATTTTTGCCTGAGAAGTACCTGGCAGGGTCAGTGATGGTGATGGGCAGCCTGGTAGATGAGCCCTGGTAGGGAAGAAGTCTTGGCTAAAGATTATGTTTGCATCAACCAGGTCCAGCAGGGTCAGCTAGGGGTGAGGCTCCTCTCCCTCCCTCCATCCAGAAATTGGAGCTTCACTGCTACAACTCCCCTGGGTCTGCCTCCACCCTGCACTCTGCGTCTAGTTCACTCTCTCTTTCCCCCGTCTCCACCTCTGTCCCTTGGCCATGCTTTCTCTGAGGCCCTGTCTGCAGGAAAGAGGCAGGAATATTTATTATGGCCAGCTTGGCAAATTACTGTGGGTAGCTCTGTGGAGTCAAAACCACAAGACTACTCTCGTCTGCAACCTAACCTGCTGGGCCACCTACCCAGCTCCTAAATCCTGCTCCCGCTGCTGACTCTAAGCTAACAGCCTGGACTTTTGGTATATATTTCAAAGTGAAGCTAAAGAAACCAACCTTGAAATAAAAGATGTATATTTAGTTTAGTGTTTTATGAGCCCAGCGGCAGGGTTTTGGAAGGCAGGTTTCTTTTGCCACATTCGGTGTGATTCAAAGAAGTGAGTAGGCATGAGAAACCAGGAAATGAGGGGTCACAGGGCACTCTTTTAAAGGTAGTCACCCCTCCTCTTCCAGGCATGCTGTGAGGCAGGGTGAGTGGCTAATGACTGGGCAGCCAATGGGCAGGAGCAGTGGGGAGGAGCAGTGGGGAGGGAACAGAGTGATAACCAAGGTCCTTGAATGTGCATTTCCTAGAAGCCCTGGAGGACAGATTGCCATTGTCAAGTACCCTCCTCCAACTGAGGGAAATTTCAGGGAACCAGGGAGACAGTGCATGTTTGAGAAAGAGCAACTATCTTGGAGAGCATCCAGTAAGGCTTCGAGATCTACAGGCAAATTCCATCCTGCAGGTTGGGACCTCTATTATGAAACCTTGTTACTTAAAGTGGGACTGGGGTGGGAGGCAACCTCACATTCACAGGCACACGTGGTAAACACAAGGCAAAACCATGACTTGAAGGGAAGTATATCTCACTGCACACCCAAGGCACTCACTCCTTTTTGTGGTTTTACTCCCAATTGTTTCTATTTTCTTTGCAGATCAACTTTGCCAATATCTAAAAAGTTAAAGGTGCCACATCTACCTTAAATGCTTCTTCCTAGGATTTGTTGGAAGCCAGCAGGTACCCACAACAGTGCCAGCTGTCTGCACACAGTTTTTCCTTTTTGGCAGCAGAGTCATCAACCAGGGCTGACCAGCACTCAGCTGGGTCAGGTGCTTTGTGTGACAGAGCTCTGACAGTAAGTTGACTTGGAAAGGCCGCTTCCACTGAGGCTGCTTAGACCTCAGTGTCTTCTCCCAAGAAGCACCAGTTGCCCAGGCTCTAACGCAACAGAAAGAAAGAAGCCCACTCCTTTCAAATAGGGATTTGCTCAAATAGGATGAGCAAAGTGAATAGGGAGAGGAAACAGCTGAGGCTGAGGCTCACTTCATTTCATAGGATATAGGGTGGAAAAAGATAGAAGAGCAAGTTGAGCAAGTTCACTGTTCCCTGGGACCTGCAGCCATCATTTAGTATTTATTCCTATTGCTCTGCACAGCTCATCTGAACAAAGCAATGGTAAAAACACAAACCCTGAAGTAAGTTCTCTCACATTCTGGTGCTCCCTTGCTCAGAGTCAGACAGTTGTCTTAATCTTGTTTCCTTTCCCAAGATGTTTTCAAATTGCCTTCAGACCATCCTTCTTTCCCTCTATCATGTCTCTACCCACTCCCCACTGGAACCTCACTGCCAGAGGGAGAAACGGGACCACCAAGTATGAAAATTGTTACTCTTTTAGGAACAGCCACATTTGGAATAATGAATTCCTCTCACGTCTTTCTTCACTTAGTTTCTAAGACGCCCCACCCACCCCACCGCCTTTCTCTTCCTCCCTCACTGCTTGTTCCTGCTCCGTCTCCTTTGCTGGCTGTTCATTTTCTCTTTGACCTCTGCATCAACACTTTCTTCCCTTCTCATCCTATCTGGACCCAGGACCTTAAATGCCATCTACACTCAAATTTACATTTCTAGACAGGGCCTGATCTGCCGAACTCCAGACCACCTACCATTTATTCAACACCTCCACTTGCCTAACAAGCACCTCAGACTCAGCGTGTCCAAAATTAACTGCCAATCTGCCTCCTCAAGCCCCATCCTCAGCCTTCTCTTCTTCAGTCAGCAGAATGCCATCCCTTCAAGGACCCAAACTGTGGAGCCACCATGGGCTCTGCTTTTATTTTCACCCCACCTACAATCTGTCAGTAAATTATGTTGTATTTTTAATTAGGTCTGGAAGCAGACCATTCTCACTCCTTGTGTTGTGTAAGCCGTGTGTGGCTATTAATATTTAAATTCAAGTTAATAAAATAATTAAAAATAAAATAGAGCAAAAAGGCATGGCTCTTAGGAAAATTACAGCAAAAATTAAATTTAAAAATTCAGTTCCTTACTCTCACTAGGCACACTTCAAGTGCTTCTGGGCCACATGGTGAGTGGCCATGGCACTGGGCAGTGCAGACGCTGAACACTGCCATCACAGAGGAGGGTTCTCCTGGCCAGTGCTGCTCATTCCCTTCCCTGTGACCACCTGGTCCCAGCCATGAACATGTCTTGCCTGAATGCTATAATAGCCTCTTAGCTGATCTTACTTCTTTAGGCTTTAAAAAAGGGCAGCTGGAGTGGTCCTTTTAAAACATTGCTCTCAAAGTTGTCCAAAGGCTCCCACAAATGTCTCTCAGAGAAGAAGCAAAGTCCTAGGAATGGCCTTACCAGCCTTGGCCTCTTTTACCTACAAGACCTCATCTCCCAGACTGCCAGCTTGCTCTTGGCCACAGCTGCACTGGCTGCCTGCTGCTCCTCCTCAAGACTTCTGCTCTGGCTGCTCCCTCTACTGAGAATGCGCTTCCCCAGACAGCCTCCTGGCTTACTCCCACCACTCCTTCAACTCTCTTCTCAAACACCACCTTCCCAGTGAGGCTTGTTCAGGCTGCTCCATTTAAGTTTTCACTTCTCCCCTTCCCATCTCCACTCCCAGCAGCCCTGCACTTCCATCCTGCACCCTGCTTTACTCGTCTTGTCCACAGCACTGATCTCCTTTCAATAAACTAGATACACTTTCTAGTTTATTGTATGTGTTTTTTTACTGTCTGGCAGGGATTTTTGTCCATTTACTCTCTGCTGGAAAGCTTGCCTAGAGGAGGCTTTCAGTGATTATTTGTTCAATAAATGAATGGGGTTTTAGAGCTGGAAGGAGCCCTGGACATCATTCTTGGATGAAGCAGTGGAGGGTCAGTGAGGTGAGGTTATTCACTGTGTACTGGGTCAGGGGAGGAGCTGGGACTAGGAGCTGGCGAGGCCCTAGGCATCTTCACTGGGCAGGCCCTATGACAATGAACTCCCCTTCCCTTTTATCTGTCACAACCAGAGGGACACTGACAAACCACAGAGAGCTAACAGATTCAAAGACCTAACTAAAATACCACACATGTTTGCCACTTTCTTGCTGGTAGGCCTTGGCAGCATTCAACCACTGGTCCTGCTTCCTGAGGACCAGCAGGAAGCAAGGAGCAGAATGGAGTCCCTGGTCAATGGCTATTCATACATGCCACTCTTGTCCCCACGTGTCACAAATGCTAGGACTCTTGGAAAACTGGAAACATGAATGGTTGCTATATTGCATTGTCCCCTAAAGCAACATATTAGTCTTGTGGGTTTTTTTTAAGTCATGGTTTCATCAGTTAATTGCTAAATTAGTATTTGAGAAAAAAAGGTGATTAGTACAAAAAGAATAATTCTTCATTGCATCATTAAAATATTTCTGACAACTCAGAAAAGATTAGGAGAAAAGCAGACCCCAGATCACATGTTGTATTAGGGGTACATCTGTCTTCCTGCATCTGTAAGGAAATGCCATCTGAATACACATTTTTTTTAATGCCTCGGGACGATGATTTTTCTGCTGCCAATTTCAATTTAAATAGAAATAGTGTGAAGGAGTTTCAGCCTCATAAACAGACCTGTTCATAATGGCATGGCTAACAGGTCCAGAGCAACACAGCATGATGTGAGCAAAGAGCCTAGAAATTCTATCCAGGGCTCACTGGATGATTTCACTTGCCAAAGGATGTAATTAAGAACAAACTTATCTTTATAGTCATTCCTTCATTACTGAGATAGCTCAGTTGGAGCCTTTTTGGGAGATACCAGATTTGGAAATATCCTTACAGACTGCACTGCAATGTCATGAAGATTATACCAGGAAACAAATTGATGTGCACAGACAATCTTCTGTACGTGCCAGAAAATTAGATCTCAGGAGCGACATAGAGCTGAGATGTAAAAGCAAGGGAGGAGGTGGAGGCAGAGCTCAGTGAAAGGCATACTCAGTGGCTTCCCAGACAGAGGAGCCCCAATGTCCCATGTGTTTGCTGTGCGTTACCTGGGGTGGCGCTCTTCATTGCTTTCACTAACTTGCCCCTTCCAGCTCCAAAACCATTATTTCCATAGTCTGGTCACTGCCACTATCACTGCCACCACCGGCAGAGTACGAACACATTCTGGGTACCTTGTCCTAAATGAGTAATATGAGACTGTTAAGGTTATTCATGCAAACGCAGCTGGGTCAGAAAAAGCTGTGAGGACGTGAAACAGTTCCTATTTGGCTGTTGCTGGGTGCACAGAATGCCATTCCACTGCCCCACCCCCAAGTGAAACTCTGTTCGCCTGTCTGCAGAGCTGGCGCAGTCTACTCATTACCCCAGCTGCAGAAACAGGCCTGTGCTAATGAAGCCATTGACCACACAGCCGTTGTGCCAGGCATAGGAAAGTCCCCACATTACCTGATCTGCAATTTGTACACTTCTTTATGGGGTCTTATTTTTCTCAAGTGCCTGTTAGAGTTGCTGTTCCAAGCATAATGGCTTATTTATTTAACTGATCTCATCATTGGCTTTCAAGTATCTTAATGTATGAAAAAAATCAACCTTGGGAACAAAAGAATAAATGTTTGCCTAATTTGTTTTTTTCCCTCCAGCCTCTGAAAGGGTAGGAACCTTTCCTGAAGTACACAATTGCTAACCTGACATAATCCTTGAACCTACTGACAGAGAGCAGGTCCAGGGACTCAGTCCCACTTTTGCTCACATGCACACAGCTGGACCCACCAGGATGGTACTGGGGTTGTGATGATGCCATCTTCAGGAATTGTGGAGGCGGTGGATACTCTATAAATAGTTTTCCCAAGCAGGATAGTGGATCTAGGACTGCACTCCTGTGTGTAGAATCAGGGTGTTTGCAGACTGCCTTGTCGGAGCCTATTATTCCCAGAGAGTATGCATCCCAGAGAGTACAGTCACAGATGTATTGGATGGGTCTCTAAAGTCTCTTAGGGAGAGTGTCGTTTGGTTGGAAATTATAAAAAACACATTTTAGGATGTGAGCTCTTTTAGCTGTGGTTATAAGTTCAAGCACTTACTCATTTCCTTTACTCTTTCATTCATTTAGTGATTCATCTACCCATTTAACAGATGTGTATTCAATATCTACTCTGTGCCAAGCCATGTGTTAGGTTCTGGGGGTACAGAGCTCAATACAGCAGATACCGGTAGTCTAGGAAGGGAGATGTCCATTGAGGATGACAAGTCTATGGGCTATGGTTCCAAAGAAGCCCCATGTTTAAAGTTACCGTGGGACTCTGGTAACATTTCTGGGTATGAGGAGATGCATTTTTTTCATTCCTCGATTCAACAAACATGAGTAGAACCAAGTACTGTGCTGGATACTAGAAATATAAAGCTAACTGTTGCTGTAAATGTTCCCTCTCTGGCAGTCAACAAGGCAGAGTTCTAAGTTCCAAGTCGTGGTGGTGACTCTTACAATACATGGCAGGATTTCCAAAAGGCCAAGCTGGTGGCAGATGATGAGGGAGGCGGCCCCAGAGAAGTGTATGTTCAGGGGATGTGAATGTTGGGTGAGGAGTGCCCTGCTGTCACATGTCTAGGGGACATCACTGAGCAATTCTCTCTCTTTCTTGGAATTACTAGAACATCTTTGCCACTTTTACCACATGTTGTTTCTAAACAGTTTCCCCATCCAACTCTGGATCTCTTTTAGGGATTTCTCTCTAATTTTTAGATGGGAGAGCCAAGGCAACAGAGCAGTAAGGGTCATAGAAGGGCTGCAAAGCTCTGGTGCTTGGTCCTATGTCCTTCCTCCCACCCTCTCACTGATGGGTACCACCAAAGACACCAAAGTGGGCCAGTCCCAGGACAAGTTGAGAAATAGTGAACAGGCTGGATATGGCCTGCATAATTAGCTAAAACTCGTAGATGGGACAAGGTAGAGAAGGTAATAACAAGTACCCAGAGGGATGATCAAGAAGTCCCTGAACCATGACCTCCTCCCTAGGCCAAGTCACACAGGAAGGGCCTGTGTGTGCCTTCTCAGGGTGGATTAGAAAGCCATAGCACAAATGACAGAGATTAAAGAAATGCAGGTCTCACTGTCCCTGGCAAGTCATAAGACCACTCCAGGCCTCAGTTTATTCATCTCTAAAAGGAGTCTAATTATACCTGATTTACCTGTCTGTCTCATGGGAACAAAGTAAAGGTTAAAGTCACTGAGGAGATAATGAAAAAATATCATCCAATCATTCTAAATGGTACTCTTATGGCTCAGGAGAGTAAATGCCTCTTCCACAAAGTCTAATCAGGGCAAGGCATCCATATCTGAAGAATCTGGGTGCAGATCCGTGACAGCACTTTGAATTCCGCCCAAGAACCCATGGTGTTACTTAATAATTCAGAACTAAGAGTGAACCTTGGGCCTAGGTTTTTAGTTACTAAACCAACAACAGATTTGACTTAAAATTAAATCTATCACAAAAGTGTTTAAGGAGTTCACTTTTCAGTCAGAACCAACAGGTGGAGCTACCCTCCTGTTGGCCTCCACCTCACCTGGGCATCCGCAGGGGGGTCTTCAGCCCTCCAGTCTGGAAGCAGCTCCCTGGTCATGGTGTTTTCAGCATATTCAAACGATAAGCAAGGCTGAGGCCTTGCTACTGCTTCATTCTGCCTTTGGGAATTGATTTTTCCTAAATGAGAAAATGTAAATGAAATTACAGTCAACTTTCTTTAGCTCTATATAAATTCAGGGAAGGGAATGGGGAAGATATTCAGAAATAATGAAAAGATACAAATATGGGGAAAGTTGCACTTCCCAACATTCTGCACCCTGCAAGTCTGTGTTAACAGACATGTCTGCAGAATTCCGCACATCTATAGAGGATGTCCGCACACCTTGGAGACTAAAAGGCAAACTGTCCTTGAACCACTTTTCCTTAAAATGTTGATAAGCTTTTCATGGTAAGGAAAGGTTCAGTGGGCAAACTGGGAAACACTGACAATTTCTCAAATAGTATTATTCATCAAATAACTAACAGATTTCCTTTTTGGAGAGCATCTCAGAGCCTTCATTGTGCTAATGCGGACAGTCATAACTTCAAAGGGTGATTTAAATTTGCAGACTTTCCCCAACACGTTTGAGCAGGGAACCCTGATTTCCCTAGAATACCTGTGTAGATTATTTTAAATGATAATGTTAGGAAACTTTGCTCAGAGGCCCTTAAAAATCCTGCCGGGCCATTCTTCTCAAGCTGTGATTTGCATGTGTGGTCAATTGAGCTTTTATTAAATTGCAGATTCTGATTCAGTAGGTTTGGGGTGGGGTCTGAGATTCTGCATTTCTGACAAGTTTCCAGATGATGCTGATGATGTTAACCCATGGACCACATTTTCAGGAGCAAGGATGTAATTAACAGAGAACAATTAAAGAAAGTTCCTTGATTATCCATAATAGTAGATTAACCTGCAGAGCGTATTCCTTCTCATGCCAGAAAGGAGATGCTGTTATTATCCTCCAGCCTTGATGGTTACTAACAGGACATGCTGAGATAGCCTGTCAACATCATTTTGCTTGCAAGCAGAAGCAAAGTACATAGTTGTATTTTCATCAACGCTGTGAGATTTGTACAGTTAGTTCCATTTTTTATATGGGGATAAGAGAAAAACCAATTCAAATGCATACATTAAGTAGGAAGTGACTGCTTTAAACCACTTTCCTTTTGTTCCAGCTGGTTCTCCATTCCTTATTTTTTTAAATGAGTAACCAATGGCTACAGAAAAGCCTTGGAAATCTGGCCGTGCCTCCGAACCACACTGACAATGTCATTGGGTGGATAGGAAGGGTTGGATGGGTGATACGAAAGTATCCGGCACCATGTTGACCTCGCACTTTGCCATATTCTACTTTTTTACAACTCTTCATGGCAATTTAATTAAGACACAAACTAGTGCTATGAATATTACAGCAAGATCAGAACAATCTCCTTCCTATCCCCTTCTTAGAAAGCAATTCAGGGCTTGTGGTTTCTATTCAATTTGTTATAATGACAGTGTTTAATCATGGCATCTACTCGGCAGCCGCTGCTGAATTGAGGTCACACATGTGACTATTCAGGCATGAAGCACATAATCTATAACTAAGATTTCGCCCCTGAATCTCTGGAGGCTGTGTCATTAATTAACAATGCATTTATTTCAAAAATAATATGCATTCTGGCATTTCAATACATAGCCTTGGCTTGAAATGAGCAGAAGTTTGTGATGCAACATTCATGGCAGTTAGTATTACAGTATGAAGGAAGAACTCAGCCAATCACATTTATTCAAAGATGTTTAATTAAAAGTCTTCTTTTCTAATTTTTCAGTAGCCTATACTATAATTTCTACTTGCTGCTCCTTTCTCATCATCAAATAATAAATGAAAGTCTTTAGAGTTCTATTTCATATGCTTATGTATGTCATAAATGTAACGTAAGCCATACAAGTTAAAATTATGTAGTGTCATCTTGAGCAGCAATAAATATTTTTAATCTTGAGGGGACAATAAAAAACTTTGACCCTTAGCCTAGTCCTATATTTAATCATGAGAGCTTGTTTCAACTGACGGTAACCAGAAATGGTGCTTCCTGGTGGGAAGGCTCACTCCATTCTATTGCAGTTAATGCACAGTCTACTGCTGATGTATCCACCTAGGTTTTTTAATTCATTCAACATATAAATATATTTGAATAGGATAGGATTATGTCAGAAGACACATGTGTCTGGTTAGAGGGCAAACAACATTTCAGTTAACTTTACATTGCTCTATATTCAGAATTGGTCTATATTCAGAATTAATTTTTAAATGACAAAAGCCCATGTGTATGCTGTGTGGTTTTTCTTTTTACTCAACTTATATATCCATATACCTATACCTACATGCTTATTTCCTTTATATGTAAGTACACTCCTTAACATAATGCAAAGAGCAGATAATGTTTAACGCTTGTCCTTACACTTTTTGGCTGAGGACCTGCAGGGATGTTCATGCATCCACATTTCCATTAGGCAGAGGTCACTCACTGGCTTCCTGGTGGAAACATTTTCTGCTGCCTGTTTTTTGTTTTGTCAGCAAGTGCATTATTTTGGTAGGAAAGCAATCTAATTTGGAAAGTAATAGGCATTTTACCTGCAGAGGCTGGTTTGGGGAGGTGACTCTGAAGAGGTCGTACAGCCCTGGCAGTCACCAGGGGGTCGGATGTAGAATGAACCATGGCATTGTCTGCAGAACCCTGGCTGTCACTGGAGGAAGGCACTTCTCTTTCAAGGGTCTGGGCTCTGATGGAAGGTGCTGCACAAAGGGCTGACTGGAGACACAGGATGGGCTCTGTGTCCTCTGGGGAGTCTGACTGGCATATGTACCGTCCCATTGAGCGAGTTCCTGAGTCTGGGAGTGGGAAGGTTCCAATCCCACTGTCCAGGGTCCTCATCTGGCGGTTTGATTCTAGACAGAGTAACATAGTGAGGATTAGAGATGGCTCACATAAAAGGATAAAAGGATCTTGGGCATGTGGATTGCTCTGGAAGAAAGGGGGCTCCTAGAAGAAAGAAGTACTATTAGTGGTGTAGTAAATTTCCAGTGAGTGGCATGAAACAGACATATGATTGAACATGAAAATATTTGCTTCATATAATAGAAGGTGAGAGGGTCAACTGTTACTGGCAGCAAGAGACATGTGTACATATATCCTAATGGTTCTCTAGAGTTATAATAGAAAAAGAACAGTCATTAGAGACTAAAAATTACTTTTGATCACCCTTATTTCAATTGGGAATCATATGACTTCAACCAATTAAGTAAAATTTATTAACTGAAATAAGAGTAATGAGCATAATAACAAATTGAAGTGGTGTCCTAACAAAGGTAATTGTTCATCCCCCTTATATGATTTATCATCCATCCTACTGTTAATTAAGTCTATGGACTCTCAATTTAACTGTGAGGACAAGTAGCTCATATGCTATAAGGGCCATCCCCAAAGTTACTTTACCCATGGTAGTATCACTTATCATATGGACTTCAATGAACCCGACTGCCATTTGAAGTCTTTTTTTGTTTTTGTGGTATAAAATATAGGGAACCATTTTATTTTCATGGCAACTAGTTTCTCTCAACACTTTTTATTACATAATTTATCTTTTTTCTATTGATTTACTTGTAACCTTCACTACAAACTAAATTCTTGTAAGTAAGAATACTTTTATTTTAAGAAGACTACAGAGGCACTTCCTGTCTTTCACTAATACTTTATGCAATGACAAAACTCATCAGTATCTTTCAGATTTCTTGTGGTTCACAGGGATCTCACTATTTCCTAAAACAAATTAAGCTGATTTCATCATATGTGTGTGACATTTTCTGCTAATTATATCTCATCTTCACAAATACATTATCTGAAAAAAATTATTATATATTTAATTTCTGAAGTAGTGGTATGGTTTATTTGAGCCAATGAGACATCTTCTAACATCTGATTTACACCCTACAAAACTCCTGTTTATATAATAATCTTAGAATGAAACATTCTTAGTAAAATTTATGTCAGTATCTTATAAGTTTAGGACTGGGTAAGAGGCACAACTCAGCACTGTGTTAGGCTTGGTGGGAACATAACAGAATATAATGTAATCTTTGTATCGAGAGGCTCAACAGCTAACATTTCTGTGGTGCTTTATGGAACTCTGGCTGGAAGTGTGGTCTCTACCAGTAACTAATTGTGGGAACCCCTGCATGAGATCCTTCACCTCTCAAGGTCTAGGTTGCTTACAGAGTTGCTATGAGGATAAAAATATGTTGACCACCATGTCTCTAGAAGTTAGAATGATACCTAGCATTGCTGAAAGAATAAAATAATGAATGGTGTCACATATAAAATCCCTAATATACTTAGGTAGTAGTAGATATCTGGTAAGTAGAAAGATTATCCTTAAGTACCCTTCTTATACAACTGCATTTAATACTCAGCAGTTAGTACCTGAACTCCAGAATTTGCTCATCCTCCCTCCCTGAAACCTCTTTGCTCTGAGTAGTAGAATTCTGTGAATGTCCTAATACTAAAGTAAAAGTAAAGGGTGTAGGCACAGAGTTGGCATTTATAGGTTCTGGTAGGTTTGGTCTTTGGTTTTGGAAGCACTCAGAAGATGAGTCCCTGTCAAAAGAGAGTCTTCAGTCTCCAAAAGGGACATTTAGTAGGAAGATACAGATAGCCTTTCTCCAGTAGGGTGCCATTTAGCTATTTCATATGCTGTCACACCTGAGACTGGTCATGGACTGTGGAGGTCTGAATCATGTGGCTATAGTCTAAAGTCTTTTCCAGGATCACAAGGGCTAAGTTTTAGATCCATTCATTTCAGGGCCTCCACCTGGTCAGCTTTACTCCAACCAGCTTTACAGATGATTCATTACCTCCTGTATTCATTTTCTCCACAATTAAGGAGACTTAATTGTTACAGAATGGCCTTTTGAGAAATGATCAGCTATTTGCATGGGGAAGTGTTGTCAGAAGAGTTTGAAAAGAAAGACCTTGCTAGTCAGAATTGAGTGTCCTTTCTTTATTTTAGCCCAGATATACAACACTCAGATTTAATATGTTCATGTGTTGTACTTGGGCAATTCTGAATGTCTGAACTATTTTAGTTTCACACAGAAATGGATATTCATCAGAACTGAATCAGCCTTTGAGAATGGGAATCAAAGATTCATGGGATTAACAGCTGAGATGTGTTAGTCCCTGTATGCCAGGCTGTCTCCCATAATAATTTCCTTCCAGCATCTTTGGGATTGCCTAACCCCGAGCCAAAGAGTGTTCAGCATGGAGGGATGCTGGGGACTCCTTTTCTTTTGTGAAGACAGATCATCACGTTCAGCTGCTTATTATAGCTACCAGGAGTTCACTGCTTTCTTTGTATCTCTCTTTATCTTCACAACCCTAAAGGTAAGAGCTAGTACCACCATTCACAAATGAGGAATCACAGCTCCAAAAGGTTAAGTAACTTGCCCAAGGCCATGTGCTATAAGTAAAGCTCTCAGATTTGACCATATGCTTCACCATGAAGTGGCACTGATTCCCCTAAAAGCACATGTAAATCCAGAAGTGGACTCCACTGAGTTAATATCTACTGAGGCAACCTTGTGAGCAGAAGGCTCAGAGAATGGCCCCCTGCTCCTAGGCAAGGTGTCCAGCTTCTCCTCTGAAATTGGTGCAGGCTGCTGGATTCTAGCTGGTTCCCAAGCTCCCCATCCTGAGGTTGGCATCTACTGCTGACATTCCTGGCATCTAGGTACCTGCTGTGGAACGCAGGCTGCCTAAGTGTCCTGATCTATACGGTTCCTTAGAACCATGATCACCTAGCAACGCTCTCCTCTGCCCTCTCAGATCTCATCTGCAGAGTTCCATGCCAGGGTCTTCCTGGAATTTACCTCACCTCCACAGGGAATGTTTTCCTGAGTTTCTCTATGAACTCTTTTCCCACCAAGTGTTTTATGGTTCAGAGAGCACTTCATCCAACCACCTCAAATAGATACTCAAAAGGCAAAGTAAGATTCTTGGCTGCCTTTCCAGTGATTTTCTGAGGAAAGACCCTGAACACCAAAACCCACCAATGGTGACCGGGCTTACCACACAAGGTAGGAAAAATGAACAGTTCAGTCTAAGTCTGGTGTCCTTCTGAGGACACCAATATTTTCTGGTATCTGTCCCTTTAAATTATTTTTTCTTTCCCTTCATACTCTTGTCATACCAGAATCTATAAAATAGGACTTTTGATATTCCTGACTTCTCTGATTCTCTGAGAATTGTGTGCACTGACATTAAATTCGGAAACCACCTGCTATTAAAGCCATTTTTATTTCTAAAATTTACAGATGCCAAATGTAGTGAATTTGAAGGACTCATCTGTAAGTACCTATGAAATGAGGTGTGGACAGTCAGGGACTCAGGTACTATATGCCAAGTTTCAGCCTCAAGCAAATTTCTCCAGAGTGCATAAACCTTTGGAAATGGAGCTTGTATTGAAAATGCTGACACCTCCTTTATGTAGTTTCTTTAAGGCACTGTAAGTTTCTCACAGTTCATATAAATATTGTAACCTGAAAAAGGGCTAGATATTGTACTTCTGAAGCCAGTTTTTTCCTCTGAGAATTATAAGATCTCACCAAATAATTAATTGGCTGTGATAGGAACAAAGTTCAAAGGGGAAGGCCAGCCTTGCATCACAAATGAGTTGAGTCAGTCCTGATCTTGACAAGTTTTTCACATTTTTGGCTGTGAGAACAGCTGCCAACAGGACCTTGCTAATGACTTCAAGGGTTGGGTTGTTGGATGGACCATAGGTTTTATTGCTCCAAAGTCACGAAATACGTTTGTGAGCCTAGTCAGCCCTCCTACCTATTTCTCATTGTCCTGTTTGCTTTCTTTCTATCTCTCAAGGTTGGTTGTCTCACTTATCACCAACAAGCCCCTGATATTTCATGAGATGACTTACAGCAGAGCTCCCTAGTCCTTTTTTAAAAATCTTCACATGAGGATATGTTTATTGATTTGAGAAAGAGAGAGGGAGAGAGATGTGAGAAACATCAGTTGGTTGCCAACCTTAGCCACCATGACTGGGGATGAAACCCACAACCCAGGTATGTGCCCTGACCAGGAATTGAAACTGCAACCTTCTTGGTGTACTGGATGATGCCACAATTCAATCAGCTGAGCCACCTAGCCAGGGCTCTAGTCCTTTTAAAATTATAGCATACACAGAAAGTATACGGCTCGCTGAGGAAAACACCAGCTGCCCCAAGGCCACTGGCCACCTGAGAGCTGAAGCCTCAACACCTCAGCACACCTGGGTCCATTCAGGGCATGTGAGCAACAGAATGGTAGGGACTCTCTTACTTACAGGGTGGTCTCAGGATCTTGTTTACTCACACCTTGAATACATTACCAAGGAGCTGGATACATTTTTATCCTCTTTGCAGCTGATATGGTAATTTCTAGGCCCTCCTTTTTGCAGGGAAGGTTTTTGAGAGTGCCTGGGTAAAATGCTGTCTGGCACCAGAGCTTTGAAGGAAGTTATTGTGCCTAAGAGGGAGATATTCAGCCTGAGTATGAGCAGCCATGAAGGGTGAGGTTCCCCATGGGTAGTGGCAGAGAAGAAATTTTGGAGAAACATTTCCACTGCAATTTTTTAAAGTATTAACTTAGGCTGCATGATACAAAATGCCCACTCAGCTCACCAATGAGCATTCCCCTCTTGTGCTCTTTGTGCCACGTGCCTCAGCAGGTGGCTTTAGTTCCCTCATCTGAAAATTAGATCAAATAAACTTCATCATAGGTCATCATAAAAGCATCATGGGGGTGCTTTGAGGACTAGACACAAAGCACATAATAAACATAGCATGATGCTTCCACCAGGCACATAACTGTTATTCAGAAAATGGCAATAATTCTCAAAATCAGTGTTATTAGACTGTAAGCATCCTAGGTGCAGAATGAATTTTATTTATCTCCTTTGTATTCCCATATCAGCCAATTCCTGATTCTATATCGCCCTTATTCCACAGTAAGTAATTATATGCTGACAAAGCCAATAATAATTAGAGGCTGATAGAGTATCTGATATCTTCTCTATCACCAGTGCTCAGCACAGTGCCGGACACACAACACAGTCTGTGCTCATTGAATATAATGAAAGAATAGATGGATAAAGAACACCTCTAATCTTTAGAAAGTTCTTCCTGAAATTAAATTGAATATGAACCTTTCCTTTTGAAATCCCTATCTGCTGCTTTTTGTTCTGACTTCAGCAACCAAAGAAAACAGCTGACTTCCTTCTACTGTGTAGCTCTTTTTCATGTATAGCCAGACTTCATTAATTCAGAGAGTCAGAAGGATAAGATCATTTAGAATTATTGAATATTTAAAAGACTGATTTCTTAATACAGTTAAGCTCTTACAGCAAGGGTCAGTGACCAAGATGAAAGATAGACCATGGAATACTGCCTTAGTATCCTCCTCAGTACCTGCTCCCCAAAAGCATCACTGGGTCAGAAGGTCCCAGGTC
Source organism: Desmodus rotundus (assembly GCF_022682495.2). Classification (NCBI taxonomy): domain Eukaryota; kingdom Metazoa; phylum Chordata; class Mammalia; order Chiroptera; family Phyllostomidae; genus Desmodus; species Desmodus rotundus. The sequence goes on from NC_071388.1 coordinate 124,148,673, forward strand.
TAGCAAAAGCCAGTGTGGTATCATTACCCTGGCCCTTATCCTCAGGGATTCTATATGCCATGCTGAGTGCTGGCATCTCTTTTAACAATAGCACCCATAGTAATATAAGAACTAAGTTCTCACGGAGTCAAGTTCATAGGAGACATTTGTAATGAGGAGATGAGATTACTCACTTAGTAACTTTCTACATTTATTTACATAAAATAATTCATTCTCTTAACTGTGTTGTCTGTGCTTCTTTCAAGCTTGTTTTACACTCATCCATTACACAGGAACACTACTTTTAAAAAGAGCAGCAAAGGGAAAGCCCATTTCTAACACTTCCAGTTAATGTATGTCCAGATTAGGGGGCTCTGAATTAGCAATCATTTTGAATGTTTGGAAAATGCCACCAACTAATTTTTTTCTCAAACTTCTCTTCTACAGATTAAAGTAGCTCAACTTTTTCTTGCAGATCTGAGCTCACAAGTCTTTAATCGCTTGAATATATAAATCAAAATTCCTGTTGTTATTAATGTATCTGACCAAAGATATTATATATAGGATAGGCTTAAGAAAACCTAACTTGAGTTCTAAATTTCTCTGAATATTCAGAAAAATAAAGTTAAAAGATAATAGGCTTCAGAGTTGGAAAGACTAGGTTTGAAGACCTTCTTGGCTACCTGCTAGGTTTGTGACAATGAGGGATTTTTAAAAACTATTCTAATCTCATATAATCATAGCTCATTTGTAAGAAACTTGGCACCGTGCTCATTACAAAAGGTGCTCAGTACATTTCCATAAGTGGCTATCAGGGAGAGGTGAGGGACACTGTGAGCTCAGAATACACACACTGTCATGGAATCTAAGGTGAACCAAACTCTTTCTGTTGTTAGTGTCCCACCACAGTGCCTGAGCACATTTTACTGAACAATTACCCTGGCTATTTCCTAATCAGTTACTTTTTGGCAACCATTTCCTTGGGGGTTAGTTGATCACAATTAATGGCCAATTATGAATATGAAGCAAAGTAGTTGGAGTAGGTTTCAAGTTGCCTCATGGATAGAAAGGAGGGAATCCATTTTCTTAAGAAATCCATTTGGGAGTTGGCACTGAGAAAGGCTTTTTTTTTTAAACCTAAATAAATAACATTTACTGATGCTCCTTTGTTCGCAGACTTACTGTATTTTCACAAAACAGCCTAAATTAGTTAAGTCATTATTTTCAGTTAGCAAAGATATAGTATATCTGTCTTAAAAGGTTATACTTGCTTCTGGATAATGATCTATCTACCCTCTCTTACAGATTCAAACAAAAAAGAAAAACTCCTTCCAATAATCAGGTTTTTTATTTTCAATACTCATAAATCCTAGGCAAACAAAACAAATGAAAAACCCAAACTCTTGACTTCCAGTCAAGATGGAAGCATAGGTAAACATACCTTGCCTCCTTGCACAACTACAGCAAAATACTACAAAACAAATGTCACCTAGAACTATCAGAAAATCAAGCGGTATGGAAGCCTGACAACCAAGGATTTGAAGAAGCCACATTCATCCAGATGGGTAGGTGGGGCAGAGACACAAAGAGGTGTGGAGAGGTGGAGAGGCATAGAGAGGCATGGGGATGGGGAGTGGCACAAAGAGGCACGTAGACACAGAATGGGCAGTCCTACATCCACATGTGGTGGATAAAAATCAGGAGGGACACCTTGGGAGTGAGGGATCCCAGCCCCTGACCAGACCGCACAGCCCAGGGTGGCAGTGCTAGGAAGATAAGTCCCCATAACTTCTGGCTGTAAAAACCAGTAAGGTTTGGGGTACTAGAAGAAACTGCAGTATTCTCAGGAGACTCCTCATAAAGGCCCAGCAATGGACATGGGACTTACGAAAACTCACCTCCTCTAGGATTCAGCACCAGGGCAAAAGCTGGAAGGGCACCAGTTGTGTACAGGGAGAAATTGCAGTGACTGGAAACAGGGCGAGTACTGGGAGACAGCTTCCTCCCTAACAAAACTCTAGAGTCCAGGCAGTGGCATTGTCCCCTCTCTGAGCCCTCCCTCACACAGAGCCACAGAGTAGTTACACAGGTTACTCCTGCCCTGGCAATTACCTAAGGCTCTGCGCCATACAAATTACAGGTGTATTTTTCTATAATAGGCCACACTACTAAGACAGGAAGTCAAAACAGCTCTACCTAATACACAGAAACAAACACAGGAGGTGGCCAAAAAGAGGAGATAAAGAAATACAGCCCAAATGAAAGAATAGAATGAAATTCCAGAAAAACAACTGGAGATAAGAAAGGTATCAGAAGCAGAATTCAAAACACTTGTTATAACAATGCTCAAGGAACTCATTGGATACTTCAACAGCATAAAAAAGACCCAGGCAGAAATTAAGGCTACATTAAGTGAAATAAAGAAAAATCTACAGGAAGCTAACAGTGGAGCAGATGAAACTGAGAATCAAATCAATGATTTGGAACATAAGGAAACATATTCAAACAGAACAACAAAAAGAAAAAAGAATTAAAAAGAAAAACAAGGATAGGCTAAGGAGCCTCTGGGTGATCTTCAAATGTACCAACCTCCAAATGATATGGGTGCCAAAAGAAGAATAAGAAACTGAAAACTTATTTGAAAAAAATGAAAAAAAATCCATAATTTGGTGAATGAAATAGACATACAAGTCCAGGAAGCACAGAGAATCCCAATCAAAATGCACCCAAAGAGGACCACAACAAGACACATCATAATTAAAATGCCAAAGGTTAAAGATAAAGAGAGAATCTTAAAAGCAGCAAGAGAAAAGCAGATAGTTACCTACAAACGAGTTCCTATAAGTGCCCATCAGCAAATGAGTGGATCCAAAAACTATGGTACATTTACACAATGGAATTCTATGCATCAGAGAGAAAGAAGGAGCTTATACCCTTTGCAACAGCATGGATGGAACTGGAGAGCATTATGCTAAGTGAAATAAGCCAGACGGTAAGGGACAAATACCATATGATCTCACCTTTAACTGGAATATAATCAACAGAAGAAAAAAAGCAAACAAAATATAACCAGAGATATTGTAGTTAAGAACAATCTAACAATAGCCAGATGGGAGTGGGGAGGGGACAGTGAGGAGAGGGGATTACAGGAACTACTATAAAGGACATGCGGACAAAATGAAGGGGGAGGGTGGAGGTGGGGGAGAGAGGTGGGTTCAGCTGGGGTGGGGTGGAGGGATGGGGAGAAAGGGCATACAACTGTAATTGAATAACAATAAAAATTAAAAAGAAAAGACTGTCAGCTGGTTTCTCAAAAGAAATTTGCAGGCTAGAAGAGACTGGCAAGAAGTATTCAAAGTAATGAAAAGCAAAAACCTACAACCTAGATTACTCTATCCAGCAAAGTTATCATTCAGAATTGAAGGGCAGATAAGTGCTTTCAGACAAGATAAAACTAAAAGAGTTCACCATCACCAAGCCATTATTATATTAAAGGTAAGAGGGAATTACATAAGAAAAAGAAGATCAAAACTATGAACATTAAAATGGCAATAAATTCACAACTATCAACAATTGAATCTAAAAAACAAACTAAGCAAATAAGCAGAACAGGAATAGAATCACAGATATGGAGATCACTTGGAGGGTTATCAGCTAGGAGGGAGAAGGGGGAGAATGGGGGAAAAGATGCATGGATTAAGAAGTACAAATTGGTACATACAAAATACACAGGGGGACATTAAGAACAGTATAGGAAATGAAGTAGTCAAAAAACTTATATGCATGACCCATGGACATGAACTGAGGGGAGGACTGCTAGAGTGAATGGGGGCACTAGGTAGAGGGGTCAAAGGGACAAAGGGGGCAAAGTCTAGACGACTGTAATATCATAATCAATAAAATATATTAAAAAATAAACCCAAAACTCTTTTTACTTTTGGTTTACATTTGATCATATCTAGAAAAATTTCAATCAAATATTCAGTGAGGTCCCAACATAATTCACCTGCTAGAAGGAGCAACTTAATCAATGTTTCATCTTCAGACTATATTACTAACTAGCATGCTTTCCCATAATGCAAGTAGTCATGTAAATAGGTCTTTGTATGATTCTCTCCAGTTTCCTAAACATCTTTAAGTTTTGTGTTGTATTGGCAACAGAAACAAACTACAGATGGGAGAACAGATCTCTTTATTTGCACATCCTTCTCTTCATCTGCATGGCTGAAATATGCTTAAAAAGCTAAGCCTGTTGCCAAAGCCACATCCATTAAATGTAGCTTATTCATTCTAAGTTTACCCCATGGTTTGGTCAATACAGTAAAAAATAACTGCACTGGCTATTTATTCACAACCATTGGGTAGCTTTTGGCTGTGGCATTCAGATGAACTTCTGGAAGGGTAAATTCAATCTGATTGCTTTGGAATGCATGAGAACCCCTCAGCCTCTAAGTTCAAACTGGATTTAAGCTTCTGAGGTTTGAAAAGTGTATAGGAGAATGTAACTTTGTTTCCAATCCTTTGTGGTCTCTTTGATATAAAGGAAAACTGGGACATTTGGGGTCTGGTACACTGATCTATAGAGAATACATATATGAAAAATGTAGGAAAAATGACAGAAAATTAAAGAATCAGACCATAAAGATGAAGGGCAAGTTATTTAAATGGACATAAAATTCATGCCATCTCAGGCTGTGTTGGTATCCCGTGAACCAATACTCTGTGTCTGATAGTAACATCACAAACAATATTGTGGTGGGGTGTTGCTCCAGGTAATAAACTGGAAAAGATTAGAAATGTTTTCTAAATGCTCATGAAGACCATGAATTCATAGAAGTCCCCCTCAAACTTATTTACAAATTCAGCTGATGTAACCCCAAGAAAAAAGCCCTTAGGTTTACTATAAGATGTGCTCTTCTCCATCACTGATGCTGAAACAACCTCTCCTAAGTTTCTAGAAATGGCTCATGATCTAGCATTCTGAAATTTGTTATGCAACCTTCCACACTCTTCTTCATTAGACAAATTTTAGTAATCATCTCTAATCTCTTATCCCTCCAGAATGAAAAAAATCTTGAGATTTCCAACAACTCCTTCATGTCTTACTATGTGGCTTGTCTTGTTAAACAATGGCCAGACTTGTATGCAGTATTTATTGTGATACACAAGAGCAGGCTAATGTGACCACTATGGTTTAACGACCAGGCCAGTAGTTGTTTGACTTGGTCAGCTGGTCTCGGAACAGACTTGGATCTCAAATTCCTGCATCCTGTTTTAGGAGTCATCACTTCTGGGTCAAAGTCCTTGACAATGAGAGCACAACTTCCCACAAAGCTGATGATTACTTCTTGACCAATTTCCCTTTATAGAAGATACTGCATATCTATTCCCAAACAGATATTCTTATATCTGTTCAATGATCTACTCTTTCTCATGAATTCACTCCATTTCTATCTGTCCTGCAAAAATGAAGTAAAAAGTTGAATGATTATCTGGTGAATCTGATAGGCACAGATGGCTATTATGGGTAATTGTGTCTCTCTAAATCTCTTTTACTCTATATCAGGTTTGCTGAATTATATGAACAACTGTCTCTACTCTCAGTTTCACATGCCTGGATAGCAACTGCTTTCATAAGGCAAGTGAGGGAAGAGGGGGAGAAAACAAACTGGGGATAAGGTGCTGCAGGAAAATATTCAGAACAACATTATTTGGTAAGAGGCATATAAAAACAGAAATATGAAGAGATTCAGACCTATCAATTTAGCAACAGATACAAATTTATTAAAGGTGTATACAACAATTAAGCATTCTCTATATTATGAGCCTAACTTTTTTATATTAAAAATTTATCTTTTGGCAACCATTTCTTTGGGGGTTAAAATTATATATTATTCTAGTGGCTTATATTACAATACATATATAGTATAAAAACTATGATTATAGACATTTAAGTCTCTAGAATGATAACAATTTAAATCATAAGATGTTTTTCCCCATTTGTCTCTGTATTTAATCAGTATTAGTGATTTTTCAAATTATATGCAGGAAGGAATCTTAAGTCTTCATATTGATAATTTTTTCTTTTTTTCAGTATTCACTTTACCATGCCATACTTGCTTGGTTCAGGATTTTAATTATTATAAGTAATCTAGTTTAAGTGAATATCCAAGCATCATTTGTTTTTCTTTTATGTAACTGTAGTTGAAATGTGGGGGAAGAGAAAGCTGAAGTTGATGGGAACCTATCTTTCAATTTTAGCTGCCACTCGCCACTCACCAATATTCCATGATTGTCTCTACAGGAAGATAATAAAGAAGTAATGAAACCCAGTAGACCAGAGGATATGGATGTGGGTAAAAACGTAGAGAGATTTTTGCTGCTATCCATTAAGGATTAATTGTAATAAAAATACACATACACCGTTAAACACTGTTTTCAGATATTGGACAAAAGGCAGTATAGAACTTGATCTCTGAATCAAGGAAAACAAATGAGGTGAGCTCTGCCATCTCTCCAGCCAACTGTGTAGTGGAGGCTTCCAGACTGAAGCTCAGGGAGAAGGAACATGGACAAAGCCTGGAGGTTCTACTGAAATGAAGAGATAAATATAGACAGGTGTGTATGTATATGTGTGCGTGGTGGGGAGTGTGAGGGGGTGTTAAGCTAGCTAGAATTTTCAGGGCACTATTATTCCAAACAAAGGATAATAGCAGAGGCTTCCCTATATGCTTTAGTTATACAAATATCTGCATGTACATCAGGCGAAATTCATGAGGTCAGAGAGGCAATCACTATGAAGCAGAGAGGAAAACAAACCTGTCAATCTTATAAAAATTAATTTCAACTAATTAACTTTTCAATAATTTTAAAAACAAAAATATAAATACTTTTAAAATAAGCAAGAGCTAAGCTAATTCATTTTCAGAGGATTTCTAGTGTTAGAGATACTAAGGTAAGTTTCACAGGCACATGAAAAATGAATATCAGAGTCTGAATGTATACAAAAAAATGAAGAAAATGGAAAATGGTAAATATGTGGGGGCATATATAAAAATATTTTAATGATTTTTTAATCTCTTTAAAAGATAATTGACTAAAGGAAACATAGTAACATTGCAAGGTTTCTAAGATATGCAGAAATAAAATATATAATAGCATAAATGGGGGAGGGGTTATACAAAAGTATTATATATTATTTAAGATAGACTTGCTAAAGGTATAATTAAATTATATTTAAAAATTAGATTAATCACTAAGGGATATAGCTAACAATTTGCAAGTGGAGATAGAGTGGAATAATAAAATACTCCATTCAAAAGAAGCCAGGAAAAGAAGCAAAAGTATAAATAAAAGATGGAACAAGTAGAAAATAAATGGTAAGATGGTAGATTTACATCTAACCATTTAGATAATTACATTAAGTGTAAATGGCCTAAATATGCCAATTAGTAGGCTAAGACTGTCAGATTTGATAAAAGAAAGCAAACCCAATTATATGCTGTCTATAAGTCAGCATATTGAGTCAGCATATTGAGTCTCCTTCAGCCCTGACTGGTGTGGCTGAGTGGATTGAGTGCTGACCTGTGAACCAAAGAGTGGCTGGTTCAATTCCCTGTCAGGGCACATGCCTTGGTTGCAGGCCAGGTCCTCAGTAGGGGGCATGCAAGAGGCAATCACACACTGATGTTTCTCTCCCTCCTTCCCATCTGTCCAAAAATAAAATAAATACAAATCTGAAAAAATCTACTTTAAATATGTTTTTCATATAAAGAATAATGTACCTCACCTATTTCCTCACAAAAAATTATTCCAGTATACAAAAATTAATGCACAGACCAAATATAAGAGCTAAAATCATTAAAGTTTTAGAAGAAAACAGAAAAATACCTCAATAACCTTGGGTTAGCAGTAATTTTTTTTAAGATTTTATGTATTTATTTTTAGAGAGAGGGGACAGGAGGGAGAGAGAGAAAGGAATATCAATCGGTTACTTCTCATATGTGCCCTAGCCAGGGACCAGGCATGCCTGCAAACCAGGCATGTGCCCTGACCAGGAATCAAACTAGTGACCTTTTGGTTTGCAGGAGGATACCCAACCCACTGAGCCACAACAGCCAGGTCTGCAATTTCTTAAATAGAGCTCAAAAGAAAAATATGATAAAAGAAAAATATGATAAATTATACTTAATTAAAATAAAAAACTTTCTCTTCAGACACTGTTAAGAAAATTAAAAAGCAAGTAACAAGCTGGAATAAAAATAACAAAATGTATATATAATAAGGGATTTGGGTCCAGAATAGAAATAATGCAATAATAATACAAGAAAATCAATACAAAAATTGAGCAAAAAATTTGAATGCATTTATCACCAAAGAAGACATATTGATGGCAAATAAACACAGGAAAAGGTACTCAACATCATCAATTACTAGGGGTATGCAAATTCAAGCCACAATGAGATATTGCTACACTCCATAAAAATGGCTAAAGTTAAAAAGAGCAATACTGAATCTTGGTGAAGATGTGGATTAAGTGAAGCTCTCATACATTGTTTATAGGAGTACAGAATGATAAAACTGTTTTTGGAAGACAACTTGGCAGTTTCTTGTGAAGTTAAATACATGCTCATCATTTGACCCAGTAATAACTCTCTTGCCCAAGCACATATACAAATGTTTATAGCAGCTTTATGCATAATAGACCAAACTGGAAATAACCAAAATGTCCATTCAGCTAGTAAATAGATAAACAAGTCATGGTATCTCCATAAAAATAAATACTAATGAGCAATTAAAAAACCCCAAAACACAACTACAGATACACAAGGTACTCAACATCATAACAACATGGATGCTTCTCAGAAGCATTATGCTAATTAAAAGTGGCCAGACCCCAACTACTATAGACTATATAATTGACTCAACTCACTACATGAAATTCTGGAAAAGCCAAAACTATAGTGATAGAAAGCAGATCAGTACTGGGAGAGAATTCAATGGGAAGAGACATGAGAGAACACTTTGGGCTGTGGAAAATGTTCTCTAACTTGACTGTGGTCATGGTTACACAACTGTATACATTAATCAAAACTCATGGAACCGTACACTTAGAATGGATAAATTTTATTGTATGTAATCCTTACCTCAATATACCTGATTCTAAATATTATATACCCAGCTTGGCAATAACACTTTACTGGAATCCAAAATGCAATTCTGGTTGAACACGACTGAACAGAGGAATGGGGCCTGCACCAGGTAAAACTGTGAATAATGCTGAGAGGCATCTGAAAATGACAGTGGCAAAGAGGGGTCTTCAGGAGTCACCAGGGAGGAAAACTAGGTCTATACTTCAATCCCAGATTTTGTATTCCTTCATTCTGTCAACAGTCTTGGAAAGTAGCTGCTATTGTCTTCACTTGTCAGAGGAGGAATGTAAAGCTCTGAGAAGCAAAGACTGTGACTTGACAGATTGCAAGTCCAACTCCAAAGCTCAGGCTCTCTCTATTCATCAACTTGTCTCCCTGTAGGACTGTGGATCCACACTATCAGAGAGCCAGCCAGGGACTCTGTAGTCCAGTACTTCTCTCGCTTAGGGGAGGATGTATAGAAACTTCTGGATTCCCTAGCTGTATGCCTCAGATTCTTCTCTGAAGAGAGGGTCCTTAATGAGCTCAGAGCCACGAAATCATGACTGTACAAGCAACCTAGACAACCTATATACTAAAGCATTTCACCTTCATCATACCTCATATTTCTGCAGAATAGCAACATTTGATGATTGCTAACTATTGGGCAAGTGCTTTACTTGCATAGCTCATTATATATTGAATGGACACATTTTACTTATGCAGAAACTGAGGTTTAAGGAAATTAATAAAGTTGCCCATGGTCACCTAGCCACAAGTCGGTGAGACAGAATGTGGATCAAGGCCTATAGAAACTGCAAACTTGACAGCCTTATGATTTCAGGATTGTCTTCTGCATTCAGTTTACTGAGCATTCTGAATCAGTGTGGATGCTTTTGGTGGAAAATAACACATTGAATGGTAAGGAATTGTACTAACTCACTGTAGAATTAAAGAAAGCTTAAGGTTGACTTAATTTAGAGTCTCTGCCTTTGTTTTCCCTGCAGTTCTCTTGGCTGTGCCTATCCTGTGTCTCAGCTTTATCTTCATGCTGGTAAGCATTAGCTGTGGTAGCTCCATACACACTCAACTGCACACTCCTAAATCTAGAGGAAAAGAGCAGCCGTCTCTTTATGTGATTCTCTGTATACCTCCAACCACCCCGTATGCTATAAATTAGCTAGATGAGGTCACAAGTTCATTTCTGGATCAATCCAAGCTACTGCAAGAATGCCGTTCACTGAGGAGCCCAGGCCTGGGTTCCTGACCCAAACACTGGCAGGGAAGATGGTCATGGCATCCTAATCATTTTGTACCCCTAGTGTGGGAGTGAATATTGGGAAGTCAACCATAATACCTGTTACATTCTTTCTTAGTCATTATTCCAATAGAATTTTACAACAACACTAGGTCTTTGTGCTTTTGTTTTCTCACATTACAGATGAGAACACATATCTCTCAGGGACAGAAATGTATACACAGCAGCTGAGACTCAAAGTCAGGTCTTCCAGGTCCAAGTCCAGAGCTCTTTCTACTATTGGCAATTATATACTATGACCTTACCACACTCTCCCTCTTTAGACCAAATTCCAAAATGTTGCTGAGAATATAATCATCTTCTAGGTTCTCTCCTCTAGTATTCATCATCATTTTTTTCTAATTCAATAACCACTCTGCATGGACTCTAGTGAGCCACTTATAACCAAGTCAGGAGGCTTTTCCCCCAGCATTTCTTTTCTAATGAGGTTTTATAGCTATCATTTAAAATAAATGCATAGTCTGATGTACCTTGAAACCTATTTAGTGTGATATAGACTTCCTTCTCCTTTTTCTCTTCAATCTCACTTTCTAAAATAATCTCATCTCTAAAAAGATTGTCCTTTTCAAATTCTTTTTCCACATCTACCATTAACACACTATCAACCACTGCCCCAGGCCTTCTGGCTCTCACCACCTGTATTCATTCTCTATGATGGACCCAATGAAAAGGTCCTGGCCTTTGGGCTTTTAAAGCAAGAGTGTCAACCAGTAGCATCTTTTCCCTTAAAAAAAAAGATAAGTAAGAGAAATGACATGGAAAAAAACACTCTAATAAGCAGTCAGCCACACAAAGCACTGTTTCAACTAGACTTCCAACAGGAATGGAAATAGAGAAATGGCTGGCAGATGACTACGGCTTTAGTAGCTAACAGAGCCCCACATGTTGGTATTAAGGAGTTCTTTGCACTTTGGGCTCATCTTACATTTAAAATATGCTGCCATAAACTTCACCTCCTTTGATTTTTCCAAAAATCATACATTGAGTTTGGAAAGGCAGAGACCTGTATATCCCATTTACAAATACAGAAATCAAAGCAAAGATTTACTTAATTAATAAGGGACAAAACTGTAACTGAGACAGGTATACTGGTTCCAGGCTGAGTGAATGCTGTTTAGCTGTCTTATTTCCATTCATAAAAAGTTAGGGAAGTCTTATGAAAGATGTGAAGGCTTAGGAATTAGTTTAGCACCGCTGACCCTGATTTAAGTTTGCATCTTATTTCTTTTTGGCCTTTCTTTGGTTCAGAAAAAGTAAACAAGACTTGACAGAAAATCTGATGAGAAGCTGTAACTATTTTGACCTGAGGACAATGTATATAAAACTCAAAAAGATTTTATCAAGGATATATGTTGGTACCATCTAGGGACTGTCATAACTTGGCCTGCTAACAGAAAGTTATCACTGCATGTTGAATAATATTGACTGTGCTATTGATTCTTTAGAAAATATGTATATCCTGAAGACAAGAAGAAAGAGATGAAACAGGCATCATAGAAAACTCATTTTTCTTTCTTTATTTTTTTAATTTTTAAATTATTTTATTGTTGTTCAATTATGATTGTCTGCATTTTCTCCCTACCCCTCTACCCCACCCCAGCCAAACCTCCCTCCCTCCCCTGCTTCCACCCTCCCCCTTGGTTTTGCCCATGTGTCCTTTATAGTAGTTCCTGAAAACCCTTCTCCCCACTATCCCTTCCCCCCTCCCCTCTGGCTATTGTTAGATTGTTCTTAATTTCAATGTCTCTGGTTATATTTTGTTTGCTTTAGAAAACTCATTTTTCAAATGTGAAGAATTAAAGGTACAGTAATGGGGTGGTTCCTAAAATAAGGAGCTAAGTTAGAACATAGGGGAAAAATCTTAACAGGAAAGTTAACCGTGGTGAGGAGGGGAAGAAAAGGATGAAGTGGAAAAGGATCAGGAGAAGAGGAGGAGGAGAAGTTGAATAGAATCATGATGCTAGAGGCCATACTGGAAATATCAAGAGCTAGGCTTGGAGATTTTACTTGTAAACAGAATTGCTGGGGAAGTATAAAGGAAAACTACAACAGACAGCATTGTTGAAGGTGGGATTGAGGAGGAAGCCAAAGACAACTAAGAGAACTTCAGGATATAGAGGTGGAAAATGTTTCTGACAAGCTCAAATAAGTCACAGAACACTTAGCAACCCTCCAGGTGCTCACTCTCCCCAGCTGACTGGAAAAGAGTCAGGGATAGAGGAGATTGAGGAGAATGAGGCAGAAGCTGAGTGGGTCTCTCTGTGGGGTCCTGAGGATTATAGCAGAATAGCATGTGCTGGAGCTTCAAAGCTTTCTGACAGCTAAATAAGCTTAAATGTGCAAGGGAAGGGAAAACTTCAATCTGAACAGTGCAGCTCAACCCATATGTTTCTAAAAAAAATCATCCTAGTCTCCATTCCATATGCCTACAGAATATCACCCTAGAGGTAAAGTTTATTATCCTGGCAAATACCAGCTCACAAGGGGTATGGTATATTGTGAAGAAAGACACATGTCCTACAGCTTCTGTCTGCTCCTACTCCAATGCCTCCATCATCCAGGATACTTCACTTAACTTCAAAGGTCTCACATGCTTGATGAAGGGTCTATCTGCATTCAGTGACCCCTGTACAATTAATAAGTAGATGCAGGTATATATACGTGACTCTTTGGTGTTGCTCTCTTATATTGGAGGTCATGAACAATGGTAATTTCTTACTCCATGCACAGTGGATTGTCCTTCTGTCTGGCAGTTTTACTGCAACATTCTATACAAGTTCTGTCTATAAATAAAGACCTGGCACGAATTCAGCACAGCTCCCCATCCACTATGGAATTCTGGCCATGCTGGTTTGAGGGGAAGGAGGCTGTTTAACCCAGGTTCCCTGGCAGCTCTTGCAGAGTGTAGCAACACACAGATTGCATAGTGCACCAACTGTTGTCCATGGTTCTGGCCGGTCAGCACAATTATCTACACAGAAAGTGACTTCCGCTGATTTCACAGGAGCTTCTCATAAACACCTAAGTTCTCACTTTTTACCTTGGTGGAGCTTTGCCCTAACACACAAATTCTCTCTAATAGGGACCCATTCCTGCGGAATGGATAAACATGCCATATGCAGGCATACAGATTTTCAGGGGCCTCAGGCACTCCCCTTGTGCACAGGACCTGCTTTGGGGAGAAGGGGGGCAATAGGCAGAGGCACACACCTCCATGAAGAGTTCCCCTCCTACAGATATATGAATGAGCTGTAGTTCAGATTCAGTGAAGTAACATGCCTAGCTTTGTTTATTTGCATGTAACTGGACTGCTAAATGGAAAGGCTTTTAATAACTAGGGTTTCATTAGGGCAGCCAGCACCATGGTTTTGCATACGTGGTGACGATGCAGGCTGTCTGATATTTGAATCGTGGCATCTGCAGTCTCTCTGCCCCCTGATCAGTTTATAGGGTAAGTTTTCCCATTCAGTTTTTCTTTGCCTGGATCATGCAAACTGACATCTTTAGTCACCTGGACAGATGACAGCAATTCAATGTCTTACTAGCTGATATTCTAATCATCCCATTACAATCTAATTATGTACTTGCATTACTAAGAGCTCTACAGAGAAGCAGGACCAATAGAGTGTGTGTGTGTGTGTGTGTGTGTGTGTGTGAGAGAGAGAGAGAGAGAGAGAGAGAGAGAGAGAGAGAGAGAGAGAGAGAGAGAAGGAACTGGCTAATGCAGTGATGGAGGCTGGCAACTCCCAAGATCTTCAGGGTGAGTTGGCAAGCTGAACACCCAGGAGAGCCCATGGTTTAGTACAGTCTAAGTCTGAAGGCCTGAGAACCAGGAGAATGGATGTTGTAGCTCAAGTCTGAGGGTTGGTAGGCTCAAGACCCAAGAAGAGTCAATACTCCAGTTCTAATCAAAAGGCAGGAAAACACTGGCATCCCAGCCCAAATGTGGTCAGGCAGGAAGTATTCTCTTACCTGGAAGAGGCCAGCCTTTTTGCTCTATTTGGGCCTTCAACTGACTGAAAGAAGCCCACTACACTTAGGAGGGTAGTTTGCTTTTACTCTGTCTGTTGATTTAATTGTTAACTCATCTGAAAACACCCTTACAGAACATCCAGAATGATGTTCAATCAAGTATGTGGGCACCCTGTGGCCCAGTCAAGTTGGCACAGAATAATGATTAGAGAGCCAAAATGTGTGGGCATTTTCTAATTAAAATACCTTTTATACCCTCTTCAAATAAATGCACACAGGATGGACTATATAGGATGAGCTCATGAAATCACTCTGTTAATACCTCACCCACCTCAGAGCTTTCAGGAATGTTGCTATTACTTAGAAATGAAATACTTTTTTTTTTAACTGCTTTCCCCTCTGATCTTACAGAAATAGACTGAGAACAATTCTTTTTTTTTTTTAAAGTTCTCTTTCCAGATGATGCAAATCAGGCACTCGGGGAAAGAAATAGCTTGTCTAGAATTGTAATATTTAGAAAATAAACATGCCTGCATTTTAAGAACTCAGGAGTTCAGGATTTTTCCTTCATTTAAAAAAAGAGTATGGTGGAACTTTCACATGTAAAAATTGATGGATGTCTTGGTTATTGAAGAGTTGACTAAGAAGCCAATTGGAAAACAAAGGGTTTAAGGTGATATTATTTTTAAAGAGGAGAACATCTGTAGGTGCCCCCTTCAACATGGTAGCTCTCTTTTTGAGACATCTGGTGCTGGCTTTGCTGGCTTGGGGTACCAGGACATTCTATGGTATTTGCATAGAATGCCGGACACAGTTGCTCCCCCTTCTTGGGGACTTACTATAGCAGGTCCTTGAATAACATCATTCTTTCAACATTCTTTCATTACAATAATTAGAAAAAAATCAGTACCCAGGCCAGGGACACTCTCAGTGTGGAGTTTGCATATTCTCCTCTTGTATGTGTGGGTTTTCTTTTGGGACTCAGTCTCCTCCCACATCCCAGAGATAGGTTAATTGGCATGTCTAATTTGTCCCAGCCTGAGTGAGTGTGGGAATGGGAGTGGCCCTGTGATGGAAGGGCTTGCTGCCCAGTGTTGGTTCTCACCTTGTACCCCTGAGCTACTAGGAAAGGCTCTAGCCACCTGTGACCGTGAACTGGAATTAGTACATTGGAAAATAATAATCTTGCTTGTTTTTTCTGACTTTTTCTTAAATGCATGAATAGTTCGTATTTATTTCAATCTTTAATATTGGAAGTGTTTTCAGCCTTTATTTAGAGGTGGTGTTTTGGTGGTGTTTTTGTGCACAGAAATATGCCATAGGAAATTAACTCTTGTTTTTATCAATTAGCCTATGGTAAAGTTGGTTTCAATGTATGTAATTTCACTCAAAGTCACAGTTCCCAAGAACTTATCGTTGGCATTAAGTGAGGACTCGAGTGTGCCTGTGCTGGACTTCCAACTGCTAGTAACCACATCTCTTTGCCTGCAAAAAATAGCTCCAGAATCAGCCCTCAATAATTACTAATCAATAGTGGGAGGTGGTGATTAATAGGGAAAACTTTGATGCTTGAGTTCTACATCTTAGGGTTTTTCTGAGATTAAGCACTGTCACCCACAGTGGTGGCCCGGGCCAGCAGCAGGTGTGTATGACCCCAGCAGTCACACAGGGCCTCGTACCCTGCTGTCACCATCTTGAAATTCTTCATAACTTTTGAACAAAGGCCTCTGTACTTTATTTTGCCCTGGGCTGTGCAAATTTTGTAGTCAGTCCAGGTGGCAACTGGCATGATAACATGCCCTTCATTGGCTGGTTTCCTTCCCTGCCTGACTTTTCCTATTGGTCTCTCCTGGACTTCCTGATAATTGACTTGCCCTTGAATCCTTTTCACAGGAGCTACTTCTTGGATATCCCAAACTAGACTATTTCCAAGGTCTTTATAATCTGAAAAACAGAGTAAAGAATTAACAAAGCCATTGGACTGTTTTATTAAAATAAAACAGTAATGCCTGTGGGTTTAGTAATCATCAAAAATAAAGTCATGGTTATACTATATCATTACCATACCATATTGCAATATCTAAGAGATTTTATTAGCAACTAATACCCAATTAAACATCCTAGCTTCTCTGCATCACAGACTAAGTGCCCAGGTGAACACAACATGCAACTATCTCCCTGTAGAAGTGATACAATAAACAGCAGCTGGGTTGACATTTAAACAACAGCTCTGCATGCCATCTGTTGTAAAGAAAGTATTTGTTTTTGCCAGCATGTCAAGAAGAGTGGGTTCATATAATTTACGAGCTACTAAGGCATGTAATTTCTTGATTATTTACAAAAATGGGTTATCTACAGCCAGGAAGATTTTAAAATAAAGAGGGGAGGTGGGAGGGGATAATGAGGGGGACAGGAAGAAAGGTTTTCAGGAACATGTATAAAGGACACATGGACAAACCAAGGCAGGTAGGATCAAGGGTGGGAGGTGGGGATGGCTGGGGTGGGGGGGACTGGTGGGGGAAAAATGGAGACAACTGTACTTGAACAACAATAAAAAAAAGAAGTAACAATTAAAAAATATCTATATAAAAATAAAATAAAAATAAATTTAAAAAAAGAAAAAAAATAATAATGTCCAACCAAATTTTTAAATAACAGATTAGGGAAATTGATCTTTTTGTAGAGTCCAGTAATGAGGCAAAATATTAGAGTGATTGAATCTTCAACTACAGTTTAAGAGGAAGATGTAAATAAGGATTCTGTTTTGGAATCAGCTCACCCCATCGAATCTGGAGCCCATATATTCTCAATTTTTACATCCCTGGGGTAGAGCACAATGCCTGCAATGGAGTCAATATCTAATAAATATGTAGTAACTGACTGAACTTGGTTTGTGGTTGTGCCTTGATGTTTGAGTACCAGAAAAGGAAAGGGATTCAACCCTGCTTGTGTAAAAGCTATTGGGGTTTTGCATTAGCCCTTTCTTACAAACTTGAATTTACAAACTGGAGATAAGACCAGTGTATAAGGATGCTCTGGGAGGAAGAGGCTGGAAGGCAGCGGGCTGAACTACTGCTCAGGTGAAACACTACCCATGACTGGCGGTTGTGGTTCAGGTTCATTTGCAGTGTGTGGGGGATACAATACTTGAGAACTGTCTGGAGAAATAGAAGGCCATCTTAGGCCTTTCTTTCCATGTGTGACTTATGGCCAAGCACTCCTAAGACCAAGTCCATCCATCCTTAAGTCATGTTAGTCTTCAGTATGAATGCTGTCACCTCATTACTGTGGGTTATGGACACAAAACCTGATTGTGCTTCACTTCCCTCATCATTCAGAAAGATGACATTTGGACTAGTTGCAGTTTGCAACAAGGCACTGCTATCCTGACTCTGATTCTCTCACTTTTCTTCTGGAACCCACTTTAGGTGCAGTTTAATTGTTAAGTATAGCTGTCCCTGGAAAAGCTAGGTTTTTTATGTTGCTCACTGGACAAATAATAAGTACAAATTGGGTAAAATGCTATATAAATCCATTTTGAAAATGTTTTAAAATTAAAGATTTTATCCTATCCAATTTCTGAACATGGTATGTCTTTTCAATTAAGTTGTACAAAAATACTTTAATCCTGCAAAAACACTTATTCCTTCTGCACGCAACCCTTCCAGACAAAAAATAGGGATGGGATGAGAATTTCTGGAAGAAAACATGTCATGTTTTCTGAACGTCACTGAATGGAACACACTGATTTTGTGCCAATGGCAGAAAACAGATCCTGGGTACCAGGGAGGCATGGGGTGAGCTGAGGAGAGAATCCATGATCTTCGTTTCTTGGAACTGTTCCTGGATGTCTCCCCCTTCCTGAATGAAACTTCCCTATGTTACCTTTCCAAGCTGCCATGACGGTCTTGGATTCAATCTGACTGTTGAGCCTCTGATCACACCTGACAGCACCAACTACGAGACCATGAAGGTGGCCTAACTCCTGGACTTTCCACACAGAGCACTGAGAGATGTCACCTGCTCCTTGACACTGATGAACTGATTGATGTCTTGGACGAGCAGAGGTATTTGGAACTGACTGTCAAGCCTTTGAGACCAAGGGCGAAACTGAACTATTATTTCAGGTGTGCCTGGGAGCCCAACAGCTGGCAGCACCATGCTGGGAGGTCACTCTGGGGGCCTGTTAGCCTGTTCTGTCTGACTAATGAATGTGTGCACAGTGCCTGAATGGGAGTAAACTCTGTTTCCAGAAGTTCCATGGACTTTCCATGGGAATGTCCTTGTGTGTGTATGTATCAGTGACTACGATGACTCTGCCTCAGCCTGGGTGGAGCATCCAGGTCAGCTTCAACCTAGCTGGAACCCCTAAAGACAATGCCTGAAGTTGACACTGTGGTTTGGTTTCACCCTGTAGTGTGGGGTCCTACTAATAAAAATTTTACTGTGAAGATGCTCGGGACAGGGCCAAGACAATGGATTGTGGTGAAAGAGTTACCATAGCAAGCCTGAGGATGCTTACCCACCAAAGGTTCTGCTTGCAAGGTTGGCCCTTTCCTAGCAACTTGGAAACTTAGATTTCAGAAGGTTCCCACCACTCTAACAATATGGTTTATGCTGAACATCTGCTTTCCTTCTGGGAATGGGGATTTTCACTAGGCTAGGCAGAGGGTGACTGTGTGACCAGCTCTGAGTCCCTAATGAGCTCAGTTAGTTAACATTTCACTTGACGCTGGGGTATTTAGTGCCCCCTGTGTGACCCCACTGGGAAAGGACCTTTGGAAGCCTGGGCCTGGTTACCTCCTGACTGTTGCCCCTTGTGCCACCCCTTTGCTGGTTTTGCTTCTATTTTTTTCATGCTAATAATTCATAGCTGTGAGTACAACTTAAAAAAAGAAAAGAAAGATGATATCCATAGCTACCTATACTTTATCCATATCCTTCTTTATAATACTAACTCAATGAGAATGAAAACCAACAGTAGTTCTTGCTAGCAACAGGCATAATGTCAAGCACTCACATTAAAAAAACACCTCCATCACCCCAACAGTAGTTCAAAATAGGTATTGCTATTATTTCCATATGGCAGATGAGGGACTGGAAGCTTAGAGAAGTTCAAGAGATTCCTCCAGATCGAAGCATTTGGTTCAGTGGCAAAGCAGGAAGTGGAGTGATCGCTTGCCGTGTGACTGCAAACCGCAGGCTGGGAGCCTCTGCTGTGTGGATTGCCGGAAGCACTCCCCAAAATGCAAAACTCTGGGCAAACACACAGTGACTCTACTGTTATGAACAAGGTCTAAGCCCTGCCCAGAAGTCACTGGATAACCTTTTCAATTTTTCTCTTTTACTCAGATCCTGTGATTGAAACCTCTGTTTTCCCACAGATTCATGGGAAGTGGGAACTTGACATGCACAG
Source organism: Desmodus rotundus (assembly GCF_022682495.2). Lineage (NCBI taxonomy): Eukaryota > Metazoa > Chordata > Mammalia > Chiroptera > Phyllostomidae > Desmodus > Desmodus rotundus. The sequence continues at coordinate 124,168,489 of NC_071388.1, forward strand.
GTATTTTGAAGCTCAGGTATAACCCCACTCCCTTAAAGAGCATTAGAAGCTTGGGCCAGAAAACACATCAGAGAGTAACTAGAATAAGCCCTCCATCTGATGATTGAGGAAACAGAGACATGAAGCATTTTACACTAAGCCATAAAATCCAAACTGGACTTTGTCCCTCCCCCCATTCGTTTCCTCAGTACACTGCCTCCTCTTACCACTGTTCCCTTTCTGAAATTGGATTCAGTTGTAACCTAGCACATGAGAAGTACTTTTATTTTTTAAATTATGAGTTACATAGCAAAGAGACCTATTTTAAAGCAGAATTATACATAAATACATCTAGACATCAGGGAAACATTTTGATGACGGGGTCAGTATCATGGGGAAATAACATCTTTGGAAATGCAGCCCACTCATTCAGAAACAGGGCAGCTGGTGCCCACTCCAAATGTGTTCTTATACACACGGGATTCCTTTCAAATGGGCTCTGAAGACAGAACACATGGCTGAGTTTCAAATGGGCAGAAAGTCACCTTAAAGCATATTGCCCCTCAGTTTGGGAGTTGACACAATTGAGTTACAGGCAGAGACTGTTTATCACAGTGGCATGAAAGTCTCTCTTCAAATTCCTTCTGCTTTTATAATCAAACAGTAACATCTCCAAAGCATAGTTTTAGCTACATAAAAAACATATTGGAAATTGATTCAATGCTCCTGGCTTGGCTGTGACAATGTTTCAGAACCTGGTAACCTTTCAGCTTGTTCTTTCCCCTTCTTGAAAAGCTTTTAGCTGCACCAGGGTGGCAAAACAAAGATAAAGCAAACATCATCCTGTTATCTGATCATGGGCAAAATGAGTGGAGCAGGCATTGCACCACTGATAAGAAGATTGCTAAATGACTTCTCAAATTCTATCAATGAGCTGATGAGAGAAATTAAGACTGACATTGATAAGTTATTTTCTCTGGCACTACCATTTCCAACATTGAGGGTTTCTCTTTTGAAGCAGTTAAGCCCTGGCTGCATGTCTGTGAGTCATTGCAAAGTGCCCAGATCAGCTACACGTTGTTACAGATTCACTGAGATGTCTTCCTTTCCCTGAATCTATTCACTTTTGCTCTGGCACGTCTGTTGAATAAGGGTTTGTTCAAGTCAAAAGCACCCTGTTCCCAGGATCTCATCTCCTCCTTTCTCTCTCAGTTGCTTATTTCACTACACAACTCAATTTTCATCTCCACGATTTGTCATAGCCCTCAGCTGATCTATCATTCTAGCACTTTACACCTGCCTCAAGCTCAGGCATTTACTCAAACGTGATACTTAATGGACACACCATTGGGCATCCCCAGGGACTGAGGGTGAGGATCACTTTAATTGAGGCTTATTTTTCCCCACTAAGTATATATGATCGAGTTCTTACTGTAGGGAGAAGGGAGAATGCCTTCCAAGCTTGATTATGCAGCTTTAAAAAAAATCGCTGCTGTTTCTCCGTCACTAATCTTTTATTACCTTAAGACACAAGAAGAACTGCTGGCTTTAACAGCGTTAAGGCACACAGAGTTGTGTCTATATATAATGTGTCAAAACCTTGTATTATCTGTGGTAGCAGGGAGGAATAGGAGTTGAAATTCCAAGTTGCCCACCAGACCACCTCTGTCTCTGACATGCTCCTCTGACACCAGATGCGCTTCAGAACTGATGATGAGAGACTTCATGTTGGCAGTTAGGGCTGTGTCCCTTTCTTACCCCTCTCCCTCAGACCCCTCCCCCAGTCTCTTCTCTTGGCTGACCTCTCTTCCGGAGATTCTAAAAGCTGGTCAACATGTAGGCAGAGGGTAAGAGGTATGGCATGGGTCCCAACGGCAGAGTGAAGGCTGATTCAACCCACCAATGTGTTTTGTTCTGGAGGACTTCAATTTTTACGTTTTTAAAATAATTGTAAAATATACCACAAGTACAGGAGTGTATATAGCAGATATATTTAAATCATCACCATTGGAAGAGAATACCCACGATCCACCTGAACACCTCTGTTTTTAAGCCACGCCTGCACTGCTCTCCAACCACACCCTTCACTGTTGCATTTCCTGCTGCTCATCGCCTTGCTGTGTTTTACTGTTCATTTGTCTAGTCTTACACACTGTTGTTTACTTTTGCTCATTATAAAAATGAATTATACTGTAAGTATTCTATTGCAATTGCCTCTTCTCAATCAACATCATTTTCATGATGAATCTATGACAGTACACGTGTCTGGAGTTCATTAATTAACTGCTGTATAGTATTCTATAGAATAAATATTTCAAAATTTTATCCCTCCCACTGATGACAGATCCTTCAGTGCTTTTCCATTTTTGCTATTGTGACAATGTAGCTATGATTACTGTAGTGTATATTCCCTGATATACCTGCCTTGGGTTTTTCTAGGGACCTGCCTTTCAAACGTTTTCCACTACTATACAAAGTAATACATTTTTACATCATAAACCAGTATACCTCTGTATGTGTAACTATATATATATATTATCAAAATGTCATGTTTTACTATTTCTTTTTACTACTTGTGCTATACTGCATTATTTCTTTAAGGTAAAGAAATAAAAACAAAATAACAAATGCTGACCTTAACTTATTGATTAGCTTACCATATTGATTTCATGTTTCTTTAATTGGTGCAACTTAAAAAAAAAAAAACCTTGTTTGGAATATGCCCACTCTGCCTGTTATTAATGAGCTATACCAAGTTTCTTTAACATTTCTGAGGTTTTCATTTTTCTGTCCTTTTACTTTCAAATTCCCTGTGTACTTAGGTTTAGGTTTGTAAAATCCAAACAGCTATAGCCACTTGCTATTCTTTGCCTTTTAACTAGAGATTTTAAACTATTTACATTGATTGTAAATTCTCATTTATTTATTTCAACCATTTTATTTTTTCCACTTGTCCTTTATATTTTTCATATTTTTCATGTTTTCTTTTACAATGAGTTTACTTATCATTTCATTTTCCTACTAGTTTCAAAATGTATTAAACTTCTACCTACTTTTAGTGGTTACCCTAGAAATTTTAACATGCATACATCACTTACCAAACTAATATATTAATTCTCAACCATATAAGGACATTATAATTCTGTAATTCTTACACCACTTCCAACTTACTTTCAGTTCTATTAATGTCTAGGACTTATTTCTATTTTGATGTATTTTTATAATATACATTATAAAGTATATTTATTTTTATATGTAGAATGTTTACCACTTTCTCTACTCATCAGTTCTCCTTGTATGTCTGACCTTCTTGCAATATTTTTTTTGTCTGCTGTGGAGAAAAAAATGTGTGACTTAACCATGGGGATATGTTCTGGGAAGTGTGTTGTTAGGTGATGTCATCCTTGTGATCTGTATTTTCTCTTAGATTTACTTCAGTATCTTTCCTTTATTTTTGGTGTGCTAGACATTTTTACCATGATGTGCCTGCATGTATGCAGATTTTATCACATTTTACCTAATGTATCTTAACTTTTCTTTCATGTTACCCACATCCTTGGTTCTCTGTGACACATTTTGCATAATGTTTCAAGTTCATCTCCTAGTTCACTAATTCTTCAGTGGTGATAAATGCAATATAACAACTTTTAATTGTTTTGAAGTTCTGTTGTACTCTTTTTTTGAAATCTGGTTGCTCATTATTTTTGTACTTTTGTAAACTTTCATTTCCATTTCTGTTTATTTAAATACATTAAATATTTTTATTTTATATTCTTTATTGGATAATTACCAACTCTGCAGTCTTTCCAGGACTCATTCTGTAGCTTTTTTTGTTTCTGGCTCTATTATGAAGTCATTTTTTCCCTTGTGTTTTTAGTGATTTTTCCGTTGTGAGTTAATTTTCCTTGGAATTTTGTCTGTATGTAAATTTAGAGTGGGTAACTCAAGAGAGGATTTGAGTTGAGTTTTGCCAGACTCCTGGGAGTACTGTCAATCTCAGTGTACATTAAAAAAAAAACTTTTATTATGATACATTTCAAATATTCTTAAGCCATGTAATGTGTCCTCATATACCCATTGCCCAGCTTTAAAATATTAATATTCTGCCATTCTTGTTTTATACATTCCTCCCCCCCAGTTTTTTCTCTGAAGTATTTAAAAAGCATAATTTGGACCATTTAAAGGTTTCAGGCTGGGGGATTCAGTGATCACACAGAGAGAGTGACTTAAGTCCATGACCCACATGAGTGTGAGCTAATGACTCAAAATCTTCAGGAAACACTTTTTCTTTCCTTTTTATTTTTTCCCAGCTGGAACAAAACTGAAGTGAGGCTGAGTCAAGAGATTATCCCCAGCACTCCCTCTGCAGGGCGGGTCTGTGGCCATTGCTCTTAGGAGTCCAGCTTTATGCTGAGTGAGGAAGGGGTGTTTTTGACCTAGCATCTCACTCTGCTCAGGCCCTGGGCTTTCACTGTGTCAACAGTTTAGTTCCTTACCACTAGGATCCAGGTAAGGTGACCAACCAACTATCCTGGTTCATCCCACTCTGAGGATGTGTTTCCCAGGATGTGGGACTTTTAGTGTTAAAACTGAGAAAGTCCTGGGTAGGGTGGGGCAGTTGGTCACTCCAGCTCAGACCCCCCACATACCACTTGGGTACATGCTGACTATATTACTCTCTCCCCTCTTGATTCAACCTTTCATGCTATACCTAGCTTCTGATGGATTGTAACTCAACCATGCATTTAAGGAAATATGTATATTTTTATATTATATTCTATACACTTAGAGGTACTGTTCTGTGAAGGGATTTTGAAATTCTCACTTGAAATATTGCCAGATAAAAGTATCTGAAGATTTACTTTTTAAAATTGAGCTCACGTTTAAAATGTATCAATTGTCACATTAAAAAAAATCTAGATTTTTGACCTCTGGTGAAAATACTTGGCTGGCTGCATAGGGCCAGGCCTCTCCTGTGGTGACATCTGGAACTGACGAGCAGCTGCTCCTCCCTTCCCCCCGCCCTGGGATGGGTTGTGTTCTATCCACTCCTCAAAATGCCCATCACTTATACAAGGTACATACATGCCCAGAAAGCCCAGCTCTTCTCGCCCACTGACGCTGGGCTTCTTTGAGTCTTCAACCCCCAGCCATGCAATCATTAGAGGGATCACTGGACACCAAAAAAGTAATCAACAAAGTACCTAGTCTATTTAGCATTCTTGGGTTTTTATTTAACTCTACTTGACAGCTGTAGACTAAGTGAGTTTGAATGCTGGCTCCATTCCATACTCGTCCCTTTGAGGGCATCCATTTCTTCATTGGTAAAGGGTGACCCTAGTTCCTAAACCGCATGGTGGATTGGGGGATAAAGCAAGGCAACACACACAAAATACTTTAGCCAGTGCCCAGCATAGAGAAAGCTCTGATTAGTATAACATTTATCATTGTCTTACTTCTTTTGAAATTTTCTGTCCCATTGGGTAGCTTTCTGCTTCAGGGGCTGAGGTACTCTGCTGTTCAACTCTGTTTTGACCCCCACCTATTTCTTATTATGCCATAGTCACACATACATTCTTATACTTAAAGTGAATTCATTGCTTTTTGCAAAATTGAGGGAATGGTACAAAAAGAGGTCTCTGTACAGCTATCTCAGACTCCCCAACTTTGCATTTTGAGCAATAGGCCTTGGGGAAGGACAAGCAAAACTTTTGTGTCTAATGAATCCACCTATTACCTGCTCGGTAGGCCCTTTCCCCTCCAGCACCTGTAATTCACACCATCCCTAGGGTTCATGTTAGCCTCTGCTCCTGGCAGCTGAGCTCCTGTCTGTAGGATGCCACCCTACCTTTACTAAACATCCAAAATCAGTACCCTGAGTACCCTGGCAAGAGAACGTACCCAGCCCATGCATGCTCCCTCCTTGGGGGCCTTGCTAGTACTAACCTGAGAAATGCTCTGATGCTATTTGCAACATGTGTTCTTCCCAGAGGCCATTGGAATTACAACAAGTGACTTGAGGACCCTCACCCACAGAAGTTACCAATGGACAGAATATCAGACACATCCTTGGAGCTTCCAAGAGGGATCTTTTGGGGCATGGAGCCCTTTGGGACCCTTATATAACCTGGCTGTCCATCCTTTCACAAAAATGCATGAGGTTAACACAGCACTCCACTGGTGAGGAAGCATGGTGACTAGCATATTCATTTGGCCCAAGGCTAAGAAAGAAACAATGAAAGTGTGCTTTTATTTTCAAAGTTTAGATGTGGTCAGCATAGTGACTAGATGGCCACTTCTTATCATGGCTTCCTTTACAAAATCTCCACAGTCTATTTATTCTCTGTAGAAAAAAGTTCAAACATCTAAGCTTGGCTTTCAAGGTTTCCATTACCCAGTTCCATTCTCCAAAACCAGCTCTATCTCTACCTCATCCTCAAAACCTACCCTCTGCTCTCGCTGTGCTCCTCTCTCACTGACTCACCTCTTCTACAATGTGCTGTGTTCTCACCTCCAGGCCTGTGCTCCTGCTCTTGTCCATTAGTTCAGAGACATCCCTTTCCCCTATACTGATGAATCTTACCCCTTATGATAGTGGCTCCCAAACTTTGACCAACATTAGGATCACTGTGGATCTTTAGAAAAATACAAATTCCTGGCTCCCATCCCTAGCCCTTGTGACTTAATTGTTATGGGGTGTTACCTGGGCACCAGCATTTTTAGAGGATTCTCAGGTGATTCTGATGTGTAGCAAAGTTTAGGAACCATTGGTATAAATGGCAAATGCTCTTAAACTTCAATATCTTAATCTCTCACTCTTGTCTTTTCCTTACAGATGAAAACCAGCATTTCAGCTTCACTAAATTTGGGCTCCACACCCTGCTCTGTGCACTCATGTGTATGCAGAGAACACGTCTGTCTTATCTGTGATCATGTGCTATCACAATTATCGGTTTGCCTCTCTGTCTCCCTGCTAGATACTCCCAGAGTGTCCTATGCATCCTGTGTCCCTAGTGTCTAACACAGGGCATGGCTAGTAGAAGGTGTGCAATATAGTCTTGTTGAGCTAAATAGAACTCAAATCTGTAAGAGCAGATAACTTCAGAGGAGTGAAAAAGTTATATTTTTAACTATAAGTCTACAATTTTCTATCCTTCATGAAAAATTAGAGGAAGAAAGTCAGTGACTAGAATTCAGTATGCTCACAAAATACAGAAACTGTGTTAAAGCCTGATCTTATGATTATGTCTGGTAGTTAGAGAAAAGCCCCACATAGGAGCATGCATGTTTGCAGATGGCAAAACCAGGAACCAGCCACAAAGGAATGAGAAACAAGGAGGATGGCTCAAAACGTTCCAAGCTTAGTGCACAGTAGATACTCAGTGGGTACATATCAAGTTGATACATAACTATTTCCCATCCTTGGTCAGAAGGAACCACATGATCCTGTTTGCATGGGTCCTGGCAGGCAGAGTTTATATTTCAGGCTGCCAAGATGCAAGGTTCCCCCTTTGGAGTCTGTCACTTGCAATTTTTAATGGAAATGCAGCCATGGTGGAAATTTCCTTGCCCAAGCTATTACTCTGTTGTAACTCTTAGATGTTACTTTGTATGTTGGGAAATGCAGAAATCATAGTCCTGGGAAGTATTAACATGAGATTGAAACTGTAAAACCACTCCATCCTATTCTTCATTCATAGCCATTATCATCCAAGTAGTTTTCAGTTTGGTGCCAGTCTGTTAGTAGTTAACAGGACATTATTTATGCAAGTTGTTATTGAGAACATTTGTACGTCCCACTCACATTGTGTTTTGGTCATTAATAGCTTACAATTAAGCCAAAATATGTCAGCACACCATTCAAAATGTGACATTTGATTCAAATATCCTTCCACTTAAAAAGCTGTGAAAGTCTGATTAACTTTCTGAGATATGCTTTGATTTCATTTTTAATATGAATGTCACTCCTGGTATGTTGAATTTCTAAACTTTTAAAATTTTCACAGTAGGGAAAATTAGTAATATTCTTGAAATAAGACAGCTAATTATCAAGGACTTTAATTGATTGGCAGCTACAGTACTAAAAGCCCTGCTGTCCTATTTGTTTTAATTTTCAAGAAATAAAAATTCTAAATGCATTGCATTCCACAGATTTATTTGAACCTCTGAACTTGGTAGGTGATCAACTATATATTTATTCATAAATATGGTGGTAGCAAACTAATACAAGTTTAATATATTTTCTCAAAAAGTTACTCAAGGTTAACTACAAATAGAGAACAGTGAGTGGTAGCTTGGATTATGCAAAACAGAAACTAAGCATTAATCATTGTATTTAAGTATATCTTTCCCAACAACTCTCCAAGTGTATTTCCCTATGGCTTCCTTAAATGACAGTAAAAACTTGTTTGTATTGGAGGATGGGCAGCAGGCTGAGATTGCTACATGTCTGCTAACATCCACTCTCCCTTTCTTCCAGGGTTAAGATGACTACCATTTTATTTTACTGGACACGTGGTCTCCTGCCAAAAAGTGTTTCCCATCCTATGTGACTAAGTACTGGCTAGTGATCTGTTAGCAGAAGGGATGGGTCAACTGCTGGGTCAACTGTTCTTAAAGGGATGAACCACATCCTTCCTCATCCCTTCTTCTCTCCTGCTGGTTGGAGAGTGAGCATCAGGGAAGGTTTCTCAACAGCCATCTTGAATCATGAAGTGACCTTGGGAATGAAAAGCATAGGAGGCAGAGGGACAAAATATGAAAAGCCTGGCACTGTCCTAGCAGCCTGGACCACCTCCCTCTGTACAGTTGTGTGTGAGAGCAAGGATTCCTATTCTTACTTAAACCACTGTCCTTGGGGGTTTCTTTCACTCCTGTCTAAGCCTAATGCTACTGATATGAATAATTAGGGAAATCCAGCCTGGACTATAAAAACAACTTTGGTCTGGGTAATTCAAACTGTATAATTCATATATGGATAATAACTGATGGCCATATTGTGTTAGGGCTTTAAAATTAATATAGTGGTTCCAGAGTTCCTTCTGTTCAGATGAGATAAACACCTAGGTCCTGTTTCTTGTTTCCCATGTAACTGGGGTACATGATTCAAGAGTCTGTGAGACCTTCCTTTTCCCCTGAAGAACCACAGCCACAGGCATCTGATATCAGCACAGGCCTTCCTTCCTCTGCTCGGTGGAGAAGCTGCTGCATTTGCTGACCTTCATTGAAATCCGGTGTACAGATTCCTTGACAATAACAGCTTATGAGTCATATGACTCTTTTATCCTTTCTGTCTCTACCAAACTCCAGACTGGGCACATTATTACCATGGATTAGATTCTTTATGGTTGGATGATAAAAGGTTACAAAAACAAAGTCTGTGTGTTACAGAGATAAAATGGCCACTGTACCTGTAATCCCAATCTCCTCTATTTGGCTGAGTTTAGCTTCAACTCACTTCTTAGTCTTCAGGCAGGCCATTTCTCAAAAGTAGGGTTATATGACAAATACCTTTTACACCTGACGCTGCTTCTTGTGCTGTTCATTGTCTTTCTTCTTCACCCTATAATTTGCCCAAACCAGTGATTTGAACACCTGAAACTTCAGTTCCAAAGAGTTCCTCTTAATAGAAGTAAAACTTTTCTGGAGTCTTTGTTGCAATGCAAATATGTGACACAATAAGGTACCTCTTTAACCCATTACTCCACTGGCATGAGTTAGTTTACTATATTAGCTAGCTAAAATCTAGGGGAGAAGAGGATAAGAAAATAAAACATCCTGGGAAAATACCAATAAGCTGGTGCATGGTCTGTTGTGAAAGTCAAAGGCAGGTACTTACTGAGCACCTACTACCCTCCTGCATAGTACATTAGCCACTGGCAGAGGCCACCTGGGGAGGAAAGGAGAACACTGGAAAGACCTTTTGGAGGCAATTCCTGGGGTAAGGAGGAGAGCACCAGAAACTTCACACCAAAGGACGCTGGAACCTCAGGGCTACACCCAATCCTTTGTCGTGCTCTCCTCTGGTGATAGGATCCACAAGGGTTCCATCCTAAGAAAGCAGGAGGACACCCAGCTGGAGAAACAGGTTTCATTAAGCCATGGGACACTGGGACATTTGCCTATAGAGCTATTGGACAGATTGCTTTTTGTAACTTTTTTTAGGTTTAGGAAAAATAACATGTATCCTTCACTTGATGAGCCTCCCATGCACCCTTATTTTCTTGGATATCCCTCAATTCAGCTTGGCTTCTTCCTCAAACTCTTCAAAAGAAATTTCTCCCCTTTACAGGAACTTCCAAATACTCTTAGGGGATTATTTTTGATACTACCACTGGGTTATGTTTTAATATGGGATAATGTTATTTTAATTCCTACTGATTATTTAGTTTTTATTTATAATTAGTATAATACATATGGGTGAATCCATTATACTAGTTAACTAACAAAAAAAGAACAATGAAAAGTATGGCAGTTGTGATCATTTGTGCTAACACTTCTCTTTTTAAGTATATTTTATTAATTATGCTATTACAATTGTCCCATTTTTTCTCTCCTTTATTCCCTTCCATCCTGCACCCCCATTCTACCAGCATTCTCCCCCTGCCACCCCCCACCTTAGTTCATGTCCATGGATCATATGTACAAGTTCTTTGGCTTCTCCATTTCTTATACTACTCTTAACCTCCCTCTATCTATTTTGTACCTACCATTTATGCTAATTATTCCCTGTACCTTTTCTCCCATTCTCCCTCTTCCCACTGATAACCCTCCATGTGATCTCTATTTCTGTGGTTCTGTTCCTGTTCTAGTTGTTTGCTTAGTTTGTTTTTGTTTTTGTTATCTTTTAGGTTCAGCTGTTGATAGTTATGAGCTTATTGTTATTTTACTGTTCACATTTTTGATCTTATTCTTTTTCTCAGATAAGTCCCTTTAACATTTCATATAATAAGAGCTTGGTGATGATGAATTCCTTTAACTTGATCTTATCTGGGGAGCACTTTATTTGCCCTTCCATTCTAAATGATAGCTTTGCTGGATAGACTAATCTTGGATGTAGGTCCTTGCCCTTCATGACTTGGAATATTTCTTTCCAGCCCCTTCTTGCCTGCAAGGTTTCTTTTGAGAAATCAGCTGATAGTCTAATGGGAACTCCTTTGTAGGCAACTGTCTCCTTTTCTCTTGCTACTTTTAAGATTCTCTCCTTATCTTTCATCTTGGGTAATGTAATAATGATGTGCCTTGGTGTGTACTTCCTTGGGTCCAAACTTTTTGGAACTCTCTGAGCTTCCTGGTCTTCCTGGAAGTGTATTTCCTTTGCCAGATTGGGGAAGTTCTCCTTCATTATGTTTTCAAATAAGTTTTTAATTTCTTGCTCTTGTTCTTCTCCTTCTGGAACCCCTATTATTTGGATGTTGGAACATTTAAAGTCATCCCAGAAGTTCCTAAGCCTCTCCTTATTTTTTTTAAATTTTTGTTTCTTCATTCTGTTCTGGTTGAATGTTTATTTCTTCCCTCTGCTCCAAATTGTTGATTTGAGTCCTGATTTCCTTCCCTTCACTCTTGGTTCCCTGTACATTTTCCTTTATTTCACTTTGCATAGCCTTCATTTTTTCCTCCATTTAGCGAACACACTCAACCATTTCTGTGAGCATCCTGATTACCAGTATTTTGAACTCTGTATCTGATAAGTTGGCTATCTCTTTATCACTTAGTTCTTTTTCTGGAGTTTTAATCTGTTCTTTTGTTTGGGCTGTATTTCTTTGTCTCAATGCACCTGTTATGTTGTAGGTGAGGAGCCTTAGGTATTCACCAGGGTGGGGGGACCCACGTTGTTATGTTGCAGGTGCTGTATGTAGGGGAGGGGTCCAAGAGGGAACAATGGTGCTTGTTCAACTATCTGCTAGCTTTCAGTCACTTCCCCCGCCACACACAAGTAAATTGGGCCCTTCTGGTGCTGATTCCTGGGTGGGTGGGTTTGTGTGTGTTCTAGGACCCTGCATGTCTCTCCAATGAACTCTCTTGTGAGGATGGGAGTTTCTCCCACCACTGCACCCCCACAAGTTTTTACAGCCAGAGCTTCTGAGGCTTTCTTTTCCCTGTGCTAGAACCCTGGGTTGCATGTCTGTCTTGATCCCCAGTTGTTCCTCCTGGTTTATCCCCATGCAAATGTGGGACCACTAGCCACTGCCTTGCCGTGAGTCTTCTCCACCCAGCTGCCCATCTCCACCCCTCCAACCATTCCGGGTGAGTGTTTCTTCTTTAACTCCTTGGTTGTCAGACTTCCATACAGTTCAATTTTCTGGCAGTTCTGGTTGTGTTTTGTTTTTAAATTTGTTGTTGTCATTCTTTTGGTTGTGTGAGGAGGCAAAGTGTATCTACCTATGCCTCCATCTTGGCCGGAAGTCGTCTAATACTTCTATTAGACTAGGATAGTCATTTGCTTATTGCTTATTAACATGGAATTCTGACATTTACTAGGGTAATTTTAAAGAAAAATCTCATTTTATTTAATTTATAAATCTTGAATTTCAATATACAGCAGGTTTAGTTAAGCACATTTTGTCTTGTAATCAACTAATAAAATTTTTATTAAACATAATTATTTTTAAATGACTGAAATGCAAACATTCAGATTCATAAATTTTCTGATTTTTCTGCTTTGTCAAAGACATTAGCTGATACTTGGTTAAAAGAAGAACACATTGAGATTTGCTTAGTTGCTATGATTGGAAATATTCTATGATTATAAAATATTGTGAGGACATGTGGCAATACTTAGTCTAGACCAAATGAAGACCAGTGGGATTATCAGAGTGCTAAAAATTATATTCTCAGTCCTTCTTGTAGAATAAAGATAACCACTTGACATGTTGAGTGTCATTCAGCCTTGAAATGGATGAACTTTTTAAAATGTTTGTGATGATCTTATTGATGGGTTAGCCCAGGAAACATTCTCAATACCATTCTTCCTAATACTTCAAGCCACACAGGCTAGAAAGCAACATGCTTTCCCTCCATCCTTTGCAGCTAGGATTGGCCTTATGATCCAGTTCTTACCAGTGACATGTAAGTTGGAGCTTCTGGGAGAGGGTTCTAGGGAGTTTATACTGTTCCTTATAGTTTGTGCTTTGAATGTGGGTGGGACACCTGGAGTGACAGAAATCAATTTGCAATCACAGGCAACAAGAATGAGGACAAAAAGCCAAAAGCTTTTAATAACATTGTTAAGTGGCTATACCTCTTTTGTTGCCTTCCTCCCAGACTCTTAATTAAACAAAATGATTAAATGACTTTATTACTTTAATAATGGCTAATTAGTTTTGTTGTTGTTGTTACTTGCAGCCAAGGCAGCTTATTCACATAGTCCTCTACCAGTTTGAGATGAGTCTACACTTATGTGAAGCCCAAGCCACCTCTCTGTCAGAAATATGGTTGAAATTCACCTTTGTGAGAGTAATCTAAAGCAGCACTTTCCAAAACAACCTTGTCTGATGATGGAAGTATTCACATAGATGATACAGAATACCTGGCCATTGAACACTTGAAAAGTGGCTAGTTGCAATTAAAAACATAATGTTTTAATTTTACATAGTTTAATTTAACTTGAAACTGACACAGTTACATGTAGCTACTGTCTATCATGTAGCTACAGATCAAAAGAATTGCTAGTCTACTAAAAAAACTTAGTTCTCTTGAAGAAAATGTAGCCTTTAAGTTTACATAGTTGTCTTAGGCCCAAGAACAACTCATTATGGAAAAATGATGACTCTGGGAGCTTCCCACAGTGTCATGTTTGAAGACTGTTAAACAACATTTTACTTGCTTATCAGCTAACTATGTAGAACTGCTACCAATTTAAGCATTTTACATTGACATCCATAACAAAGGATGTCTTTTTGGAATAATAATCTTATTCAGACTACACTCATTCAGCTTTGTCAAGACCTTTGTATTCCCAATTACCAATGAAAAGAATAAAAATGGTGTGCCAGTCTCATTAAGCTGTGGGGATAATAACTCTTTGAGATAAACTGTAAATTATGGTTTGCAGAAGACAGGGGGTGTCCTAGAAAATCAACTGCAAAGGGTAGCAACATGGTGCTAAGAGCAGTGTGACCCTGAGCGTTGGCAGCTGATGGTCCTCCAGTGAAAAGGCAAGAGCAGTGGATACTGATTATACCAGAAATCTATTGGGCTGCCATGTCCTAGAACATGGGATTTAAGACTATCTACTACACCCAAATGTGATTTGAAGAAATGAGTCCATCGTGCCTTGGCATGTTCCATAAATCTAAATAATCAGCAATCAGCATGCTTACATTCACAGCCTCTTTTAGAGTCCAAGGAAAAACTAACTCTGCAAGTGTGCAAGGTGGCAAGCAGAGCTTTCAAAGTCATCACCTCTTCCATCTCCTGGCGAGGGTCACAGTCACAGACAGTTACTCCATCATCAGTTGCTTCCTGGCTGCTGAAAACAGGTCAGCGAAGTCCCTTTGGTTGGGATCCTAAGCTCCTTCAAGCTAGGGTAATGCATAACTTTAAGAAATGGCTGACAAGCCAAACATTTCAGAGACAGGCCTATCTATAAACAGAGTTCTAACAGAGATAATAAAGAAAAGGAATTGAAGACTTTTGGCAAGCCACATGCACTTAATCCCTTTGGTTCTTTGGTGTAAAAATCATCCAATTAAAAACATTCAGTTTCAGAAAGCTGCCACCCCAATCTACATATCTAACAAATGGTAGTTGCACAAGGTGCTTCTTGAAACAATTACCAGAGAAACTGGATCGATTCGAAACTGATTTTCTTCTCAGAGAACTATTATTTATACTCAATATTATTCCCATGTTATATTGACAAGTACTCACTTCTCATTAGTTTGCTTTGCGATTCCTTTGCAAACACCTATGTTTTCTTCATAGGTTCTGCTTTGACTCACTTATTTTATAGTAGCTTCCAATGTCTAAGAAGACAAAGGTAACCCATGTGTGAGAAGTTAAGACCCAGTCTTGACAGTGGGAGGCATAAGACATGGTCTAGAGGAACACATTGTGTCTGAAAGAAGCTCTCAAGTAGAAAATATTTCAGCTAAAGATCTACCAAGACACAAATTCTTACCTATGATGTGGCTCTGAAATGCAGAATCTATGACTGTATCTTCTTCATCCTCTTGCAGGTTTTCATTTGTCTCTTTTATCTGCAGCAACAAAAAATTACTATAAGCTCTTATTCATTATGTTAAATAGGCCTTTTGCCACCCTCATAATAATGGCTGATTCCATAACATGTATGTGTATGTGTGTATATATGTAACACACATATACTTTCTTCATTCCACTTTTCCTCGTTCTATCACTTGGCTTTATTACAAGTTTTAATTATAAGAGCGTATTTGCCAAAATATAACCCTAGCTCTAAAAATAAGGACTTATAGGGCACCTAATTCCACATAAGATTTTGGAGATAACAACTTTGGTTTTAATATTTAATAAGGTCAGTAACACGGAGCTCTAAGGAAAAAAATTAAAGTCTAAGAAAATATAATTCCTCCAGAGTCAGTGACTTCCACTACAAATTTTAATAAGAGTAAAGAAATATACTTAGATAACCTGACCCTTTCCTACACTATTACTAAGAAAATGATATGATATTTTTTGTTCTTTCTACAATGAAACATGAAGTGACTATGATGTGTGCTCCATGAACTAGAGTAGCAGTACAATTACCTAGAATTTTCAGGTCAAAAACATTTCCTTTATAGTTCAGTTGGAATATCCAGATGCTGAATGGTGTAGAATCAAATGGAACTCTAGAGAGGATCTAATAACATTACAGTATTTTACAAATGAAAATTCTGAGATCCAGCAAGTTTCCTTAAACATATTTTAAGTGGCAACACTGGAACTAAAACCTAGGTCTGCCTTCCCAATCTAGTAGCACCAGTAATATTAAGAGTATCAACAGTATCAACAATGATAAAAGCAGCAAACTACTCTATACTATGTATGGGATGCTGACTAAGATATTCACACCCATGATTTCATAGTCCTCACAACAACAGGAGGAGAAAGGTGCTATTTGTTAGATCCATTTTTGAGAGAAGGACCCTGGAGAAACAGACAAGATGAGTAAATTATACAAGTGATGGGACCAAGATTCAAATACAGCAAACCTAGCTTGAGATTTGTGTTTATTTGGGTGTACTCTGTTATTCTCAAAGCTCTGTTTGAGTATGACAGTGTAGACTTGGCCTCAATATCAAGTCTATGGTCCTGGATAGAATGACCTGAAAAAGCTTTTTAAAAATGCATCCCTGCCAGTCACCTGGGGAGCCAATAATAACAAGGTGAACTATGCACTGAATGCAATGGGGGTCCCGTTCAGGCACATACATTAGAGGATGCGGTTGTCGGTAGATTTGCTCAGGGGCTCAAGTTGAATGCCAAGAAACTCTTATTTTATATTCATGATGTAGAAAGTCATATGGTTGCATACTGACCTTGAGCTGAATTTAGCTTTTTACTTTTTACCTCCTATTTTCATATTTAATGAAATAAGAACAATTATTTACATTTTATGACTATAGTTCTAATATTACATTGTAATTGGTGCTTAATCTGTGCATGCTGAGAGCCAGGAGATGTCAAAGTCAAGAGAGTATGTGGATGGCCAGTCAACCTCACAAGAGATTGTTAGGGGTTGGACGTCCAGAGGCCATGTTTCATCACTTTCCCATCCGCTGTCTACTCTGCAGGTACTTCCCTGATTGTTAGCTCCTCCAGAGGAAGAAAGTTAGGAAACTGGGGTAAAAGCTTTCCTTAATGAGCTCTGCTTCAAGTAGTGCACATTTATGGATGGCAGAGAGGAAAGTATTATGAGCATTAGTGAGGTTAGCATGTTACTTATTTGCCTTCCACAGTTCATTAAGCTCAGTGATCTGTTTGTGGCAAGGATACCAAAAGACTTACTGAGGAAGACATTACCCAAACACCTTAATTTCCATAAGCAATCCAACAACAGCCTTTTCTCTTCATTTATAGAAACATCAAGGAAATTTGCTTATATGTTCAGCCCATACCAACTCTTAATGGCAATATGTTCCATATTTTCCTCCACCTGTTATGTAAGATAGCATTTCCTTTAGGTTTTTCTAAATTGACCCATTTTCAACTTAAAGGCGTGCCCTGCTAACCTAACTGCTGGAATGTGGGTAATTCATCTCCATCAGCCTATGAAACTCTAAATTAAAGAATCTAAAAATTAGAAGAAGATCATCATTTTACAGATTTTAAAGAAGGGCTCAAAGAGGGTTAGTGACCTGTTCAAGGGCACACAGGATTTCAGTTTTGGAGTGGGCGCTCCTTATCCCTATTCATTGCTGTAATTCACTTTTCAGAGTACACCATGTTGTTAGAGGCATTCTTTCCAGACCTTCCCAAGAATTACTACATTTTTCTTCATGTCTGGCAGTTAGATGTTTTGGCAGTAATCCAAGTATACATAAACCACAACTTTATTTAGGAGTAGCAATGATTTTCACTATTGTGTGTGTTCCTGGGGGGGGGTGTATATAACTGACCTGCTTCCCTTCCCTACTTTCCTTTCTGTGAAACTTACCATCATCTTTCTCCAGGTATCATATTTAAGAAAGAAAACAGAAGCCACCATGTAGTCCTACTTGTCAGCTCCTTTTCAGAACCTTTCTAGGACTTTATGTGCTTAACAGCAAATACTAAATGTAGTCTCTAAGGATTTATCAGAGAAAGTGGGCTTGGAGACAAGACCACTAGTTCTTTCATCTCTCCTGGGCTAATGACCCATGAGGAGCAGATGACTCATGAGGGACTTTTCAATTTAAAGGAGATGGATGAAGACTTAGCAACAGAATGTAAAATGGGTGAATGTCTTAGAATGGCCTACCTGTTGACCCTATCCATACAGATAGATTGCTATGTAAAGTGGTGAGTAATTAAAAAATCCATTTGCCTATGGCAATAAGGGGCATAATTTATACTGGCAGCAGACTCCCTTTGCTAATTACATTTTTCATAGGCTGAAATTAACATAAATTTTCATTCTTGATTACATAGTACTTGCGTGTTGAGAGGCTGTGGGAAGTTTCCTGGGGGAAGGGGCTGTCCACTCAAGCTTTAAAATTTGCTGAAGATAGACACAAGTGGAACGATCTTCACATGGCACAGCATTTCAAAGATGGGAGTGGTCACAAAACCAAGACGTTTGGCTCAGAAAAGAAAGGTGGTTAGAGCTTTAGATTTTCTCAGCCACTGCTCTACCAGGAACTGATATAAATCAGTAATATCGCTTTTGGTAAGAAGTAGCAGGTTATTCACAGGTAATAACTATGGGCTGTTTTTGGCTTAAGTTTGTTGTCAGTACTTTGGGAACCTTCTACTAGTGCATTTCCAACTCTTGCCCACCTTTTGAGCTCAGTTGTAGTTAAGAACTGTACCAAATATAAGTCTATAACAGGTGACTATTAAATATCATTGAACCCATTATATTCTGTTAATCCCTATCATTAGAAAAGGCAAGGAGGAATGAGCTTACAAAGGACACAGGAGGGAAAAGGGAGAAAATAATTAACCACTGGTCAATATACATACATACTTTCAGAATTAAACCCAATATTTGGGGATGCCCTTCATTTGGAATTCTGAATATATTTCTTCTGTGAATCATCCAAACCCTAAAGTTTTCCCATTTGCATGTTAAAGCCCATTGAAAAGGGAAAAACACACAATGAACCTAGGTGAGACAGGAAGTGATCTTTGCAGGCAGGACTCTTAGAAGGCAATGCCTTTAGAAAGGATAGTCATTTAGAAAAACTTTTCAGGAGGAGAGCAAAATATGCATGTTTATTAGCATCAAAATAGCATTTAGAATAGGATTGTTCAATTAAGAATGTTGAAATTATAACATTTTGAAGAACTTAATAAGATGATAAATTGTACTATTTTGAGCTATTTTATCACTATTAGATCATTTTAATGGGATAATACTTGAGGCTTTTTTATTAGCATATGTGATTTTTTTCAGACCATGTGACAGTAGGTGAAGAGAATATGAAATAATTTAAGTTAAAATACTCATTAACATGGTCATCCCTTTCCACTGCCTGATGAAGTATATGATCTTGTTAATTTCACTATCGGTTTTTATTTTGTCCAGTGATAGGAGGCTGGAACTCTCTTTCTTTGAGACTTCTCATTTTAGAAAGTTATCTAAATCTACAGGAAAGGACTTACAACATGTAGCAAGCAGAGTGCATTTCTTTCTGAATTATCTTTTCTGGGGATGCCTTTTCTCGTCTTATAATGATTTTATATAATTTAAATAAAAGTACAAAGTAACATGGTCCATGTCTAAATTACACAAAATTAGAGCTAAGTGGACTGTAAATAATGGCATAAATGGGGGCATAGCCTTTAATTAAGGTTTTTAAAGGAGAAAAAGCTTTATTTCAGCAAAGCATTAATGGGAGTTTTACACATGCTGGACTGTATCTAGCAATCCTGAAAATGGACATACAGTTACTAGTGAACTAAATGGAGGTCTGCTACATCCACAGATTTGTAATAGGTATGGAAATAATCTTTCTATTATCATCACTGTAGTTTAAAATAATTATAATGCCTTAGGACCCTCATAATTAAATATAGTCTTAGTTTGTAAAAGGCAAGGGATAGCGGCATATTAAATTATAAGGTTTTTAATGGTTTTATTCAGGGAAAAAGTGTGCCATGTAATGCATTATATGCAGCTGTTGTTTCCATCCAAAATAACTACTATCAGAAGAATTCTTTGCAACACACTTTGAAATAAGCAGAGAGCAAATTTACCTTGAGCCCTAGTGGGGGGAAATTCCTTTAAACTCTGAATTTTAAAAGGTACGTGGGTATTCACATCAATGTGCCATGGCATTAGAATATATCTTATTTTGCATCTAATCTCCTTCCTATATGGGCTGATAACATATAATAAAATAGGTTTTTCAGTGCTATTCGTGTACTAGTCCCAATGGAGACTATGGCAACGTCCGTTCTGCAATCAGTAATTTTAGCCCAAAACACACCGATGATTATGGAGATGAAATGAAAACCATTGCATTTTACATTAAAAAAATGACTAGCTGGTCAGCTATCCAGGTTAATAGCATTCCTCTGTATGGGAAAGCTTCCCAGCATGACTAATTTTGTCTTGCAGCTAACTGGAGAAATTAGCATATCCCTACTGATTATGTATACATGGGGTGTTTAGGGAATCTCTGTACTTCACAGAAAATAATAAGACTGTTTCCTGCAGTTATTCTGGAAGGACCCAAGGATACCTCTCACTACACTGTGAAAGACTGTGGGGGAGATAGGACAAGTGTGACAAATTGCTTTACATTAGGAAGCAATGAGAAAGCAAAAATAAAATTGTAAAAGAAAAGCAGAGGGTTTTTTTGTTTTTTTAGGGACTTCTGTATAGTGAAGATATACTCTCTGCTGTCAGAACCATATTGAATGGGCACAGTTAAATTGAGTGTGCCTGATAAGGGCTCTGCCAGGCTATCAAAGTTTTAGATCAGTTAGACTGAAGTTCTGGCATACTGCACATTTCCAGACATCGTTCATTCTCCCTGCTTCCTTACATGGCACAAGGGCAGCCTTTGATATGCTTATAATTTGCGGTTTTATAATGCAGGGCGCATCTACATTTTCACAGGAGAGATGATTACAGTGGAAATCAAGGGTCAAATGGGGGGAAATAGAAAAAAAAAAAACTTGCAAGGAGCATAGTCTGAACATGATTCCAGAGTTTTCTTTTTTAAAAGCCTTGTGTCTCTTTAGAGTCAAGAGCTTTTGAAAAAAAAATAAATATAATTAATCTCAAATTGCAGTATGTCTGTGAAACTCTAAGGAACCCTAAAACATCAGTAAGCCATTAAATTAATAATTAATAACTACTAATGCCAATCATGATTACTTATAGAACCTCATCTATTTTTGAATTACTCTAGCAAAAATGTGTTATCATGTCACATTTTAAGTTTTCCTTAAGAAAATGATAGCGGGTTAAGGAAGATGGCGGCGAGATAGGTGGGAGCGGAGTCCACTTCCCCTCAACGCCAGTGAAATACCTAGCTGATCTGAGGAGCAGAGCAAACAGCCAACAGTATTCCAGCATATATGAAGATCGGAGACCAAAGATAGAGGACATTGAAAAATCAGATGGTAAGAAGAGTGCTAAAGGACAATAAGGTGCCTGGGACCAGCTCGGGGACCAGGGCAGCTGAAGCCCCTGCTCAGGCGCAGGGTCTGCTGCAGGATTCTTGGGAGAGAGCCAAGCTGGGCTGTGTGAGCAGCCAGGTGCTTGTTTGGACCAGGAGGGTTGAATAGGAAGAATTTCTCAAAAAGGAAAAGAAAACAGTGACACTCAGCAGCTAGTTAGAGAACTCTCCACAGCAGCTGCGGCCTCTGGTGTGCCTCCCCCCTCAGCCCCTGGACTGTGAACGCAGAAAAGCAGCCCCAGTGCTCACCTGAAGCCCGGCTGGCGCACACCCAGATTAGCGGACTGGGGGCCCACAACTGAAACTCCGGGTAAGCGCGCCATGATAAGCGGTCTGGCTGCCTGGGCGCCAGACCCAAAGTGCCCCAGTGGGTGTGTATCCCAATCAGTGGCCTGGGGCCCACACCTGAAACCCCGGGTGGGCCAGCACCCTGTAAGCAGCCCGTCAGCCTGGGCGCACAGACAAAAAGCTCTTGGGTGGGTGCGCACACCTAAAACCCCGGCTGGGTGCCCACACCTGAAACCTTGGGTGGGTGCTCAACCGAACCAGTGACTGGCTGCCCCCACACACAGACGCAAAGCAGGGGATCAAGCAGCCAACCCAGGACCAAAGCTGAGATCAGCCACACAACCCGATGAACACCCTGGCTGCCTGCAGGCAACCACACCCAAAGCACCAGTTCTGAAAAACTCCTACCCAGCCCATGCGCTCAGAACCCTGCAGGGCCTACTGGCTCTCTAGGAGGAAGGCAGAACGCCCAGCAGAGGGGAGCTGCAGGGCTAGAGGAGACTGCATTCCCCGGAAAGACTCAACCCAGTAGGGGGCTGAACTACCCCTTAGCAGCACCAAGAGCCCCTAGCATGTAAGACAGCAAAGAGTAAGAAGGTGGAATGTGAGTTGCCCCTAACTGGTGCAACTCAAGGACAGCACAGCTGGTGAACTAAAGGCCTAGTGGGGACCAGAAGGACCCAGAGGAACTAGACTGAAGGCTGAACAACAGTGAAGAGTGTGGCTCAGGAAGGGAGAAAAGTGAAACCAATCCTTCCAACCACCCCCTCCCATTCCCACAGACAGGAAGACCAGCAGAACTAACCTGACTGGTTTAAAGCCAGCAGAAGACATTTTTTTTCTTCTTCTTCTTTCCTCCTTTCCCCCTGAATTTCTTCTTCCTTTCTGTCCTTCTTTTTTTTTTTATTCCTTCTTCCTTCCATCCTTTACCTTTTTTATTCCTTCTTCCTGCCTTCTTTTATTTACTCTTTTGTTTTAATTTTTGTTAAAATTCCTTCCTATCGTGCCTCTGATCTTTCTTTATTCCTTCTTCCTTCCTTCCTTTCCTTTTCTATTCCCTTTTTCCCTCCTTCCCTTCTTCTTTTTTTTTTTTTTTTTGCCCCCTTCCTCTTTTTCCCACAGATGAGACAAGAAAACCTGGAGTGCTGAAAAGACCAGAGTTAGACCATGTTACACCCATAAATGTCAGCTCAAGACCAGTGAGCACAAGAGATTAAGGAGACAGCACCACTGAATCCCGCTGGCATTCTACCATAGAAGTTCATACCATAAACCCAGGGAGTCAGAATAGATCAATTTAAGAAGCAGAGGCTAACAAGAACAGTCTCACAAACAATGGGAAGACAAAGAAACAATCCCCAAATGAAAGGAAAGGAGGAAGCCTCAAAAATAATGCTAACTGAAAAAGAGGCAAGTCAACTATCAGATACTGAGTTCAAAGCAATGGTTATCAGGAAGCTCACTGAGCTCTCTGAGCTCAAAGAGAACTACCAGAAACTACAGGGAAACTACAATGAATTCACTACAAACTATATCAACATGAAAAAGGAAATAGAAACTATCAACAAGGGCCAAGAGGAAATGAAGAATACAATTTCTGAATTGAAGAACACAGTAGAAGGAATCAAAAGAAGACTTGAAGAAGCAGAGGATCGGATCAGCAAGCTGGAGGACAAAGAAGAAAAAAACACCCAGAAAGAGCAAGAAAAGGAAAGGAGGCTCAGAAAGAATGAAGAGATAATAAGGGAAATGCAGTACAACATGAAATGTAACAATATTCATATAATAGGAATACCAGAAGGAGAAGAAGAGCAAGGGATACAAAACTTGTTTGAAAAAGTAATGATGGAAAATTTCCCTAATCTGAGGAGAGAAAAATTCACCCAAATCCAGGAAACACACAGAGTCCCAAGCAAGAGGAACCCAAAGAGGCCCACTGCAAGACACATCATAATTAAAATGGCAAAATTCCAAGACAAAGAGAGGATCTTAAAGGCAGCAAGGGAGAAACAGGAAGTAACATACAAGGGAGCCCCAATAAGGTTAGCAACTGACTTCTCAATGGAAACGCTCCATGCCAGAAGAGAATGGCAAAAAATATTCCAAATAATGAGAACCAGAGGCCTGCAACCAAGACTACTTTACCCAGCAAGGCTCTCAATCAACATAGAAGGCCAAATAAAGAGTTTCCCAGACAAAAGAAGTCTAAAAGAATACACTTCCACCAAACCAGCTCTGCAAGAGATGCTAAAGGGACTGCTTTAAGGAAAGGAAGGAAAAGAGAAAGAGAGAGGAACACAGTTAGAAAAAAATGGCAATGAATAACTACCTATCAATAATAACCTTAAACGTGAATGGATTAAATGCTCCAATCAAAAGACATAGAATAGCTGAATGGATAAGAAAACATGACCCACACATATGCTGCCTACAAGAGACCCATCTCAGGACAAAAGACTTACACAGACTGAAAGTGAAGGGCTGGAAACGAATTTTCCAAGCAAACGGACAGGAAAAAAAAGCAGGGGTAGCAATATTCATATCAGACAAAATAGACTTCCAAAGAAGGCCCATAAAGAGAGACCCAGAAACTTACTTCATAATACTCAAAGGAAGAATCCACCAAGAAGACATTAACATTGTAAATATATATGCACCCAACATAGGAGCACCCAAATACATAAAGAAAATCTTGGAGGACTTCAAGAAAGATATTGATAACAACACAATTATAGTAGGGGACTTTAACACCCCACTATCAAAAATGGACAGGTCTTCCAAACAAAAGATCAACAAAGATATTGTGTCACTTAACAATACCCTAGAGGAAATGGACTTAACTGATATATATAGAGCTTTTCATCCCAAAGAAGCAAAATACACATTCTTTTCAAGTGTACATGGAACTTTTTTTCAAAGATAGACCACATGATAGGACACAAAGCAAGCCTCAACCAATTCAAGAAAATTGAAATCATATCAAGCATTTTCTCTGACCACAAGGAACTGAAACTAGAAACCAACCCGAAAGGAAAAAAACCCAAACACTCAAAATCATGGAGACTGAATAGCATGCTATTAAACAATGAATGGGTCAAGAACGAGATTAGGGAAGAAATCAAAAAGTTCCTGGAAACAAATGAAAATGAACTCACAACAACCCAAAACCTATGGGACACAGCAAAGGCAGTCCTGAGAGGGAAGTTCATAGCAATACAGGCCTACCTTAAGAAGATAGAAACATTTCAAACAAACAACCTAACCCTACGCCTACAAGAACTGGAGGAACAACAACAAAGACAGCCCAGAGCAAGCAGAAGGAAGGAAATAACCAAGATCAGAGCAGAGTTAAATGACATAGAGACTAAAAGCACAATTCTTAGGATCAATGAATCCAGGAGCTAGTTCTTTGAAAAGATAAACAAAATCGACAAGCCTTTAAGTAGGCTCATCAAGAAGAAAAGAGAGAGGATCCAAATAAACATAATTAAAAATCAAAGAGGAGAGATTACAACTGATACCACAGAAATACAAAGGATTGTAAGAAATTACTACGAAGAACTGTATGCCAAGAAATTTGAAAACCTAGATGAAATGGACACATTTCTAGAAAAATATAATCTTCCAAAACTGAATGAAGAAGAAGCAGAAAACCTGAACAGACCAATAACAGCAGACGAAATTAAAGCAGTCATCAAAAAACTCCCAACACACAAAAGCCCTGGACCAGATGGTTTCACAGGAGAATTCTACAAAGCGTTTAAGGAAGAGCTAACCCCTATCCCTCACAGACTATTCAAAAAAATCCAAACTGATGGAAGACTCCCAAACTCTTTTTATGAAGCCAGCATCATCCTAATCCCAAAACCAGATAAAGACACAACGAAGAAAGAAAACTTCAGGCCAATATCGCTGATGAACAGAGACGCTAAAATTCTCAACAAAATATTGGCAAACCGCATCCAGCAATGCATTAAAAAGATCATCCACCATGACCAAGTGGGATTCATCCCAGGGATGCAAGGATGGTACAATATTCACAAATCAATAAACATAATATATCACATCAACAACAGCAAAGACAAAAATCACATGATCATATCAATAGGTGCGGAAAAAGCATTTGATAAGATACAGCACCCATTTCTGATAAAAACACTCAGCAACATGGGAATACAGGGTGCATTCCTCAACATAATAAAGGCCATATATGAGAGACCTACAGCCAACATCATACTCAATGGACAAAAACTTAGAGCTTTCCCACTAAGATCAGGAACAAGACAAGGATGCCCTCTCTCATCACTCCTATTCAACATAGTATTGGAAGTCCTAGCCACAGCAATCAGACAAGAAAAAGCAATGAAAGGCATCCAAATTGGAAAGGAGGAAATGAAACTGTCACTGTTTGCAGATGAGATGATAGTGTACATGGAAAATCCTATAGACTCCACCAAAAAACTACTCGACCCAATAAATGAATTTGGCAAAACAGCTGGATACAAAGTCAATACTCAGAAATCAAAGGCATTCCTGTACACCAACAACGAAACTGCAGAAACAGAAATCAGGAACAAAATCCCATTTGATATAGCAACAAGAAAAATAAAGTACCTAGGAATAAACCTAACCAAGGAGGTAAAAGACCTGGACTCAGAAAACTACACAACACTGAAGAAAGAAATGAAGGAAGACACAAACAAATGGAAGCATGTACCATGCTCATGGATTGGAAGAATTAACATCATCAAAATGGCCATACTACCCCAAGCGATCTATAGATTCAATGCAATCCCTATTAGAGTACCCATGACATATTTCACAGATATAGAACAAACATTTCAGAAATTTATATGGAACCATAAACGACCCCGAATAGTTGCAGCAATTTTGAGAAAGAAGAACAAAGCAGGAGGGATCACAATACCTGATATCAAACTGTATTACAAGGCCACTGTAATCAAAACAGCCTGGTACTGGCATCAAAACAGGCACATAGACCAATGGAACAGAACAGAGAGCCCAGAAATAAACTCAAGTCTCTATGGTCAATTAATATTTGACAAAGGAGGCAGGAGCATAAAATGGAGCAAAAACAGCCTCTTCAACAGATGGTGTTGGGAGATCTGGACAGCTATGTGCAAAAAAAATGAAACTCGATCACCAACTTACGCCATTCACAAAAATAAACTCAAGGTGGATAAAAGACTTAAATATAAGTTGTAACACCATAAAAGTCCTTGAGGAAAACATAGGCAGGAAAATCTCAGACATTCCACTTAGCCACATCCTCACAGACATGTCCCCTAAAGCAAGGGACATAAAGGAAAGAATAAACAAGTGGGACCTCATCAAATTTAAAAGCTTCTGCCTGCCTAAAGAAAACAGCACCAAATTACAAAGAGAACCAACAGTATGGGAAAACATATTTGCTAATGATACCTCAGACAAGGGCCTGATCTCCAAAATATATAAAGAACTCACACGACTCCACTCCAGGAAGACAAACAACCCAATTAAAAAATGGACAAAGGACTTGAACAGACACTTCTCCAAGGAAGACATACAGAGGGCCCAGAGACACATGAAAAGATGCTCAACATCACTAGCCATCAGAGAGATGCAAATTAAAACCACATTGAGGTACCATCTCACACCAGTCAGACTGGCCAACATAAACAAATCCACAAACAAATGTTGGAGAGGATGCTGAGAAAAGGGAACCCTAGTGCACTGTTGGTAGGAATGCAGACTGGTGAGGCCACTGTGGAAAACAATATGGAATTTCCTCAGAAAACTAAAAATGAAACTGCCCTTTGACCCAGCAATTCCGGTGCTGGGATTATACCCCAAGAACCCTGAAACACCAATCCAAAAGAACCTATGCACCCCAATGTTCATAGCAGCACAATTTACAATAGCCAAGTACTGGAAGCAACCTAAGTGTACATCAGCAAATGAGTGGATCCAAAAACCATGGCATATTTACACAATGGAATTCTATGCAGCAGAGAGAAAGAAGGAGCTTATACCCTTTGCAACAGCATGGATGGAACTGGAGAGCCTTATGCTAAGTGAAATAAGCCAGGCAGTGAGGGACAAATACCATATGATTTCACCTTTAACTGGAACATAATCAATAGAAGAAAAAAGCAAACAAAAAATAACCAGAGACATTAAAGTTAAGAACAATCTAACAATAGCCGGGGGGAAGTGGGGTGGGTACAGTGGGAAGAGGGGATTTCAGGAACTACTATAAAGGACACATGGACAAAATCAAGGGGGAGGGTGGAGGTGGGGGAGGGAGGTGGGTTCAGCTGGGGTGGGGTGGAGGAATGGGGAGAAAAGGCATACAACTGTAATTGAATAACAATAAAAAAGTAAAAAAAGGAAAATGATAGCATGTATTATATTTTACAATCTATTTTATAAGAGCATAAAAATATATGGATACGGTCAGTAATTCTGTGAAGAGAATTTTTTTTGTTTAACTGCTTTAAAGGTTACAGAAAGAAACATTGAACATAACCAAATCAATTATGCAAGAACAGAAAGAATATAAAGAGAATAAGTGCAGTTTAAGATAATTTTAAAACAAAAATATTATTTGAAACTGGTACACCCTGGGAAAATATAAAAATGTCCTTTTATTTTTTAAGTATATTTTATTGATTATGCTATTACGGTTGTCTCATTTTCCTCTCCCCTTTATCCCCCTCTGCCCTGTAACCCCCTCTTCCTCCAGCATTCCCTCCCTGTTAGTTCCTGTCTATGGATCATACACATAAGTTCTTTGGCTTCTCCATTTCCTATACTTTTCTTAAGCTCCCCCTATCTATTTTGTGCCTACCAATTATGCTTCTTATTCCCTGTATCTTTTCCCCCAATTGTTCCCCTCCCCCTCCTTTTAAAAAGGAAATTACCCCCTTGGTTCTGAAATTCTCAATTAAAAAAATTCTAGGGAGTCAAGTTCCAGAAAGGATTTCTCAGTCTTAACACCTTCTCTTTGGTACATATAACTTCCAGCAAAATAAAAAAAAATGCTTAAATCAAATCATATAAATAGTCAATATCCCTTTAAATAGTTCAGCACTTTTATTTTTTACAATGATATTCACTCCTTCTTGTGTTGCTGGAAATGATGGAAATAATCATCAAAACAGAGTCCCAGCACCAGGGTATAATTTTCCTATGACTCCAGCAGACTCATCTGCCTGCACTGTGATTACGCAGTCCTTCTGAAGAGAGCTAAAAAAGCAGCATCACTGAAGGGGCCAGGCCTGCTCGCCCCCCAGCTGCCATCTCTCGTTTATAGTTGTCACCAAGCTTTCCCTCTTTTTTTCTCTTGCTTTAACTTTCTCTTTACCCCATAATGTCTTGCCCACATATTTTCATCAAGGGGGAGAAAGAACCCAAACCAGCCTGTCAGAGAATCTAACAGTTGATACCAGGAGGACGGTGGAGCACTTACCAGGGACCCTTTCAGTATTTCCCCCTCGGCTTTGGTTCTGATGTTTTTCTTGTGGTTTCCTTGAGCGCAGATAGAGCTGCTGGTGAGACAGGAGCCCTGGGAGCTGCCCTTTAACACACTCCTGCAGGAAACATTATTTGATCCACTTTCTGTCTGGTGAGCTGCTCTCTTATCAACTCTGCAGGTAGAAAGTGATTCCCCTGATAAATTACACTGCTCTTCTTCAATCACTCTATTCTTCCCAATTCTTTAATATTTAAAGAAACCTCCACATACCTCTTTGTCTTTAACCCTTTGAGTGATAGTGTCTCTCAATGGCCTTGATCAAATCTTTATCTGATATTCCAGGAATGTCAACTTAGATTTGATAAAATAATCCTTTATTTTTATTCTATGACTGCTTGTGAGATGGGGGAGCAGTAAAAACCACTGAAAAGTGATTGCTAACTGCATTTCTGACTTAATATCAGCAGGAAATGTAATTTCCTGTGGAAGTTTCTCAGTATACTTTTGCTTAGTAAAAGCATACTTTAGAATGTGTGTTTAATTTGCTTCCATTTCATGCCATGTGGGTACATTCATGGGTCCTAGTATAGGCTGAATTTCTTTCAACCTTAATAAAACTTACCATTCTTTAATTTCAGAGACCATTGGTTTGGTTAACAAAGTAACATGGACTAAATTATCATTTTATTGCTAACTTTTATTTCATTGTTTAAATTTTGGCTAATGTATAAAATACTGTTATCGTGCATTTCTGCTTTTATGAAAAACATGCTTGGCTGGCATTTAATGTTCAGGAAGCAGACAACTCTCCCTGTGGGTAAGGCCCCTGTCCCCGTCATCACCACCCTCTTTGCCCATGCGTTACCTGTTCAGAAGTTCTGTCATAAAGGTATCTTTTGTTGCACATGGAACAGGACTAGGTCTATTTCTCGGTTCAAACTTCATTTGGTCGTAAATGTCGTGTGGTGTTTTCAGATTATTTTTGCTTTGTAAACTCCCCTTGGGAGGATCTGCCAGCTCTGTATCCCTGTTAAGCTCATTTTCTCTCTCACACTGGAGCTCAGGCTTCTTTTTCTCTTTTTTCCTCTCTGATTTTAACTGCTTAGTTCCAAAGCCCAAGGCTTTTGCATCTTTCTTTTCCACTTTGCTTTTGGAGATGTCCATTTTCCTGCTACTGAGAGCGGGAAGTCGACTCCTCCGAAAACCAAACCAGCTGGCAAAAGAAGGCCCAGGCCTTGGCTTCGCTTCCACAGACGTGGGCTTTGTTTGCATTTGGCCCTTTTCCACATTCTCCTGAATGCACAACATGACCTTTTCTTCGATTGTGGGTGAGAGGGGGGCTTCTGGGCTCACAGCATTAGTCCTGGTTATAGAAGTATTTGGATAGATTCCAGAAGTTTCTAGCTTGGGGGTCCTGCTTGTTTCCAAACTGCCTGGGCACTGTGTCCTCCCTGGGCTCTGCAGGCCTCGTGGGCAGTCTGCCATGGTGGGTGAGCATCTGCAGTGGTCCCTGCCTGGTTCCTCAGGTGCAGCATCACTGGGACATCCTCCCTGGGCATAGGTCTGGTGGTCTTCAGGTCCAGGTGGGGTGAGAAGCCCTTCAGATTTCAGAGGGACCCTCAAAGGCAACTTGCTAGGGCTTCCATGCCAACTGCTGGAGCTGCCTGTGCTCCCTAGGGAGCCCTGCCTTGAGGGGGCATGGCCCAGGGCCCTCCCAGCACTGGGAAGGCTGTCAGACATGAGGGCTGAAGGGGTCTTGCTGGGAGAGCCATCCGTGGAGGAGCTCTGCCGGGTCAGAGAATTGCCTCTCTCTGCAGTATTGGTAATAATCTGAGTTCGGACTTTGCCTGGCCCTTCCATAGGGGGTGTGGGGGGCTTCTCACCTGAGTGAGCACTGAAATTCTGGCTGCGGGCTTTAGCTCCATTCATGCCTAGAGCTGGTTTTAGATGTGGCTTGTTGGAGGAAAGAGATCTTTTTACAGACCTGTTTTCTACTCCGTCCTTTCCGTCAGCCCCAGGGATACGATTTTCCATTGACTCTGGCATTGCTGCTTCCAGGGGAAGCCCTTCATCCAAACTGTCCTGTACTTGTAAACCCAGAGGAGTCACAGGTCTTTCGCTCACTGTGGCCTCAAGGCTCGTTGGGTTCCCAGAGTGTTCTGGCTTTGACTTGCTCACAGCTGCAGAACTCTTAGAGGCTTCATTGAGACTGTCTTTTTCATGTTTCCCTGGCACTGTGGAACTTTTCCTGAGCAATTGGGGAGACTTCATGAGAACTTTGAGCCCAACTGGGAGGCGAGTTTTCAAACTTTTCTCATGAGTGTTCTGACAACCATGTGGGGCATTATGGCTTTTGGAGGACGGTGAGGGACTGTTAACCTGAGATGATAGTGACTCATTTACCTCTAAGAAGGGAGGCTTGGGTGATGTGGAGACACTGTCATTCAACTGTCCTTTTCTTCCTGGAGAGAGACTTTTTGAGGATGATGTGTCCAGAGGTTCATGGACTGAAGAGCGATTCTTGGGAGTCTGTAACCCTGCATCTGTTTGTGTGGTCCCAAGCGTTTGATGAGGTGGGGTTTTGGGGGCACCTCTCTTTGGAGAGATCTTTGGGGGACCTGGAGCCATCATGACAAATGAGCTGGAGGAGGTATGAGCAGAGCATCTGGTCTGAATCACTGTTTCTGTGGAGGGCAGAGGATGAGTAAAGATGGGCTTTTTGAAGGCCACAGAAGTTTTCTTCCCCTGCACTTCTGTGTGATTAGAGGAAATGAGAGGAGCAGAGGATCCTTTCAGAGGGGTTGGTTTGAATACAGTCCTTGCTGTTTCATCAGTGATGCTGGTTTCAGGCTTGGCAGATGAAGGCAGTGGCAAATAGTCATAACTGGGCCTGATGAGTAGGGAAAGTGACCTGCCTGGAGGGGGTGGGGGAGAAGGTGATTTCACCCTTGCCTCTGGCCCAGGGTCACAGAGTTTATCCCTTGCAAGGGGTTCCCCAATGTCACCAGACTCAATGAGGGGCCTTGACAGCAACTGTGGAGCTGAAATCTGACTCTTGGAGCACTGGACCCCAACCCTCCTGCTGGACATTCTGGAGCCATGTTTTCGAATGTGTGAGTCTGTCTGTACGTCCCAGAGGTGCCCTGGGCCTTCAGTCCTCTTGAACCGGGAGAGTTTCCCAGGAGCTAAGGCTGGTGAGTTTTCAAGACCCACTAGGCCCGATGAGGGGGCTCTAGTGGAGGCTTCAGGCTCTACTATTTTTGATTTCTGAGGTGAAGACTTCCCCCGGGCAGGTATTTTTGTCAGACTTTGCTTCTGACAGATACCCATGGACATCGAAGATCTATAATTACTCTGGCATGACATATTACGTGTTGGTTTGGCCAGTTTTTGTCTCTGAGTATTTTGAGTTACTGTCCTGGAGCTTAAAGATTCAGTGGGTGCCCCAGCAACATTATCTGCACCATCTTTTGGAATGTTTTTCTCAGTTTCCTCTTCAGGTCTCCTTACAAAAGTGTAGTCTCTCGAGGCAGCCGCTGGCTGTGAGTGAGCAATTCCCTGAGGTAAAGGTTCAGTGTGCTCTCCCTTGGGTCCAGTGGGGGTCTGATTGATGGAAATTTCATTTCTGGTAACAGTGACAACACCTGTCTGGTGGGAGCTGAATTCAATGGGTTCTCCATCTTCTGCATCAAATATTACAGTAACACATTCTTCTGAAGAAGTCCTTTTGACAACGCTTTGCTGCTTTATGAAACTAAATGTCTTTGGCCTACTCTCTAAGTGGATGGGCATTTGTTTTTCCTCCTCATCAGGGGACTCAAGTTGAGGTTTTCCAAGTCCCATGAGAATGTCCAGGTTTTCCATGGACTTGTCGGTGTCCACAGTCAATGACAAGTCTGAAGGGCTTTTCTCATCGCTGCTATCTATATGCAACTCATCAAGGGTTTCATTGTCATCAGTGTCTGAAAGCTGGAGATTGCCATGGCCCTGCCTATTGGGACTCCTCGCTCTCTGCACCTGAGGTGCCTGCATCATTGGGCACAGCTTCCTTTCCAAAGGACAGCTGCTGGCACAAGTGCTCAGCTTTTCCGGTCTTTCCCTGGGGTAAACCGAAGATGTGCCTTCTGAAAAGTGTTTTCCATTCAACTTCCAGCCAAATAGACTGTCAGAAACACTGTGGGTTAATTTACAACCATGCAGCCTGCAGGCCTGGTTTGGAAAGGCTTTATTCAATGCCAAGGAGGAAGAGTCCTCATCAGCATCATCATGAGAATCTGTGTCATAAACAAACACCTTGTGGGGCCCCTTGCAGGGCTTCCCCCTGTCAGCTGGTTTGCAGGGGGGGTACTCCTTGAGACTGCTACTCTTAATTCCGGGAGAGTATATTCCTTCATTTGAGTTCATGCAATCTTTATAACCCCATTTGGCTATCACTGATGGGGGCTCAAGTAACACCTTTCGCTTCTGTAGCTTTCTTAGTCCTTCCAAAATGTCACTTTCCTTGATACGAGTTGGAGGTAGTTCATCTGTAGGACTAGCAAAGCCGCTTGGGAGTGAAGAATCAATACTTAGCCTTTTATCCCAGCTTTGTGATGATGGCTAGGAAAGAAAAGTAGATATCAGAAATAACGGAGTCATGTGGATCACAAATTTACAATAGGAAAAGTCCATCGTTCAACCTAACTTGTTCTAGTGGTTGATAAATATTCACCACAAATTCATATATTAATTAATTAATGGAAATTAATTCATTAACTCTATAGAAGATCTCGATCTCTACTTTGTCAGGCCATGAGCTAAATAGTATATGATTTAAAGAAGTAGAGAATAAGGACCTTCCCTCAAGGAGTGTGCACCCCAGCCCTGGTCAGTGTGGTTCAGTTGGTTGGAACATCATCCTATAACTGAAAGTTTCCATGTTCTATTCCTGATAGGGGCACATGCTTAGGTTGTGGATTTAATCCTCATTCCAGGTGTGTAAGATTCCTAGTCTGGGTGCTTATGGAAGACAACCAAATGATTCTTTCCTCTTGCACCAATGTTTCTCTCTCTCCCTTCCTCTCTACCCTCCTCTCTGTCCAAAAGCAATGAAAGAAGGTCCTCAGGTGAGGATTAAACATAAAGATAACAAATAAATAAGAAGCATGCATCTGGCAGAGGAGAGTACTTGAGCACAAATAACTGAAAGTCAAGGGTATAAATGAAAAGTGCAAATGCCATAGATATTCCAGAAATTCAAAGGGAGACCATACTTCTGTTTGGAAAAGCCATGAAAACCATATAAGGAAATGTGTTGTTTTTTAAAAACCTACCGAGCCCTTGAAAGATGGCTAGTTTTGCCTTAGTTTTAAAGTGGGAGGAATCATTTCTAGTTAGAAGAAATGCTATGCCAAAGATTCAAATGGAGAAGGTAAATGTCAGGTGCACTTAGAAAATAACCAAAGACAGCATGGGCTCAGTGTGTAGGAGAGGTAAAGAGGATAAATGGACAAGTAAGTTAGCCCATGTCTTTATGGTCCCTTGCATTGTACCATCTGATAGAATATCATGTGACTTCATGGCTTTGTCAGGCAGTGAACACCTGTGAAATATAGCCACACATATAGCAGTGGGGCATTTGCTGTTAGAACCCATGGTAATGATTCACCCACTAACTTATAAAACTCAATTTCTTGTCCTTTATACTTCCACGAATACTAGGGTTAGTTTTGGAGATGTGACCAAGAAATAACAAAGAAAAAATACTGCACTTCACACAGATACTCGTATTTTTTCATAGTATTGTTAATAACAAATGGAAGGGCAGGAGGGGACTAACACTGACTAAACACCTGTTGTGTGCCGGCCACTTACACATTATTTTGATTTAATTCTAAGAACAACATCAAAAAGGAGACATTTTCATCCTATTTACTAGGGAGGAAACTGAGATTCAGCAAGATCAGTCTGTTGGAAATTACACAGCTAAAGAAGAGCTGGTGTGAAGCTTTGAACTCTTATTTCCTGGGTTCTTTCAATGACTGAGTTCCAAAGTGGCCATATGGGGACTTGAA
Source organism: Desmodus rotundus (assembly GCF_022682495.2). Taxonomy (NCBI): domain Eukaryota; kingdom Metazoa; phylum Chordata; class Mammalia; order Chiroptera; family Phyllostomidae; genus Desmodus; species Desmodus rotundus. The sequence goes on from NC_071388.1 coordinate 124,203,582, forward strand.
CCCAGACAGTCTGGTTCTAGAGCCTGCGCAACTTAATCTTCATGGCACACTACCGGAGTCAAGCTCAGTTTCTGTTTTCCCCTCTATATTAGCCAATGTAATACAAGAGATAGTAGGTTTTTGCCATACTTATCTCCAATGGGGTGCTGGTTTAATCACAAACCAGCACTCAGGAAAATTGGCAAAAGGTGGGCACTGACCTAATGCCTTTTTTTTTAAGGCTATATAATTAATGGTGAAGAATTTCAATGCATGAATCTGGTGGTTTCAGATGTGCATTGTATACCTATCTTGTCGAAGAGTGTAGTTCCCCTTGGCATCTCCACGCCAGCGGACCTCTGTGCCATAACTCTGAACACCAACCCTGTGCTCATTAGTAGAGTTTGAAAATGTGTCAGAAACTTACATTGGATTCTCAGCTTTTGAGTAAGCTGTGAACATTTGTTTATATCTAAGACATTTTCATAGAAATTACTCTTGCTCTAACAATATATTATATTCTTTATTTGTGTTGTGTTACCTGTTTTCTTTTTTTCAAATTATACAATTTCTTTAGAAAATTCTTCAGGGTCATAGTTGCTGCAGATAGATGCTATTTGGTGATGATTCCCCTGCCTCCTCCTCTTCCCTATACCATTAAAAACTCCTTTGGAAATTAGAAGCAATCCTTTTTTTATTTTTAAAAAATTTATTGTTATTCAATTACAGTTGTATGCCTTTCCTCCCCATCCCTCCACCCCACCCCAGCCGAACCCACCTCCCTCCCCCACCTCCACCCTCCCCCTTGATTTTGTCCATGTGGCCTTTATAGTAGTTCCTGTAATCCCGTTAATGAGTTTGGGCACTATAAACCAACCAGTGAGAAGAAGACTGCCACAACTTGGGTTAATAAGAATTTCCATTATCTTGATAGTCATATTCACAATAAAGAAGAGAAGGCAGGCAAAAGTACCTTGCAAGAACTTGAAAAAGGCTGACTTGATGTGTTCAGCCTCTGCCCACCTGCTTCCTTCCTGCCTCTCCAGAGCCTTCCCACGCTGTGGTTTAATTCATTCCAGGGCCAGCGGCACAAAGGTCCCTGGGACCAGGATCTCTGCCTGGGGAGATTAGCCACATTCCTCAGTTTTCCACAGGAGGTAATGGTATTCAATAACTTGAGAAAAGTTTGGAACGATTTTGAAACTTGAAATAAAAAAGCATGGGTCCCTGTAGGAGAGACCATAGAATGGAGCAAGTATTTCCCACAGGCAGCTTCATTCCTTGTGGAAAGTTGTAAGTGCTTTGTGGTGGAAACAGTTGGCTGAGAGATGCTGCTAAGGCAGAGGCCTGGGTTTAATGCCCATAGTCCATTTCTGTTTCTTGACTGGACAACAGTTGTACACATTTTTAAAAAAGGTATTCTTGATCTTAGTGGGAACAAGTGCATCTCAACAACTGGAACAGTTTCTCTGAGTTTTAGGCTGACTCAACAAGGCCAGTATAGACAAATGGTTAAGAGTGAAACTTCTGGAACCAACTGCCCAGCTCTGTCACTGCCTATGACATCTTGGACTCGTTCCTTAATTTCTCCGCACCTCATTTTCCTCATCTATAAAATGGGAGGGGGATTGGAAAACCTATTTAATAAGCCATCTTGCACATGAAATGAGCCCATACTTATGAAAAGCTTACACAGCTGTGTGGCACATGGTAATCACTCATTCATTAGGCCAGAATGCTTCATGTAGGGCAAGCTAATGCATTGCATGCAGGCTTCTTTCCTGTTTCTAAACAAAACAGTACCAGAAAAAATAATTGTGGACTAAAACAGAAGCATTGGCCATATATTTATTAATATGTAAGGTAATTGTATTCAAATCAAATCAGATTATATATTTATTATGTAAATTAATACTAAATGACTACCTGGACATAGTAAGAACTATAGAACTTCCTTAAATAGTATAAACTTAAAATGTCTTTGCAGGACTAGGTCTCGTTTGCTGAGTCCCTGAGATTTGGGACTTTCTTCTGTGAGATGTGACAGGTGTACTGGTTCTCCCTGACCATTCTGAGCCAGGATCCTATCAAATCTCCAGATCATGGACCCGGAGTGTGTCCAAAGTGTCTTAAGGGCCTTATTGCTCCTTTTTTCAGGAAAGAGGTTTCCCTAGAAAATAAAGGACTGCTCTAATTGGAAGAATTTCAGAAGAATGAAAGAAAAAGAAAGAAAGAAAGAAAGAGAGCAAGAGGGAGAGAGAGAAAGAGGAAGGAAGGAAGGAAGAAAGGGAGAGAGAGGGAGGGCCAGGGAAGAGAGAGAGGTGGGGGAAGGAAGGAAAAGGAAAGGGAGAAAGAAAGAAAAAAAAGCTCTCAGAAGGGGAGAAAGGAAGAGTGTAAGAGTAAAAACAGCAGAGCAAGCAGTTCTGGGAGCCAATAATATTCACAAAAACAGGGGACAAAGTCTTCCCTGTCTGATATGAGCCAGGCCCCTAGCAGTCATTCTTCATAACTCCAAATATCTCCTTCAAAGGAACAGCTTTGATAACTCAGCAGGCTCTTCACTTGTATTAGAAGTCTGAGTCCAAGGGAATAAGCTCTAAATTCAAGTTAAAAATCTTCCTCTGAGTTCTTGACCAAGAGTATGACAAAACTACCCCTCACCAATATTTCCTGGCATTTGAATTTCCTGGTTTCTATGCTTCTGGAATTGTAAACTTAAATTATAAGAATAATAAAAAATGACCTCCAAATAGTCTGATTTGGGATTTCAATTCCCCTTTACTCTCTGCTTTTCTTCAACATAACAAAACTGAAAACAGCTATTTCAAATACTTGGCCTACGCCACTGTGCAAGGATATTTATAAAAAGCATGAAGGAATCTTTGGTTGTGTGAGCCCACTTTGCAGATGGGAGTCATTACAGCAGTAGAGTTATTTAAAAACCTGCTAAAGGAATTCCTGGCATCTAAATAGGGACATACCACCCTTCCCTGAGCTGTGGTGCCTGTCATCTTCCATGGGATTTTCTATTATGCCACCCTCCAATTTATAGTCAATTAGTGTTTTAATCACATTGAGTAGAGGAGGTTAATATAATACACAATACTTTTGATCAATAAATACCTACAAAGTGAATGATACTTCCAATGTTTTGGGCCATTTATTGAGATAATCCACTATTCTCCCTTTTCTCTAGGAAACAACAACAACATCAACAACATTTTCTTTGAGTTCTCATGGACGCTCAGTCTGGAATGGCTTGGCAAGTGGTCTTGCTGACTCTCAATTGCAGTGGACAGTAACAAGTCTCTCTGAGCATTACAGTGATGGAGCATGGCCATAAAACTAATGGGAAATGTCTGAGTTGATCTGATGTGTGGTCAGTTCTATTAGGCCAGGGTTCCAGGTTCCAGGTTGATAGAAACCTGTAAACTCAGTGGGATCTGCCAAAGCACAGAAAGGGAGTATCTTCCTCTTCCCAACTCCCTGTCATGAAGTCCAAGTAATTTGCAGTCAAATCAATATTCCACTTCTCATGTGCTTCGTGACTTCTGGCAAGTAGCTCCAGTTTTTTCAAACCAGATTCCTCTGCAGTACAATGGGAGAATAACATTTCCGTATATAGTTTTTGTGAGGAGTAAATGAACAGGTACTCAGAAAAATGGCCATTTCCTTCTTAGCCCTCCCTCCCACCTTCCACCTTCCTACTAGAAGAAGATTCTTTTCTGGTTCACTCTGATGCTGAAGTGCCTTGAAAGGAGGCCTTACCCTTTTTCTGATGTTCTTCCCATCATGCCATGTGTATGAGGAGCCACTGGAATACTCGCTGCAGGTGCTCGAAAGAGACAGTTCACTGCTGCTACAGCTATTTCGAGGGCAGAGATGAGCAGCAGTGACAACTCCCAGGCCAGGGCATTTCAGAGCAGGGGTTCCTGATTTTGTGTTCAGCTGGCATTCCTGAAAACACAGGAAACCTGTGAGCTAGGACTTTGCTTAGGGGAAGTAAATATCAACTCAATCTCATAATGGGATATAAGTGAGTAGAACAAATTAATCTCTTGGAGCTATATTTATTCTTTTAAAAAGTGAATAATGATAATACTGCCTACCTTATAGGGTTGCTGCAGGGACCAAGTGAGGTTCTAGATGGCAAGCATATAGCATGCTAACTGAACTAAGGAGGTGCTTAACTGGTGAGAGGTTCCATCTTCATTAGGTAGAAGTGTCACAATGATAGTTCCCCATTTTATCCAGTTATAGTGGTGAAAGGATCAGATCAATATCAAAACATGACTCTAATGCTACAAAAGGAAGCAAACAGAGTAGCGTCTTTGGCTGGAGTTCAAGAGCATGAGTACCAGCCTGAGAGTCCAGTACCCTGGATACATACTGCCACTAGATATGAGACTTTGAGCAAAAAAAACATTTAACTTCCATGATCCTTAATGTCTTTGTTTTTAGAGTGGAGCAGTTCTACCAGATTACCCCTGGTTCCTTATGGCTCTGATACATCATTCTAAGTCAGGAATCAAATGCCTGGAGCATTTCTATACCACCTTCCTGGAAGCCAAGTACAGTGGAACACCAGCCTCAGGACCAAGGAGGTTCTATTGTAAAAGATAATGGGACTTTTCATATCAGTTGGCTGTCCAACTGGTAAAGACTGTCTTATCAAATATATCTGGTTCCCATGCAGAAGATCCAGGTGGTTCAAATTCTAGAGGGTCTGCAAAAAGCATGGGTGACAAAGTTGTAAACATCCCAACACTTCTGAACAGACACTTTATAGGCTCCTAATATAACAGATGAAGCAACACAACTGAGCAGATTAAATTAATTTAGCATTCCAACCATGGGAATGGAATCTCTCCATTACTGTCTAATTCCAGTCTCCTATCTATATAAAGCTTTGTCTCAGAACCTCTTTGATGGGGAACCATCTGTCTTTGTGTCACTTGCAAAATGGCGAAGCCACTTACTTATGCAATCTATTGACACTTTACGGGTGCCTTTAGTACCTGAGTACTTATCAGTGTTCTCCAAATGCAATTCCAAGTGACGGTGACTAAACACCAGCTTGGGGAATAAAGGCAATGCTATTCTGAGAGTACTTGTGGTAAATACGAATCCCCTACCTAAGTACAGAGGTACTTAGGTATGGGTTTCATGTTTAATTTGCTGTCTAATCAATATCCATAATTCTTAGTAATGTTAAATTTCCAAGGTTAGGCAACTGCCTTGCTATCGATACACTTTTGCTGCATAACAATGTCTTTAAGTGACCTTAAAAATGACAAAAAAAAGTTACTACTCTGTTTTTCCCCTTGAAATTTGAGTCTAAATATCATTAAAAGGAAAATTTGTCTTTAAATCCAGCTTTTAATGATATCTATTGATTTATGACCTTGTTTAGTGCTGGACATAACTTAAGGGGCACTCAGATTTGTTTATCAACAGATGCCTCCAAGCAATGGTCCTACCGTGCAGGAATACCTGGCATTTAGACTGCAGCCACTGTGCACATGTGAAACACACCTGAGTGAACTCTCAGAAATACCACATCGCTCTCCACTTCTACTTGTGTGCTTTCTATTTTCTCCATTCTTTTCTCTCATATTTGGTTGTTTAAGTTAGCAGTGTGGTGGTTTTACTTAGGACTGACTTTGCTCTGACAGATATGACTACTATCCAGAGAGAGATTGCATCTGTTTCCTGAGAGGTCATCCAGATCTAAACTTCTCCAATGGCCTTCTTTCATTCTCTGCATGGCTTTCCTTTAGAGTTTATAATCTATCTTTTCCCAACATACTGAAGTTTATATGTGATTTTCCTGTCTTTCCCACCTATCCCCTCCCTCTACACCTATCAAAATTAAACCTATTTTTACAATGTAACTCCATTCCCAAGCCTCTTTTAACAATTATGCATCCTTGCCCAGTTGATGTCCGCGTGTGTACCTATAGTGCAGATGCTGGTTAAGATGACAGGAAATTAGAACTCTGAAGATCATCTGCAGGAAAAACTGCTGCCCCTCCCCTAGTCTTGACCTTGAGGTGCCCAGATGTGATTCAGGAAGGTGAGAAAGGCCCACCAATGTCATGCAGGCAGATGGGGTCAGAGGTGGTTAAGCAGAGAGGTGTCCTCTAAGCCAGGCTTTTCACACTTTAATGTGAACAGAAATCATCCAGGCTCTTGTTTAATGTAGATTCTAATTTAGTAATTATGAGGTGGGACCTAAGATGTATTTTTAACAAATTCACAGGTGCTTCAGTGCTGCTGGTCCAGGACCTGTGCCTTCTGTAGAAAGGCCCAGGAGAAGCTATGCAAGGATCTACTTTTTATGTGAATTTTGTGGTAGCATGGTGTGTCATCTCACAGTCTGACCTGAGCTGGGCTGAGGCAGGACCAAAGGCATGACCTGAGCCCATCCATGGGCTAGTGGAATGGGGAGTGTGTGTGTGTGTTCAGGTGACTACAGGGTGATTCCTTGCAAAAAAAAAAAAGAGGAAGGGGCTAGTCCTCCCTACTGGGACATTCTCCCACCATTCTTCTACCTTAGACAATCAATGTTTGAAGGTAATAAGGGACCCAGAATCTGACATCACAGATGAAAATGACCTCTTTTTCCTGCAGTTTCTTTCTTCATCAGCACATGATTATCATATAGGATAATCTACTGCACAGAGTAACTTTCTATGATTGAGTGTTTCAACTCTAAAGCCATTTATTTTGTTTAAATCTTGTCTATTTCACTTGCTAATTTTGACCTTGGGAAAAACTACTTCACCCATCTATGCCTCAGTTTCTTTCTTTGTAAATGGAGATAATGAAAACACCTACCACATGCGATTATTGTTAAGTTTGAACAGCCCCTGACATAGCAATTCTTGGTAAGTTTTAGGTGTTGCTATTATTTTTTTAAAGATTTTTTAATTTATTCATTTTTAGAGAGAGGGGAAAGGAGGGAGAAAGAGGGAGAGAAACATCAATGTGTGGTTGCCTCTTGCAGCACTCCCTACCAGACCCTGGCCCACAACTCAGGCATGCGCCCTGACTGGGAACCAAACTAGTGACCCTTTGGTTCGTAGGCAGGTACTCAATTCACTGAGCCACACCAGCCAGGACAGATGTTGCTACTATTATTAAAAGTGTTTTTATATAGGTGTATCTTCACTCTTTAACTAGATCCTAAGTTTACAGCCTCCCTAAGGAACCCTGTGTGATACTTCTCGACATGCCATCATTGTCTGATGCCTTGCATGTAGGAATTGCGATGAGCAATAGCCAAGAATGGGTGCATTTTGTTTCCAGGGGTCACTGATGTGAGCTGCTGGAGAGACACGCTAATAGATGTCTCCATCTTCGTCATGTTTTTCTTTAGCTGTGGCATGGCACCACATATTTACAAAAAATAGAAGAGGGCAAAAGCAGCAGAAATCATATTATTGCCAATATTGTTAGCAAGTATTATCTTAAGTACATTTCCAAAAACATTCAGAAATATAAGAGAAACATAATTATGCTCATTTTCAGATGGGGAAACCAAGGCATTAAGGAGTTAATATCTAAGGTCACCTAGCCAATATAACATTCTAATGTCAGACCCAGGTCCTAGTCACTATGCTATGTACTAAGGGCCTGAACAATACCAGAACCCCTGGACATATACAGACCACCAATCATCCTACTGAGAACTATTATAATTAGTAATAGATAATGATTATTATTAAAATTCTTTTTAAAAAATGTATATTGGCTTCCACTACAACATCAACTCATTTTGATTTACTTGGCAAAATACACCCCATTTACATTATTTAAAGTGTATTTTAGATTATTATCTTGAATCTGTACGCTTTAACATTCTAACTTTGAAAAATGCAATACAAAATTTATAATTTTAGTTTAAAAAGGAGAAAGAGAATGAAGGTAAGAGTTTCTTGGCTAAAAGCTTCATGCTTAAAATATTCCTGACCTTCAGGCCATATTATAGATTGGATGCCATTACAGTATTCATAAATATTTAAAGTGAGAATTCCACTAAAATTTCATTCCAATCTAATTTGAGAATATTTACCTTTGAAATTGAATATACTAGCTAACTTATAAAATTATACAGTAAAATAAAAAGCCAGTTATCCACAATGTTCATCTATCATTGTTTTAAGCTTAATATTTTTCATTATATATTTATGTGGCTCTGGTATTTTCAAGTTACTTTTGTATGACAATGATAGTTAAAGCCGTGCTGGTTGAAGTTTTGCCATATAAGCACAAAGCTCACCCTGGCTAAAGAAAAAATGTACAGCCTATGAATTTTTAAAAGTTCATACATAATATATCATGAAGGTAGGATGACTAATATGGAACATAGGCTTTAATAAAAAGCTCCTTGACCATTTCTCAGAGACTTTGAGATGTAATCAATACCCCAAAAGGTATCCCAGGGAGAAAGCCAAGATTTATGATATTTTTGCCGAGAGTGACACTTTTTGCTCACTCTATCAGCTGGAGGATATGATACTGAATTTCAGAGAACACAAGAAAGGAAAGCATTTTGTCTGTCTGACAGCGCTTCAAAGGTGCACTCTGTGGTTCACTTGTGACATCATATTTGATGGAAGGGAAATAACCTAAACAAGTGTTCTGAAAGCAACAGGAAACTCACATGCATCTCCACATCAGTTCGTGACTGCATCAGACTTTGGCTTCTTTCCACATCAGAAAGCAAATCTCCAGATGAAAGATCTACGATGCGTGAGTGAAGTTTCTAGGTTGAAACAAACAGAAACATTGGATCATGATGATTTAATTGTTCATTTCAAAACCCTGCCTTGCACAGGTAAATCTCAAAAGAGTTGACATTTCTACATTGGACAATACATGTTCTGACTCAAAAATGTTTATTCTAGTTTATCGGTGTTCTATAAACATGCATGTGCAAATTACAGCTTATAAACAATAATCACACTTTCACAGCCTGTCAATCTATGATGAAAAATAAGCTGTAGGAAAAAATAAGTTGTAGTTGGAAGATAAGTAGCAAGAAAACTGTGAATATTCCAATGCACTTATTGGCTAGTGTGAAAATTAACTTTTGATATTCACATGAAAAAACAATCACCATGTTAACCTTATAATGTTGAGCGGTAGCTAAAATCTGAGCAAATAATTATAGAAGTGACCTTATTTCTAAACAGCATTGATCTTGTGAAATCTTCCCTTGGACACATTTTAACTCAAAGTCATTAATGTAATCTGTTAGGAACAATTAATGTGAATGGAAAATAATTGCATCAGGGATCTGGGGACTTAGATTTTGGGCATTAATATGCATACACTATTTGATAATATACTTAATTCTTTATTTTAGCTTTGCTTGGGAGGTCTGCTAAACCAGGGACATTTCACTATATTAATCTTTATACTAATTACTGAGGCTTTTCTGTGGACATTACATTTGATCTGTTTAATTGCAAATACAATAAAACTTGTGATTTATGTCTAATGTTTCTGCTAGTAGGATGGCATTTAAAAAATCATACTTGTAGTCTGGTTTCTCTTGGTTACAACTTTTGTGACTTCAAACAGTACAAAAATCGAATCAGGTAGGTAAATAATGTGGCTGAGAATGCCTCCCAAGGCTCTGAAAAAGTTTTCCTCTTCCTTTTCTTCCCCAGAAAGGCCTTACTGCACACTGATGTTTTTCCTGGAACTGCCTGTGATTCTCTGCCACTAATTAATGCTGGGATCATCTCAGAGTTCAGGGGCGCCCTTTGTCCCAGCAGATCTACCATGCTGTCAGCAGGGACAGTCAACTTTGCTAAAATGAGGCAAATTCACTCTGTTTCCCACTTGACTGCCCTCAGGCTGAACTTGTGTGACGGCCCTGAGGACGTGGTGAGTTGGTCATCAACAAAAGTTCACTCTGAGCCCCCTGTAGGATGAGCACTGTGCTAGGCCTGCACTGCCTCCTTCTGCAGCAGCATTATCTCAGCTAAGGATCAGTTCTCCTTGTTGGTACAGCTTCCGATCACTACTTGCTTCAGACCTACGGTCACGGTCTTGCGTCTTCCAGTTTGTGTTTGTGGAGTTTATTTCACCAAAATGGCATAAATTGTAAACTGGTTGCCTGTCATTTTGAAAAATCTAATTTCCCCAACAAAGCTAAGACATCAGTAGATACCTCAAACCAGTATGTTTTTTCTGCCCAATTTTCATAATCTTTATATCAAGCTCCCTCTACAGTCTGAGTTTTCCAGGGGCAAAGATTGTTCAATCCCCAGGACCTGGCACAATGGGTAATATTCAGCAAGCACCCAACTGCTTATTGCAGTCTATAAAGACAAGACGTCCCTGTATTTCCCCCACCAACATGTAGGTTTGAAAGACTGGGGAAGTGCCAAAAGAATTATAATTTTCTGAAATGCTAAGAATACATTTATCAACATGCAAAAAGTCCAAGAAGTTATGGGAAATGACATTCAACAAAAAAATAATGAATTTGAGCGGTATATCATGTGATTTGGGGGAAGAGTTCTTATAGATTAGCTTTCTGACTTCTCATTCAGTTTATTGTTACATTTCACTCTTTCTTATCAGATATATGATGTCATCCTTTTGGCTTTCTGCATGAATATATATATGTATAAACCCATCCTCTTAATGATGTTACATTTCAGCAGTTTTTATCCAAATGGTCAGTTTCCTCAGTTGATATAGGAAAGGTCAGGCTGAAAGGGGACAGATCCTAGGGCAAGGGGCCAGGAGAACTGAGTGCCAGCTCTAAGGAACAGGCTTTAGCAGATATTGGGAATGTAATTGCACATCTCTGTCTCAGATTCCTCACCTGCATTAGAGAAGTAAAAGTGGCTACTTAACCTACCTCACAGGTAGGCAGAGGTATTGTCATAGACAGAAAGGATAATAAATAGGATAGTATGTTCAAATTCACACAGCCATACACCTATTAATTGTTATATCTGAGAGTTGGTGGTAGGTAATTTTTCGAAGGCTAAGGTACAAGTGAATCATTTGTTGTTATGGTTTCCCTATGTAAAGCAAATAAAAATTAACATGAAAAATAAATCTACTTCTGTGTTAAGGCGGTAGGCAAGAAAATGATAGGTAAGTATCATTCTTTCACAAAACTTCCCTTAAATAACCACAAAAGCTCACTAGCCCACAGATGTTACACTTCTTATAATAAGAATTTTAATGAAAGGCTTATATATTCACATCTATATACTTATATATATAGTGTTATAATAAACATTTTCTCATAGGCAGAGAGAGAAAACCAGAGAGAGAGTACAAGGGTAAGAAAGCAAGCACATCACTTCTCAAACTGGTGCGGTGATGTTATCTGTGCTTAATTTCAATCTCAGTGAAAAGGAGGTAGAATGAATATATGGGAAATGCAACTAAAGCAATATGTTTTGGGATATGTCTCCTTGGGTAAGAGAAACAAAAGCAAAAATAAACAAATGAAACTACATCAAATTGAAAATCTTCTGCAGAGCAAAGAAAACCATCCACAAAACAAAACAAAATGGAAAAAAATACATTCAATAAAGGGTATCCAAAATTTATTAGGAACTCATACAACTCAACATTGAAAAGCCCCACAAACAATCTTATTAAAAGTTAGACAAAGAACCCAAATAAATGCTTCTCCAAAGAAGACATACAGATGGACAACAGACATGAAAAGGTGCTCGACATCACTAATCATCAGAGAGATGCAAATTAAAACCGCAGTGAGATATTACCTCTTACCTGTCAGAGTGGCTATCTTCAAAAATCAACAAACAACAAGTGTTGGAGGGGATGTGGAGAAAAGGGAACCCTAGTGCACTGCTAGTGGGATTGCAGACTGGTGCAGCCACACGGAAAACAGGGTGGTGGTTCCTCAAAGAATTAAAAATAGAACTACCATGTGACCAAACAATTTCACTTCTGAGTATCTCAAGAAAATGTAAATACTAAATGAAAAAGATTTATGTGCCCTTTTTTATTGTGGCATTATTTACAATAGCAAGATATGAAAGCAATCTAGATGCCCATTGATAAATGAATTAAAAAATGGGTTTATATATACAATGGAATATTAGTTATAAAAATGAATGAAATCTTACCATTTGTGACAACATGGATGGGCCTAGATGGTATTATGCTAAGTGAAACAAGTCAGACTGTGAAAGAAAAATACTGTGTGATCTCACTTATATGTGGAATAAAAAAAATCCAACAGAAACAGACTCATAGATACAAGAACAAACTAATGGTTGCCAGAGGGGAGGGATGTGGGGTAATGGGGGAAAAAGGTAAAGAGAATATGAAGTACAAATTTCTAGTTGTAAGTAAGTCACAGGGAATAATCAATAATGCTGTAATAGATTTGTACAGTGACAGATGGTTACTAGACTTACTGTGGTGATCACAATCGTAAGAAATATAAATGTTGAATCTCTATGTTGTACACCTGAAACTATATAAAATATTGTATGCCAATTATTCTCTGATTATTTTTTTAAAAGTTGTCAGAAAGTATAAGTGACAGAATAACATGACCTCTTAAAAAAGCCCACCTACTTAGACAACAAACTCTGCATCACATACTTACCTATAGTTCATGTTTACTGTTAGTATCTATCATAAAATCTCTCACCTGAAATACTTCCAACTTGAAATCTTTAACCTACAAATCTGGATAAATCCTGAATTTAGACATGAATTTTTTAATGTTTTAGACATGAATGGTAGAAAGTTTATTTAGTATAGGTTTGAAATTGCCCTCACATTATCTCTTACCTTATCTCAGTAACTGAGATTCCACTTCTGTCTTAGACAAACAGACTCTTGACCACACATTTCCAAACCAGAGGTCAGTGAGGTCTTTTAGATAAAATGCTTCCTTTGAAGATGCACAGTCTACGCCTCCTTTCCTGCCAGACAAGTTTCATTGTTTCTGCAGTGGGCCCCCCTTACTTCCCAGCTGATGCTTTTATCTTTCCAACCAATCAAAATCCTGCCCATATTCAGGACTGCACTCACACCATCTAGCAAGGTTGTCCATCATCTCCAGCCCACAGTGGACTCCTCACCTGGCTGGGTGACAGCACCCCATCCTCCCCCTCATTTTGGCCCTTTATCTGAAGTGAACAACTGCTGAATTTGTCCTGCATGTAGGATGTATTTTCCTAAAAGTTTTCAGCTCTATGAAAATGCAGGCCAAGTCCTGTATTTCTGCTTTGTCTCTGTAGCAGGGACTGGCTAGTTGTTATGGAACTTATTCCGCCTTCCTCTGGGCACTCATCTAGACTGCATTTCCCAGTCACCTTTGCAGTTAGATGTGGCCATGTGAAGTGATAAACTCTAGCCAATGGCGTATGAGAAAAGTGATGTTTGTCCTGTCCCATGAATATCTCCAGCTTGCGGTGCTCCATGTCCTTTCCCTTTCTACCAGTTTAATGCAGCCAAGTCAGCATAGCAATCTCCGGAGCCATATGTTAAAGATAGAGCCACTAGGTGGAAGGAGTTTAGGTTCCTGAATTGCAAACTGAAAGAGAGTCACCTGGGGATCAGAGATATCTCTTTTTGGGCTTTCTATTAGGAAGAAATAAACTTACGCTGGGTGTGACCCATTATTCATTTCGGGGTTTGTTGGCTATCATGACTAATATTAACCTGGCTGATCCAGCCCTCCTCTGAGATAAGCACTCTGCAGCACACAGGTTAGCAACTCAATCAATACACACATGAAGGTTTCCCCTGCTATCTGAAAGTAAAGCATTCCTGTGAAACTGTGTATGTCAAAATGATGCAGAATGAAGAAACAATTACCTTTAGTTTACATGGAAACATTTAAGAGCATTTCCAGAACCAAAATTCAACACACACGCAATGTCTTTATTTTGTTCACCACTATCGAAACACTTAATTATGTCCAGTTCTACATAAGTGCAACACCCTTATGAGCTGTCTTAGGCTTTTCTGACACCTTAGGACACATCTTCCTAACAGATGCACAAAATAAATCAAGATAAAGACCAGATACTCGCAAACACAGTTCAAAGCTATGGTGCTTGATGCTGAGATGCTGAGTGTGGATCCCTGGGGAAGGAGCATGGTGGGGCCGCTCTCCCTGCAGGGGTGCACACTGCTGCTATAATGGCTTGGGCAAAACAAATGCTGAAAGCTATTCTCACTTTTCATCTCTTTCTTTAAAAGCAAAAAGCTTCTTTGGATACCTTCTGGTTAGCAAAAACAGGTGTTAAGGCATGTCTTTGGTTAAAGACAGGTGGTGTAAAGCAAACTTTTGGAAAAAAAGGAGACACCTATATTCTCTCTCTCACACACACACACACACACACACATATACACACAATCATATATACAATATATTCACACATATATTTGCACATGTGTATATACTGTTTATATTAGAAGGTGGAGGCAACATCTCACACTGAGGACTTCAAGCTTCAGAGGGAAAAGGTCTATGTTCTGTCAATATGCAGGGCCATCAGCAAGGGAATTTGAGTGATGAGCTAAGGTTCATTGCTAGGGCAGCCAATGCCAGATCCCACACACTAGGTTAGTAATATTGGGTGGATGACCCAACATTCAGTCAGTCAGCTCCAGGTTCTCTGCACATTTCATAATCTGTAAGTCAAGGCAGAGAAATGCCCCCTTGAGCCCAGGACTGACTGTCTTTTCTCTGGCAGGGGGCAGGTACAGTGACCCTAAAGGGTGGTGGGTGTTGATGCTTCCTCTCTTCAGTCTATGTTGGCAGTGGAGCCGGAGATAAAGGGGCCTTTCAGAGCAGGGCTGGAGCACCAACTTTCCACTTGCTGCTTCTCCTCACTCCTGCTGCTGCAGGCATTTGGATGTTCAGTGAAGGCTTGTTGCATTTAGTAGAATTCTGCCTGTGGGTTTTTTCTCAATACAGAAATGATGTCTTTAAGCCCTTGAGTGCTAAGGTCAGGAAGACACTGTGTCCTTGTTTAGTGGCACAGGTGATGGTAGAAAGCAGATCTTTATCTGAGAAGTTTGGGCAGAGTAGAAAACTAGGATGGAAAAATCAAGTAAAACAGGTGATGAGCAGCTTTTCTATTTATTTCCTGAAGTCTGAGAAGAAATGTGTGAATTTTTTATGTCAGGATTTCAGAAGTTATTGACTCAGTTTAAGATGTAAAAAGGGAAACCCAAATGGATTGTTTAACCATTGCTTTCTTCTTTTCACTCAGATTTGGAGAGAGAACTAATCTAAAACCATAATCATGCATGTAACTATTTCCCCCTCTAACTATTAAAAGCCAAATATCTAGGTATACAAAAGAGAAGTCATGAGAGTGAATATGGCATGCATCTGATTAATGGATTCTACCAACGCAAGTAATTCAGATTCAGCAACAGAAAGTGGGTGTGAATTGGTGGTTTCAATCTCATCTGCTTCAATCCCCTTGATGGAGTCCTTTGTGGATACTACAGGGTGGATATCCTGAGTCTACCTCAGACCTGGTCCTGTTTTATATTCCCTAGAGTTGTTTTTTTCCCCCTTGTGGAAAAGCTCTCTCAATCAAAAAGGAGGCTCCTATGCCCACAATTCTTGAATTCTTATTCATTTATGAAGTGAGAAAGTGTGTTATTGTCACACAACCTGGTGCTGAATCTTCTTTCCAACCACATTTCTCCGAATTCTACACACAATACACTCCACCCATTAGAAGGTATTTTTCTACTCTCAGAAGTTCGTGGTGGGAAATTTAGAGGAGGAGTAGAGGAATTTTCTGGACTCTGCCCCCTCACCACCGGTATCTTTAACTATTCAGCACCCTCCCCAAGGGATGGACTCCTGGCAGCCTCCCGGGTCACTTGCTGCTCATGCACATTCCTCACCCGCTCCTGCCTGCTCCCCGTCTGAATGCTATTGCTCCCACTGTCATGGCTGGTTGTGCATGTGGACTTGGCCTTGTTTACAGATCAGCATCCCTCACAAATCTGCTGGTCTGGATGTTAGGTGGAGTTTTTGAATGAAGAACTTATTGCTTCTTCAGCTTTAGCTTTGTTTTCAAATTCCCATGTGTAATTTGGAGAGCTGCTCTCAATTCACAGCTTCCAGAAAGCTTCCTAGAGCCCCACTTCTGCTCCCTCAACTCAGTTCCAGGCTGGCCTCAGGCCCTTGGTTTCATTCCCTTTAATCTCATCACAAGGCAGGCAAGTCTAGAGTGGGCTATTAGAAAACCCTCTGAGCATCTTTTGATATTGCTAACTGCATGTGATTTCCTGTGATTTCAACTTTCTGGATATTCTCAATTACAGGGGTAGAAAACACTTGTGGGGGATTTGGATATGTTTAAGAGACTTGTTCTACATATGACTCTGAATTAGACATACCCAGCTGAGTAAGCCTTGTTCCCTCTGTTGGATAATAAGGCAATTTTCATAGGTGTACCTAAGGCTCTGAAAGAAAGTTCAAGGAAATCTCCCCAAATAGCTCAAAATAGGTCAGAGTCTGATTTAGATAATTTTTCTTTGGAAGCTTTACTCACCAAATGATCATCCAAAGTTCCAAGTTTTAGTTATTCACACACTAGCCTTATATTTTTACTTACATTTTTGCCTTACACAGAAATGTGATTTTTTCATCAGCCTTTTCAAAACCCATCAAGTGATATTGTGGCAGACCCTCAGTTCACATTTCACAGGTTTCATTCTGTTCCATTAAGAATTTATTATAAAACTGAATATTATATAACCGCATATTATATAACTGAGTATTATATGGTCATTTGTAAAATTTACAAAAATTTGAGCCTAGGAAAAAATCTTTTGGATAAAAGCTGATGTTTAATTAATTATGCCATTATTCCCATTTTAGGATACAAAGATAAAACATAATACCTGTATTCAGTCATTTTGCTGATACAACACTGAGTATGCCTTTCGATGTTCTCCTAAAGGCCCTTTAAAAAAATGTCCATCAAGATTTGATCTCACTTCAGAGTCTGAAATTTTTATAGCTATTTTTTTCTTTCTTTTTTGCTATCCACAGAAGTCCTTGCTGCAGTGATTATTTTCCCTGACAATGTGTAGGCTTGCCTTGCATATCAATCTTTAGGTGCCCCGAGTGGATTCTGTTTCTCTCTGGATGGTGCCTCTGCAAATGACGTGGTTCTACATCCTCTTTTCTACTTCTCCGGATCCAAGGTTATAAAATGTTTTTGAAACAATTACTCCACAGCTATATTCAAAACCTTCTTCAAGGGTCTCTGCTACCATGACAACCTGATTATTCGGTGGCTGCCTAAGGGAGCAGCATTTGGTTTGGTGACTAGGAAGTATTATTTGGGGTCTCTGCAGCTCAGACTGATGACTGGAGTATCTCAAATCTGCCCTGTCTTCCGAAACTCCATTAACACTGCCCTGCGGACCTGAAGGGTAAGAACCAGCACAAAGATGGATGAGCACACAGCAGACCTTGTCCTCAGGAGCTGCCATTCTAATTAGTACAAGAAGCATTTATGAAGCATCTACTATGTATGGAGTTCTGACTATGAACTGTGAACAGACTCAAGGAAGCTAATTAGTGGAGCCTATAATATCAATGAGGGGCCTAAACACACAGATGAGGGGAGAAAATAAAAACAAGAATTTTTAAGGTAGAATATGCAACAGAGGCCTTGGTATAGAGAAAAGGTGATATGGAGGCAGAAGTGGGGGTTGGTTTGGGGTTAATGTAGTAACACAGTTAAATATGAATAAGATAATATTCTGTGCAGGCAACAGGGGCTTAGCTCTCAATCTCAAGGTCCCAAATATCTTGGTGTCTTTACACATACACACACACACAATCAGAAATAATTGGAAATATTCAGTACATAGTAGCAAAGCAACAGTGCTGGGAAACAGGGTACAGCGTTAGGGCTTCCAGGGCAGGTCATTCAGTCCTCTGGCGGCTGGAGAGCCATTGCCCGAGAGTGGTTCACACTTGGTTGCCTGTGGATCCTAAGACTCTGTGAAGCCTCCTTTTGTCTCCTTATGACTCTGATCTGAGAGAGGAAGTGTTTCAGCACAGCCTGAGCCTATTCTGGGATCTAAGACATACAGAAGTGCCTTGAAGTTTCCATTTTTATAACTAATTACTTTAACAGGTACTTTAATAAGTGCTTTCTCATTTCCCTGCTGTTTTGTAAAATTGTCCACATGGCACTTTACATTATTAATCAAGCTTTATTTTTCAAATGTCTCCTGGATTTCTGTAGCTTTTTGCTTTTTATGAGTGAGGAAACAATTATTTTCCTCTGATTTAATGGAAATAAAGGGATTAGGGGAAAATAAAATAACTTGACCTTCTATTTTTACCAGACTAATAGAAATTATATCAGTGGTCACTGGAGTCCAAGGTACCATATATTTGGAAGAAATGAAATATCTTCTGCCCTGTGGAGAAGGAGAAACTGTGTACAGTACTTTCTCTAATCTTATCTCACCTTAAGCTGTGTGGAAGCTATTATCTTAATTTTTAGAAATGAAGAACTCAAGATAACTACTGTTAAGAAAGGTTTCCAATGGCCCAAGTTTATATTCCAATAAATGGTAGAGCCAAGGTTCTCAGATCTTCCTTCTTTCTAAATCCAGACTCTTTCTTACCACATCTGCTTGCTTTTGCCCTGGAGGAGGTGAACTGATACCCTCAGTGGTCTTTTTTGCAAACTGAGATGCTTATTTCTGCCTAAGTGGTAAAGCCCATTATTTGGGTTTCTCCCATCAAGTGAACTATATTGCCTTGGTAAGTTTCCAGCTCAAGTCCTTTATTAGAGGCAGATAGTTGAAAAGAAATTATAATAACAACACCAGCAATAACAATAGTTGTGAACATTTACTGAGCTCTTTTTAGTACCAAATATGTGTTTCATGTACATTATCCTTTTAAATCCTACCATGATCCCCCAAAAGGACTATGATTATTCTCATTTTACAGGTGAAAAAACTGAGCTACAGAGTTAAAAATCTTGCCTAAGATCACATAAATAGTATTTAAATCCCAAGCAGTCTGACTACAGAGTTCATACTCTTAATTCTACAATTAATTCTGGGTAATTATAATGTGTTATAAACAATTTACTAAAATAAGACTATAAATTAATTAGACAAGATGATCTACATAGGATTAAAAAATACCTCCAAGTACAGTGTAATATCTTTTCTTACTAAACTGAAAATAATTCATTCATTTATTCAACAATATACTTTCATCAGTATTATTTTATTATTTGTATTTGTAATATTACTAGTATTGGTGATGTTGTTATTTCTTCTTAGATATCTACATTCTTCCAGGGAAACATAATTTTGTATATAAATTTGGATCTATCTAACTGAAAAATAAAACTAAGTAGAAAACATCAAACATTTATTGAGTGCTCAATACATGCTGGTAATGTGCAAAGTGCTTATATTACTTTTTTTTTCTTATTTAATCCTTACAATCACTTAACAAGATAGAAACTATTATGACCTCAATTTTCAAAATGAGAAAACTAGAAAACACAAGGAGTTAAGGAGTTGTTCATGTCAGGGATTTGAAGCTGGACACAGACTTCAGGGCTATACCTTGTGACATGTTCTGCACTGTGTTGTTTTATTTAGGGTATGATAATGAAAAAGCACAGTTCCTGCCACCAAGTACCCTCAATGTTGTGTGCCACAGAAACCTCAGCAGGGGGCTCCAGGAGGACTTTTCCCCGCAAAGCAATAACTGAGATGAGATTTTAAAAACGAGAAATGACCATTTATGTGAAGGAGACAAGACAGAAAAAAAGGGGGAGGCTTTGGGGCAGAAAGTATGCAAAGGTCTGGAGGTGAGAAAGATTGTGACATTTTTCTGCAAATATTGGGTTGTCCAAAATGTTTGTTTTTTTTCCATAAGATGGCTCTGGTAGCACTTAGTTGTCTTTAGCTCATTTGAAAACATTTTGTTAGATTGTATTCTGATAGCTATCATATCAGTGTGCATTAAAAAAAAATCAAAATTGTCAGGGGAGGGAGGTGAGGATGGCTGGGGTAGGGGGGAGTGGTGTGTGGTAAATGCAGACAACTGTACTTGAACAACAATAAAATAATTGAAAAAAAAGAAATTTTACCTAATGGAAATATATAGAACTCTGCATTCAGCAACTGAATTTATATTCTTTTTCACACAATTATTTATTCCCACTTGGCCTTTGAATTTCATTAAAAATAGATGGCAGTTTTTGTTTAAAAAAATAAATCCAAATAAAAAAGTAATAAATCAAAATTGGTGAATTTTTGTGTAGCCATTTTAATATTGAAGATAGAATAAAATGAGCAACATTTTGGCATATTATGTTTTATTATTTCAAGAAAGGTAAAAATACAACTGAAATGCAGAAAAAGATTTGTGAAGTATATGGTGACTGATCAAATGTGTCAAAAGTGGTTTGTGAAGTTTGGTGCTAGAGATTTCTCACTGAATGATGCTCCATGGTCAGGTAGACCAGTTGAAGTTGATAGTGATCAAATTGAGACATGAATTGAGAACAATCAACATTATACAACATGGGAGATAGCTGACATACTAAACATATCCAAACTGAGTGTTAAAAATCACTTGCACCAGCTTGGTTATGCTAATTGCTTTGATGTTTGGGTTCCATATAAGTGAAGAGAACCCTTCTTGGCCATATTGCCACATGCAATTCTCTACTGAAACATAAAGAAAACATTTTGTTTTTAAAACAAATTGTGATGGGTAATGAAAAGTGGATACTTTGCAATAATGTGGAATGGAAGATATTGTGGGGCAAGTGAAATGAACCATCACCAACACACCAAAGGCCACTCTTCATCCAAAGAAGGTGACGTTGCATATATAATGGGATTTGAAGGGCACTCTTTATTAACAGCTCCTTCTGGAAAACCAAACGATTATAAATTCCAGCAAGTACTGCTCCCAATTCGACCAAGTGAAAGCAATACTTGACAAAAAGCGTCCAGAATTAGTCAACAGAAAACAGAGTCATCCATCAGGATAACACAAGACCACGTGTTTTTTGAGACCTGGCAAAAACTGTTACAGCTTGGACGGGAAGTTCTGATTCATCCTTTGTATTCAACAGACATTGCATCTTTGGATTTCTATTTATTTTGGTCTTTACAAAATTCTCTTAATGGAAAAAATTTCAATTCCCTGGAAGACTGTAAAATGCACTTGAAAGGATTCTTTGCTCAGAAAGATAAAGAGTTTGGGAAGATGGAATTATGAAGTTGCCTGAAAGACGGCAGAAGGTAGTGGAAAAAACAGTTGAATATGTTGTTTCATAAAGTTATTGGTGAAAATGAAAACTGTGTCTTTTATTTCTACTTAAAAAATGAATGAATGTTTTGGCCAACCCAATGGTTCAGCAAGACCATAGAGGCAAATTCAAGGGAAAAGTGGTGAGTTACACTGTAAGTAAATAAGTAACAGAGCTGAGATTTAAATCCAGCACTCTCTCCAAAATGCATATTTTTTCCTTTACTCATTTGCCCACACACATTTTTTTCCTAATGCTGAACTTGGCTGTGGGACTCCATTACCCTTACCTATGTCGACAAAGAAGGGCCTAGAAGGACCCCTCAGAGGGAATGGAGATGCTGTGGAGACACACCAAGCTTCTATGTCTTCTCGGTGTGCTTTTTCCTTAAAGGAGTGGCAGGGGTTTAATCTAAGATCCTCACTTATGTTGCATGCTAGAACAGTGCAAATCACAGCCAGCAGCACTCCAGAGATCTCTAATCACTAATCCTGGAGACAGAAAGTAACTCCTGTGATGCCAAATGTTTCCATATACTATCTGTGCTAAGCAGGAAACCAGACCTGGGTCCTGCTCTAGTCTTGTAACTACAATGAGGAGACATTAAAATCAAACAATTATTGCTTAACATTAGTAGATAACTTCCCAGGTAGGGGAAATGCCTTGTTACTGTTTTGGAGAACCCCCCAAAATGCATATAAAATTATTTAAAAGATGGGTGCCTTCTTTCATTATTAAAAGAAAGAAGAGAAAAAATGAAATTCAAAGTGTGGGAGATTACATAACCTCTGGTACCTTAACAGGCTGCAAGATACGCTCTTACAAAACTTCCTTGCATGGAGGCTGGGCTAAGAACTAGATCAGAGTGTTGTTGATGAAAATCACTTCTGTGACGTGCACTCCTCTGCATTTTACAGCCTGATGTCCTGGTGTCCTGGCTCTCACAGGACAAGTTGCTGGAGTCATGTTCACCTTTCATCATTTTGCAGACATATTATGTACATGCAATTTTTGGCTGAATGTTTAACGAAGGCCTATAGTCTCACCTCTTTTGACAGTCAGTACTAGGTTGTACATTATCAGGGTTTCAGACATTTTTTTACTTCAGTTTGCTTTACTGCCTTTGTTGCTACAGATCGCCATCACACTTCCCCTGTAGTTTTATCCCCATGGCAGTTTTTAAATCCCCTGTTATTTTACGCCATGGAAATAAATGCCTCATGGTATCATAAACAGCACTGAAAATTGTTATTTACGTGGCTTCCTAATAGCAATTTGAAATATAGGGCATAAAATTACCAGCTTACAATATTGTTCAGTATTAGCAGTGGGAAAGGTAATATGTAAAACAGACATTAAAGGATTAGCTATAAAATATATTTCACTAAGCTTAATCATTTCTTGGCAAATGGCAGTTACCAGCTATTACATAGGATTTATCAAGTCAAGTGGATTTATTTTTATTTTTCTATTAGTTTGCTTAATATATTCTGTATTTAAATTTCAATTTTGATATTTTTTTCAGACATATTAGGAGAAGTCTTTGAAAAAAAAGACTCTGAGATAGAAATAAAGCCAGACATTCAAGTCAAAATTGCTCCTTAGTTTTCCCAGCAAATCCTCCAGTAAGTTAAAGACTCAATTGTAACGTCCAAGAGAAAAGTACGTGGATATGATAGTACAGATATTTGTATGACAGATTAGGGAGTTAGAAGAGCATCAGAAAATTCAGCAAAAAGCATGTCCTCCACAAGACATGAGATGATATTTCCACTGTTTTTGTTTCAGACTCCACAGGCACACAACACTCTGTTCTAATCAACCATGTTCAGTAAATAGTATGAACAGGCACCTAAGAAGAAAGTGGAAAAAGAAATTCCTAACCTCCTAGGGTGGAAATTGTGAAGTATTAAATGGATATTTGATGCATAAATACAAATAACATAATCTCCCTATTTTCTTCTGAGACAGTCTTAAGTTACCATAATCCTAAAATTATTCTATCTTCTAAAATCTGTATAGATTTGTTAATTTTCATAAACTGCTTTCATGGGAACTTTCTTAAAAGATGCAAAGTAATCTATTTTTGAGGTTTCCTTTCATTTCATATCATGTGCAGCATTTTCACCTTCACAGAATATCAAAAATGAATTCTTATTTTTCAAAGGAATTGGTTATGGATCTATAAATAACTATACAAAGAAATGAGCATTATTGAGAAAAGATTCATTTTAGAAACTATGGGGAATCCAAATTCCCCAAAAGTAACTCTTATTATAAAAGTAAGGGTCTGCTTTGAACACTTATTAGCAATCAGCTGATTTGAAAGACATAACTTTTTTCTTAGATGGTGAGTTGAAGACTACGACAAATATTTCTCTTTAAATACTCCATGTTAATAATTCCAGGGACTTCAAAACATGTATTCCATTTCATTCTCTACATTTAGCTCAGCTGTTTTATGTGGGGTGGTAAAATTTCTTTCCATAAATACTTTTCTATTGATCAAAAACTAATGAAATATGATGCCCTTGAACTTTTTAGTACATTAAAATACAGTCATTATGTAAAATATGCATCACTTATGCAGAAAGCCAATAGCTGAAACATAGACAATGTCATCTGGCCCAGTCTGCCGTCAATCTACACTAGAGTGAAGTCCAGGTCCATAAGCCATGGCCATGTTCACTGCAACACCTCAAATAACTGGAATCCCAATGGCCCAAACCTTTGATTAGCTGACATAGTATTTATAGCAGAACTTCTGGCTAAGATGGAGACGTAGGTAGACACACTGTGCCTCCTCGCACAACCAAAAGAAGGACAACAACAAATTTAAAAACAAAAAAACAACCAGAACTGACAGAAAATCGAACTGTATGGAAGTCTGACAACCAAGGAGTTAAAGAAGTATTCATCCAGACAGGTAGGAGGGGTGGAGATGGCAGCCGGTGGAGAGAGCTTGCGGCAAGGCGGCGGCTGGTGGACCAGGCGGTCCAACATTCACGTGCAGATAGACCAGGAGGAACAACTGGGGAGTGAGTAAGAACACACAAATCAGGGTTCCAGTGTGGGGAAATAAAGCCTCAAAGCCTTTGACTGAAAACTTCTGTGGGGGTTGAGGCGGCAGCGGGAGAAATTCCCAGCCTCATAGGAGAGTTCATTGGAGACACCCACAGGATCCTAGAACATACACAAACCCACCTACCCGGGAATCAGCAAAAGAAGGGCCCAATTTGATTGTAGGTAGAGGGGGAAGTGACTGAAAACCAGCAGATAGTGGAGGAGGCGGCCCTGTTCCCTCTTGGACCCCTCCCGTATCACAATGCAGCGACGTGGATTGTCCCGCCCTGATGAACACCTAAGGCTCCGCCCCTTACTATGTAACAGGTGTGCCAAGACAAAAAAAGAATGGCCCAAATAAAAGAATAGTTCAAAGCTCCAGAAAAAATACAACTAAGTGACAAAGAGATAGCTAACCTATCAGATGCACAGTTCAAAACACTGGTTATCAAGATGCTCCAGGAACTCACTGGGTACTTCAACAGCATAAAAAGGACCCAGGCAGCCATGAAGGTTGCATTATGTGAAATAAAGGAAAATATACAGGGAACCAACAATGACGGGAAGGAAACCAGGACTCACATCAACAGTTTGGAGCAGAAGGAAGAAAGAAACATCCAACTGGAACAGAATGAAGAATTCAAAACAATGAGGAGAAGCTTAGGAACCTCCAGGACATCTTTAAATGTTCCAACATCCAAATCATAGGGGTGCCAGAAGGAGAATAACAACAGCAAGAAATTGAAAAACTATTTGAAAACATAATGAAGGAGAACTTCCCCAATCTGGCAAAGGAAATAGACTTCCAGGAAGTCCAGGAATCCCAGAGAGACCCAAAGAAGTTGGAACCAAGGAGGAATACACCAAGGCACATCATAATTACATTAGCCAAGATGAAAGATAAGGAGAGAATCTTAAAAGTAGCAAGAGAAAAGGAGACAGTTACCTACAAAGGAGTTTCCATTAGACTAACAGCTGATTTCTTAAAAGAAACCTTGCAGGCAAGAAGGGGCTGGAAAGAAATATTCCAAGTCATGAAAGGCAAGGACCTGCATCCAAGATTACTCTATCCAGCAAAGCTATCATTTAGAATAGAAGGGCAGAAAAAGTGCTTCCCAGATAAGATAAAGTTAAAGGAGTTCATCATCAGCAAGCCCTTATTATATGAAATGTTAAAATGGACTTATCTAAGAAAAAGAAGATGAAAAATATGAACAGCAAAATGACAACAAACTGACAGCTCTTAACAACAGAATCTAAAAAAAAAAAAAAACCCTACGCAAACAACTAGAACAGGAACAGAATCATAGAAATAGAGATCACATGGAGGGTTATCAGTAGGGGAGAGGAAGGGGGAGAGAGGGGGAAAAGGTACAGGGAATAAGAAGCATAAACAGTAGGTAGAAAATTGACAGGGGGAGGTTAAGAATAGCATAGGGAATGTAGAAGCCAAAAAACTTATATGTATGACTCATGGACATGAATTAAAGGTGGGGAATATGGGTGGGAGGGGGTGTGCTGGGAGGAGGGGAAAAAAGGGGGGAAAATGGGACAAATGTAATAGCATAATCAATAAAATATATTTAAAAAATAAAAAAAATAAAGCAGATAGTAACTACAAAAGCAACTTTCAAACACTCAGGATAAATCCTGGGTTCAGCTGCATAATTAACCACCCTGACCATTTGCAACATCTATAACCAGGGAGGTGGAAGGGCACGTGGTCCCAGGTGTTGTCCTGCTTAGGTTCAGATTCTGGATTTGTGTGACTCTGGGCAAGTTCCTTCATCTTTTGCATCTTAGTCTCCTTTAAGGATAATGATAACAATATTAGCTCTAAGGGGCTTATTGAAGATTTGATGTTCAAGAGAATGGACCCCTGAATTTATAAGCTTGTGATAAGTTTCAATTCATTAAGATGCTTGGGAAATGTTAAGTGCTCAATAAATGTTGCTATCTTCAGGACCAGTGACACAATTTGTGGGGCCCCATATAGAGGGTGTTTATAGTAAAAAGTACTAAGAATTTCAAGATGGTGACAAAATGGCATTAAATGAAACCCAGGGCCCTTCCTTCTAAGACCTATGTGCTGCACAGGTTCCTACGTTATCTGATAATCATTAGATTTTGAAAGACACACCCTAATCAAACAAGGACCTAGTTAGTAGGTTGCTTTTCCTAAGCTTACTGGAGTAAGAATGAAATTTTGAGTTTTAACATAATTTTCCAATAATAGAGTGGCATGCTTCATTCCCCTCTCTATCCTCAAATAGTGATGGAGAGAAAGGTATGTCTGCCACTGCACTCCAAAAAGAAGTTCTGAAACAGCTTTCCAGAAAGAGTTACCTCCACTGAAAACCCACCATTTTGGTAGCACTTAAGTGATGATGACAATTTGCAACATATGACCCAAACTCCACAAAGTGTTAACCAGCTGAGGTAGAAAAATACAAATGGCAAGAGAAGAGGTAACTATTTCCTGGAAAGTCAGTTTAGTCAATTCTGAGTTACAGTTGCTTTATAATCAGAATGTTAGAAGCAGCTTGTTTGAAGCCCTCCCCTGTTTCCATGTAGTTCATTTCCTGTCCCCACAGGAGGGCCACCCACACCCTTGAGGGGGCTTCTGCTTAGACTGGAAATAGGGGAGGAATCCCGCAGGCAGGAAGCAAGATGGCCGCAGGTAGAAGTGTGCAGAGCTGTGTCGTAGAGGCACATTCTTCCTTCTGTGCCCACCCACCCGACACTCCTGCCCTCCTCTTTAGCAACTGCACATCTCTTAACACTCCCTGGTTTTCCCGACCCTAACATTCACTGGCTGACACTTGTCCTGTTGTTTTCCATGGTCTCTAACATGAAACAGAGTTGAGAACCAGTTCTTAGTGAAAACCCTGGGCAGAGACAATTGGTAAAGGCATATAACATGGCAAATGATGACCCCCTACGACCTTTCCTGACCAGTCTCCAAGAATGGACAATTTCCTTTGCCCTTCCTTGTGTAGACATGGCCTCCCAAAAACACAAATCAGTAAGAGCATTAAGTTTTTCCCGCCATACTCCCTAAACTAAAAAGTCTAACTGTAAATACAATAACAACTGTTATTACATTGTACCATGTGGTATTAGTACCACATATCTTACACTATGAAATCCTTTAACGATCTCTATTTCTAATCAATCTTAGCCTGGATCAAGACAGACTTGGTCATGTGCCACCAAAGTACCATGTAGTCTGCTGCTGGTCAATGAAGTAATTTTGAGAATCTTACATTTCTTTTCACATTTACTTCTTGAAACTGTCACCTAGACCCCAGAATCATCTCAAGGAATTAGGCAGTTCTCAATACAATCTCATTATTGGCAGTTATGTTGATCAAGGTTGGCTTTTACAGAATTGCAATCTGCAGATCAATTCCCATATTAGATTCTTTCTCACAGCTGCCACAGTAATTTTATCACACAGGCCGGCTGGTGCTACGAAGTGCTGCTTTCTCACTATGTAATGGGACAGGCTAGACCAGTTCCTCTGGTATGCTATTAGTAATAAAAAAATTATCTGGGTTTTAAAACTTACTTTTCATAAATTTTAAGAAATTCCTTGGTAATTACATTCATACAGAGATTGACTTGAATTTACTGTCCCTTAAAACTGTGCTCCATGGGAGAACCAATGTTGAATCCTAAGGAAGATATACACAGTATCCTGGATATTGTTTGTCCTTTGTTTTCTGAAAGTTTCAGATGTGAGATTATAAAGCAGGTACCGTCTACATGGTGACCTTGCCCTGTTGGGTAAAGTAGGTGATAATGTCATTGTCTTTGGTAGGGCCCCAGCACCTGGCCAGGTAGCTTTGTATAAAGAGAGAGAAACAAACTTCTCAAGGTGCTTCTAGCCCCTTGAAACAAGTGGTTATTAGTGGTCAGAGGGCCAAGAAGAAAGCACTGTGGGTATTTCCAGGGGACCCATCTCCACTTCAGACAACCCAACTCAGGGTACGTGCTCTGCTAAGAAATGGTCAGGGGTGGCATCAAATATGAGGCATAGTCATCCAAATACTTTCTAAAGTCTAATGTTAAATTCTGCATGGGAGGAATAATACAAATAATGGTCCTGTCTAAACAGACTTACTATTTCTAGGACATGGAAAATACAGATTCTCATGGCTTCTTAACTTGAGACACTAAGGGCCCATGGATAAAATCCAGAGAAGCTGTGAACTTGGGAGAAAGAAAATGAATCTTTAGTTTCACTAAACTTGAACTAAAATTTAGCATTTTATTCAGCTATTAATGTAGGCATCAAACTACAGTGGTATAAACTGTTGACTTTGTCACCAACGGAAATCACAAACACCTTCATGTCACATTACAGCTGTTGGAAATATCTCTAAATATTGTGTATTTTCATCATTACTTAAAAACTGAGAACTGCCATTTGAGCTTGTTGTTTCATGCATTAGAAATGAAGTGCATGCATTCTTGTCATATATATTTTAAATATATAGTAACTATACTTCGATATAATTATTTTCCTTTATAGTCCCATGTCTTTTATTTTATGCATTTACAAGTGTTTTTCTGAGAAGGGGACCGTAGGCTTCTCTGATGTTAATATGAGGATCATGGCTAAAAAGTTTATGATGCCCAGTCACCTCACTGCTCCCTTTATCCTCCATCTCATGTTGCCTGTGACATGCAGAACCTCTCATGGTTCTGAGTTCCACATGTGAACAATGATGGGTAGATTTTAGCTCTCCTGAGTCCTACATTTAATTCTAGAACCTGGAGGCACTGGCCCTGGTTGGGCAACGAACTCACATTGATTTGAATCTCCGCTAAAATAAATGAGCTTTCTTTTCATTGCTGAGCTGAGCTCTGCAGCTGTGGTTATTATATGTTGTTGCAATATAGATCTTAATGGCATCTTAGCCCTGTGGTGGGCTCATAGAGAAACTATTTTCAAACTTGAAAAGGACATTAATATATGTGCAGATGTCTAGAAAGTTAATACTATTATCTTTTACCCTTTGCCTGTAGGAGGCAAAGAAGAGACAATGGTCAATAAAGATATTAGAGATCAATAAATGGTCGTAAAGCAAAGTGCTGTCCTTCTGGGGAGTGAGGGTGGTGACAAGGAAGGAATCCAGCTGTGCTTTTGAAGAGGATCTCATTAGATTATTTTTGGTGTTGAAGTCATTCACATAACCTGTTAAAAATTTAAAGAGAGAATGGGGATGGGAAGGAAGATGGAAGAAAAGAGAAACAAATACAGACAATCTTTTTGCCACCTGACTTTTGGATGTTCAAGGTCCCGAACCCTCAAGCATGGAGGCATCTGTTCATTCACATGACAGAATATGAAATTGTCAAGGTTAATGTTGAACGATCTACAGTTTCTGTTCCATAAGGTGCTTTGCATTTTGAGAGACTTCAGTCACATTCTGTAAAATTCTCAGGTGAGGCAGGGATTCTCATAGCTAGTTTCAAGGCTTTGAGAAAGTTTTCAGAGCCACAGTTTATTCTCCTGCCTTCCTTCATTTTATTCCTAACAGATTTTCTTGTGTACATGTCTCAGGTTAAACCAAAAAGGCATGAAAACAGGACTTTTTAAAATTTCAGAATGGAAGCTTTATACTTTTATTAAAGTTTTTTTTTAGGAAGTTCTTCAATTTGGAAAGAGGGAAGAGAAAGAAAAATGTTATAAAAGACATTTTCAGCAGTTTCTTTTTCTTTTTTTCTTTCAGTTGATGGAGCTGACCTTAGGAATACACTGGGAACTCTTAACAAAGAAAGTATTATATGGAGTTGTTTCTTCAGATAGCTCTTTATAAGAAAATCTGAAAATATTTGCTGATTGCAGGTAACACATTCTTTTAAATTTTAGAATAAGTGAGGCTCTTATTAATGGGTTACACTAGCTACAAAGTAGAAAAGTTGACCCTTGGGGGCTTAAACATATAAGGATTTGTTTTCTTAAACAGCAAAAGTCTAGAGGTCAGTTACTGAGATTTTTGGAGTTTGTTACTGCATCATAACATAGTCTATCCTGACTGATAAAGTGAGCTAATATAAAATGCCAGCCAAAAAGACCAATTGACAAAAGTAGTCTAAAACAGGGTCATGTACTAGAAATCTGCTAACCATATATTTTTTAAAATTTTATTGTTATTCAATTACAGTTGTATGCCTTTTCTCCCCATCCCTCCACCCCACCCCAGCTGAACCCACTTCCTTCCCCCACCTCCACCCTCCCCCTTCATTTTGTCCATGTGTCCTTTATAGTATTTCCTGTAGTCCCGTCTCCGCACTGTCCCCTCCCCACTCCAACCCTGGCTATTGTTAGATTGTTCTTAACTTCAATGTCTCTGGTTATATTTTGTTTGCTTTTTTCTTCTGACCATATTTTAATGTTATTGGGATGATTGTGAGTAATACACCCTTCTAAATGGGATCTTTTCCTTGAAAAGTTCAAAATAAATAAGGACCGTCTCAGGATTATATTCAGCTGCAAAAAAACAAAACAAAACAAACAAACAAACAAAAAAACCCAAACACAATATACAAACAAAACTGAGAAAGTCTAACTTATAGTGTCTTAAACTTATAGGGGTGTATATTTCTCATATATCAAGATGTCCAGAAGGAAGCAGTCCAGGGGTAGCATAGTGGTTCATTGATATCACCAAGGAACCATTTGCTCTTTTTGTTCTACTCTGCCATATTTTTTTCTTTTTTGGTAGGGGAAACTCATTGCAAGATGACTGCTACATATCCTAGCATTGCCTCCACCTTCTGAGAGAAAGAAGGGGTAAATGTGAATGAAGAACACCATAGCTATGTCTGATCCCCTTTATCAGGAAAGCAAAAATTTTCCCATAAATCCACAGAGCAGATTTGTATTTAGGTCTCACAGGCCAGAACCAGGTCCATGTGGACTCTCCAAAGAGAAAGGGCAGCTGGGAAATAGCAGAGATGGCCTTCTAGTTTCTAAAGTAGAGAAAGAAAGGAGAAGGGTATTTATTGAGTATGGTGATCATGAGTGTTGCTTGTCAAATTTATCTAATTCTGTCTCCTTCTGGGAACATGTCTGCTGTAATTCCTGACCCATTTGTGGTTGGATGGGGCTATGTGATTAGTTATGGCCAATGAATTATGAGTGGAATGCTACAGATGAGAGCTTTTTAAATAGTGATATGAGATCTCCCAGAACTCTCTTCTTTCTGGCCTGATATCTAGCAATGTTCGAAATGGTGGGATGGTATCCTAAGGCCAACTTTCTCTACCACAAATGCAGTTAAGTGGACTTCAATTCCTAATGTTATAGTTGTCCTTGCACTATCCATGGACACAAATTATAACTCTCTCCTGTGGCTCTACATAGGTGAGTGGCTAATGAAACATAACATGCTCAAGGTAAGCAACCAAATTTAATATGAACTTCCAGGATGATCATCCACTCAAATTTAATATATGATAATAAGGGATGGCATAGTTTATGACAACCCTAATTAATGATATAGTTCACATGTCTGCATTGCTGAGCCTGCCCTTAAAAAGAGGACAAAAACAGTTGGGTGAGGAGGTGACTAAGAGTTAAAGCATTAATGGCCTCTTCAGTTACATTACATATCTGATTTTATCTCTAAATATAGCATTTCACATCCTCAGCAAAGTCAGTAAAAATTCATTCAGCAGTGACTGGGCTTTTCCATAAGGACCCCAAAGCTACCAGTATCAAACCACTGTAACAGAGGGCAAATCATATGGGAGAGGAAAGGGAACATTAGTAGAATTCAATACAATGGAGGTGGATTGCTTAACTAGCTGTTTCAAGTTTCACTGTTGCTTGAGTTTAACTACTATTCCTGGGCTTATGATGGGATGGGAGTTGTAAGCCATATGGATTTATGCCAGCAAATGGTTGGTTTCACAACAGATGGTAACACAGAATCTTATACAAAACACTTATGTGCTAAAATCATTTAACATAACTTGAATTAGGTTCATCTGGCTTGAAATGCATGCAGTGAGGGGTGCAGCAAAGAGGGTGGCTGCCAGTGTAACTGCTGATTCAGTCCCTAGTAGGCAGTCATGTTCTATTTCTCCCTTGCAAAAGCCAAAGGCTAGTTTGAAAATAGCAATGGAGGAATAGGAGACCACTGTCACATAATGCTACACTTCTGTGGAGCTTTCAAATGCCACAGCGATCAGACAAGATAAAGAAATACAGAGTATCCAAATTGAAAAGGAGGAAGTAAAACCATCATTGTTTGCAGATGACATAACAGTGTACATAGAAAATCCTATAGACTCCACCAAAAAACTACTTGACCTAATAAGTGAATTTGGCAAAACAGAGGGATACAAAGTCAATATTCATAAATTAAAAGCATTTTTATACACCAACAATGAAATATCAGGAAGAGAAATCAAGAAAAAAAATCCCATTTGCTATAGCAACAAGAAACATAAGGTACCTAGGAATAAACCTAACCAAGGAAGTAAAAGACTTGTTCTCAGAAAACTACACAATACTGAAGAAAGAAATTAAGGAAGACACAAACAAATGGAAGCATGTACCATGCTCATGGATTGGAAAAATTAACATCATCAAAATGTCCACACTACCCAAAGCAATTTATAGATTCAAGGCAATCCCTATTAAAATACCAATGACATATTTCACAGATTTAGAAAAAACATTTCAAAAATGTATATGGAACCATAAATGACCCTGAATAGCCACAGCAATTTTGAGAAACAAGAACGAAATAGGAGAGATCACAATACCTAATATCAAACTATATTACAAGGCCACTGTAATCAAAGTAGTCTGGTACTGGCATAAGAACAGACACACAGACCAATTGAACAGAATAGAGAGCCCAGAAATAAACCCATGTCCTTATGATCAACTAATATTTGACAGAGGGGGAAGAAGCATTAAATGGAGTAAAAATAGCCTCTTCAACAAATGGTGTTGCTCCAATATGGACAGCTACCCGCAAAAAGTGAAACTCGGCCACCAACTAACACCATAATAAAAATAAACTCAAGATGGATTAAAAGACTTAGATATAAGTAATGACATGATAAAGTCCTAGAGGAGAACATAGCCAAGAAACTCCCAGATATTCCACACAGCAATATTTTCACCAATATGTCCCCTAGAGCAAAGGACATAAAGGAAAGAATAAATAAATGGGAATTCTCAAAATAAAAAGTTTCTTTACCATTAAAGAAAACATCAGCAAAATGAAAAGGGAACCAACTATATGGGAAAATATATTTGCCAATGATGCCTCGAGCAAGGGTTTGATCTCCAAAATATGTAAAGAACTCAAACGACTTCACTCCAGAGACAAAAAATCCAATTAAAAAATGGGCAAAGCACTTGAACAGACACTTCCCCAAGAAGGACACACTAAGGGCCCAGAGACATAGAAAGGAGGCTGAGCATCACTAGCCATCCGAGAGATGCAAATTAAAACCACAATGAGATACTACTTCACACCACTCAGAGTGGCCATCATAAACAAATCAACAACCAAGAAGTGCTGGTGAGGTTATGGAGAAAAGGGAACCCTAGTACACTGTTGGTGGGAATGCAGAATGGTACAACCACTCTGGAAAGCAGAATGGAATTTTCTCAAAAATTAAAATGGAACTGCCTCTTGACCCAGCAATTCCACTGCTGGATTTATACCCTAAGAATCCTGGAACACCAATTCAAAAGAACCTATGCACCCTGATGTTCATAGCAGAACAATTTACAATAGCCAAGTGCTGGAAGCAACCTAGGTGCCCAGCAGCAAATGAATGGATCCAAAAACTGTGGTACATTTACACAATGGAATTCTATGCATCAGAGAGAAAGAAGGAGCTTATACCCTTTGCAACAGCATGGAAGGAACTGAAGAGCATTATGCTACATGAAATAACCCAGGCAGTGGAAGACAAATACCATATGATCTCACCTATAAGTGGAACATAATCAACAAAATACACAAGTAAGCAAAATATAACCAGAGGCATTGAAATAAAGAACAAACTGACAGTAAACAGAGTAGAGGGCTTGGGGAATAACAGAGGAAAGAAGGGGAAAGGTCATCAAGGAACATGTATAAAGGACTCATGGACAAAGCCAAAGTGGGGTAGGACTGAGGGTGGGAGGTAGGGATCTGTGGGGCAGGGGAGAGTTGTGGGGAGAAAATGGAGACAACTGTACTTGAAGAACAATAAAAATAATGCTCATTTAAAAGGAGGTATGAGATAACTAATCTCTTCTTTTTGTGAAATACAAGTATGGATTGCTTTACTGTCCCTTAATGTGTATATTGCTCTTGTGTGTGTGTGTGTGTATGTGCATGTGTGGTTGTCACCTTCATTTCAAATGTCAATTTTTAAAGAAAAAAATTACATATTTATAGGACTCTCCTAATAACAATTATAGTTGCTTTTAAAGATTTCAGTGGATTCCCACTCTACCATAAAAATATAAACCCTTTAAATCTTTGAATCATTTAATTTTATGTATTCTTTCGGTATTTCATTTGGGAGTTATGGGGTGTGAAATATGCACCATGATGAGAAAACAATTAACAAGCACACCTGTTGTTTATGCACATTGTATTCAGGAAGGGCCTGCTGGGGCTATTATTTCATTCCACGGCATGGTGTCAACAGGAGGCCATCAGACGTGACCTGATGCCACCAGAATATACTTTTATTTGTATGACATGCTTTGTGCTTTGCCATAACATTGGAATGATACTTGCTTCTCAAGTCAAAATCAGGTTTGTAACCCATAATAAAAGTCAATGAGATTTTTAGGTTTAAAAGAAAATTTCAAGTTTGGATTTG
This sequence comes from Desmodus rotundus, assembly GCF_022682495.2. Taxonomy (NCBI): domain Eukaryota; kingdom Metazoa; phylum Chordata; class Mammalia; order Chiroptera; family Phyllostomidae; genus Desmodus; species Desmodus rotundus. Next base: position 124,238,807 of record NC_071388.1, read on the forward strand.
TTACAGGAGTGAGTAGAAATAGAATTTTAAGAGTAGCAGAGGCAATTGCCATTTATTGAGTATCTACTATGCAAAGATAAAATAGAGTTTACAGACAAAAAACAAAGTGAGAAAAATAGGCCACTCTGGGTTTGTTAATAACACAGGGGAAGAAATGCTCCGTTTGCTACCCTTCCATTGACAGACTATTGGGAGTAGAAAGAAGTAATACATATTGTTTTTAAAATCTTAATATCCACTTCAAAATTTGATTTGGGGCACATGAGACCAATAACAAAAAATATACTAATTACATAGTTTAGGTCAGTTCTCTCTCATGCGAAAGGTGGTTATCTGGGGGTGTAAGGCTATTTTTTGTAAATCAATGGTTCTCAACCTATCAGAGCTAATGTCCCTTGTAAACAAATATTTTTTAATTCTCCATTACTGTCTATCAATGATATTCACAGGTAGTATAACATATTGTACAGAAAAGAATTAACACAGCAGACCTGACTGCTATCTCTTAAAGGGATAAGAAAAAGTTTGCTTAAAAGTTTGGCCCTGGGCTGTAATCTGGATTTCAGAGGGTTCTCCCAAAACAGATCAGAGTGGCTCACTGTGCCTGAAGTGTGTGTAGAAATGATGTGGTTTATGTTGGATGCCTGCTTTCCTCTTGGAAGCCTGGAATTTTGCTACGTGCTAGGCAAAATATACCTATGTGGCCAGCCCATAATAAATATCCTGGGCACTGAGGCTTTAGTGAGTTTCTGTGGTAGACACATTTCACACATGCTATCACAGCCCATTGCTGGGGAGGTACGTGTGTCCTGTGTGACTCATAGAAAAGTCTTGAAAGCTTGTGGCAGGCCTCCTCTAGATCTCACACTGAATGCCTTTTCCCTTTGCTGAGTTTGCTTTGTATATTGACACTGTAACAAATATACTACAGTAAAAAAATAACACATGAACTCACATGAAAGGAAAAATATATATAATTTATAACTGAACAATATGCTTTTTGATATGAAAATGCTCAGGCATACTCCCCTACAGGACATAGGGAAGTGGTCAAATGCTTGCACAGTGGAATCGCCACAGATGCAACAGCCATAAATAGAGATCCTTACAGGATTCTAATACAGGTGACTCAGACACAGTGAGTGTCATTGCAGTCAATGCTGTGCCTTCCTGAAACAGTAAATAATTCTCAGTGAAATTATAAATAAAAGCAAGTTCAATTCTTTTCTTGAATATTTCTGAGAAAATTCAGCTCCTATTAAAACCACACCAAAATACTTTGAGTTTCTATGCAGAATGGAGTTAGACTCCCTGCTCAGATCATCATGAGCACACATGAAGGTCTGGTGGCCTCAACGAGGTAGTGAGGTGCAAGGGTCTGGCATCCTTGTCTCCAGCCCATGATAGGTCAGTAGTGCTTCCCAAACGTTGTGTCAACCAACAACATGCCCCCCAAACCCCCTTTCTAAGGTGTAGTACCACCCTATTCAGAACTCCTGTTCTTTTAGAACACATTAATGAAATTCTGGGGCCCAAAAGCAGGGCTTGTGGCCAATCTGAGCTCAGACAGGTGGAGACAAAAGTAAGAGCACCAAGGTATAAAATGAAGTAGGAGTTCCCTTAGCAGCTGAGAGCTGAGTTAAGATCAGCTTAGTTCAACAAGCCTTTGGTAAGCACCTATTATGCGGAGGGTGCTGCACAATTTGGGACAGTCAAGGCAAGAGCAGAGGCCAGGAAAGGGAAAGTGCTTGTATTTGGGGGCAAATGGACACTCCGGGTACTCCTACAGTCGCTGATACACCAGAGACCAAACTTCATGCACAAGCAGATGAATGCATAAAGAGAGTGTCAGTCAAATAAATAACACAATGTCTGACATTGAGTTAGGGACAGAGTGTGCTGGTAGAGCCATATAAAAATAATTATAGCTGCAACAGTAAACTGTGCAGCTACTGTGTATCAGACCTGGTCCAGTCCTGATGTGTTATTTTAATTCTCACAACTTCCCTATGAAATAGGCATAGTTCTTAATCCCATTTTACAGATGAAGAAACAGGCAGAGAAAGGTAAAGTAACTTCTCAAGGTGAAAATCTGGACAGTTCAGCTCCAGTGTGTGTGCTCTTAACCTCTGTGCTGTGAAGAATGGTTCAATGAGAAGCAGTTACAATCAGACTAAATAGTTCATAGGATTTTCTGAGTCTGTGTTGACTAATGGCCTTGAAGTCTATTTTATTTTACTTATTTTTCCATTACCATTTAGTCTCCTTATATCCCCTCTCCGCAGCAATAACTACACTTGTCCATGGGCATTGTCCCGCAGGGTCAAAAGATCGCCTGTTCAATTCCCAGTCAGGGCACACGTCTGGGTTTCTTTGCAGTAAAATAAGGCTTGGATTCTGGTTTGCTAACTGGAATTCTCATTTCACTGTCAATATCTACCTAATGGCACATTGGAAAAAATTAATGAGTTAACATATACAAACTATTATACCAGCCTCACAAGAGATAATAAGGATTATCTGTTATTATGAAGAACGGGGGTTTGTAAACCACAACCTATGAGCCAAATCCCTGTTTTTATAAGTACAGTATTAAAGGAACAGCCACACTCATTCATTTATGTTACATATGGCCTACAATGGCAGAGTAGTTTAGACAGACACTTTACAACCTTCAAAGACTAAGATATTTACTATCTTTGGAGAAAAGCGGTTTTGTGACCTAAGATCTAGAGTAGGAATTCTCAAACTGTACTGTGCATCAGAGTCACCTGGAGGGCTTCATAAGACCCACATTGCTGGGTCTCACATTGCTCCAGCTCTCTGATTGGGTAGTTCTGTGGGGAAACTGAGAATTTGCATTCCTAACATGCTGCCATGTGATGCTGAGGCTGCTGTGACAGGGACCTCCCACTGAGAACAACACTGGGATAAACTCCAAATCTTTCCATTGTATAATTTCAGTAGCATACTTATTTATCACTAGGTTTGCCCTGTGGCTGTTAACATACACATACGAGGCATTTACTTTCTCTGATGCTCAGGCCAAATTTTCCGATTTTAGCCCAAAGACACTATAGATAAAACCCAAGTGTTCTGCTCCTCTTCCACAAACCAGGCCCCGTTCCTTTCTCCTACCAGAAGCCGAAGAGACTTTCTAATGTCTGGGTCTTCCTTTTCTCACCTTCCTTCATTCCTCCACCAAAGGTTTATTAAAATATCCATTCCCACAGGACCCTTTTCAATTCCTTCCCAAGTTTTAAAAATTATCTTCAACAAGATGCACAGAAGTGAAAACAAATAAGAGAAAGTTCTTGTAAGTGGGACACACAGTTTGGGTTATTTGTTTGTTTGCTTTTTGAAAGGATGATGGGAGGAGGTTGGGATACTAAATTGGCTTATTGGAACTGCTGGTAATTATGCTCAGGTGCTACGGACAGATAATGGTGTGCAATTTCCCCCATGGCAATGCTACCAGGAGCCCAGGAGAATAAAAAGCATCTCAATCCAAAGAACAAAGGACCAGGCTGGAATGTGGGCTCTGCAGACAACAACAAAAGGGATATTTTGGGGGAATGGGTCACCCCCCAAATCATACTGCAGAGATAATAGCATAGATGAGTTTATTCTACCAGTCTACTGAGTACTTGAATATCTTTATTGTTGCTTCCAGCAGAAGTGAAAATAATGCAAAGCAACTTTTCTCTCATTGGGACTGACAGGAGTACATATTGTCATCTGATCAATCACTTCCTGAAGTTGTTCAGTGTTAGAAGAATAAAATATAGTAATTTTCAAAGAATATAAAGAGAATCAGTGGCATTCAATGATCTTTTAATTTTTTTAATATATAATCTTTATTATGTATATTTTTCCCATTACCATTTAGTCCCCTATGCTCCCCAGCAATCACCACACTATTGTCCATGTCCATGAGTCCTGTTAACTTTTAAAAACATATATGAATATATTCTTTTAAAACTTTAAATAATGTAGAAGTATATGGAGTAAAACTGAAAGTCTTCTTTACAATGTCTCCTCTCCCTACCCCTATCAGTTCTAGTCTTTTTCCCAGAAGTAACCACTGTTTGTACGTGGTGTGCATATTTCTAAAACATTTCTGATGTGTGTAATTTCCAAACACAAAATACATTATCATGTTTTTTTTTGTTTCATGTAAATCCGATGTTTTGACATCTTGGAGTCTTGCTGGCTTTGGAGAGACTACTTCTCCCAGCGTTAGCCATTTTCTAGATGCAGTTTCCCCCATTGGTGGGAGTATCCCAGACCCCCAGTGGAAGCCAGACCCCGAAGATAGTACCAATCCATATATATAGCCATGTTTTCTCCTATATATACATACCTATGATAAAGTTTAATTTACCAATTAGGCACAGTAAGAGATGAACAACAACAATAATAAAATAGAACAATAATAATATACTGCAATAAAAGTTATGTGAATGTGGTCTCTGTCTCTCAAAATGCCTATTGTACTGTGCTCACCCTTCTTGGGGTGATGTGAGACGATTACATGCCTGCATGCTGAGATGAAATGGAGTGAATGATGTAGGCATTGTGATGAAGTGTTAGTGTCACTCGAACACAAGCCCATGATGTTATCACAGTCGATTTGATAACCGAGGCAGCTACTACATAAGTGAAGGCAGGGAGCAAATACAGTGTGGATACTCAATGAGGGAGTGATTCACAGCCCATGCTCAACAACAACATTTCATCTCACTACTCAGAAAGACAAGCAACTTAAAAATTTTGAATTGTTTATGGAATTTTCTGTTAAATATTTTTGAACCATGTTTGACCACGAGTAGTTGAAACTGTGAAAAGTGAAACAAAAGCCTACTAAAATTATTCAAACTAGCCATCCTAAACCTGCCTCCAATGCCTCACCAGTTCCTCCCATAATAAACCACAATAAAGTCTCCTGCCTACATTTTCTTCTCTCTCCTTCTTCCTCCAGATCAACCCTAATGCTTCCCTGTGCAGCCTCTGCATGACATGAATGCATCTTGCTCTTGGGAACTGTAACAAATTCTTAACATAACAGAATATTTTAGAACTCTTTCATTATCATTTCACTAATTACGAATGCATTTAATTGTTTATTGGATATTTGGAGTTTTTTTCCTGTGAACCAAATTTTTCACAGAAATGGTTGCTTTGAACATATGCACAGAACTTTTCTGTCTCCAAAGGTTTTGATCATTTTTCTATGGGGTTATTGAATTGTAGGAGCTCTTTATGTACTATAAATATTTATACTGGGAAATTTCCCCTGCCCGTTGTTTTTCTTTTAACTTTATAATATCTTCTGTAATAAGGTTTATGTTGGTGTGGTTGGTTTGGTTTGCATTTAAATACTTTAGTCATTTCCTCTGGCTTCTGGATTTTGTAACTTGCTTAGTAACACCTTGCCTATCAAAAGATTCTAAAAAACTATTCTTCTAGATATTTTTACTAATAATACCATAATTCATTTGAAATTTATTTTTGCTTGTGCTAGGAGTTAGAAATATAATTTTTTGAACTATCTTGATAAATGTCTATCATATTCTCTATTGATTTAAAATATCTCTATCATAAAAAAATCCCATTTAAATGTTATTTCTGGGAACATTTTGTTGCTTTCACTGTTCTACCTGTGAGTTAATACCACAATGACTTTCATGTAGCATTTTAATTTGTTTTGAAATTTGGTAGACGAGTCACCTCTTCATATTGTCTGAAGAATATTTCGGTTCTTGTCAACATCAGTAAGATAACCTACTAGGATTTGATTTAATTTCTATCAATTGGGGGAATTAATATTGTTATCATTACATGGTAGAGTCTTCCCACCCATGAAAGTGTGTCTTTCCACATTATATGTCTCTCGCTGCCCATCACAGTTTTATAGTTGGCCTCACATACAGTTCATGGAGCTATCAAGGGACTTGTTTATAGGTACTTTATGGTGTTTGTTGTTATATTAGTGAGTTTCTCCAATTAATTTTCTAACTAGTTATCATTTGTATATAGAAATGATATAGTTTTTTTGTACTTTTACATTATATATTAGAGAATTTTCTTAAGTATAGAAAGTTTTTCTAGTAATATCCTTGGACTTCAGGGATCACATTATTCAGCAGTAATGACAGCTATGTGTCTACATGTCCAGTACACATGCCACTTCTTTTCTTTTTGGATTAACCAGTAAATAAAAATATACATATTTCAATATATTTACTATATATAAAATGGTAGATTTATATTTTAATTTTCATTTAAATGCTTTGACATTTCAAATTGAAAAAGATACTTGCTATAGGATTCTAGGAGACAACTATTATCATGTATCTTCTAGCTCGTTAAGATTTTTTTCTATGAACATTGGGGTGCACAGGTTCTTTTGGATTGGTGTTTCAGGGTTTTTAGGGTATAATCCCAGCAGCAGAATTGCTGGGTCAATGGGAAGTTCCATTTTTAGTTTTCTAAGGAAATTCCATACTGTTTTCCACAGTGGCCTCACCAGTCTGCATTCCCACCAACAGTGCACTAGGGTTCCCTTTTCTCCACATCCTCTCCAACATTTGTTTGTGGATTTGTTTATGTTGGCCACTCTGACTGGTGTGAGATGGTACCTCATTGTGGTTTTAATTTGCATCTCTCTGATGGCTAGTGATGCTGAGCATCTTTTCATATGTCTCTGGGCCCTCTGTATGTCTTCCTTGGAAAAGTGTCTGTTCAAGTCCTTTGCCCATTTTTTAATTGGGTTGTTTGTCTTCCTGGAGTGGAGTCATGTGAGTTCTTTATATATTTTGGAGATCAGGCCCTTGTCTGAGCCAAGTACTGGAAGCAACCTAAGTGCCCATCAGCAAACGTGTAGATCCAAAAACTATGGTATATTTACACAATGGAATTCTACGCAGCAGAGAGAAAGAAGGAGCTTATACCTTTTGCAACAGCATGGATGGAACTGGAGAGCATTATGTTAAGTGAAATAAGCCAGACAGTGAGGGACAAATACCATATGATCTCACCTTTAACTGGAACATAATAAATAGGGAAAAAAAGGAAACAAAATATAACCAGAGACATTGAAGTTAAGAACAATCTAACAACGGACAGGGGGGAGTGGGGAGGGGACAGTGAGGAGAGGGGATTACAGGAAGTACTATAAAGGACACATGGACAAAATCAATGTGGAGGATGGAAGTGGGGGAGGGATGGGGGTTTGGCTGGGGTGGGGTGGAGGGATGGGGAGAAAAGCCACACAACTGCGCTCATCTTAGCCCTATTCTCATAGTTTACCTTTGAATCTTTAGCTGCCAGTTACTTCCATGTCAATTAATTTTACCTTATCTAAGTAAAATGCATAAAAGTTTTAAAGTCAAGTATTACATAATGGTTTATATTTAAAATAAAAACAGAAATCTCTTATCCCATCCTTCTCCACCTCTCAAGTCTATATTCTACCAGGTTTCTCCCTGATAGTTGGACCCAGTTTTTAGAATAATAATCACAGTTATGACTTATAAAGTACTTACTGCATATCAGACACAATTCTAAAAATATACACATGGCAAAGGGTACCATCAACAAAATGAAAAGGCAATCAACTAAATGGAAGAAAGGGTTATGCAATAAAGGGTTAATATTCAAAATATATAGAAAACTCATACAACTCAACAGCAGGAAAATAACCAATCTGATTAAAGGAACTAAATAGACATTTTCCCATAGAGGATATACAGATTGCCAACGTGTATACAAAAAGTTACTCAACATCACTAGTCAATAGGAACATACAAATTGAAACCACAGTTAAACATCACCTCACACAAGAATTAACAAGTGCTGGAGAACATGTGGAGAAAAGTGAACCCTAGGCACTGTTAGTCAGAATGTAAGTTGGTGTAGCCACTATGGAAAACAGTATGAAGATTTCTCAAAAAATTAAAAATTAGAACTACCATATCATCCAGCAATTCTACTTCTGGGTATACATTTGAAGTAAATAAAGTTGTTTTCTCAAAGAGATACCTATAATTCCATGTTCTTAGCAGCATTATTTACAATAACCAAGACATGGAAACATTAAGTGTCTACTAATAGATGAATGGATAAAGAAAATTTGGTATATGCATACAATGGAATGTTAGTCAGCCATAAAAAGAAGGAAATACTGCTATTTACAACAACCTGAATGGACCTGGAGGGCATTATGCTAAATTGAAATAAGTCAGATAGAGAAAGACAAAAATTATGTGATCTCACACATAGGTAAAATCTAAAAAAAAAAGAACCTCAGAAAACAGACTGGTAGCTTGTTTCAATGGCACTGAGTTCTGTGACTAGGAATGCTGGTGGAAAAGAAGTATTTTTAATTTTAATAGATACTGCTCTCTATCCAAAAAGTATAACACTTTACAACTTCATATACAGGGAATTACCCTCTCCATGGGATTTATAACAGCAATCAATATCAATTCCCTCCTTAATAATTTATAATAAATTGGATTGAAAAGATATATGTGTTACAAATTTTCATTTCCCTGAATACTAATGACTTTGAGCACCTTTTAAAATGTTTATTGAGAATAAAGTTAACCACAACAGTAAATATAAGTCATGATACCATAAAGTCCTAGAGGTGGATATAGGCAAGAAAATCTCAGATATTCCACATAGCAATATTTTCACCGATATGTCCGATATGTCCCTTACAGCAAGGGACATAAAGGAAAGAATAAATAAATGGGAATTCTCAAAATAAAAAGCTTCTGCATGGCTAAAGAAAACATCAGCAAAATGAAAAGGGAACTAACCATATGGGAAAATATATTTGCTAATAATACCTCAGACAAGGGTTTGATCTCTAAAATATATAAAGAATTCACATGACTTCACTCCAGGAGGACAAAAAATCCAATTAAAAAATGGGCAAAGGACCTGATCAGACACTTCTCCAAGAAGGACATACTAAGGGCCTAGAGACATAGAAAGGAGGCTGAGCATCACTAGCCATTAGGGACATGCGAATTAAAACCACAATGAGGTACCACTTCACACCAGTGAGAATGACCATTATAAACAAATCAACAAACAACAAATGCTGGCGAGTTTGAGAAAAGGGAATCCTAGTACACTGTTGGTGGGAATGTAGGCTGGTGCAGCCACTGTGAAAAATAACATGGAATTTCCTCAGGAAACTAAAAATGCAACTGCCTTTTGACTTGGCAACTCCACTGCTGGGATTATACCCTAAGAGCCCTGAAACACCAATTCAAAAGAACCTATGTACCCCAATGTTCATAGCAGTGCAATTTACAATAGCCAAGTGCTGGAAGCATCCTAAGTGCCCATCAGTAAATGACTGGCTCAAAAAACTATGGTACATTTACAGAATGGAATACTATGCAGCAGAAAGAAAGGAGCTCCTACCCTTTGCGACAGCATGGATGGAACTGGAGAGCATTATGCTGAGTAAGCCAAGTAGTGAAAGACAAATACTATATAATCTCACCTGTAAGTGGAAACTAATCAACAAAATAGACAAGCAAGCAAAATATAACCAGAGGCACTGAAATAAAGAACAAACTGACAGTAACAAGAGGGGAGGGGAGAGAGGGATAATGGGGAAAAGAAGGTGAAGGGTCATCAAGGAGCATGTATAAAGGACACATAGACAAAGTCAAAGGGGGTAGGATCCAGGGTGGGATAGAGGGGAGTGCTTGGGGGAAAAATGGAGACAACTGCACCTGAACAACAACAACAAATAAATAAAATAAAATACAAAATAAATGAAATAAAATGATCTTCATATACTCCCTAAAAAAATGTTTATTGACTATTTGGATTTATACTTCTATTAACTGTCTCCCCAAATATTTGCTCAATTATCCAATGTGTTGTATGTTCCCTTCTTGTCAATTTGTAAGAAATCTTTGTATATTATAAATATTTATGTTCTGGATCACAAATATTTTTTCTGAATCTATTGTCTGTCTACATTTTTTTCTTAATATTTCAAAACAATTTTTAAAATTTTTATAGAATCAAATATATTCACTTTTCTTTTCAGATTTTCATATATTTTTTACATTTTTCACATATACTTAGATCTATTATTGAATCTTGTATTTTGTTCCACTGGTCTCTCTATTCCTATACCAATAGCTACTAAGTTTTCTTACTTGATTATAGATGTGGTACCCCATATTATTTTGTAATATCTACCATTTCCCTTACATGTAAAACTTTCAATTTATCAAGAATTTGTTTATTTGTATGTCATAAGATAACCAATTTTACCTAGTTTCTATATACCTATTTTTTCCAGATGTATAGTTATCAGTACAAGTATTATCTTTCAAATTATCTTATAATCCACCTCTTACCCATAGAATTACAATGCTGACTTTATCATATATTAGATTTTCATATACACTAAGATCTATTTCTGAATTTTGTATTTTGTTCCCTCAGTCTGTTTGTCCATTCTTATGTTGATTTTAATCACAGCACCTTTACAGTACATTCTGTTATCTAGTAAAACAGGTCCCCCTGACTTCTTTTTCACACTTCTATTAAATGTTTGCTTATCAGGCATTTCTTTCAAAACTATGCTAAAGTAATTTAATCCAAATCCAATTTTTTAGTTTGAATTTTATCATGTGGATCAGGACATTTCTTTTAAAACTTATTCCTAAATATATTATAGTTTTAATTCTTACTATAAAAGGGATTCATTTCATCTTCACATTTCTAGGTGATTATTATAAGAATTGGCAAGAGCTATTAATTTTTATTACACTTACCTTCAATTAAACAAGTTTACCATTTTTATTCTAGTTTTCCTAATTAGAGGTGATTTCCAAGCATGCACTTATAAAGTTAGTATGAGATATTTGTAGTTTTACTTTTCTAAAATGCATACCTGCCATTTATTTTCATGTCTTCCTCCACTTACTGCACCTTCAGTGCAACATGGGATAACAATGGTGACATCAGGCATTGATGTTCATTTCCAGAGTTTGGTTGAAATGATCTCTGTGTTTTTTATTTGCCAGAATAATATTTGATTTTTTTAAGTGTTATGTATTCTCTACTATATTTGTTTCCATCTACTTCATTTTACTTAGAATTTTTATTGGGAATGGGTATTGACCTACTGACCCTTTCAAATACACTTTCAGAATACTTTGTCTGGGCCATATGGCTTTTCTACTTTAACTTGTTGAAGTTGCTATATGCATTGTGTTGACACATTTCCTGACAGTGAGCCTCCCTGGCATTTCTGGAATTAACTCATTTGGTCACAGTGTGGTGTTAAAGACAATTCTTGACTGTTTGCTAATATTTCCTTTACAATGTGTGCATCTAAATTTCTAAGATTATATTTGTCTATAGTTTTCATATGTGTACTATCTTTACCTGAGTTGGATATTAAAGTTATGATGATTTTATCTCTCATGGTTTGAAAGGACTTAAATAACATTGGTATTACAAGCTTTTTGAAAGTTTAAATGAAGCTCATCTGTAAGCCCATCCGTTCCTGGGGCCTTTTTCAATGATAGATCTCTTTTTTTTTTCCAATTTTTAAATTATTTTATTGTTGTTCAATTACAGTTGTCTGAATCAATGATAGATCTTTAATCATCTTTCCAGTCTCTTCCACTGTACACTTTATTTATCAGTGTATTTTTGCTTTATTTCAATACTTTATTTCAAATTTGTTGCTGCAAGCCTGATCGTTTTCTTATAAACTATTTTCTGTCTTGCACCTTTGACTTTTCTTCTCATTTTAATATAGTTCAGCTCTCCTCTTTTCTTTCCTTAATTGGTCAAATGAGAAGTTTAACAATTTTGGTGGCAATTAAAAATATTTTTAAAAATATACATACTAAATTACATAGACATATCTTCTCTTCATTAATTTAAGCTTTTATTATTAGTTATTTCTGCTTTGTAATTTTCTTTGGCTTATTTTGCTGTCCTTTTCCAAATTTCTTAAAATGAAAATTATGTCACTGTATTATTTTTCTTTATTTTCTAATTACTAAAGATATTTCAAAATATCCAGTTGCTATTTTTTCTAAGTTCAGTAAAAAATTTCTGCTTTTACCATGTCTTATAGATTTTGGTACAAAGTATATTTCTTTATACAGCTTTATAGATAGTTTATAATGCCATGTTTACTATCCTCTTTGATCCAAAGATTCTCTAGGAGTATATTTTATAATTTCCAAGTAACAACATGTTTGACCACTTTTTTATTACTTATTTATAACTTTATTAGCTTAGTTTCAGAGGATCAGCCTTTAAAATCCTCACATTTTATTATATTGACATTTTCTGTGTGGCTAAAGCATAAGAGATTTTTCCAAATGTTCTGTAGATGTATGAAAATAATGCATATGCCTTACTGAAACAATGTAGAGTTTTGTATATAGCTATTATATTAAGATTATTGATTATGCTTTGGTTTCTTCATATCATACCTATTATTTTGTCTGTCAAGGCTGCCAATTCTGAAAGAATTCATGTTTTTGTGTTCTCAGGTCACTTTCTGTGGCATATGGTGCATATAATTTTATGACTATTACATTTTTTACTCATGACTTATATTTTTTAAAATACCTAATGTCCCTTGTTTACTGTTTAAGGCTTTTAAACTTAAAAATTATGCCTTAACTGTTATAATTTATCCATGCTTGTTTTCTTTATGCTTGTATTTTTCAGTGTCTTTACCCATTCATTTTTTTGCCCCTTCCTTTATCACTACAAATATTTTTTAATAAACAGCTTACCATTGGGTGTTATTATCTAACTAAACCCTCAAATCTCTGACTCAGCTTTGGAGTACCATCTGGTCCTATCTCCTTCCCGTGCTGGACACATTGAAGATGTCATGTTGATACACTTATTTCTTTCCTTCCATTTTACTTTAGATCTCTCATGATATATTCTTCTTTCATCTCTTTCTAATTCAACATTATATCGGCTGAATTTACTATAAGTTTCATTTTTTCCCTTGTTAACTTAAATGTTCTAGTGTTACTATTTTGCCTTGTATTTTACACATATCCCCCTCACATTTTGAGAAAATATGATACCAACTATTTTCTCCACTGACACACAATGTTTCTTCTATCTTTTCATTTCCCTAACCTAACCTCATAAATTATGACCTTAAAAATACCTCTGCCTCTCCCTTCCCTCACTCTCCTCTCCCCTTCTGTGAGACCTCTGAAACACTTGTACTCTTCCTTTCCTTCACTACTTCCCACTTCAAGGTTCTACTCAGGGTAGAGAGCTTAGCATTTGAAAACATAGACTAATAGAATGCCTGCTGTAGTATGTGGTTGTTGTTTCAAGAGTCCCTATGAAACACAGCGTCCAGCAGAAGTAAGGCCTGCTTGAGTGTGGTTGGTAGGGGAATAATATGGGTGTAATAATTCATAGTTTTAATTTGAACATTTCACATAAAATGTTATATGGTGTGATAGAGTGTGATATTGTTATGTTACAGAATTACATGCGTATGATCTTGTAATAAAACATTTTGTACTAAAAAGGGGTGTTATTTGCACAAGACAATGTATATTACACAGTCTCAGAAATCTGTCATTATAAATGCATGTGTGTGCTTGCCTGTGTACACATGGTATGTCCACATATTATTCTCAATATTTACAACATTTTCCTGCCATTGATTGGTATTATCATCTTAATTTACCTTGATTTTATTTTTTTAATTTAAATATTTTATTGCTTATGCTATTATAGTTGTCCTAATTTTCCCCCTTTGCCTCCCTCCACCTAGCCCACCCCCTACTCCCACAGGCAACCCCCATGCCGTTGTCCATGTCTATGGACATGTCTTATTTATGGGTCATTCCTTTATTTTAAACAATGCATTTTTAACTACACAAGTAATAATATATAAATAAGTTCTCACTGTAAGGAATCCAAACAATACAAGAAGATAGTGTCACCTGGCCACCCCTCATCCTATTCTCTTCCCCACCAGTATCGCATGTAATCTCCATATATATGCATATACAGTTTAGTGTGTGTGTTTGGGGTAAATAACATCATGTCACCTGTGTAATTTTGCAGTTTCATGTGCTCAATATTTTCTAGAGATCTTTCTAGATGAGTAAATATAGTTTAACTTGATTGCCTTAAACTGTTGCATAATATTGTATAGCATGGTATTACATAGTTTTTGTGTGTGTGTGTGTGATAGTATTAAAGTTTATTAACTTTGGTCTAGCTAATCTCTCAATAAAATTGTTACTCAGGTACTCACTTAACCTTCATTTTGATATTTTCCATTGTTAAATGGTTGTCTCCTCTTTTTTTTTGGTTTTATTTTTATTTATTTATTTATTATTTTTTTGATATATTTGTTGATTATGCTATTACAGTTGTCCCATTTCCCCCCCTTCACTCAACTCCATCCTGTCCACCCCCTCCCTCCCACATTCCCCCCCTATAATTCATGTCCATGGGTCATACATATAAGTTCTTTGGCTTCTACATTTCCTACACTATTCTTACCCTCTCCCTGTTTATTTTCCACCTATCATTTATGCTACTTATTCTCTGTACCTTTCCCCCCTCTCTCCCCCTCCCAATCCCCTATTGATAACCCTCCATGCGATCTCCATTTCTGTGGTTCTGTTTCTGTTCTAGTTGTTTGCTTAGTTTTCTTTTGTTTTTGTTTTAGGTGTGGTTGTTAATAACTGTGAGTTTGCTGTCCTTTTTACTGTTCATATTTTTTATCTTCTTTTTCTTAGATAAGTCCCTTTAACATTTCATATAATAATGGCTTGGTGATGATGAACTCCTTTAACTTGACCTTATCTGAGAAGCACTTTATCTTCCCTTCCATTCTAAATGATAGCTTTGCTGGATACAGTAATCTTGGATGTAGGCCCTTGCCTTTCATGACTTGGCATACTTCTTTCCAGCCCCTTCTTGTCTGTAAGGTCTCTTTGGAGAAATCAGCTGACAGTATTATGGGAAGTCCTTTGTAGGTAACTGTCTCCTTTTCTCTTGCTGCTTCTAAGATTCTCTCCTTCTCTTTCATCTTGGGTAATGTAATTATGATGTGCCTTGGTGTGTTCCTCCTTGAGTCCAGCTTCTTTGGGACTCTCTGAGCTTCCTGGACTTCTTGGAAGTCTATTTCCTTTGCCAGATTAGGGAAGTTCTCCTTCATTATTCATTCAAATAAGTTTTCAATTTTTTGTTCTTCCTCTTCTCCTTCTGGCACCCCTATAATTCAGATGTTGGAACGTTTCAAGATGTCCAGGAGGTTCCTAAGCCTCTCCTCATTTTTTTTGAATTCTTGTTTCTTCATTCTTTTCTGGTTGGATGTTTCTTTCTTCCTTCTAGTCCACACCATTGATTTGAGTCCCAGTTTCCTTCGCATCACTATTGGTTCCCTGTACATTTTCCTTTGTTTCTCTTGGCATAGCCTTCATTTTTTCATCTAATTTTCGACCAAATTCAACCAATTCTGGGAGCATTCTTATTATCAGCGTTTTGAACTGTGCATCTGATAGGTTGGCTATCTGTTTGTCGCTTAGTTGAATTATTTCTGGAGCTTTGAAGTGTTCTGTCATTTGGGTCTTTTTTTTTTTTTTTTTTTGGTCTTGGCACCTCTGTTACTTAAAGGGGCGGAGCCTTAGGTGTTCACCTGGGCGGGGTAACACTGGTCGCTGGGCTGAGACGCTGTGCATGGGAGAGGGGCCGAGAAGGAGCAATGGAGCCTGCTCCACTCTCTGCCTGGATTTCAACCACTCCCTCGGCTACCCACAATCAAATTGGGCCCCTCTGGTGCTGGTTCCCGAGTGGGTGGGCTTGTACTCTAGGCCCCTGTGGGTCTCACCAAGGACCTCTCCTGTGAGGCTGGGAGTCTCTCCTGCTGCTGCCCCAACCTCCACGGGCGTTTTCAATCAGAGGTTTGAGGCTTTATTTCCCTGCGCTGGAGCCCGGGGTTGCTCGGTCTGCTTTGCTCCCTGCTGTTCATCCCGGTTTATCTGTGCGCCAGTGTGGGGCCATAGGGTGCTACCCGCCACTCTGCCTGCCCTGTTCTTCACCACTCTGAGTCCCGCCCTCTCGGTTTATCTGTGTGGGAATGTTGGGCCCTAGGGTCTGCTACTGGTCAGGCTACCTGCCCTGTTCGTCCCACACTCCGCCAGTCTCAGTCCCGCCAAGGCCACGCGAGTCCTCTCTGCCCCGGTGCCAGTCTCCACCCCTCCTACCGGTCTGGATGTATGTTTCGGACTTCCTTGCCATTTGATTTTCTGTCAGTTCTGGTTGTGCGAGGAGGCACAGTGTGTCTACCTACACCGCCATCTTGGTTCTTACATAGTTTTTTGATGAGCATTTAGGTTGTTTCTAAAAACTAGTGGAATTGCTACTGAAAACATTGCACAAACTTTTATATGTTGCCCTCTGCACATGAGTAAAGATTTATGTAAAGTAAATATGGATACATGGACTTGCTAAGTCAAAAGTAGATGAGTAAATTTTTTACCACCAAATTGTCATCTAAGAATTTCTGTACTTATTATAATCTTACCAGCAATGCATGAGGCTTATATTTTTAACAACAGATCATGAGATTATTTGTTTATCTCTATCATGTTTTTTCACTTTTCTTCATGAATTAGAGAATATCACATTCATTGCCTGAAATAACACTATTTTGCATATAGCAAGCTCTATCTTTGTTGGTGCTTAATATTATCACATTATTTTTGCTGGTATGTTGGGTGAAAACAGATATCTTGTGTTTTAATTTCTGATTAGTAGTCAGGTGAGCATCTTTTTACAAGTTTCTAAGCTGTGTTTCTTCACCTGTCAATTGCCTGTTTCCACTCTTTGTCTTCCCTCTACATTTCTTCTAACTCATTAACAAATTCATAGCTCTAATTCATAGGAATTATTTATATACTTTAGATTTTAATCCTTTATTGTTACATATGTCAAAGTGTTTCTCTCAGTATGTTTCTTACCTTTGTCCATGTTTATGGGATACATAGCTAACAACATTTTTTATATTGTCACACAATATAGCCCTCACAGACTTGCATTAGCTTCTGTAATGGTTGTTAGGATTTTTAACATAACAGGCACAACAGTGACTTAACTGCATCTCTTTTACAAATTGTATATGCTTTTGCACATAGTTTTATCTATTTTAGTATTCCATGAATTTGTATAGTACTTTATGAATGTATGAAAAATGTCAAAATTCCCATGCCATGCAAAACTGTTGGTTTTCAATTATATGCTTTTAAAAAGGACAAAATTGGTCATATTTATATTGTAACAGTATACAAATATATCCAAAGTAGCTGAAGGCAATTACCAAAATGCTTGAGAATGAAAGCCAATGAAAAGTTATTAAACCAAAATTGCATTAAGTATTTAATGCAAAGAAGTATAAAAAAATGGGGCAAAAAAAAAAAGCAACACAGGAGTGATATAAAAAAGTGGCTATTATTGGCAATCTATCTAATACATGGTACTATGTACTATACATAGACTAACTCACTTAACTCTAAAACGTACACACACAGCAACCAAGAGGTAAATGCTGTCCCCCCCACCCCCCGCTCTTTTCACAGAGGAGATGTCAGAACTTTAGAGATGAAATTACTTGTCCAAACTCATGACAATAGTGAGTAGCAAAGAATGAATTGAAACCCAGGTACATTTAACTCCAAAGCTTTTGTTCTGACTTTTCTATTTATTTATCTATGTTCCTTAAAATCCAGCTAGAGATACACACATCTCCTCCTGTTTGGCAGTGCTATACAACCGCAAGTCCTGGGAACATGTTTAACTATTAACTGAGACACAAGTGCATGTACTACCAAAATACTGGCCATGGATGTGCTGAGTGTTTTCTGTGAATGCCTTTGAGGAAGCACTCATGACACCTCATCACTAATCAGAAAACCAAAAGTCCTTGTGGAAAAAGTTCATAAACAAGCAGTTGCACGGATGAATATCAAACACATGCTAAGCGAAATAGCAGACACAAAAGAGTATGAATTATATGGTTCCATTTATATTAAACTCTTGAAAAGGCAAGACTAATCCATAGTGACAGAAAGCAGATCGATCAGTGGTTGCCTGGGGCTGGGGAGCTGGGGATTATGCTGAATTGACCAGGAAAGAGAACAAGTGTATCTTTCTGAGGTGGGTGATCAATAAGGCAAACATTCTCCAGAAACAGGTCAAAGTCATTATTAGGATAGGTTTAATAGTTCCTCATAATTATGGTGAGGACGAAGATATATCAGGAAATTGCTTTTGAGGGATCACAAATGAATAATTTGTTATGTGGAGCCTCAGTGTTTCAGCAGTCTGGTTGGAGAATAGCAGCAAAATGTAGTTACTAAAATAAACAGTCTGGAAGCTTAGTGAACAATCAATTGTGCTAATCTACCCAGTTGCACAAAGGGCACACAGGAACACCTCAAATGTTCCATTTTGATATGGAATTAATGCAGTGAGTTTTTATTTCTTTTTGCAATGGACATAACATTGTGATGAAAAGATCGTTTTGCATTGGAGACACTAGCTTGCAGATTATCTCTTTCATTTCGGTTTTCCTTGTTTTTAGGGCAAATTCTGCTTCAGCATTAATGGCAATGGTATTTTGCAGTTGTATTATTGTGAGATCTTTATGTTAATTCAAGGATCTCAATGCCTGCCTTGAACAACGTCAAAAGTAAGAACGAAAAATAAGCAAGACTTACTGGAAAATATCTATATGCATCTCATATCAAAAAATGCACAACACATTCCTTTTTGAAATTCTGATTTTCCTCACACATTACAATTGCCTTGAAATATACCTACAATGCAATATGATTCCTATGAAATGATCCTTTATTCATTTTCCCTCCAATTCAATATTTAGTATTTGGGTGGAAAGAACAATCATAAAAAGGGAAAGCTGAAAACAATTCTCTCTTTTAGGGGGACTTGTACTTTTAATTTATTAAGGTGGATATTCAGGGATCTGGCATATTGGCTAAGGGATTCACAACAGGTCTGAAGGAAAGAAGGATATAAAATAGAAAGTTTCCAATATGAGTGAATGAACAAAAGATAAAAGGGAAGTTATGGTGCAGATCATCATCATGGATGAATTCTTACTTTAGGATTCATTACTTAATTAAGAACGGTAATAGACAGGCTATAGGGTTACTGAATATGGTGAAGTTGTAAGAAAAAATTTTTTCTGTATGTGGGAAGAGACTCTGCTGCCATGCTCAGCTCCTCAAAGGATTCTGTGATCCACCACCTCTGCCCCTTTTAAACACCAGGTTAGAGAGACAGCTTAATCCAGGGTGTGTCCAATTCATCCAATGGCAGCATATCTCATACACATATTCTTGCTTAATCATGCATCTGAGTCATTGAGCTAAAAGCCTATAAAGATCTACTTAGAGCTAAATATCCCCAGTGAATGCCTGGAAATACAAATTCCCAGGAAAATGCAAAAACAACAAAGAAAGTCAATAGTGAAGAGACACAGACTTAATATAGTCTATTTGGGGCCTAATATCTCATTTTCTCAGACCATTTTTATTAAGAATATTCTTGCTGAGCAAACTGGTCACTTTTGCACCTTCCCTGTCCCCTGCCAGTCAGATACAGGTCCCTAACCATAGGAAGAAAAAGGAAAGAATTGCAGCATTTGTTCAGTTTCCAATAGTTAATATGCAAGGTTTTTTAGATATATTTCCTCTGTTATATTTGTCCAAATGGAAAGTTAAAGTTCTAAGAATTTCAGGAACCTTCCCAAGGTCATCCAAACAAACTGTGGCGAACAGCTTGGGTCTTGGCAGTCTTTCTGCTACCCCACAGTGCAATTTCTCTTCCCCTCCTACCTCTCAGTTCTCTCAAAGGTGCTTCTTTGAAGTTGGATGTTTCCAGTCAGCCCACTCCACCTAAACCATTTCTCAAAGCTGTCCATTAGACTGAAAAACCATTTCTCATCTTTTTTTCCTTAACTCAGGCAAATTTCACATTCATTACCCCACTGCATGGTGGAAAAGGCACAATGCTGGGAATCAGGACTCCTGGGTTCTCGTCTTCTCTAAACAGATTGTGTGACATTGCACTACGCATGGATTGATCTAGGCATCAGATAACAAGGCAGGTAGATTACACGAGCTTGGAATATTCTGACACCGTTATTTCTTGGCACAAACATGTTCTAGGGAAAGTGATTTGATCATGTTACTAGGTTATTAGATTCATTGTCCTTATTCAGGGAAATATCAGTTATCCCCATAATGGTGTTAGGACACCACCCAAATGTATTTAACTTGATTTGTCCAAAGTGTAGCACATTGCCAAGTCCAAACAGACCTTTAAGTGCCTTTTAATTGTCTGACGTGCTGAAAGCATAAGAATATGCTTTCCTTATGCAGCCCTGGAGAAATTAATGAATATGACAGTTGAAGATGAGGCCCTGAGCAGGCAGTGGCTACTTTGGACCCACTGGTCTTGGGACCAAGTGAAGACCAATGGCTAAAAAAAGCAGTAGTCTCTAAAAATTTCATTTCTCCATTTGTAAAAAAGCAATAATACTCTGAGCTTACAGTAAGGATTCAGTGAGATGAGGTCTGTCTTCTAATGAGCTATGACCTCAAAGCTTTATTATTCATGTAACTACAGATATCTCTTTGGAAAACTCTAGTTTTGACCATGACTGGCCTTCACCCTACACAGTTTTAGAAATACATCTTGCAGCCCCAACATAGCACATCCTAAGGTGACAACTGCATGGCTGACTTCTCTAATGAAACCTCCTACACATTCCTCCTGCTCCTTTGCTTTGCATTATTTCATAGGTAATTTCTCTCCTGCTCCTTCTATCCTCCTCCCTGGGCGGTATAAAAAAGTAGTGATTTATCAACCACAGTATATGACAGAAGGCAGTGGCAATGTCTTTGTGTAGCCTGTCTCGGGTCACCAGTGAATCAGCAGTGACTCCATTTTCAGAACAAGGTCTGTGGCATACAGAGCAATATCCCTCATTCTAGTGGGCCCCATGCAGGTATATGGTCTGACTTCCCAGACTTTGCAGAAAAAAAGGGCATCATTTTAGCTCTTGATTTTGAGACACAAGGCTGACAGTGATTGATAGAAACAGACCCTGTTAAGGGATACAGATTGCTTTAAAGGTTGCTACAACTTGATTGTATGAAGACGGATTTATGAACAGGAGACTTGATGACATTTTCTTGGTTTCCCAACCTCACAAAGGAGTCCTGCCACCTTGCTCACCTGAACATTTACATCAGAATTTTCAAAAATTTGACTTGGGTGTGTAAGTGTTGGCATATGTGTGTGTGTATCAGCGGTGATAAGTGGGTGGGGGAATGTCTTTGTACCCTTGAAGCCAGTCCCAACTGTTCTGAGCAGCCAGGTACCCAAGCTATACATCAGTGCATCAGTATTGGAGAACATCTTGCCCTGAGGAATATTCATGCCCATTCCTCTGATCCAGTTGGGAGTTACTGGGAACTCGGTGCTAGCACTTTTCTGAGCAATGGCGGCAGGGTAGGCACAACCGAAGGCTAATCCCATTGGTGTCCAGGGTCTGACCAATCTGAACTGCACTGAGCTTTGGAACTGTCTGAAGTTCTCTCCTCATGGAGGCTCAGTCTTGTCTGGGTGGGTTCTGCTGAGAGATTCTGAATGCTTCTTTTCTTTTTTCTTTTTAAGTATATTTTATTGATTATGCTATTACAGTTGTCCTATTTTTTCTCCCCTTTATCCCCCTCCCACCCTCCAACATTCTTCCCCCCACTTAGTTTATGTCTAGGAGTTGTACATATACGTTCTTTTTCTCTGTTTCCTATACATATTTTTACTTATACCTCTCTATTTTATGCCTGCCAATTGTGCTTCTTATTCCCTATACCTTTCCCCTGCCCCATTCTCCACCCTCCCCACTGATAACCTTCCTTGGGATCTCCATTTCTGTGATTCTGTTCCTGTTCTAGTTGTTTGCTTAGTTTTGGTTTTTCAGTTTGCTTTGTTTTGGTTTTTTAGGTTGTTACTGATAGTTGTGAATTTGTTATCATTTTACTGTTCATATTTTTGATCTTCTATTTCTTAGATAAGTCCCTTTAACATTTCATATAATAAGGGCTTGGTGATGATGAACTCCTTTAACTTGTCTTTATCTGGGAAGCACTTTATCTGCCCTTCCATTCTAAATGATAGCTTTGCTGGATAGAATCATCTTGGATGTAGGTCCTTGCCTTTCGTGACTTGGAATACTTCTTTCCAGCCCCTTCTTGCCTGCAAGATTTCTTTTGAGAAACCAGCTGATAGTCTTATGGGTGTGCCTTTGTAGATAACTCTTTGTTTTCCTCTGGCTGCTTTCAAGATTCTCTCTCTATCTTTAATCTTGGGTAATGTAATCATGATATGCCTTGGTGTGTTCCTCCTTTGGTCCAATTTCTTTGGAACTGTCTGGGATTCCTAGACTTCCTGGAAGTCTATTTCCTTTACCAGACTTGGGAAGTTCTCCTTCATTAAGTTTTCAATTTCTTGCTCTTCCTCTTCTCTTTCTGGCTGCCCTATGATTTGGATGTTGGCACTTAAAGTTGCTTCTACGTGCTTCCTTAATGTATACCCTGTCTTCTCCCCTACTTCCCCCACCCATACAGAGAAGACTTAAGTAATATTCTTCTTCAGTGAATCCTGTTAGGTCTAACATTGTTCAAAAGTCTCCATATAGCTGCAAAGGATTGCAAATCACTCACTGCCCAGGTCCAGAAAGTGGCTCCCAGGTATGTCAGGGCAGATCTCAGATAAGTGCATCCTCAGGGTGAGAGGGATAACAGAACAAAGCCAAATTGCTTTTCACTCCTGGAAACACTGGTCTTTCATGTCAGAATGTGGGTTAATGTTTTTGTGCTAGGAATAAGATTTCCCTTGTGTGACATCCACTGACAGCAATGGACATTCCATGCTTTCGAGTGCCAAGAAATTAATGCTCCAATCTGCATAATCAAACCCCCAGGTAAACATCACCATTCCTTCCTCAGTACTTCCTGTCCCCTGCATCTCCAAATCCTACAGTTACCCAGAATTCATGAAAATATAATAGCTAATAACAATTTTTACTGGGGGAGTGTTTAAAGTTACTATGATAAACAGCTGCTGCATGAAATTTACTAAATCCAAGATTATCAAGTTTTCTTATGTGTTTGAAATATGAAAAAGATATTCAGCCTGAATGTTGCATGCTATAAGGTAAAGTCCCTGAATTTACATTTCAATCACTTAGTCTGTTTCAATATAATATTGACTTATGTTTGGGTTTTGAACCTCCATTTAATGTTAAAATCCTTAAAGCAAATCTTTGATTTAGGCTGTTCATTTTTCAGCAGTTTTCTTAATGCAGCTTAACTAGAGTCTTCCTCAGATAAAAGCCTAGAAAGAATTGCTGTTGAAGGTCACAGTGACAGAGAATTCAACTAGCATTGCACTCCTCCGAGATTTCTGTTTTTCCACAGAGCTCAGTGAGTTAATCTGATATTGTTGGAAAGACCTGGGAAGGCCAAACAAGACCAAATCAGATTAAGACAACTTTATAATTTTATAGCTGTGATTAAAGCCAGGACCTACAATTGATCTAAATGAAAATCCCAGCATTACGCTTAGTCTGGAATTTAGTCTACAAATTGCTCTTTAGAAACCTGTTACCCTAAAAACTCCTATTTATCTTTCAAAGTCTGGTTTAGCTGTTACTACCTCTAAAAAGCTTCCCTGACACCCCACATAGTGTTAATCCCTGTTTCCTCTGAGAATCTCTGCTGATAAATAGTTCTGTTTTATTTACTACCCTACTGCACAATTGTTTGTTCATGTTATCTGTCTCCCTATTACACGATAACCTCTGTGTCCTCGGTAGGTTCTCAATGAACTTTTGTTAAAATAATGAATGGAGCGATATATTCTGGCTGTACAATGATATGACTGTGGAGCCTGGTGCACAGGTGTTCTGAGGATGTGTACTGTATTTTAAATTCAAATGCACCATCACCAGAGCCAAGATAGGAAAGCCTGTTGCAGGCTAGATTTGACCCACAGATATTTTACTGGGCTTCCTTAGTGTTATAAAATAGTTGAATCAGGTGCCAACCTTTAAAAATTGAGAGATTACACACAAAAGTCTGCATTTCCAGTTTCTTAAAATACCTAAAGGCATGGCAACACCTCACTAGCATTTCCATGTGTCCAAGATTGGTGGCACTGGCAACAGAGGTGGTGCCTCTTTTGCTTAGTCCTCCACCTGGCTCATAACCTTAAGGCATTCAGTTTGCAATGTTGATCTTAGTGCATGAGGGTTTTCATTGTTTCAGGTGAGAGGATGGATTATGCAGAGCCAGCAATGGGCTTGTGAAAGTTCTCCTGGAATAAAAGCAGCCCCCTCCTCAATCTCCTACACACATCTTGCTTACTAGGTCTCAGCCCATATTAATAGGTTACTTTGTAAGCATGCTACAGGGTTTTTTTTTTTTCATACATGTTTCTTCTTTCTTCACTCCCAAAGCAATTAGAATTTATTTAGGATATATCTAGTTTTAGGAGGATAAAAAGAACAGGAAGCCATATGTCTTCCATTAAGTTACTTAGATTTGGTTAGGAGGTTGGGATGGCAGGGATAAAAACTCACAGCCATCAAACAATATGGAAATATAAGTCCCTCAGATAAGGGGTACCTGCAATCTATAACACAATTCTCTACAGGTATAGGGAATGAACCATTCCAAGGTGGAAACCACATCTGAGGTCTCACTGGTAACAAGAAGAGATATAACAAAATAGATGAATGGATAAAACAACTATGGGATATTTACCCAATGGAACTCTACTTGGCCATGAAAAAGAAGAAAATTTTACTCTTTGCAACAGTATGGATGGACCTGGAGAATATTATGCTAAATGAAATAAACCAATCAGAGAGAGACAAATACCATATGCTTTCACTCATATGTGGAATCTATTGAACAAACCGAAGTAACAAGCAAAACAGAGACAGACTCATAGATGGAGAACAGATGACAGCTAGTCATGGGGGAGGGGAAGTTAGGGGGTAGAGGGATTGAGCAAAAAGGATAAAGGACTCATGGACATGGACAACAGTGTGGTGATTGCTGGGGGGAGGGGATGATATAATGGAAGTAACTAGTAATGGAAAAAAGCTATAATAAAGATTATATAAAATAAAAACAAACTAGAATTTATTTCAAAGGATAGATAAGTTCCTCTGGCCCTCTCAACTTACCTAAACAACATTTCAAAGTCTACCTTCTTCGTACATACACAGTGCCTAAGAATTGCTCTCAATCTCTTCTCCTCTTTCCACTGCCCCTCCCCCCACCTGGGTCACTTATTTTGTAAAGCCATTTCCTTTCACTTCCTTTCTTGGCCAGCTCTTCTATTCATCCCAGAAGTTCACTCAATCATTAATTCACTCACGATTTATTGAGGCTCATTTTTGTTCAGTTTATGTATTGGAAGATACAAAGGTCAATAAGTAAGCAAAACCTTTGTCCCTATGAATATAAAAGTCAAAGCAAGCAAGTAAAGAGGAATCACAACCTGGCTTCCTTCAAACAGACCACTTGTACCCTCAATAGTAAGGCTGATAGGAAGCACAACACAACATTGAATTTAATTAATGGATTGGTAACCCTGGTTCTTGAAAAAAAAAAAAGAAAAGAAAAGAAGTAAAACAAAAGAAAAGTAAAGAGAAGAGGAGAGAAGAGAAGAGAAGAGAAGAGAAGAGAAGAGAAGAGAAGAGAAGAGAAGAGAAGAGGAAGAAGAGAAGAGAAGAGAATACTCCTTAATTGCTTTGGGAAGGAAGAAGAAACATGTAAGGGAAAAGGAACTGTAGCATGCTTACAAAGGAACATATCCATGCAGGCTGAGACCTAGTGAGCAAGATGTGTGTAGGATATTGAGGAGGGGGCTGCTTTTATTGTAGAAGTTTCAAGGCATATGGATTTAGAAATATGACTAGAAAGAAGAGAGATACTTTCTCATGCCTTTGCATCTTTGCACAGGCTGTTTCTTCTGGCTTACATTTATACTCTCCCTCATCCACTTAACAAACTCCTATTATATTGTCCAGACTCACACTGAGGCATTAGTTCCTCTGTTATCCCTTCCCCAATCCCCCAACACAACATAGTTGACTCCCATCCTGCCCCTGCCCCTATAGCATTTCATGTGCACATTCCTCTTTTCTCTGGGGTACTTGTAGACCACAACTTCTGAGGAAATGCAATTTACCACCGAATCCCCAGCACTCACATACTCTTGGTGCTCCAAATGTGTTAACTGAGTGAACAGTGGCAGGGGTGGGAAGGTAAGAGTGGAGTCCCATTCTGAACAGAGAAATACAAACAAAATAGAACATACAAAATAGAACTGTTGAAGGAAAACCCAAGTAATGTTCTGTGCTTGGGTAAAGAATTTGTATCAAGGGGAAAAAAGAAAAAAGAAAAGAAAATGAGGCTGCTGAGGGGGAAACAAGTCTATCAAGAGCCCTGGATGCACTATGGAGAGGAGAAAGTCATGATTTGCCATTACCCTGAAGATTCTTTCATCTTTTCTGCTGCTTTCACTTGATCCCAAAGCAACCTCATGGAGGGCGTCTCATCAGTGAAATCCCTGCCCTGCAGGAGTCTTGTGTTCTTTCCCAACACCCCTTATGTGCTCAGAGAGGCTCCTTCATGTACTCAGGCAACTTAATGTCTTTCTGGTGCTTATTGCAGGAGAGGGAACCCCTGCTGTGCATTCCCCATATGTCTCCATGTCTGCCAGATGCCACCATGAAATCACTGCAGTCCTCTGATTGTGCAGGATGACAGTCACTGTCAGTGGGACGCTGCCATCTGGGCCCTGCTGTTACTTGGCATCACTGAAGCATCACTGGACTGCCCCTCCTGTTGTTCTCTGGGCCCTTAAGTTACATCCTGGGTCTGCAGGGCATGGCTGAAGGCCACTTCCATGGCTGGCACACAAGAAACCCAAAGGCCAGGCTCATCAATTTTAGAAGCTGATAAGGCAAACTCATATCCTAGCTGTGTGGGAAGTCCGGTAGCTGCTCTAAACCTGGGTGCATTTTGTTGCCTCTTCTCTTGACTTCTTAGCTTGTGACTTAAGAGAGGGACTGATCAATCAGAACGGAAAGCTTCCACCACTTTACCCAACCCTTCACTCACTCACCCACTCTTCCCTTATTGTTTGCCATAGATTCCAATGCCCCCTTAATGATTTCTTTTTCTTTTTATCTCACCCTAACTGTATGTATTATGGAAATACAACAAAGGCAGAGGTGTATACATGTTAAAAAAGCAAAATATATACTTTTTAAAAAGGGTTTATTTATTTACTTTTAGAGAGAGGAGGTGGGAGGGAGAAAGAGATAGGGAGAAATGTCAATGAGTGGTTGCCTCTTGCGTAGCCTCTCCTGGGGACCTGGCCCACAACCCAGGCATGTGCCTTGACTGAGAATTCAGCTGGCGACCCTTTGGTTTGAAGGCCAGCACTCAATCCACTGAGCCACACCAACCAGAGTGCAAAATATATACATTTTTAAATGTTTAATATGGTTGATATTTTCCAATTTGTCTGAACAAGTGAATACCCTCAAGAAGATGCCTTTGTGTTAATATGGTTGGCTGATTGTTCAGTTCTAGGTAATTCTGTGTGGCTTGTTTATTATGAAATGGTAAGTTCTAAGGCAGCAAAGAGTATAAATACCCAAGATCTGCTTTTTATAAAGAAATAAAGGGAATACACATATGACTTAGACATGTAGTTACAGGGGATTGATACAAAAACAAAAACAAGTGGACAAAAAGGACATGGTCTTTAAATGGAAATTACAATCCTACTGCAGTAAGAAATGCTCCCCTTAATGGTGCTGTCATTAAGATGGTGACATAGGTCGTTTCCAATTTCAGCACCCCTTTAGAAAAGACTAACTGGCAACACTCCATAACCAAGCCACCACTCTGAAAATCCCAGAACGCAGGTTCTGGCTGAAGTAACTTCTTGGATCTCAGAGACCAAGGAGAGCGATATTAGAAGGGTAAAAGCAACAGCAACACTCTGGCCCCAACACCCCTTCCTCAGGATGGCACAGAGCCACACTGAGAGGGCCCATGGAGCCTATGGTTTCCCTAGTGGGGAAAAAGAGTCCCAAGTAGACATCCAGCTTCTCTAGCATTGCAGAGGTCCACATGGGTCTTGTCCACAAGGGTCTTGTCCCTTGGGGATTGCAGGGAGAATCTGTGGGGCTTGATACTGGAGATTACATTGGGCAGAGAAGGGGTGCATGACTTATAGCAACTGGCACCTGGATCTGGACAGACCAAGTTTCTCTTTCCAGCAGCTAAGCACATGCATATGGGTGTATGCATGCAGGTGTATATGTGTGGGTGTACATGTATAGGTGTATACATGTGGGTGTACACTGAGTACAGATTCCAGCTGATAGCTTTACCCATCTACAGAGCCCAGCTGGTGATTCCATCTAGTCAGGTTACTTGATGCACAGCTCTGCCTGACTTGGGTCCCCAAAATAATGAGCAGTGTTTTCTTTGGAGCATGTTCTGCTAGCCTGCATGGGCAGGGAAACAAATCTGTGGCTCTGCCTACTGTTGAATATAGTACCTTGCCTTGCCTGACCAGGAAACCTAATCTGATCATACAGATAGCTGTATAGCATATAGCTCCTCTTGAACAGAGAGCCTAGCCAGCATCTCTGTCTATCTACAGAGCCCAGTTGGTGGCCATACTGGCCAGGCAACTTAATGCATAGTGCTGCCTGATTCAGGTCCCCAGCCAGCAAGCTGTTCTGGCCTTAGAGACTGTTCTATTATACTAACTGGACAGGGAAATGACATATGGCCCTAACTGCTGGTTATCATAGCTCTATCTCTCCTGACCAAGAAACATAACCAGAATACCCAGGAGTCTGTATGGCCCACTCTATAGCCGCACTTGCAGGAGTGCCCAAGTAAAGAGCCCAGCCAGTGGCTCTACCCATCTGCAGAGTTCAGTCATCAATAGTCTTGTCTTCCTGTTTGACCATAGAGTTCAGTGGACAGTTCTGCCTGATTCTGGTCCCCAGGCAATGAGCTGTCCTGGCTGTGGAGCCTGTTCTATGGCTCTGCCCTGGGAGGGATGCAAATGCACAGGCCCACCCATCTGCTGAGTGTGTCACCTGACTAGGAAGACTAACCACTGAATATGAGCAACTCTGGAGCCCATCCCACAGCTGTGCTTGGGCAAGAAACCAAGCCAGCAGTCCTATCCAACTGTTCCCAATCAGTGGCACCCCCAACTTCAGATCTCAGGCAGGGTCCTTGCCTAAAAAGAGACCATGTAGCAAGTTCCACTTGCCCAAGGATGCTATCAGGGGACTAGTCCAGAACCTCAAGCTGTGCTGACTGGAGGAGGACTGCTTCTGCTGAAGTAATTATGTAAAATCTGGAGGAAGAGACTGCTAGCTCAAACATGCAGACAGCAATACAAAGAATCAAGGATTATGAAGAATCGGTAAACATGACACTATCAAAGAACCTAATTAAGCTCTAATGATTAACCCTAAAGAAATAGAGAACTCTCTGACCAAGAAATCTGACTAATCCTCTTAAAGAAGTTTAGAATTCTATAAAAAACATAAAAAGACAACTAAATCAAATTAAAAATCCAATGTATGAACAACAAAAACAAAACCACCCCAAAACCAAACAATAATCCTAGAACTGAAGAATAAAATTGCTGAACTGAAGGATACAGTAGAGAACTTAGACAGCAGATTCAACCAAGCAGAAGAATGAATCAGTAAATTAGAAGATAGGTCATTTGAGATTTGGTCATTAGAGCAAAAAAGAAAATAAAAAAAAAGAATGAGAGAGAGTTAAGAAGTTAAGTCTATAGGGCTTTTGGATACAATCAAAAGAAATAATATATATATGGTAAAGAATTATTTCTGCTGAGCAAACATGTAAAGTCTGGAAGACTTTTTAAAATCTTATTTAAATGTACAACCAAGAATACCAGAAATGAGGAGAGGTAGACTTCCCTGAACAAACAAAAGCTGAGGGAATTGTTTACCACTAGATCTGCTTTACAAGAAATGGTATATGGCATTCTTCTAGAAGAAATAAAAAGATGCTATTAGCATCATAAGAACATATAAATGTACATATAAAACTCACTGGTAATAGTAAATATATAGTCAAAGTGAGATTTTATACTATTGTAATGGTGATGCACAGTTCACTTACAATTCTGGTTTATTTTTTTAAGTTCTAAAAATAACTATAATTTATTGTTAAATATACAGTATAAAATATACAATTTTATAAAATATACAACTTTAAAAAATTAGAATATGTTATTTTACAAAATTTTGTAATATTACTCTTTTACAAAATTGTAATACCAATAACCTAAAATGTAAGGGAGAGGTGAAAAATATAAAGTTTATATATGTTATTAAAGTAAAGTTGTTATCATCTTAAAATAGGATGTTAAAAACATAATATATCTTCTGTAAGCCTCATAGTAACCACAAAGGAAAAGACTATAATAGTTATACAAAAGATTATGATAAACAAGTAAAACACACTGCTATGAAGAGTCATCAAATCACAAAAGAAGATTGCAAGATAAGAGGCAAAGAACAAAGGATCTACAACACAATCAGAAAACAACCCAATGGCTCAGTTTGTTGGGAATCAACCTGAAAAGTGAAAGCTCGCCAGTTTGTTTTCTGGTAAGGGCACATGTCTGGGTTGTAGGTTTGGTCCCTGGTTGGGATGTGTATGGGAGGCAACCAATCAATGTTGCCTCTCTCACATCGATGTTTCTCTTCCTTTCTTTCTCCCATGCATCCTTTCTCTCTAAAAATAAATAAACAAAATCTTTAAACACAAGGAAAAAAAGAAAAAAGAAATATCTTAAATAAATAAATTAACTTTACAGCTCAAGGAGCTAGAATAAAAAGAATAAATGAAGACCAAAGTTAGAAAAGGAAATAAATAATAAAATATAGAATATAATTAACAAAATACTTAACAAGAAAACATCAGAAAAAATAACAAAACTAAGGGTTGGTTCTTTGAAAAGATAAACAAAACTGACAAACTTTTAGTTAGACTAACAAAGGAAATAATAGAGAGGACCCAAATAAATAAAATGATATATGAAAGAGGAGACATTATAAATGATAACCACAGAAATACAAAGATCATAAGAGACTACTATGAACAGTCATATGCCAACAAATTGGACAAGCTAGAAGAAATGGAAAAATTCTTAGAAACATGCAACTTTCCAAAACTGAATCATGAAGAAATAAAAAACCTGAAGAGACCAATAACAAGTAAGGGGACTGAATTAGTGTTCCTAAGCCTCCCAACAACAATAACAAAAGCCCAAGACCACGTGGTTTCACTGGTGAGTTTTACTAAAGATTTAAATAAAAATCAATGCCAAATTTTTTAACTTTTCCAAATATTTGAATAGGAAGGAATACTTCCAAATTCATTATATGAGGCCAGCGTCACTTTGATGACAGCCAGATAAGGACACTACGAGAAAAGAACACTACAGGGCAATACCCCTGTGAATACAGAAGCAAAAGTTTTAAGCAAATTACTAGCATGCTGATTGCAACAGCAAATTAAAGAGGCTCATACCCATGATCAATTGGAATTCATCCTTGATATGCAAGGATGACTCAACATCCACAAATCAAAAAATATGATACATCACAATAACAGAAAGACAAGAATCACATAATCTCAAAATATGTAGAAAAAACATTTCACAAAATTCAACATTTATTTATGATAAAAATCTCAAAAAATGTGTATAGAAGAATTACACCTCAACATAATGAAGGCCATATATGATAAGCTCACAGTTAACATCATACTCAATGGTGAAAAGATGAAAGCTTTTCCTTGAAGATCAGGAACAAGACATGGGTACCCAATCTCACCACTGCTATTCAGCATAGCACTAAAAGTACTGACTAGAACAATAAGGCAAGAAAAAAAGATAAATAGAATCAAAATTTGAAAGAAAGCAGTAAAGGTATCTCTATTTGTAGATGGCATAATTTCATAAATATAGAAATCCTTAACACTTCACCAAAAACTATTAGAATTAGATCGAATCATAAATTCAGTACAACTGTAAGATAAAAAATTAATATAAAGAAATCAGTAGTATTTCTATACACTGAAAACTAATTATCTGAAAAAGAAATAAAATAAACAACCCCATTTACAGTAACATAAAAAATACTAAAATACTTTGAGTAAAATTAGCCAATGAGGTAAAAGATTTCTACACTGAAAACTGTAAGACACTCATGAAAGAAACTGAAGATGACACAAGTAAATTGAAAGATATCTTATGTTAATGGATTGAAAAATTAATGTTGTTAAAATGTCCATACCACTGAAATCAATCCATAAATTCAATGTAAACCTTACCGAGATTCCAATACATTTTTTACAGAAATAAAAAAAAAATCATAAAATTTGTTTAAAACCACAGTAGATCATGAATAGCCAGAGCAATCCTGAGAAAAAACAAAGCTGGAGGCATCATACTTCTTAGTTTCAAACTATATTACAAGGCTATAGTAGTCAAAACAGTAGGGCATTGGCTTAAAAACAGACACATTTACCAATGAAATAGAATCAACAGCCTAGAAATAAACCCAAATATGTATGGCTAATTAACATTTGAATGGAATATTCAGTGGAGAAAAGAGGGTCTCTTCAGTAAATGGTGCTGAGACAATTCTATATTCACATGCAAAAGAAGGAAAGTAAACCACTATTTTATACTAGCCATAAGAATTAACTCAAAATGGGTTAAAGACTTAAATATAAGACCTTAAAACATAAAACTCCCAGAAGAAAAGAGAAAACACTCCTTGACATCATTCTTTGAAATAATTTCTTGGATATGACACCTGAAGCCCAAGCAACATAATAAAAAATAAACCAAAAAGATTACATAAGATGGAAAAGCTTCTGCACGGCAAGGGGAACCAACCATCAACAAAATAAAACATAACCTACTGAATGGAAGAAAATATTTGCAAACCACACAGCTAATAAGGTATTAATATCAAAAAAATTAAGAAACTTGTACAACTCAACATCAAAAAGCAATCAGATTAAAAAATGAGCAAATGACCTGAATAGACATTCCTCCAAAGAAGACATGTACAGATGGCCAATATACACATGAAAAGATGCTCAACATCACTAATCATCAAGGAAATTTAAATCCAAACCACAATGAGACATCACCTCACACTTGTTAGAATGGCCATCATTTGGAAGCAGCCTAAGTGCCCATCAGCAGATGCGTAGATAAAAAAGCTCTGGTACATTCATACAATGAAATACTACTCAGTCATAACAAAGAAGGAAATTTTACCTTTTGTGACAACATGGGTAGACCTGGAGAGTATTATGCTAAGTGAAATAAGCCAAACAGAGGAAGACAAGTACCATATGATTTCACTTATATGTGGAATCTAATGAACAAAAATGAAAAAGACTCATAGATACAGAGAACAGACTGACAATGGTTGGAGGGGAGGAGGTAGGGGGGCTGAGTGAAAAAGGTGAAGGGATGAAGTGAAAAAAATTCATAGACAGACAGTAGTACAGAGATTACTAGAGGGAAAGGGGGGTGGGGAGGTAGGAGGGGGGAAAGAGTGGATAAATGGTGAGGGAAGGAGACTTGACTTGTGGTGGTGATCACACAATACAATGTACAGATGCTGTAATAACTTTGTTAACCAATGTCACCACAATAAAGTCAATAAAAAAGACAAGAGATACAAGTGTTGCCGTGGATTTGGAGAAAAGAGAACCTTCATGCCCGGTTGGTGCAGCTGCTATGGAAAACAACATGGAGATTCCTAAAAAAAAAGAACTAAATAGAACTAAAAATAGAACTACTGGTACATATGACCCAGCAATTCTGCTGCTGAGCATATACATCAAGGAAATATATCAGGTTATCTCAAAGAATCTTTACCTCCATATTTATTGCATCATTATTTACAATAGCCAAGATATGGAAACAATCTAAGTGTCCATAACTGGGTGAATGCGTAAAAGACATTGTAACATATACTTATGCTAAGTAGAATAAGTCAGACAAAGAAAGGCAAATATTATATCATCCTTTTTATGTAGCATAAAAAACAAACTCATAGGAGCAGAGAATACATTGATGGTTGCCAAAGGTATGTGGTGGTGGGGTCAGGGAAATTGACTGAGTTAATCACAAGTGCACATTTCCTTTTATAAGATAAATTAGTTCTGGAGATCATGGTGATTATAGCTAACAATAGTTTGTTGCATATTTGAAATTGCTAAGAGAGTAGATCTTAAAGTTCTCATCACAAGAAAAAAATAGTAACTATGTAAGGTGCTAGATGTTCACTAAACTTACATATCTCAATTAAACTGGAAGAAAAAGCATAAGGGCAATGAGATTGTTGTGTAAAAAATCAAGCAAATAAAGAAAAAGAAATATCCCCCAACACACAAAGTTAAATTAAAATTAAATTAAATTAAAAATGTCTATATGTAAGTATTAAGCTATCAACAAACATACTAAGTATGTACTATGAACAGGGATTATATCTGTGGAAGGGTGAAATGCCACTTTCACAAAGTTCTTGGTCTGAAGGAGATTACTGTTGAGGTGAAAAGAAAAGTTAACATGAAACCCCTAGTGCCTGGGGTTGTACTGCGTGATATCCACCATTAAGGGATGAAGATAATGATTCCATATTGGGCCATGAACTGCTTAATTGTGTGGCATGGGTCATCAATGCCAGAGGAGCTCCAGCAAGGGGAAATGAAAGGAGAACCACATTGACCTTGGAGGGCTCCTGAGAGGTGGCAGCATTAGTTGTTTCTCGGAAAACAGGATACATGCTTGTGAACAGGTGGACAGTTGAGTTTGTAGTTTAGTGTCCTGCCAAATAAGACTCTTGGATAGATTTATACTCTGAAAATAAAGATTTAGTGTGGGGAAAAAATCAGAAGCACATGTAGAATTCTAAAATCCTCTCAGCTCATCTAAAATAATATAAAATAAAGCACCAGCAAACAAAAAAGTCAGCACTCTTAAGAAGTGACAGCACATTTTTTACACTTTTTTCTAAGCTGTCAAGATTTTCAATTGTGTGAATAATCTACATTATAACATTCTTTTCTTTTTATCTTGGCCTAAGGATATGGGTACTAAGACTCTTTGAAATAAGAGATAAAAAGGAAAAGAAAAAAACTGTGTTAGGCGGAAAATATGAGACTGATGTACTTTCCAGATGATAATACAGATATCCAAAACAAGAGAAAAGCAGAAGGGAAATTCTTGGAGGCCACAAATCAAGAGTCTTTCAGGAATGCATAAAAATGGTATGCTCCTTATTACGACTACACTGCAGAAGCCCTCTGATCTGACTTGGTCACAGGTGCGGCATTTAATCAAAATGTCAGAGTAGGAATCAGAAAAATGTCCCTCGTGTCCATCTGTGTTTCATGCAGACGGCACAGAGAAAGGAGGTAAAAGGGAGGAACTCAAACCTTACTGTGGACTTAAATCCCCCCTCTGTCGGTTACAAGCTGGTAACTTAGCCTCTTTGTGCCTGTGTCCCCTTTTGCAAAATGGGTACAGTGATAGTTTCTACTCAAGGATCGTAATGGAGATTAAATTGGTGAATACTGTATGGATTATAGAATAGTACGTGATACATGATAAACACAATGTATTTGTTAAATAACATTTTTCATAGGGCCAAATAAGCTTCTTTGCTTAGGGATCCAAATATTAGTGTTCTCCAATGTTTGTTTGTTTTTGCATCAAATACATGCTTTATGCATTGTGTATGATTTCTAGTGTTTGGTTTTCTTAACAGTGAAACAAGAATTCAAAGGCACTTGAGAAGCAGTTCTCATGCAGACTGCCTCTATACTTAACACAGTTCCATGTGTCCCACAATTTTTTTTACAGTTAGACACCTATATTTTATTTGATCATAAACATTCCTTTTTAGTGACTTGCCTTTCTAGATGTTTCAAAGCACTCAACCTTGTTTTATAGAAACAATTCTTTTTGCACCATAGATCATTGGTTTATATAGTAGTTAAAAATATACATACTTACCATGATATGTACTACTGGCATAAACATACTGAGTTACAAACACAATTCATTCACAGTGAGCATTCAACTCAACTTGTAAGAGAAGTGAGCATACTTAGTATAGAGCTCTCTGTTCGTTGCCCATGTTCAATAAATTGAGTGTTGTTTAATGTATGATATACAAGAGGAAACAGTGAGCATTGGTTAATCTGGCCATATAAGTTTAGTTAAAGACCCTAGTTCCATTAAAATCATTACTTTTAGATTTCATTTATAATTCTGGGTTCTTGATTCCTTAGAATTTTGCTCAAATTGTTTATTTTCATACAGCAGGCCCTCTTAATCTGATATGTGAATACACACAGTCCCAGAGATGTCATTCTGGAAATTGGAATCAACAGAGAAATTTATTGCCATTCTTAACATTTTAATTTTCAAGTCAGGCTTTTTTTCTTTCCCATCATGGAACTAGTTGGTTACTTTTGTAAGTTTCCCAGAATCTGTCAACTAACCCTAGAAGTATCCCTTTCATGTTCCTCCTAAATAAGAAGTTGCTCAATAGTATCTATGCAATCTCTTATTCTCTTTTTAAGGGACAAATAATTGACTGTTTCTTATAAATTATTTTCTTTTCTACTATTCACAATGTATCTACTAAAATCACAATAGGTTGGTTCAATAGTCTTCTTTCTATATTTCTCTGTAGGTGGCTACTTCAGATTATGGAGAACCATCAGACTGTATTCAGCAGATGACAACTAAAAGAGTTTCCTAAGATTTGCAGAAGACTACTTGGAAACCCATTGTCCTGAATCTCCAGTCCATGGGCAGAAGCTATAAGGTCTGTAATACTTGGGAGCAGGCACCGAGGTGCATTTGCAGTGTCCACCAACCACGCCCTCAAACAGCTGGGCTGATCTGACGCAGCAGCACAGTTCCATAACCTCCAGATGAGACAGACGTTCAGAAGGAGAAGTGGGGGCATAAAATTCTCTCAGGTGTGTGCAAAATAACTCTCCAACTTGCAGAATGAATTTGTGTCATTTATTCACCATTCCATTCAACAAGCAATTACAGAGCTGCTATAGGTGCAAAGCAAGCTCAGGCTACTTTTCCTTTAGCCAATGCTCCCGATGTATTTGTGCCACCTGAACGAAAACTCATGAGTCTAACAATAGACAGTCCACCTAAAAATCCAGCAACTTGTCTAATTGTGAGCTGTAAGGTGTTAGAGGGTTGGCATCACACTTTCTGTCACTCTCCTTCAGAGAGCTATTTACAGCTTTTCCTTTTCAAGTGCCATTTACATCACAATGGCTCTTGGAGGTGTGTTGTCTGAAAATACCTAATGAATAAACAGTGAGTTCTATTGTAAGCATATACACTATTCCCTGACATTTGGATATGCATTTAAGAAATTTGTAAAAAAAAACCCAATAACAATTAAAAAAAAAAGAAATTTGTGACAGCCAATGAAAAAACTTAAATATCTATGATATTCGTCTTTACTGTGGAAACAAACCATCGTCATTTATAAACACAGAGTACACAGATCCTTAAACATTGTTTCAGAAAGGCCACATGTTAAAACAGGGAAAACAGAAAAATTCATCAACATGCAACAGCTGTTAAAATTATAATACTGATCTTTATTATGAGAGAGGAAAATAAATACAATTTTTTACAAACACAAGATTCTTTATGATCAAAATTTATTGGGGCTGGGACTAGGAAACAGAATAGAGATATTCTGTTCCACAGAAATATCCATAGAGATATTTTTCCACACTATTTTTGAGTCATAAATTATGAATTATGCTCTAACAGATAAAGTAGAGAGGAAATTAACTTAAGAGATGAGATCTATTTTACAATTCAGAGAGCTGTTTTATTTCTATTTGGGGGGGATTACATTTTGATGCTTTACCAAACATTTTTCTTTCTCTAAAATGAACTACAATTTTTCATTATTTCTCTGAGGAGTCAGGGAAAGTTATTTATGCCAAAGTTCAGAGGATAAATTAGCAATGCTGCCTCAACTATCTGGAAAAGTGCTGTCCTATAGAACTTTCTCAGATGATGGAAATGTTCTATATACACACTGTCTAATATAGTAGCCACCCACCACATGTGGCTTTTCAACACTTGAAATGTGCCTACTTTGGCATAGGAAGTTCATTTTAATCTAA
Organism: Desmodus rotundus; assembly: GCF_022682495.2. Classification (NCBI taxonomy): domain Eukaryota; kingdom Metazoa; phylum Chordata; class Mammalia; order Chiroptera; family Phyllostomidae; genus Desmodus; species Desmodus rotundus. The sequence goes on from NC_071388.1 coordinate 124,277,284, forward strand.
TTTTCAACTTCAATAGTGCCATGTGGCTAGTGGCTACTGTGGTGGGCAGTGCAGTTCAGAAGACACCCCAGTCTCTTCCCTTCTTCTCAGTCAATTAGACCAGGCATCTGGGGGTTATTCTTTATAAATTAATGGTACATTGTCCCTGTGAAACCTCATCTACTCTTTGTAAGCTGGGTCTCAGAATGCTCTGAGCAAAACTTGTTTGAGCAAATATGCACATTAATAGGATTTTTAAAAATCAGAAAACAGCAAAGACCCGCCATCCAGTCCCCTTTGCTAATTCATGTGTTTTCCTGTAGTTGGATATATTCTTGAGAACTTGTCAGCATCAGCTGACAATTTGACTTTTTACAACTTTGCAACTTTGCATGCTATAAAGGCAAGTAAAGAAAGAGTTTGGTGGGAGCATTTAGACAAAGAGAACTTGTAAAGCATTGAGCAGATTACAGAAAGTACTGTGTTATGAGGAGGAATGAGAGAGAGAGAAGAGAGACAGAGAGAGAAGAGAGACAGAGAGAGAAGAGAAAAACAAACCCCAGGCATTACATAAAACTCTTCCTTGCTTATTATGGGATATAAGATTATTAATACTGGTCTCCCAAGTAATCAATTATTTTCTAACTCTGTTCCATGTTTTTGCTTAGTTTACTAGAGGACACCTTCTGATGGTCTCTTTCACCATTTATTATTTGTTGATGCATTTTTATCTACATGTAGCTTTAAAAAGTCAGAAATTTGAGAGATGTTCAATTTTAATGGCATCCCTTGAGAGGAGAAAGAATCAAGGTTCTGACATAGTATGCCTTGCCCATGGAGATACTGACAATTTTTTAACTTAAGTAACTTCTTGTCAACAGCATTTCAGTAGCAAAGATTGTTTCCCACAAAACCACATACCTGTAGGAGCAGATCAGAAGTTGGTCTGAGTCGCTGTTGGAACAGGATACTTAACGTTCGATTCTGCTGTTCCAAATCAAACACTCTTGTTTTCAACTTTACACATTCCTCCCTTAGATCCTGCAACAAACACATGCAAAGAAAAAGTCTGTAGCTGAAGAGTACCCTAGCATATTATGACCATATTTTATCTGATATTTCAGACACATTAGTAAAAATAATATTTTTGTTCTTCAAAGCCTCCAGAAATAAGTCATGCAATATTTTCTTCCACAGCTCATTGTCTGACAGAATTATTGTGTGCAGGAAAGACCTTTCTTTTTTTTTTAAAGCACCTTGAAATCAGAAATGCATTAATCTAGCCTGCTATTTTTGAAGATGGTAAACCTTAGTGATATAGTCAACTTAAGTTTCCACCTATATATTTGCTTTTTCATTGTCTTCACAAAAGCAATCAAAAAGCACAAACTGCAAGGACAATAATGTTTTTTCAGTGAATAGAGATCTGATGAACTAAAGAAACTATTACTTTTGATGGAGACTTTCCTTGTCGTTCGTGGAAACGAGTTGAAATTCTCAGCACTGCAGCTAATAGAGTCAGTGAGGCATTTAGTGGGAAGCTTGCCTGTCCACTGAACTAGGGGATCTCTAAATCTTTTGGCGCATTTTGATCCTCGTGCTGGGAAAGTAGAGTAAATGTACCTCGTCATCCTTTGGGAGCAGCTCTCCTGAACAGTTCAAATACCAGTGACCTTTCCCAGCTTTCATGAGAGCAGCTGACACACAGAGCATTAGGATTGTCTGAATTCCCCCCAAGGAGCGGCCTTCCAAACTGACTTGCAATAAAGATACTTACAGAATGTAAATATCTACACCTTCTTTGATGGGGTTCAGGAAAGACTAGAATAACTCCCTATTTCAAGGTTCATCAAAAGCTGACTCCTTTCTATATTTTGAACTTTATTTTTCACTATTTCATGATTTTTTAAAAAGTGTCCTGTTCTTACCATGCAAAGAACAAGGGTCTGCTTGTTATTCTCCAGAGCTCCCTGCACTCCCACCACCCTCCTCCCTCTGCCACAATCACTTTCCCTCCTCATCCACCTCTTTCTTGAGTCCAAGTCTGGCTCTGTGACCGATTGAGTCCAATTCAAATTCTATCTAGCTCCTCTCCAACACTTTCATCTGGTATCCCTCAAAGACTACTCTCTTTTCGGACCTCCAATGAGCCCTCCATGCCTCTTATATGTCATTTATCATATACCACCTTGAATTGGTTTTCTGTTTTATGCTCTAGACATATCTTGTCCATTAGATGGCATGTTCCTCAAAAAGTAAGCATAAGAAGATATTCAAATAAACAATAGTACAAGCATATTATTTTTATACTCTTTATTTTTTTGGTTTTTAATTTATTGTTTTATTTTATTTTTTTACTTTTTTATTATTGTTCAAGTACAGTTATCTCTATTCTCACCCCCCCACCCCAGCCACCCCCACCTCCCACCCTCAATCCTACCCCCCTTTGGCTTTGTCCATGTGTCCTTTCTACATGTTCCTTGATGAGCCTTTCTTGTTCTATCCCCTAGCACAGCATCACATATAGTAGGACCTTAACAAACTTCTGAAATTATTTTGTTAAAGGGAATGATGATGATAAATTCTATTCTCTAGTGATGGTGTCACAGACAGAGTTAAAGTTTCTCAACACTTCTACTTTGTCCATCTGTGTACTAAAGCTCTATAAGCAAGAGAGAGCACCAGTCAACAGCTCTGACCCCCAAGGCCTAAACAGGAGTCAGAAATGTGAATGGGCCTGTTCCATAACCTCGTGCCAACCTAAGTATGAAGCTGGAGAGAATCAGCTTCTGAGGCTTTTCCTGAGGAGCCACATCGTATCCATGCTTATTTGTTGTATTTACGAGGGTTTGGGAGAGAGGAGTCAAAGAAACAGGTCAAGATGTGGCTCACCGCACAGCTTCCACTCTCCTCACCTTTTTAGCTAAATGGGAGTAGCTCACAGATGGGATGTTTTCAACTGACTGCTGCTTACAAATTCCGAGTAGAGAGACAAATGCCCTGTTCAGAATGAGGCTCCTGGGGCTCCTGGGTGCAGGATCTGGGAGGGCAGTGGGCATCAAAGGCGGGGTTGGGTGTGTGAGTGCTGGTGCACAGGGGCACGCATGCCGTTTGACAGAGGCCATTTTGGGGGCGTAGGCACAGTTCAAATTAAAAGGCTAAATTTATTTTCTTCATTTAGAATTCAACCTCTGTCTGTGTCTCATTAGTGCTAATGTTTGTTATTAGCATGTATATAACACGTCCTGCTCCCAAACACTGATCGTTTTTTACTACTGCTAATTAAGTAATTAATAAAACTTGACTCTGAGGTAAATAAATATTAATAGTACCAGTTGGGTGGGAAAACCACTTATTCTCATTTGCATGTGAAGGTGTGGGAACAAGAACAAACAAGTGTGGATTTGCAAGGAGAAAGGAGACCTGTAAAGAATACCATCAGCAATTTCTAGCAGCTAAACTAAGAATAACTTGAAAGAGTTCTTCAGATGGGTAAAAAAATTAAAAGAAGAAAGAAAAAATCAATATACACTATAGAGAGTTTTGTACAAGTGCCCGCTTTCAATGGCCGTTACTAAAGGTGGTAAAAGTTCATTGGCAGAGATGCAGTTTATCGACCTAGGGGTCGACCGTTTGTCACCCTGGCTCATCTAGACCAGCACAGGGCAGAGGGTGGAGTGGAAACTTTAGGAATTTGACCATGTCTCACAATCAACTGACAAACGGAATGGAGCTGGACTGAAAATTCATAGACGTAGAAGAATTGCCTGTGTTGTTCTTTTAAATATTCTTGTTTTCTTCAGTGAGGCTGTAGACAGTAGCTGATGCCAGACAGCTCTCACCCCAGGGAACTACAATCAAAACCACGTATGTGTGCCCATGCACACACATATAAACAGAACTGGACCAGAGAGACAGAAAGAGAGAATGAAAGACAGCAATTTCTCTGACTACTACAGTGGGACCTGGGCAGAGTGGCGGCCAGCATCTTCGCTTCCTCCACGTCCCCAATGGGAACTGACATAAAGGAGCAAGTGACGTGCTGAGGGCTGGGACAAGAGCCACTGCTCTGACGCCATCAGTTACAGAGGCGAGAACAGGAGTATTTCTCCCAAGTAGAGCTCTAGAAATAAAACAAGTTTCCTCTGTTCAGACGCTGTTGTCTGGGGCTGCGGCTCACGGCAGGCACTGAACTGTCTGTCCTCTCACACAGCCCTCCCTTTCCTATGACTTCCTGGCATGGCTCAGGCCTCCTATGGAGGCTCCCATTGAAAACATAGAGTTGTGTCTTCTGAAATTAAAAAAAGAGACACAATGTATAATTTTATCAGTGGGAAATAATGCCAAAGACTTTACTTAATTGAATCCCTCGTAAGAAAGTATAATGGCCTTTGGGTTCCAGAAAATAGACAGACCTGCTTGCCTTGCAGTCTGCATGGCACTAGCATTTAGAAACAGAGAGTAAAGAATTGCGGCTCAAAGTGAGGGCCATTGTCGTACGCTGATCAAAAAGGGCTCTATGAATCTCAGTAATCTCAAATCCTAACTGCTCTGGACCATCCACATGTTGAAAGTTTCGTCTGCACTGGATTCACTGCTATTCAGTTCCTGCGGAGTACAGTTACTTCATGCATGGAGAGCAAAACCATTACCTGGCCCCCTGTCAAAGTAAATGAGAGAAAATGCTGATTGCTTAGAAATAGGATATTTACTGACATTATCATTAGAGAATTGTGAAAAACTATATAAATCTGATTTTTCATGTAAAAATGATATTACCATGGTATAGCTATTCCAGATGCAGTGTTTATCATGGGAATACATCAGATTGGGAGGTAAGGGGCCTGGGATCTGGGCACAGATGACTTTGAGGAAATAACTTATGCTGGTTGGGTCTCAGTTTCCTCATCTGTAAACTGAGCTCCTGCACAAAACCAGGCTTTCGGAAGAAGGACTGTCCCAGCAGCTTCACGAGGTGGCTTGTGACATGCCACCTCAATTGCTTCCTGAAACTTAATGGACACCACACTCAGCAGCCTCTCTCTTCTAAGCGGCTGTCACTGATACATTCCTTTCCCTTTCAAGGATTGTAAGACTTCTGTAAGAAGAAAAGCTGTTTCTGGAAAAGGCTGGCCACATTTTGGACTAACCAAGGACCTCAACATCAAACACCATTGAAAGGCTAGGCAGGTCACTAAATGTGACCAAACCAGGCCAGCTCTCCTCAGTGGGAAGTGATGAGTTCTGTGGCAAACCAAACAGTATGAGCCTTTATCCTAAAGACATTTGGATTAAAACAATTTAAGTCTGGGTGATGGCTGAACAGTTCATGTAATTAGAGTGAACTGAGCCCATTACAAAACTAGCTTCCAGTCTCAGGATTAAATACTCTCTCAAGTCCCTGGCAATTGTGAAGTTCTACAGTCCAAATCAAGATTGATGTTGAGAAAGCTTGACTCCAGATTTACAGAGTCAGCTTCGACTCCATACATAGCAAAGCCTGAATGTTCTTGCTGGTGAGTTCTGGCAATGTTTCCAGAAGTTCTAAGAAATTTATTGACTGCCTTGCTGTTTTGTTTTATTCCCTGCAATCATAACTAATGATTGGATTTAAATCCACCTGTTAATTTTCATAACATCTCCTCTGCCTGCTAACTATAGTGGGAAAAACAGTAAGTGATTGCAAGGGATCATTAGGCTGGATGGTGCACAGGAAAAGAGCATGGAATTTGAGTGCAATTACCTTGGGTGAAAGGATAGGCTTTGCTACTTCTGACAAATAGAACTGTGGGCAAATTGTTTTCTTAGTCCTATCTCACAGGGCTGCAGTGAAAACAAAATGACTCAGTGCATTTGAAGTGCTAGACATGGGGTGGGACTCCTTGTAAGTGCACAGTAAATCCAGGGGAGGGCAAAAGTAGGTTCACAGTTGTTGGTGTGGAAAATAATGTAATATTATGATACCAGAATAAACTTTGTTTCATGTATTCAACTGTAAACCTACTTTTGCCCAGCCCTGTATAAACAGACCCTCTTTAAGACAACAGATCCTACACACACCATTGCTAGACAAGCAGGCCCAGAGAGCCTGACTGCCCCTCCTACAGGGGAAACTTGTAGAAGTTTGAAGTTCTTTCAGTTTCAAGCTACAAAATTGTGTCTTGGTTCTATCTGAATGGCTATGTTGCCAGATTCAAGATGTAGGAGCATTAATCTATGTTGGTGAAGAAGAAACACCATATAACTATTTGGTTACCCTAAAGAACATTCAGCTAAGGCTGACGTTATTTATGTACTGAAAAATAGCTGCAGGGAAAAATGTTTTTCTTCCCTGGTAAATGGTTTTACCACTAACACCAAATGTTTGGTGTTAGTGGTAAACACACACACACACACACACACACACACACACACACATCAAAGAACCTAGGAGAGTTACATTTTCAGTGAATGTAATAGACTTAATGAAGATAAAATGTAGTTCAGACAAAAATATGAGTTTAGCACAATTACTGTTTTTTCTTGCTCTTGTCAACTTGAGCCTATGATTTGGAGTCATCAATGGATGTGAGCTGGGTTTAATATCGTCACTTTAGCCTTATGGGTCTAAAGGAGGTACAGTCTGCTCTCTGAAGGGAATCTACAGAGTTTTAAGATTAATTGAATTAGTTGACTACAGCAATATATATACACACTTAACAGAAACTGATAAGTATATGGAAACAATTTTTTTCTATTATTATTGTGGAAAGAAGTACATTCTCTTGCTTGAGGATGCTTATCTAGGCTGATTCAGGGTATGCCATGAAAAATGATTTTTGGTTGTCCAGAGAAGAGCTGAAACCACACCAGATTTGCCTTTGTGTCTTAATAAATGATATATTCTAAAACTGAATAGTTACGACTCTAATTTCACATCAAGGATTATTCTTGTGACTTGGATAAATCATTCAAGATTTCTGTTTTTACTCTGTGCCTCTTTAAGAGGTACACTCTCTTTAGAATTAGTTTTCTCATCTGCATTTTGGAGACGTTTTATTTCCTATATTGTGCTCTTAATTAAAGAAGTTTCAGTCATTGTTACAGCAATTTGACAGTCCCCGCACAAAGTGGGTGGCACACATGTCTGCAGAACATGGTTCTCGTGGGATCTCGGAGAGCCCTGGCACCTCTTCCTGCCTGATCGTGTCCCTGAGGTATGCAATCTCACAATAACACGTCCTTCTGTGTCTCTGTTTAACTGTACTGAGGTGGATTTATCTGTTTACTAGTTATTACTTGGATTTGTATAGCTATTTTTTTTTTGTGGCTGACCTGAAGAGTCCCATTTTCCTTTATATTGTACCAGACAGTTTCCTTGTCTCTTTCCTGAGGCACCATTGAAAAACACAGGCATGGGAAGTCTTTCAAAAGTCACTTATAGGGCTGCAACAGTGCTCCCTTCAGTCCTTAGGTTTGCAATTAAATGAGCATATAAGTTTCTAGTAGGAGGGAAGCCACTGATAAGTTAAAGCCTTTGAAAAAGAAAAGGCATTCAAAATATGTTGTGACAGAAAGTGTAAATTGTTCTTCAACATCTGTTTTTGCCCTTCTTCCACAATATTATGCCAATAAAATTTCAGTTAGGCACATATCCAGAACAAAGACTTCATTACCAGCCAGCTTCCTTATATGTGGCTCTGTGATTGGGGTCTGTTCAAGGAGATGTAAGTAAGGAGATATGAAAGCTTTTGAAAGTCTCTTTTAAAAGATAGCTGGTGTGTGCCTTTTACCCATTTCATTTTCTTCAGCTTTTCTTCCTTCCTAATGGATGGAATGTAGATGTGATGACTGGAGCTAGAGCAGCTATGTGGGACCATGAAGTAACCTTGGAAATGGAGGTCATATCTCACTGAATAACAAGATAGAAACCAGGAATGGCAGGGACTCCATGGACTTTATGGAGCAGTATCACCATACCAGCCCTGTACTACCTACCTGTGGATTTAGACGTGAGAAATAAATAACATCCTTAGCTTATGTAAGCCACGATTATTTTGGATTTTTGTTACTCAAAGTGGAACTTAATTCTAACTTTACATAAGCATACTCACATCTCATTACATTATGTGATGTTAATGTAAAACCCAAAGCAGTTAAAATCAGGAAGCATCAGGAAGCATGGTATTTTGACAGAAGTAGTTGGGGGAGAAACTCTAACAAAAATATTATCATCATGCCTTTATATTATAAATTTAAAATAATATTCATTTAAGTATATGCATGAGAAGTGGTCTACCCCTAATAAAATTATTTTCCACTAAAAAACAAAATGTCATAAGTTATTTTTGCTCTCATTAGCCACATCCTCCTTGAATAAGCCACATGATTTAAGATTTCCTTTTATAAAGGAAGTCTGCATCTCACAGAGAAGTAATAGCCAAACAAAATGTGAAAGACCTAGAATTTAGCCCCTGCAAAACATTATGGAACTAGATGGGAAAAGGTCAATAAAATCCATCAGCTGAATGTGGGCAATTACCTGTATTTACCAACTCTGACCCAGTAACATGACATTATATGGTCTGAAGGCAGAATAGGAAGACAGCAAAGAGGTAGGTACAGAAATATCACATTATAGAGATTACCTTTTGTTTTCCCCCTAACCTGATCATGAGATAATTGACAAATGTAATTGTATGTATTTAAAGTGTACAAAGTGATGATTTGACATATATTACATTGTGGAATAATTACCAATATCAAAATAATTAACACATCTATCATTTCACATTGCTCTGTGTGTGTGGGGTGTGTGTGTGTGTGCAGCGAGAATAAGATCTACTGTCAGCAACTGTCAAGTATACAGTAATACTGACATTTATTGTATATTTGCCACTACTGTAAGAACTGTTCCTCACACTTCCTTTCATAGAAGAAGCACAGCAACTCTGGGAGGTGGGCATTGTTACCCCATTTTACAGAAGAGGAGCTAAGGCCCAGAGAGAGCAATTAAATAACTTTCATAACCTCAAAGATCTCTTGCTAAAATTTTGGCTTCTGTTAATGCTATCTGTAAGAGGCTATTCATTTTACAGGGATTAGAGGGATCCATCAACCTATTCAATGTTTACATTTACTAAGTAAAAATGATAGGTTTAGTACTCATGTGGGTACATGGAAATCTTTCATCTTCGAAGGCTTTCTATTACTTTACCAAGAGTTTAAATTTTAGGCTTCTATTGGTCATTGATGTACTTTGTACACCATCTAAAACACACACAATTTTAACCTAAGTGAATAAATAGAAAAGTAATGCATCTATCAATCACAATTTCCTAGTTTGACAATATGAGTTCCAATCTGTTCACATAGGTACTTTGAAAATAATAAAGCCAGAAAGTGACCTACCTTTTGCGTGAGTAGAGCCTGAACAACCTGGTTGGCTACCTTTAAAAAATAAAGAAAAGAGTTGTCATTATAATAGTGAGATTTTACACATATGGACTCTAATTTACTAGTCAGTTTCTCACAGCTTACTGTAGCTAATTAGTTCCTCATTGGCCTCTTTCCTCTACTTCTAGGGGACCTGGTTCTTTTCATAATAAGCTTATCCTTCTAGGTAATATTTTGTTTTTTTTTTCCAAAGGTGACCTTGTTGCTAATTAAGACAGTTAATCTGGAAAGATCATTCATACCTTGACTTAAGCATTTCCATATTTGGAAAAATAATATCCTTTCATACGTAAAGTACTCCAAGAAGGCTAAAAAATGATATAGGGCAAAACACAATCCTAATTATCTGTACGCAGTTTCCACACTTTGCTGATTTACAATGTCCTTTGTCTCTCCTTTATTCTCTTGCTGTGGGACTATTTGACTGCATAAAATTACTTGCAGTAGAAACAGGTAGAATGGTGGAGAATAGGGAAAACTCATTGTTCCCTGTATGTTCTACTTTACTCCCCCATGTCTCATTTATGCCTTTTGTTTGTCATTGCTACCTATAATCGTCTGGTAGATATTTACTCCAATATCCATTTCGCCATTCCTCATAACTAACAAACCCTTGTTTTTTGACTGGGCACATCAAACTACATTTCCCAGTCTTTGTTGTAAGTAAGTGTCACTGTGTGACAAACTTCTGGCCAATGAGTTATAAGAAGACTATTTTCTTGGGCTTATTGAAAATCTCTAAGAAGAAGGGTGCTCATCCTCCTTTTCCTGTCTGGGATATAAAAGTGAATGCTGGAGCTTTGGCAGCCACCTTGACAATGTAAGTCACATATTACATATAGCTGGGCAGAAAATAAAATAAGCCCAGTCTTAATAATGCATGGAGTTACACTGTCTATCTTTGAACTTCTATGTGAGAGGAAAACAAAATAGCCACTGTTATTTTGAGTTTCTTCCAATAGAAATCCAAATATGATTCATACTAATATACTAACAGAACTCTAATTTTCTTTAGGTATCAGGTAGCTTGGGACAGTGGGAAAAACTGGGCCCCTCTCAGCCCAAGGAAGCATGATTAATCTAAGACAATCTTGGTAATTCCATTCCCTTATGATGACTGGCTTAGAATTGGCCATGTGACACAATTCCAGCTAAGGGCCACATGTAAAACCAATAACACGCCTCTGGTCCCGACATTTTCAAGGATCTGGCATTTTTCCAGATAACCACTCATAATTTCTATATCTGTTTTTACTAAGGTTTCTTTTTCACCTGCAGATTTCAAAAACACTTCAAAAAATCACTTTATAAACTTCACCATAACCTTGAAGCTTTGTACCCAATATGGCTACTATTGATAAAATTAAAGTGGACAGGTAAATTATGTGATATTTTTCAGCTAATACAGAAACATTTAGTGTGATAACTGAAACTGACAGCATTAAAGATCAGTCAAAATATTTAAATATCCTAGATATGAGGTACTTCTGTTCACTCATTTCATCCTTCATTTATTCAATATAAATTTATAGAGTATTTGCAAAGCTAGATGGCTGTGTGTGTTCCTTGTTTTCAGAAAGAGCGTAGCTGGTAAGAAGTTGGCAGGAACACAATTATAACACATGGAATCACCTTGGTAATTCTCACATGCAACCAAAGGCCAAGTAATACACTTCCATCTTCTTTTTCTGTTGATAAATTTATTTTTGGTGATGCTGAACTATGTGCGCTCGTATTCCTATCTAGGATCAAGCAACAGATTAGAGTAAGAATGTTTCCATGGAGCTTGTTTTTTGACTCAATATTGACAAAATAGCACGTCCTTAACAACAGCATGCTACCAGTAAGCCTCATAGAACATTAAAATATAGGCTGCCATCAACTTGTGGTTAGGAGGCATTCACACCACAAGTAGTAAATCACTAGAATCAGATTGCCGGCGATTGATTCATTGAGTTATATGCACCAGTGCATGAGAGGCATTTTTTTCTGTCAGAATCCTTTCCAAATATATTTTTTTGATGTTAAGTAAAACAGAAAAGCCTTTCATTAAAAGTACAGTTTTGAAGAAAAAGCATTCATAGTTTGCTTCCCCCCTCCCCCAGAATAAGTTAAAGAAGTATACCTAAGAACTATGATAGGCCAAAATAAACCATGTTTTCCTTAACTGGTACTTTTTCTTTTTCCTTTATCCTTTTATTTATGTGTGATCACAATGGTGATAAATGTTATTTAGCCCACATAAACTGACCAATAGTATAATCTTGAAAATATTTGTTTTTAAACATTCATTTCAGTTTGAAGTAACTGAGAATTTTAAAGTCAAACTATATATATCATCTATTTTACTCTGGCCAATTAAAAAAACACACACAGAAGAACTGAACTATTCATGCAGCTTGAATGAGGAACAATGTACCAAAGTTAATTCATACCATCAGTAATGTAATTCCTCCAGATCTCAAACTTTGGATTTGATTTACATTCTCATAAAACTGCCCAATATCAATATTTTCTTTTCTTCCACCTAATTGATCCTTCACTTAAACCACTCTGTGGAACAGTGGTCACATAAAATAGCTCTCTACGTGATTTAGCAGGAGACATAAATGGATATCCTAACTGTAGCAGCCTGCAGGGGTAAATATGTTGTCTTTGCAATCAAGTCGGTGGCCCTATGGGCTTAATAGACTCTATCTCTGATACAGTTCCTTCTGGCATGTACTTCGGACAACTGTTCGCTCTACCTGAAAATTGAACAAAGATACACAAATGCATTATTTCTTTACCCACTGACATGGGGTTTTATTACCCAGAAGGACTCAGAGGTTCTTTGCAGAACAGCAGGCAGGTTGTACATGTGCTTTCCAGGGAACTATCTATAACGACAGAGCCTGGGTTTTGTTACCACTTTTAACTGCTAAGTTTCCATGATACATCAATTAACAGTTGTTTGGAGCCTGCAACCTCTACTAGGTCACAGAGTGATCCCTGGAATAGGCCCCTGTCCTCATCAGATTACACCTTTAATACTTGGGTTGCAAATAATCACACACTCATAAGCTCAGCTAATGAGAACAATTAACTTTCAGTGTCACCTGACAGCTTTCTTCTCCAAAGAAAGGAAAAATAGCAGGTAGGCTGGACCAGAGGGAATTGAGACACACTGAGCAAAGCTGGCAGTCCTGAAGCCCCTGGCTTGTTTTACAGTTTCTCTGAAGCTCTCTGTGGACAACCCCTAGCTTTGCTTTGCTCTGGGAGCCTAGCAGGGCTGTAGGTGAGCAGAGTTGCCAAGGAGAGGCCCCAGGTATGTGTTTCCTTTCCTCTCAGTAAGAATTTCCAGACAAGCCCACTCCTCTAACACCTGGCTGGTATATGCACAGGGCTTTGCTCTTTTTCCCTGTCGGGCTCCCAGAGGTCATGATTCCTCCTAGCATTCCCCTGGAAAGGGTGGGCAGAGGGACAAGGAGTCATGGCTGCGGAGTTGTCAGTTGTTTCATTGCAAAACAGTCCCTGAAGCTGAATGAGAAGCCCTGCCTGGGAGTTTATTCAGAGGAGTCAATTCTCACCACTTCCAGAAGACAGCCCAGGGCTGGGAGTTTGGGGAGGGGATAGGAATTCAAAGTCCTTGTGATGTGACAGTTCTCTCCTCCAGGCCTGGTGGTCTCACTTTCATACTTTCACATGTCATTTTATCATGCAAAGCAAGGGCCAAGTCAGCAAGGTAATTTAACAATTGGTTGAAAAAGCACAAGTTCTGGAAAATGTGCTTTGGAGGAGATTTCTATGCTTTTTAACTTGGTTTGTTATCCTGAGAAGCATTGGGCAGAATCACTAGAATGCCTCTGGTTCAAATACCGACTGTGTTGATGTTGATTATACTGTATGTACAGGATGGGAAGGGCAACTCTATCTAAACTGTGAAAAATGCACGAGATGATAGATATGACCAAAGAACCCACCTCGGACAGTACCTGATATAAAGCAGTCACCCCACAAATATTAAATCTGCATTCAGTCACTCAAACTTCATAGAATAAAGTACATTTTCAGGTAAGCAGTTAAGAAGGAATGGTTTGAGAATAAGAGGTTTTATTTGTAAAGTACTGAAGTGTGTGTGCATGTGTGTAAATGAATATGTACATATAAATCAGTAAGCACCTGTATTGCTTACTTACCCTGTAAGAAAATCTATAAAATATTGGGAGTGGGAGAAATTCATTTAAACATATGTGTGGTATTCCAGTGAAAACCAATGTGGAGATAAATTTACAGCTGGTAATCTCCATTCATTTAATCATTCAACTAATGTGCATGAGCACCCAGTATGAGCCAAGGGCTATGCTGGCTCTCGGAGAGATTCCAGTGACTAGAACATAGGTGCTGCCTCGTGGTGTTAGTGTCTGTGTCAGGCACAGGACATACAACAGATCGCCTGTTGTTGCCACGATCTCTCATGAAATGAACATTTGACACCTGCGAGAGCCGTAAGCAGGATCATCCTCCATCTACATCTATCCAGACATTGATTTTAAAGATGGCACCGGGCCCACATGTGGGATATGCAGTGAGAATGTCCTGACAGTGACCCCACAATCCAGTCTTGGTATTTTAGAGAGAACAGGAATCAGAGAAGAAGTTAAGAACTATTCTCAGCAACATACTTCTGCCTTTATTTAGCCTTGATTTAAAAGAAATTCTACTGCTTTTCACTTTTTCTGAACTACATCCAAAGGTTTAGTTTTCCCTGCCCTTGTGCTCTGAAGTGCAGAGATAGAGAAGTCAGAAAGAACTCCACATGGTTTCCACACTGACGGTACAGAACCCTGGCCAGCGTGGACAGTCTGAAGGGAGGCAAGTTCTCCAACTTCTGTGTGCAAAAGCCTCGCCTGGGAAGTTTGGTAATACTGCCAATTCCCTCACCCCTCCTTCTGCCTAAGAAGGACTGAGTGAGGTCCGAGAATCTGCATTTGTAGCAATTGCCACACATCTTTCTGACACAGAGGCCCAGAAACACACCTGGAAAAACACTGAGATAGGGTTTATGTTTGCTTACTTAGACACTGTTGAGGGACAGGAAGTAACCCACGACTTCCACATGGGTCTGTTGTTCTTCTATCATTCAAGTTTACTGAAGCTTTCATGCATGGGAACTTTCTAAAAATAATCTGTAAGGCACAGCATTCAGAGAACCTAAGGGTGGTGGTTCTCATTGTGGTGATGAACATTATAACCCCCTGGGGTACTAGAAAAATTCTAATTCCCAGGCTGAGATCAGTCTCTTAGGTGGGGCCTAGGCAGCAATATTTTTAAATCTCCCCAGGTAAGCCCAATGGGCAAGTACAGGCGAAAACCACATGCTTTACTAAATCCCAAACTTCACCTGTTCCAGCTTCTTCTGCTAAAAATTCCTTTCAGTTCTGCCCCTTACCACCTGCCCAGCCACTCACCACTCTTCCCATTCTTTGGTGACTGTGCTGTGCATTCTCTAAGTTCCCAAGTTCGCAGTGTACCTCATTTCCCCTGTGAGTTCCCTTCACGTTGTTCCTCTGTGATTAGCTACCCCCCGCACTTCTCCTGCTAGCCTGGAGGCACCTTGATTTCCCGAGGCCTGGGTGAGGGTGACTCCCAGTACAGATGTACAGGACACAACTGAGTCCATCTAAATGCAAGGCAGCAGCTTGAGGGAGGTGCTATTCTACTTATTTTATGTGTGTCATTACACTTCTCTACATGGGGATGAATTGGCCTTAAAGGAACTGGTCAAAGCAATACTGAGAATAAACACCAGTTCACTGCTTGCCAGTAAACCTGTCTGTCAAACAGCTAGACAAAGACGTTAGACTCAAACATTAAAACCTGATCCCCAGAGGAAAGTCAAGATCAGTCCTTGGTTTTGCCTTTGTGTTGCCAGGCAAGGTGATGAGGAGCTAGGTAGTAGTAGAGGTGATGGTGAAGTGGTGAAGCAAGCTCATGCACACGTGTGTGTGTGTTTGTGTGTGACATGGATGTGGGTCTGTTTCCTTCTGATTCAACACACCCTTTCATTAGAACACACAGAGGGAATTTCTGACTACCAAGTGATTTCCCCAAATCCTCAATGTTCTTCATTTCCCAGAAAATAAGAATCAGTTCAAAAGGGATTGGAGAACATTTTAAATTTATATTTTATCCATCTGTGTATGTTTTCTGAAACCCACTAGCAAGGAAATAACTTACACGACAACTTACCTTGTTAGATTGTCTAGTTAGTATAAAAAGCCTAGAAGAGAATTTCCAGTTGGCATTATTACTACACTCAAGTGTCCCTTTGAGAGTCTTCTCTTCCGATGCGTGGAAACAGACTGTGCACCCTCCTGCACTATTACAAAACAACTGGCATGTACAACCAGGAGCCAGTATTCAGGAACACAAAACATTTGTATTGCTCAAAAGTGCTTCTTTGTTGCGAATCACCTCTTCGGCAACAGTTAACGTTTGCAATTAAGAACACAGGGACACTCTCTCTAAAAAATTCTGTCTTCAGTGGAAACTTCATAGGAAATGATTTTGTGGGTGAAAACTTATGTTCTGCCCAACACATTCTGATGAAATCTTTGGAAGCAGGCACAGAAAACATGAGGAAAACAGAATATAATTTTCCTTAAAGAAATGCTGTGAGCCTTGTGATTGATGGGGAGGGGTGACTTGTAGGAGAATTGTGACAAATAAGACATTACTGTAGTGTGATTTATACAAATTTGAATTCTGAATACAGATTAAGTCTCATTGGAAATTTCTGTGCAGGAGGTTAAAGTAAAACTTTGATGATCAATACATACGATTCACGGATAATATTTGTTCCTTTAAATATTCTTGGATCTATTTGGTCTTTCTTGCCTAAACTCTGATTGGACCAAGAACCTGGGGACCAGGGGTGAGAAGTGCCAAACTGGTCTCACTAGACTGAGTCATCATCTTCCCTTTCATGTCAACTACTTCAACTTTGAACATCGTAAAAATCCATGAGCCTTTTGAAGTCTGGACAGGGTGGAGAAATGCAAATACTCTTTTAAGTAACTGATATATATAGCTGGAGATATTAAACAATTGAAACATTAAGTATTGAACAGTTAAAGTTTTTTCTGGGGCCAATTTGAGGGTTATTCTCCACATACAGTAAGTGCAATGCAAGGTGGCCTGTGTCGTGAGGACAGCGGCTCTCAACCTGTGGGGGTGTTTCAGCGTCACCTGGAGGGCTTGCTGACACACAGGTCACCTGCCAGGCCCCTTCCCAGCATCTAATTATAGAGGTCTGGGGTGGGCCTGAGAATTTGCATTTCTAACAAGTTCCCAAGAGAGGCTGGTGCTGCTGGCCCAGGGGTGACCTTTCAAGAATCACTGGTGTAGGAAACGCCCAACACAACTGGAACTCCGAGGAGGGAGGCCGCTTCCAGTTTGAAGGGAGAAGGGAGGTACATATGGTGACAGTGATCATGTCAGAACCGGGATCTCAGCCTGTGTAACTCACCACCTTATGGGACACTGAGGTGGGGGGCTGTCAGGGGGAGGGAAGGAGTAAGAAAGATCAAGAGGAGTTTGTTGGAATAGATTTCCTCATTCTTAGTGGAGAGAAAAAGACTGAAGATAGTTTCTACTGATAAGGTAATTAAACACAGTGTTCTTATTTTCTTAAAAGCTGTATTGTAACAACTCTCACACTGAATCTACTGGAAGGATATGAGCAAGTCTTACACTATAAGGCAGACAACTAAAAATGTCACCCCATTAAATTAATAACTCTAATCACCAACAGCATGTCAAATGAGGGCTGTCAGTGAGATGAGCAACCAGCCCTGGCTGGTCCATACAGTGCAGACTGACAGCATGCCCCCCACGAGAGTGAGCCGGGAGTGGGTGGAGGGAGATTTTTCCTCTCACCTCTCAGGAATTCTGAAGTGCCCACTATCTTTACCTTCATCTCTCCATCATCATCAAATATATTTCTCAAGTTTATTCATGCATGGGCCCTGTGTTCCATTCTGCTCAAATTTTCTTCACTTCCCTTTCTCTTTCTGGTTTTTGTGAATATGCTGATTTTTCCCTCTGGCTAACAGCTGCGCACATCACCCTACCCACTCTGTCAGGTTTAGTTTTTTCAGAAAGGGCATCCTGTCAGGGACGAGATGCAGCATGCCCTGACATGACTGCACTTACAGGTGTGGAGGATCATACCTGCTGGACGGAGGAATTCATCATACAGTAAAGACTACCTCAATGGTGCCCAAGAATGTTAAACAATAACCAGAAGGAAGTTACAGATGCCTGTGTAATGGACTAGGGAGACAGAGGGAAGGAGAGGTGTGGAGAGAGATAGACTGATCTTCCTTCTCAATGTGCACCTGTTCACAACCTTCCTTTGGAGAACTGTATTGTTCACTCCTGTGAACAAACACTCCTGTCCTGTGCAGGCTGGTAGTGAACAGATATTCCGATCTAAGGAACCAGGGGTGTCCTACCTGCACCCGCGGGCCGTAGGCAGCCCAGGATGGCTGTGAATGCAGCCTAACACAAAATCATAAATTTGCTTAAAACATTATGAGATTTATTTTGTGATTATGCGTCACAATGTATCTAATGTGTGGCCCGGAGACACCAAAAGGTTGGACACCACAAACAGTGCAGCCTCTTATCAAGCAGCTCTCCATTCCACCTACCTCATCAAGACATCTCTCATACTGTTCCCTTTGATTTTCGTTTTCCAAAGCCAATGCTGAATTCTCTGCCTGCAGGAAGATACAAAAGTAATACAAATAAATCAATGAAATGTTGTATTATGTGACAACATATTCAATACAGTTACTAAAAATACCTCCTCAGGATCCAAAACAACCTTTGAGAAGAGTCTTTGACAAGTTTGCTCTAAGTACTATTATAAATATCTCCAGGATGATTTCTGTCTTACTATCTTGCTCCACAAAAACACATTATCATTTAAAGAAATGTGAAACTTGATATTCTGAACAGGTAGGAAATCAAATCATGGTCTGATGTGAGAGTGTTCTATGAAAAGATTACAATGTTTATTTAATTCTATGAAAATGTAAATATAAGAAATGTCTCAATTCACATATTGAGTGAATTCACTCAATTCACTTATTGGTGAATTCACTCAATTCAACACCTGTCATGGTTCTACAACCTGATATTTGTTTAGGCCACAGAAAAGAATCTGACAGAAATTCATGAAAGCACAACTCCAAATGCAAACTAAACATGTTGCTTTTCTGGTCAATGACTTTTGACATAAGAAAATAATGAGAAATTTGAGAATTAAATTATACTTGAGTCCTTCTCCTTGTCTCTCTTGTTTTAGAATTACTTCTTTTCTGCTCCTCAGAGCCATGTGGGTATCTGAATGCTATACCAATTACTGTAAGACACTAAGTTGAATAGGGCTGGTAGGTTACTATGTGGAATAATCTCAGGGGAAAAAGTAATCAGAATAAGCATAGCAGATTTTGGGAGGAACATGATGTAGTGGCCTAAGAACTGCCCTTTACTTCTGGTGACCTGGGTCCACTTCTGCCACTGTGGGCCCCAGTCTGAATTCTGAACGTGCAGGTTAATCTTTCCCACAGTTGCAACAGTGACCACCCGCCTCACTCTGCCGACCACTTCCCTACAACTCTCCTTGACCTTTGTGGGAGTGCAGGGACAGTACAGAGTTCCAAAACAATTCTTCCAAAATTATGGTATAATTTTTAGGTTGTACATAGATCAACATTTTTGCTTTATAGTTTCTTCCTATCAATTATTTAATAAATGTATTTGGATATAATTTCAAACTTACAGGTGATTTGCAAGAATAGTATGAACTGCCACCCCTCCCTCAGATTCACCAACTGTTAACATTTAACATTCTCTTTCTTTTTCAGTGTTTTTTCTGCAACTTGACAGTTAGGTGCAGACATGATGCTCTTTATACTTAAATAATTCTGTGTATTTCCTAATAACAAAGACTCTATTATAAAGCCACATTTTAGTTTTCAAATTCAGGAAATACAACATTACTACAATACCACAGCCTAGTCTATAGTCCTTATTCCAATTTCATCCATTGTCCCCATAATGCCATTAAAACACATTTCAGATTCCTATCCAGGATCATGCATTGCACCTCTCTGCTGTTAATCCAAGATCCTTCAGTCTAGAATAGTTGCTTTGTGTTTCATGCTGTTTGTTAACTTACTCTTTCCTTCCTTCCTTCCTTCCTCCCTCCCTCCCTCCCTCCCTCCCTCCCTTCCTTTCTTCCTTCCTTCCTTCCTTCCTTCCTTCCTTGCTTCCTTCTTTCCTTCCTTCCTTCTTTCCTTCCTTCCTTCCTTCCTTCCTTCCTTCCTTCCTTCTTTCCTTCCTTCTTTCCTCCCTCCCTCCCTCCTTCCTTCTCTCCCTCTATTGCTCCTTCCTTTTTTACAAAGTAGAGGCCAATTATTTCCTGGAATATTCATTAATTTGGGTTTGTTTCAACTTCTCTCATGCATATCTGGCAGGAATAGCACAGAAATGATGATGGGTCCTTCCCAGTGCATCACATCAGAATCATACAATGAACATGTGTCCTATTATTGGACAAGTTGACTTTAATCACTTGATTAAGTGGGACCTGCCAAATCTCTCTCTACTTGAGGTGATGAAAGTATCTTATTCCTTACCAAATCCTCATCCACCTATTTTAGTAACCATCAATGAGTGATCCCTGAATCAGTGATTACTCTACTCTGTTTGTGAATGATGATTTCTACCACTCCTCTACATATATTTTTGAGTGGAGTGCTTTTCCTATTCAATTAGTATGAATACATGAATTCTTATGTTATTGAAAGAGCTATAAATTACTACTGTTTGTTAGTATTAATTTTGATGATTGAATTGCCCTAGCTTTGGGAAGGTGGACCCTTTATACTGTGTCCTTTTAACTTGTTTCCACCATGTAAAAAACACTTTCTTCCTTTTTTGGCACACAGAAATGTTTCAGGTTCATTGCTTTTTCCCTGCCCCACCCCTGAAACTGACTATTTCCTCAAGAAATCTGGTTCCTTTTAGTTGGGGAATAACATTTGGAAACTAAGATTTGGGAGTTAGTGTGTGCCAATATCTATGGAGGAGTCATTGCTTCTAGTTCCTGTCAATGGAAGAATTTCTCTGCCCCTCTCTCCCTTCCTGCCCCCCCCCCACAACACACACACACACAAACCCTCTCAACCCCCATAGAACAAATAATTCTTCCTTTTGCTATTTTCCTATTTATTTTTTTCCTAGGACATGGGCTGCCAATATTATACTCATTTCTTCAACCCTACAGTCCATACAAAAATTTTAACATTACAAAATATAGTATTAAGAAGAATTCAGAACCATTTATTTTCTTTTTTAGAATGAAGGTATATAGCAAAACTATTGTGCTCAAAAGTTACTAGATTAGTATCCCCCCAACATTAGTGTGGCTATACAATTCATTTGGAATTCAGCTCACTTTGTTTGTTTCTGATAGTATTCAAATTTAATCTCTCCTCTTCTTGTTCATTGCACTTCATTTTTTGAACATGGAAAAACATTAACATGATTACAAAAGTCACAATCATACTAAAAGGTACACTCAGTGAGGTACCCCCTCTAACTTCTCAACCCCATTTACATGTACATCTGGCAGGTTTTTTAATACTGTTCATCATTCTTTTCTTTTTTTTTTTTTTGGGTCTTACTTTATTTGTTACTGTCTAGTTAAAATCATGTCCCTTGACTCCCTCCTATGACATACGCAACAATCACCTTTCCCCTCTCACTCCTTTTTGCCACCTACTCTGCAGCTGCATTCTTTCTGCTTTATCAGAGCACAACATGGTCATGTACTGTAATTTTACTCTGTCCTGTATCCTCGTTTTAGCCTCTTTAATGAATGATGACTGGGGAGGATGCTTATACTTCCCTTTTATTTCTATGACATCTTAAAATTTTCCCTTCCTTTTCCATTTCACAACCATGTATCCAAATGTCACCTCCCCTTTTCTCTTTGCTTCCTTCTCCCCAGAAACACTGCCCCTCTGACACAGCCACCTCAGGCCCCCCACACTTGCAAGCCCTGCACAAAGCCACACTGGGAGCCAGCTGTCTCCACGTGTGGTCTGTACTGAGCATGTGCTGTGGGACCTTCTCATCCTGGGAGTCTTTCCTCGTACACTCTGCTGCCACCCTCCCGGGACACACAAGCTTATAGCCACAGTTCTGTAGGTATTTGGTGTTTATTTTTCCACCCACAGGAATTTGAAGTTCTAGTGTTCTGTTTTCTGGTAATGCGGGCAGTGGTTTTGTTTGTGTTCCCTGGTGATCTGAATACTTTATTTTTTATTTTTTGAAGATGTATCACAAGTTTCAGATTCAGGCCAGTTTGTAGTTTGTTCCTTAGCAATGCAACTCAGGTAACGTGACTGCACTAGGATGGGGTGCAAAAGTTGAGGTACAGTGCTGAGGGAAAATCTGTTTGGAGGTGATCTTGCCACCTGGTTATCTAGACCTTGTTCATAGTCTGAGTCCCAGGATTCAGACCCTGTCTCTTTTTCAGGTTTCAGTTCTAATCCTTGGCTTTGACTTTGTGTCTCTGGCACAAAGGATGCCAGAGGATGGCAAATCCCTGTTTCAGCAATACCCCCAACATTCCTGTCCCTGAGGAGAGGTTCTATTTTCCATTCCCTTTCCAGACAGACATCTGCCACACAGCCCAATCCTTCTACCCTCACCCTGATCGTCTGTTTGAACTTCTAAAGTACTGGTTGCACATAGACTGCTTCTTCTGTGCTCCCCACCCAAACTGAGCTGAAAGCTTAGCCTGTGACCTGCTGCTGTCTCCTTCCGGTATTGCTTCAGCCTGTCACACTGAATCTCCCCTGCACCAGCGGCCGATGTGACCTCTCATTGCCTTGCTCAGCCCAGGTGGGAGGGCTGATTCCAGGTTCTAGTTTCATTCCAGTGAAGTTCACTTGGCAATGCCAAGTTGTGTAACCTTCAACAAGTCATTCGACCTTACTGGGTTTACAGTTCTTTATTTAATAGATGAAAAGAGCAAACTCACCAATCTACAAAGTGACTTCTAATTCACATATTTGGATATCATGATATGCAGGGGACCTACTGGAAGTTTGATTCTATAAACCCATTGCTTTTTAAGGAGAAATTTAGCTTTTGCAAAGTCTGCTGATTTTAGTAAGGCAATGACACAGAGAATAATGGGAAGAGATAAAGGAGAGGATGGCAATGGCAGTTTACATTGTTTTCACTTTAAATGTCGTGGAAAAAATGGGTAAGGAAATAAAGCTGAAATAGGAATTTATATGGGATGTCTATATCTTGCTCCTACCCACAATATCACACGGCAATAACACTACCTTCGATCTGTTCGGCTAATTACCATCATTACACCATTTACATTGCTTGCTCCGCGTTCACAGCTCTGACAATCTATTAGAGGCAAGTAAATTAAATACCTAAAGGGTGCTAGTGAAGACACAATAGTCACATTTATGGTTGATGCATTCAGTTACAGAGACCAATTTAATTGATATTATCCTACATATCCCAGGAGAGAATGGAGATATTAACAATTATGCCAGTGAAGTTAAAAGAATCTTGAACTCATGATTTTCTTTAATGCATTTGCATTTATTAGAAATTCAGGATCAACCTGCTACTGACATGAGACAACAGAGGAAAAAAGCAAGAAAAGAAACCCCTTAATTAAATGTGATTTAGAGACACTGTGAATATTTGCAAGGCAGGGGTGGGAACAGATAAAGTAGAGAGGAAAAGAAAATGTAGGTGTCACTACTGAGAATTACAGAAATGACAACCCAGGTCTTTTCCACTTTAACTAAGTATGTTATTAAATCAGCACACCCAGAGGATGTAATTAGAGCATTCAAGTGAATGTAACAGTGGATCTCTGTGTTCTGCTTTGTATGCCCCAGCAACCAGGAACTTTTGCTAGACTGAGTCCACGATTTAGAGGATTCCCTGCTCTGTGGGCTTTCATCATGACTCCAGATTTAGGGATCTAAATATGTTTCTGATTTCATCTCTGAAGTCCTCAAATGTCTTTATAAAATTGAAGAGCCTAATAGGGCAAATCTGTATTGTCCTGGTTTAATGAATAATATACACATATTTAAAAGGAACTATGTTACTCAGAGGTCTTGCTCTGTGAATAGACATACTAGCCAGAGCTTACAAGTGATTGAATAGAGTGATGCTTCTAAACTGCTGTTCCAGTGACACATTAATTCTCTAAGCGCTTCTTATATTTAAAAAGCTCTCTACACTATGAAGCTGTTTCATTCATCTGCTATGTTTGAATGTCTGTGTCCCCTTCCCTTGATTCATATAGTGAAATGCTAATGCCTGAAGGGATGGTAAACACCTTTGGGAGGTGCGCAGGTCATGAGGGCTGAGCCCTTAGGAATGGGATAAATGGCCTTGAGAAGCAATTCTAAGAGCTAGGTAGCCACCTTCCACCATAGGAGGCCTTGGTAAGAAGGCACTGGCCATTAACCAGGAAGAGGGCCCTTACTAGAACCTGACCATGCTGACACCTTGATCTTGGTCTACGCAGCCCACAGAACTGTGGGAAATAAATTTCTGTTGTCTATAAGCCACCCAGTCTGTAGAATTTTGTTAGAGCAGTCTGAGCAGGCTAACACAATATTTCCAGAGAGCAAGGGTAGAATATTTCCACCTTTAAAAGTCCCTTCTGCATAAAATAACAACTCTGTTGTAGGCTTTTCAGATCTTACACTTTGTCCCCACTTATCTATCCAAACTGACATTTTTGCTGCTTGATAGCGCACGCCATCTGCAGAGTCAGGCCCAGCCCCAACCTCTCAGGAAGGCCCAGTTCTCTCGCCTTTGGATCTGCTGCTCTAGCCTGGACTATGCTCCACTTCCCCACTGGCCTTTCCATATTCTACTAATTTTTTGTGGTCTGGCTCAGCTCTGAATCTAAAATATTTAAATAGGGGCATATATTTAAATTTTCAAAAGTAATTTCATATGTACAGAAAGAGTTTGAAGAGATTACAAAGAATTCCCCAACTCCTTTCACTCTGACTCCCCAAAAGTTACCTTTTTTTTTTATCACACTTGCTTTATCTATCTATGACTGGAGATATTTTACAAAAATCAAAACATTTGTAAATAAGGCGGAGACATGATGCCTCTTTACTCCTTAATATTATGAAGTGTATTTTCTAAAACAAAACCACATTTTCTTATATAACCAATACAGAGTTATCAAATACAAGAAATTAACTATGATTCAATACCTAGTCTCTAGAGACCTTGTTCCCATTTCACCAGTTATCCCTCTAATGTTCTTATCTAGCCCAGGATCCATCTAGATCCCCAGAGTTGCATTTAGCTACTGTTTCTCTTTGGTCTCCTGTAATATGGAATAGTGCCTTTGTCTTTCGTGATCTTGAATTTTTTTCAAAAGTACAGGTCAGTTATTTTGTACAATTTCCTTTCAGTTGAGTTTGTTTCATGTTTCTTCATGGTTAGATTAAGTATTTTTGGCAAGAATACTATAGCAATAATATTGTGTCCTTCTCAGTCCATCAGGCACCTGATACCAATTTATCCCATTACTAGTATGTTAACTTTGATCACTTGGTTAGGTTAGGATCTGTCAAATTTCTCCACTACAAAGCTATTAATTTCCCTTTGTAATCATTAAAGACCTAGGAAGTTACTTCAAAACTATATGAATATGCAAAGTTTTTTAGAGTGGGCAAATATCTAGATATTCATGCTTTTATTCCTTAATTTTAGTATGTATTGATAATTTTTTGCCTAAAACTATTATTACAGTGGTGATTACCAAATAGTCATTTTTACTTTTACTTTTTAAATATATTTTTATTCTTAATTCCCTACATAAAATATAATATTATATCAGTTTCAGGTGTACAAGACAGAGAATGGACATTTATATTACTACCACGTGATCACCCCAGTAAGTCTAGTACCCCCTGACAGCACACACACTTACTGCAATATTGTTGACTGTATTTCCTACACTGTATTTTACATCCCCATGACTTTTCTATAACTGGCAATTTGTACATTTTAATCCCTTCCCCTCTTGCACCCACTTCCCCAACACCACTCCCATCTGGCAACCATCAAAATGTTCTCTACATCTATGAGTTTGATTCTGTTTGGTTTGCTCCTTTATTTTGTTTTTTAGATTCCATGTATACATGAAATCACATAGTATTTCTCTTTCTCTGTCTGACTTATTTCACTTAGCATAATACCTTCCTTGTAGGTCCATCCATGTTGTTGCAAATGACAAGATTTCACTCTGGGTAATATTCTGTTGTATACATGTACCACCTCTTCTTTATCCATTTGTTTGTCAATGAACACTTAGGTTATTTCCATATCTTGGCTTTTTATATAATGCTGCAATGAACATAGGGATGCATATATCTTTTCAAATTAGTGTTTTGCATTTCTTTGGATAAATACCCAGAAGTGGAATTGTTGGGTCCTTCTTTGTCTCTTACTATAGCCTTCATTTTAAAGTCTGCTTTTTCTGATATAACTATTGCTATATCAGCTTTTTGTTTGTTTGTTTGTTTGTTTGCATAAAATATCTTTTTCCATCTGTTAACTTTCAGTCTGGTGTTTTTGGATCTGGAGTGGGTCTCTTGTAGGCAGCATGTGTATGGTTCTGGTTTTCTTATCTATTCAGCTACCCTATGTCTTTTGATTGGAGCATTAATCCATTTACATTTAATGTAATTATTGATAGGTATGTGGTTATTGCCATGGTATTAGTCATAGTTTTATCTTCTTTCTTCTTCTTAATGAAATTCCTTCAACATTTCTTGCAGTATTGGCTTGGTAGTGATAACTCCTTTAGTTTTTTCTTTTCTGGGAACAAAACAGTGATTTTTAAATTCCACTATTCCTTCTATGTTGATTAGTTGACTTTCACCATAAGAAAGTGTAATATATTTTAATAATTATGATGCCTTCAATTGAGGTTAATAGTTTTATGAATATTATTACTCTTTTCCAGATAGACTGTAAGCCCTCTGAGATAAGAGTCCTATGTTGTATGCCTCTTTTCCAAAGAATACGATTGAATTGGATGCACTTTTACTATAGTTTTGGGTGAATGCTGAAACTAACTTTGACATTTATATTTACTCAATATCAATGAATTTGTATAAGTAGTGTATAAGGCACTTTTACCTATGTTCTCTCAGGGGTAGTAACACACACATGTGGATACATTCTGATGTATCCTTTTTAAAATAATGTCTTATAGATAAGTAAGAAATTGAACAAATGATAAACAATTTTTACTGTTGGCGCATGTCAATACTAATTTGATTTATTTATTAACATGGTGTCTATAAGTTTCCAAGCTAAAAACCAGTATTCATCATCTGGCGTATTTTGACAACTGGAAGAATATTTAAAGTTTCTATGTCTATATTGAACAGTATGGGATACTGAGTTATAAATGTTAAATTGCACTCATCACTAGAATTGCCATAGTGGTAGATTAAAGATGGTTGCAAATGCTTTATGATGTATCTCTTTGAATCTGGTCAGGCCTTACTAACTTGCTTGACCAATAGGATATGGCTAAAGTGCCATTCTTGAGACTTCCAAGGCTAGATCATGAATTTTTTAGATTCCACCTCGGCCTCTTACAACACTAGGTCCTGGAGCCTTGAACTGCATTATAAGAAGTCTGATATCTTGACATGATGTAAAGCCCAAGCCATGTGGAGAGGCCCTGGAGGATCAGATGCCTATGGACAGGGACAGGCCATGGGGCTTCGAGAGGCCAGACATGTGAGTAAAGAAGCCACCTTGGAAACGGCTCTTCCAGCTTCAGTTGACAGTACAAGACCTGGAGGTGAACCATCTCTCTGTGTCTTTCTAAATTTTTGAACCACAGAACTGTAAGAAAAACAAAAATCCTTTTAAACATCAAGAGTTTTAGAGTTCTTGGTTACACAGCAATAGATAAATAGAACAGACATATTTAGGAAATGAATTAGAATATAGAAACACAGAAGCTACCACAAAGAAGGAGATAGCTAGTAGAAGAAATAAATTAATTTCTCTCATCAGAAGCTATAATGCAACAGGATCAGAGAAAAAGTCAACGAATTTTGGGTGAAGTAGGAAATATATTCTTTGAAGAGGTGATCTTGACCTTTGATTAAGCCTACTCAAAAGGCATTCAAAACAACAATAAAATCCTCATTAAAATGAATGAAAATGATATACTTTTGAACAAAAATACCAATGCAATGACATCTGGCTTGTATCACTATCAAGAAATAAATTATCCAACCATGCTGGCAAGTGAATAATGTCAGACAGCAGCCAATACCCACTGTAGAGAAAATCAGGGGTTTAAGAACAATGAAAAAGAACAAACAAATTTGCAAAAGAAACATGGTAGAAATTCAGCAGGGTAAGATGGTATGGAGGAAAAAAGAAGGCGGAAAGAAGAGGATGTCCTCTGAAGGAACAAAAAAGAGAAAAAGAATAAAGTCCAATTTATAGTAACAAAAAAGCTGCATTGCTATGACTATTGCTGGTCTTTTTCAGGATGACATCTTCCCAGCTTGCTGAAAATCCTTCCAAACAGCAAAGACAGGTCAGATGAAAGTTAAGAAAAAGGCATTTCTCCAAAATCATGGGCTGGCCCCAGAGTGTGTTTCTTTATAATTGCCCCCCTGAATCAGACAGAGTCCTGTGGTACTCTATTTAAATAGCTTACTTACCAATTCTAGTGCTACCTTAACTTTTAACAGTGAGCCATGGAACATTAGATTCAGCCTTCCAAGCAAAACACAGAGATCCCCCAAATATCCCTAACTGCATGATAGTCTGTTCTGTTTTGAAAACTGTCTAAAATCATTATGAGGAGGAAGAATCATGGCAGGGGCTAAGTGCACCGTCAAGTACGCCACCTGAGTGCGGACATTTTAATCCAGGAGAGTGACCGAAAGCCCAAGTTCAAAAGGCACTAAGAACAGAACCTATATATTGAGTCTCCTTCCCTTTATCATTGTCAAATGAAACATATGCGGTTCCTGGATCATTCACCTTATCATGTGTGGTCACTGTAGTGGCTATGTGGGGAACAGGTGGCTAAAGGGTATTTCGCACTGTGTAGAGTTAAGAGCTACAGTGTCCATACCCAGACAATGTCTAGGGCTGCTGTGCATCTTATAGGCAAATTCTGTCATCCTAGAAAATTTCAGGAAATAGTTTAAAGCTTTTCTCATCCACCACAGGAATAAGCATAGGCACATATGTGCCCATACATGCACAGACACACTCTTAAAATGTCCTTGCTCTTGCAATCAACAAACCTTAGGAATGCCCACTAAGTCCAGGCCCAGCACAAGGCATGAGGACCTCAATCCAAATTAAATAGCAACCTCATGTCAAGGAGTTCAGGCCCATGCAATGAGATCTCATGCAGGAGCTGTACACAGGTTCATTTTTGAAGAGCTGACGAGAAAACACTTCACAGTGAAATCTCTGTGTACTTCCCAAATTCAAATGCTTGGATTTGCCTTAAGAACAGTGGTTTGTAAATTTGAGTATGTGTCTGATTACTTAGTATGCTTGACAGGTCACAGGTTATTGGGCACCATCTGCGTTTGGATTCAGTGTATCTAGGGCAGGATCTCTAACCTGGGGCAGGTGGTGCTGATGCAACTGGCCTGGGGACCACACCTTGAGAAAATGTGTTTCAGATGATCAGCCTCAGAATGAAGGTGGTTGTCACTGCCTGCAGCACCCAGGCTATCATCCCCTTTGAATTGTTTGGGAGTTTCTTACTGCTTCCTTGGATCTGGAGGCAGTCAGCACACTTGCCATCTCCACCAGAAAGCCTAACCAAATCTCTTGAGAGGCGGGAGGTGACTACTCTCTGCTTCCACAGTGCATTATCTGCATATTTCAGTAGAGTGTCTATCATAAAGACTTTCACTTCAGACTGGTAAAAACATCTAAGTTTGTTTGCTGAATTCTGTTATTCTGTTTATGAGTCTCCCAGTTTTCTCCTACATCTGTGTGTGTGTGTATGTGTGCAGAACAGAAGAAAAAAATGTGTGTGATTTGGAAATATATTATTTGATATTGAATTATAGCTGGAAAATAAAAGGGAATGCTTGCATAATACAAATAGGAAAGAAAGCTTGATAACTGTGGGGGTTTTGCCTCTGGGGAGATACAGGAAAGAAGTCTACAATATGTAGGGTGTCCGTGGGTTGTAGAGTGGTAAGAAGGACATGTCATCCTAGGAAGAAAGGATGAGTTCTACTGGAGGCCACAGTGTGCCTTTTTTAATTTCCTTTTTTATTTTTTATAATGGGAAGAGGTCTGGTCTTTGAAGTCAGGTAAGTGTTTATTTTGATCTTGGTGCTGCCTCCTGCCTACCATTACCTCAGGCAAATCACCTGGACTCTTTGAGCCTGAGTCCTCCTTGGTAAACAGGAATGGTAATAAATACCCCTGACTCTCCTGGGGTGAGTGAGATGAATGTAAAACGCACCTAACAGAGCCTTACCTGGTGCAGGATTTGATCAATGTCATTTTCATTCTGTTCTCTGAAAAACAACTCCCATCTGAAAGCTGAAATCTACCCAAGAGAAGTGTAACCTGGGCCCTCAGAACCAGTATTTTAAACAACCTCACACAAAGATTAGCTTCAGGCACTGGCTCCTTCCACCTGCACACTCCCATTTCTATCCTTTCTCCTCATTTCTCTCCTTACTCTCTCTTCCAGGTGCCCATTTATCAACTGCCTTTTCCCTATAGGAAACCCTGCCTCTCAGAGAGTAAGCATCCGTTCCTTCACATTAAGATTCAAAGCTAATAAATAAAGCACTGAAAGGATTTGCATTTTACAAGAGGATTAAAGAGTGAACCTTTAATTGCAGCATTGTAGTAGTCAGAATGTGAGCAGGGTGGTAGGGGTGCAGGATGATCTGGGATAGGGCCTTGCATTTCACCTTGAAGTCATATTTAAAATGATCACTTACTAGGCTTTCTGATAAAACCTACAAGAACTTGATCATGATAATCCCCACCATATTGTAGGTAGCTAAAAGAAACAATGCCTTTACTCACAGTTCTTTTCAAACTGTATACATGAAATAGTTGCCTTTCTAATGTGTGGATGCCACTAACCAGAGGGCCTAGCTTTAAGCTTCATAGCACCTTGTCCACCCTTTGGTTACAGCACTCCCTGCCCTCTTTGCTCCGTGAAGGTCTTCACTGTTATTGCCCACATCCTGAACTGTTCCTAGAACACAGAAGGTATCCAGATCACTTGTAATTCTGACCCTGTCCTTATACAGTTCTTGCATTGCAGGGATGTGCACTGCAACTAGAATTATATAAACAAAAACAAAAACAAAACCATAAGCGGTTTGGGGAGATGAACACTTCCAAGATTCTGTTTCCTGATTTACTCAAACTTACTTTGCAAACCCTGGCTACTTACAAAGTCCATTGATCTGACATTCTGGAAAACCATCACAGCTACTGGCCCTATCCCTTCCACCCCAATGCTATAAATAGTAATGAAAAAGTCCAAGCAAACTGACATGGAGTGAGAATAACAAAGTCAGCCTAAGGCACGCACAGGTGGATACAGTAGCACACGGGCCTGCAAGAAGCGATGCCCACACCAGCCTCCATGTAGCTGGATCTCATTCTCATCTCCTCAAAACAACCACCTCCTCTCCTGGAGTATGCTGGCAAAGGTTTCCTACTTGGTTCTTCTCCACTTTCCATGGTGTAAGTGCTCCCATGGTCACTGATTTTGAGCTTCCCCAGGGAGTGGGGAAGAGAGGCACAGAAGCCCATCACCAGAGTGTTCCCACAGTGTAGGATATACAGCTCAGATAATAGTAAAATGTTAGAGTAAGGAAGTGATGAGTTTTGCATGCATATTACCTTTGTCTTTAATTAAATGTAGGTCAATATAATTTAATTAATAATAATTGTTATGCTTAATGACAGGCTCACAAAATTCTTGCAAAAGTAACAACCGGCTCTCAAAAGCTGGTATGTGCTGGCTTCTGCACACTGATGCTCCTATCTGTCAAAGAGCTTGAGAGTAGCTCTCAAATGGTGTAAACGCCCATTTATATCTGATAATACAAAGGATTTGGTGATCGTGTTCTGCTTCAAATTTCATCTAGAGGTTGACTTGGCCCAGTGGTGACCATCAGGCCTCAGCTCAGATGCCATGCCCAGTTCCACTCTCTGCCTAAGTTCTGGTGACACAAGTTGGTTTTGGAAAATCGTGGATAAAGCACCTTAAAGCTATCAGTACACACACTTTCTCCCTCACGAATGAGGCTGCTGCCTTTGTCTCTACACTTGTTAAAGTGGATTAACATGGCCACCCTTCCCCTAAAACTCCTTTTTCTACCACGCCCCCACACCCCCTGCCCCTTTCCACCCCTAACTGAAAGGGGGTCTATTTGGCCTGTACAAGATTGTGTTTTGGAGTCAGACTTGTGTGAATTCAGAGAAGTGAAGATGTGTGTGTCTGACAAGTGAGTATTTTTAAAGATGGGTACAAACATTTCATTATTCCCAACATTTAATAGTACTGTTAACTTATTTCTATTAAAATTGAACACCTCAGCAATTTATACATTTCCATACTTGAATTCAAGATGTAACAAGTGTTTTCCAAATCATGACAGAGCCGAAAACTTCAGGTACACTGAAATTCTTAGCAAAAAAAAATCTTTTACTTGCAACTCTATGACTTTCAAGAAATAAGAGGACTAGAGTAAATTTCACAGTTCTGAAAGAGTCACATAGGAATTTTACAGGACTGAGAGAACCGTGAAGGAATTTGATCCCTTTGTTGAGTATAGAGTGTTTGTGGCATTAACTATCAGTCATTTTAGAAGTTGAACTATACAAAACTTGATTGATTTTCAGAACATCATATTAATATATTAACCTTATTACCTCACTTAACTGAAGACTCCTAGACTATGGGATAGATAGTGTTAACTCCATTTTATAGATAAAGAAGCTGAAAGAGATGCTGTTAGGTTAAGTTCTTTAAGTTACAGGACATATTCTTTATATAGGCACAGTCCTTATTCCTTAAGTATGGTGAGGAACAAAATATAAACAAAGATAGCTGGAGAAATGTCTAAGAGGCTAGGTGTTTGTCCCCACTCTACCAAAAAGCAGACAATTCAGGCTGGGGAATTGGCTGGGACTTCCTTCAAGAATACAAATCTCAGACCTCTGAACTACACGGGACCCGAAAGACAAACCCAGGAAGAAAATAAGCACAGATGTGTGTGCTCCAGAAATAACTTTTCTCTAAAGAGAAAAATCACTTAAAAATGTAAGTTAAAGCTACAGAGATATACCATCACACACACACCAGACTGTTACAAATGGAAGGATTTTGTATGGCAAGAGTTAGTGAACATTTGGAGCAACAGGAACCCTCACAGGCCATTGATGGTGGTGTAAATTAGTACACTCATTTTAAAGCAGCCTGCCTTAACCTACTAAGGGAGAAGATACTCATACCTCTGACTCAGCTGTGCCACTTCTAGGTACATCCACAATAGATACCCTGTGAACATACATACCAGGATGGCCATACACATGCATCGGTACAGCTTTGCTTTCACAGCCCGCAGGTAGAGCCAGTCCAAATGAAGATGAACAGCACAGTGGGTTGTTTTTGGTGAACTCAATGATGGAATACTATGTAGAAGTAAAACACAGTGGGATAGAGCTACCTGTACAGCATGACTAAATCTTGCAGTGACAGACTGAGTAAAAGAAGCAGGACACATGCATATATTTAGACAAATATGCACACACACACACATTGAGATTTCCCCACATGATTCCATATACAAAGTTCAAAAACTGAAAAAATAAGTTATATGGTTAGAAATAGATACAGAGAAGGTAAAACTATTTCTCTAAATCAAGGAAATGATTATTACAGGAGTCAGGTTAATGGTTGTCTCTAGTGGGGAGAAAGGAAGCTAAGGTAAGAGAGCAGCCCAAGGTGGTGAGGGAGGGGATGGTCTGGGCTTCTGCTAACACTTCCTATGCCAACCTAGTGACAACTGTTCAATTTTTTGCATTACAATTTTTAAACTCTAAATATGCATTTTTATGCACTTGTCTGAAGACACTTTTCACACACACACACACACACACAAGTAAGTAATAGAGTATTTAGACAGGCTTGAAAGCAAGGGAGTTCTGGTAGGGCTTCAGTGTACTTGGGCAGCTCAGTTCTACTCTACTGGGGTCAGTGGGTGGAGAGCAGGTGACACTAGTTAGGGAAAAGGACAGAGACGTAGAAAGAGACAGATGTTGCCATGAAGGAACGTGACCATGACCAAATGTGTATTTTAAGAACAAACCCCCATAACAGTGACAAAGAGGGGTTGCAAGTGACAGCGGGAGCTCAGAACACATGAGACAGCAGCATTCCTGTCCAGGATGACCTACCCTTGATATAAAAAAGTGGCACCAGATGGGGAGAGAGGCATTCACTTGAGAGAGAATTCAGAACAGATTCACCAGCTCCTACCCAGTACCTAGATGAGGAGAGCTGAGCACTGAAGATGACTTGAGGGCTTATATTCCAGGTCTCTGAGACGTGATAAGGTCTTTAATAGAAATGGAAAGCAAGTTGAGAGAAATAGTTTTATGGGAGATTTTTAGAAAAAAAGTTTTTTGTTTTGCCATGTAATGATTATTTCCTTTCTTACAGAGGAAACAAAATTACAACAAATGTATAACTCATTCTTAAGCAAGGTATGCCAGCTGGGCTTTGACTCCTCCCCCCTTTTCCATTGTTTGCCTGATTTCATGAAATCCTTTTGTTCAGTGATGCCATGGCTCACTATACTGTCCCTTTCTTTAAGAATTCACAAGGAAAATGGTATTAAGCTTAGGAAGAGTGTGATTAAACTTCTTATCAAGCATAACCTCTGGCCTTTCCACTCAGGACAACTGCCTGTCCAGTTGGCAGGGCAGATGGACCGTGAGAGTCAATGGAAGGCTGCCTTCAGCCCTGTTCCCATTTCCATCTGTCTCCAACATGACTGGGCAACAGCAGCTCAGGAGCACGTGGACACTCCAAGATCCCAGCCTCTCTGCAAGGAAGGAGTGGTCTTGCAGTAGTGTCTAAGTATAATTTTGTTTCACTATTGCCTTTAGCTGAAAGTACAATGACATGAGAAACCCCCTTGACTGACTTCTCCCATTTGGTGCCCCAAAATTTCCACTGGGGTGAAAAAAATCTAAATAAGATCTGGCCATGAGAGAGGAGTTACCCTTGCATTTCTGGTACTTTTCAAAATATCCAGTTTTGAAGAATTAATTAGTTCACTTTTGTGTATTTGAGATGTGAGAGTACCAACTGGAAGACATCGATCCAGGAGTTGTACGCGTGGGTCTAATTTAAAATGGAAGCCAGGTCATTGAGTCATTGCTGTAGCTGGGACAGAGAAAGCAAGGGTGCTATGGGGAATGACAACCATGACAGCAGGAACAGTCAAACCTCAGTTCTCGCTTGTCTCAGTTTTCAAACAACTCAGTTATTGACCAAGTTGTTCACGGAAAAAATGTCTTTGTTGTCTAGCAAAGCTTTGGGTCTGGATCCTCTACACGACAACCCTTTCATGCTGATACTGGTGCGGTCAGTCTTGTGTCTCTCAGGCAACAAAAGAGATTTCATTTTCAAACAAATCACTGCTCAGTTTTCTGGAATGAATTAAGTTCAAGAACCGAGGTTCCACCACTGATGAAAACTGTGTGCCAGGCTCTGTGCTCAGCACTTGACATATGTTATCTCACGTAATTCTCACAGCACAACCATGGAGAGACTGTTGTTATCTCCATTTTGCAGATGAGCAGCCTGAGGCCTGGGGAGATTTAGTGGCTCTCTTCATGTCTCATAGACATAACCGAATCAAAAGTACTCTAAACCACTACAGTAAACTTCTTACCATCGTGAACTTTCAACTGTGTTGTGATAATGAAATTATGCTAGACTGAATCCCCTTCTATAAACCACATTCCTTGTTTGCGAGTCTAAAAGCTAAAAGGGGGTGGGTGATTTCCTATTTCCTTTTAGAGAATGGGCAGGAAGCAGGGTTTGCTTTGAAAACTGTGGAAGAATAGGGAAGCCAGCACATTTATATACCACTGTAATTCCTCTCATTCTAGCTTTTAAAATTTCTTGGGTTGCTCTGTGTGGGGGAGTGGATGAGAGTCAGAAGATATTTTTAAGCAGTTAGGACCCTGCAGTGATAAGGGATGAGGGGAACTGAAATATTCTTTACTGAGGTCTGGATAAAAGAAGTGTAAACACCTCAGTTTACAGCTCAGCTCAGGTGCAATAGACAAGTAGGCTGAGAAGCTGGCAGCCGCCAATCTTATTAAATTTTTTTCTATGTGCATTACACATCATTTTAGCAAGATAATATTGAGTCATTGTTCATCCTGTGTACTTACCTGGTGATGTTCCTAAGGAGGTTTTATACCTAGATGATGTCTCATAGAGATATTTTCAGCATGGTGTGATATCAAGGGACCTGGCTTTTTAGTTTTAGTTTGATGGTTTTAAAACCATTTCCCAGCAGCATGATGTGGCAGAGAAAGCAGTCAGGATCACATGTTTTCAAGCTCTGGCATGTACTGACTGTGTGGCATTGATCAAGCCACTTAACCTCTGTGGACTTTATTTTTTTCTCCTAATCCTACTAGACCAGATTATCTCCAAGTCTTGTCCAGCTATAAAATCCCAGATTTTTAAAAATGTATGTAGTAATTACCCAGAATAAATATCATAAAATCATGATTCTAAAGAGATGATGAAAAGGATCACACTTTAACTTCCTTTATAACCATTCTTTTCTCACAATTTGGAGCATATATGGTGCTCATTTGTTCCTTTTGAGTCCATGAGAGGGTCACCCAACTTCCACTAGAACTCAGAGCCTAGCTGGCTTCGTTCCCCTACACCAGACTTGGATGCAATCTCTTGAGCAGAGAGAAGGGTGACCAAACCAGGAGGAAGTCTCACTAAGACAAAAGTGAATGGAATGTTGGGCTGTACACAACAAAGCTTATTTCCACGTCTCAACAGATGGCGAGGAAAACAATGTCTTGCTGATCAGGGTAGAACAAATTATATACAAAGAATTGTTCAATATAAGGAGAGAGTGTGTATGCAGTTTATCTGTGTATGTACATAGCATACGCCAATCCCATAGGAATAGGAACCACTCAAGTGCAGCAAGAGTAAGGTCTAGGAAGAGTTTTGTAAGGAGAGTCCTATTTAATGTCAAAGGTAATCAGCAGTGATTTATGAAGCACTTGCAACAGGGACCCGGACTGTCCAGAAATAAGCAGGTTACAAGTGCTGGTCTGCATGTAAACACCTGTTATGTTTACATCATTTTTGTTTGCTCTCAAGTCAGTGAACTCCAGGAGTACTTTCTTTGTACTTTCTGTAACATATTTTTGTTGTTTCAGGTTTTACTGATCAGGCAGGCTTGTGAGCCAATCAAAATAATGTTTGTGATCATGATTACTACTGATTTCACCCTTGGAGCAAACTGAATAAAAAAAAATATGAAAACTGAAAAAACCCAAACCCAAACACACAGGCACACAGACACATACCTACACATACATACAAACTAGGGTTTCTCAACCTCAGCACTACTGACATTTTGGGTAGGTAATCCTTTGTGTTTTGAGGGGCGGCCTGAGCATTATGGAATGTTTAGCAGCATTGTGTGGCTTCTACCCACCATATATCTATCAGTTGCATACCCCTTACCCAGTTTGGATGCCAAAGTTTAGACTTTGCCAAATGTCCTCTGGAAGGGATGCACATACATGCTCACATATATGTGTGTTTATGCACACATTTTATACATGTGAATGAATGACATCACACCTATGCTTGCTTACATGGCACTTGCAACTTGTATATAAATTTTATGTACTTTAAGAGTTATAAGGGATTGGAGTAACACATTTAGCCATGTAATTTTATAGATTAAAGGAAAGAAACTCATCCCAGAGATGCAAAATTATGACCATCTACCCAGCCACTGTAATTCACCTTTGCTATCAGGCGCAAGAATACCAGAGCTGAAAGAGACCTCAACTTCATCAAATCTAGTCTCTATTTTACAGATAAGAAAGTGAGATCTCTACTTGTTGTCTGCCCTTTTACCCATTTCACTGGTCATTTGGATCACTTGCTCTGATATGTTGGATATTAAATAAATGTTAATTTTATCCTCAAGGTGGTAGAATCTGTGACTGATTTACTTGAACAAACACCTTCACAGAACCTGTTCCCTTCGATCAAGTAAGTGGCGACAGGCTGAGACAGCTCCAGGCTTAGGTCTCACACCTGCTGGGTTCCACTTGTCCCACAGCAGCCAGAGCACAATTATCTAGTCAATTGCTCTGGAGGGAACACCACCTCCAAAACGTGACCAAGTTCACACCTTCATAATTAATCAGCAACTGCTCTAGTGTGATGGGAGTTAACACTTCGCAGTCTTGAAGCTGTCTTTTTAGCCCCAGAGAATACTATTCACATTAAGGTTGAGTTCTATTTACATAGTTAGAGTCCCACATTTGTAAGTTAATTAGCAAAATATAACCACAATGCAATTCTACTTAAATGTTTCCCCTCTGGGTGGAAATGCACTAAGTAAAGATGTTAAATAAAATATGATTGTGTCAGTATAAGATATTGGCTATAGAAAAAAATATGTAAGATTCCTCATAAAAAACAGCCTCTTTATGTTTCTTAAGGTGTCCCAGAATTACTGTATTTTAAAAATGTAGCTTTTGAGGACTATCAAGACAGGGCTAGCTAAAGAATTACTTTAAAGAGCAAAGAGCAGAGTTGCTCTGTGAATTAATTGCATGTCAGGATATGTCAGGAGTTTTAAAGGGGCTGGTTGCATTTTGCAAATGTTAGAGAGTTTTCAGCCATAATGATGTTACATCATCTTCTTATGTTGAGAGCAAAGATAAGACTTTTTCATACTTCTGGGTAACAAGCATGTTACTTTTCAAAACCAAAGGTTCTCTTTTTTTATTAGCATTTGAGTTATTAGCTTCACAGCATTCTATACATAGTAATTTTCTTAACATTCACACACAAAACAATTACTGTGCATCACAATGATAATAAACCTGACTTTACAACATCAAAATAAAAAAAAAATTTGTATTTATCTGGAATGAAGTATTCTCAAATCTGAAGAAGTCCATTATTATTCAAAAAACAATCATGGCATAGTTAAGAAATGACCAGTCTAAGAGGGGTGAAGATGGAAAAGAGGCATTTATCAGGCACTGAGGGAAAAGTGAACGAAAGTTGATAGGTGAGACGTCCAGTTAGAACTCAACTAGCAACGTGAGTCTCTGCTAGGTATCACCAATAAAGGTCAAGAGGAACAGAGTTACGACAGTGAACTTTAAAAACACTGGCAGGAAACAAGAGTACTGGTCTTTATGTGTGTTGCCTCGCTATTCACATAAAACCATTAGCTCCTTCACAGAAAGGTGTATTGATTTACACAGACACTCATTTGTCACTCCTGCAGAGTACACTAAAAGCCGCCCAAATATTTCAAATGGACTCAGCAAATTTGCCTTCTCACCTCTCTGCAGTTTGGGATCTTGGCTATAAGAGATTTTCAGTGGGAAGGGCTTGGTTCAAGAGAAAGTCAGCAACTTAACCAACATGCAGCCTTGAGGCCCCTTCCCGATGTCTTACGACATCATTGCTTTCATGGTTGATGGACATATATGGAGAATTCATCATGTGAGCAGATTATAACATATTAGATGCAGAGAGAATTCACCTAAGAAGAGCAAAGTCTTCATCTAGCTCATCCCATAAAATTCTCTGACTTCCATTATAGTTTGTCACTCTACTCGCATGTGACTTCAGGGAGCCAGGCCTTGCATTATAGGAGGGAGACAATAAGGAGTATGGACAGAGGGGTGGCTCTGGCACTTGCGCACACAGCTGTGAATCTTGGTTCCGTAACTTACTAGCACTCACCCTGAGCAAGTCACTCAGCCTCTTTACCACTCAGAATCCTCATCTATAAATGGAGGTATAAATAATACCTGGATCAGAGGTGGTTTTGAGGTTCGAATGAGATAATATATGGAAAGTACAAAGAGAATGCCTGATTCACAGTATTGCTACATTTTGGAGCTGCAGTCACTTGCCAACTGTGGTTATTTATATTTAAATTAATTCAAATAAAAAATTCAGCTCCTCAGTCACACCAGTCACATTTCAAATGCTCAACAGCCTTGTTTGGCTAAATGATTACCTTATCAGGCAGCACAGATAGAGAACATTTCCAACTCTACAGAAAATTCTTTGGATAGCACTATTCTAGAGGTTGATATAGATACATTTAAAAATTTTATTAACTAATATCTTATAGGCATTGTTATTTAATCTGAGGCACAGGCACAGGCCTGATAGTCACTGAAAATTCTTTAATATGTTGGCTTGAGAAATAGATGTTGACAAACTTCAACTCATTGTTTTTCTATTATACTTGTTTTCTTCCAAATCATGTTTTCATCTTTATCTCAATTTGTCCTCACAGTATTCTAGTAGTTAAATACATTCCACATCTACCATTTTCATCTGATAGAGAGGGAAATAGGTACGGGTGGAGTAGCTATGAGCTACATTGTTTGTTCTATAAGCAAACAATGTCTATTCCTTGGAGAGTTTTGGGAGTAAGAAACAAATAAAGTAAGTAAGGAATGCTACTCAGGAGAAATAAGGTTCTTATTTTTCCAGATTCAAAATTAATGAGTTTATTTGAAAAATGTATAAAATACACAAAAATATGACGAAAAATTTAAAAAATGATCAAAAGTTACCCAACCCATAGATAGCCAACAGGAATAAAAGGGTTATTTTCCAGAGGTAGAACAAATATATGTTGTATATTACAGTTCATTTATTTGAATAATTTTCATTTTCACTTAAAATGGAGTAGATTTTTTTCACATCATAAAAATTATTTGGTAACATTTAATGGTGCACAAAAGTTTATTATGGGGATATATTACAATTTTTTTAACTATTTCCCACTTTTGCTATTAAAATAATGCTGCAAAGACTGTGCTTAAACAAAAATTTCACTTTAAATCATGGATTGTTTCTTTGGGACTGAGCCCTGGAAGATGAATTCCTGGGGGAGGGTCCCCGGTGCCTGTCCCGAACCCCACTTCTCAGGAGCATGTGTGGGTGTCACTACCCCTGCTCCGACAATGACAAAGACCAACCAAACATTTTGCCAATTTGGTAGGCAAAGCATCCTCTTTTGTTATTTCATGTTTTATTTCACTGGGTACACCTGAGACTCAATTTTTTTCCGTGGGCTTATTAGCTAGTGGTGTTCTCTATTTTGTGAACTAATACCTTATAGGCATTAGTTCTGTCTCTTCAAGCCCTCTGTCCAGATTCCTGTCATAATGTTTCCACTATGAGTTCATATTAAACCTTCATATACCAAAAATAGTGAGAATTGTTTCAGTTGTTTCCTCTTTTCCTCTTTTTAAATTTTGTTTGTGGTATTTTCATGCTCATAACTTTTATGAAGTCATATAAATCTTTTTCCTTTGTGATTTCCTTCACTGATTTATATTTAGAAAGTCTTTTCCACCAGAGAGCAATTACATAGTCACTTTTATTTTCCTAATATTTAATAATGTCTCAATTCTCTTTTTTGGGGGGGTACATTTATGTCTTTAATCTATATAAGATTTATATTATGTTATGCTGTCAGGTAAGCATCTTATTTTCTTCCCAAATAGTGATAAAATTGTGCCAGAACATATAGAAAGTGAACCTTTGTTTTCTTTTTGATATGTGGTATCCCTTGTTTAAGTGATCAAATCTTAAATATAGTAAGGTCTGCTATATATTTATATTTGATATACTTAGCTAGAACCATAATGATGTTGCTTTAATTACTGTAAGTTCATACCATTTTAATATGATAGAGCAAGCTATCATGTTATTCTTCTTGTTTTCAAATATCCTTTTTTTCTATATAATCTATGGAACTATTTTATTTTATTTTATTATTGTCATTCAAGTTCAGTTGTCTTCATTTTCCCACCACTAATTTCCTCTGCCCCACCCTCAATCATTCCCCCATTTGCCTTTGACCATGGATCCTTCATTCATGTTCCTTGATGACCCTACCTCTTCTTTCCCCTGTCATCACCCTCTCCCCTCCCCTCTGGTTACTGTTTGTTTTTTTATTTCAATGTCTCTGGTTATATTTTGCTTGCATGGTTTGTTGATTAGGTTCCACTTATAGGTGAGATCATATAGCATTTGTCTTCCACTGCCTGGCTTATTTCACTTAGCATAATGCTCTCCAGTTCCATCCATACTGCCATGAATGGCGGGAGCTCCTTCTTTCTTTCTGCTGCATAGTATTCCATTGTGTAAATGTACCACAACTTTTTGATCCACTCATTTACTGATGGGTACTTAGGTTGATTCTAGCACTTGGCTATTGTAAATTGTTCTGCTATGAACATTGGGGTGCAAAGGTTCTTTTGAATTGGTGTTTCGGGGTTCTTAGGGTATAATCGCAGCAGTGGAATTGCTGGGTCAAAAGGCAGTTGCATTTTTAGTTTCCTGACACAACTCTATACTGCTTTCCACAGTGGCTGCACCAGTCTGCATTCCCACCAACAATGTACCAGGGTTCCCTTTTCTCCACAACTTCACCAGCACAATGGGACTTCATCAAAATAAAAAGCTTCTGCAAGACTAAAAAAAACACTGGCAAAATGAAAAGGGAACCAACCATACGGGAAAATATATTTGTCAATAATACCTCAGACATGGGTTTGATCTCCAAAATATACAAAGAACTCACACGACTTCACTCCAGGAGGACAAACAACCCAATTAAAAATGGGCAAAGGACCTGAACAGACACTTCTCCAAGAAGGACATATGGAGGTTCCAGAGACATATGAAAGGAGGCTCAGCATCACTAGCCATCAGAGAGATGCAAAATAAAACCACAGTGAGGTACCACTTCACACCAGTGAAAATGGCCATCATAAACAAATCCACAAACAATAAGTGAAACCATTTTATTATGTCCTCCCCATTACTCTCCTTTAATCTAATTAGTTTTCATTTCTTTTTTTTCTTTTATTTTTATCCTCAGCCAAGGATTTTTTTTTTCATTGCTCTTTAGAGAGAGAGGAAGGGAGAGAGAGAAACATTGATGTGAGAGAGAAACAGTGATTGGTTGACTCCTGTACACGCCTGGACTGAGGATCAAACCCACAGCTTATGTATGTGCCCTGACTGGGAATTGAACTTGCAACCTTTTACTCATGGGATGATTATCCAGCCAACCACACCACACTGACCAGTGCCAGTTTTCATTTTTTTAAAAATGTAGTTCAACCTTTAAATTATTCTAGGAGGAAGTATTAGCTATTCAATATTTGGCCCTCCAATCCAGGAAAATGGTACATCTCTTATCTCTATTAAATTCTTTATTTCTCTCAATAAGTTTTATAGTTTTCTTTACAAATATTTTATGACCTGTGTTAGAATTTTCCCCAATTATTTTTTGAACCATTTTTCCTCACTGACAAAAAAACTGCTGATTTTTCTAATACTCATATCTGACTACTCTACAGAAATGTAAAGAATTTAGCCTCTTCCTAACATGATGTCTCACATTTTGGTAAAGAGAATTCCCTAGAGTAGAATTTCAAAATCCAAATGGATAAACTTTCTACAGTCATAGGTAACTGAACAGTGTAGTACATGCTTTTTAATAACATTAAGGACTAACCTCATTGAGAACTTAATATGTGCCTTATTAAATAACCTTATTTACTAATTTTCTAAATACTTTGCATGCATCATCTCATTTAATCTTCAAAGCAATCTTATGTGTTAGTACCGTTAACACTCCCTCCCCCGTCTCCACACACTTCACAGAAGAAGACAGCGATGTTTAATAAGGCCAAGTAATTTACTTAAAATCAGAGAATGAGGGGCTAGGTTTTGAGCCTGGATTCTTTTGATTTGAAAGCACCAGTTTCTTTTAACCAGTGGGCTGCACTGAATACTTGTCTATAAATCTGCACCATTACAGTGTTGTAGTTCATAGTACAGAGGGCTCATGTCAGTTGAATTTCCATTGTCCTTTACTAGCAATTTGAGCAAGTTTTGAATACTATGCAACCTTCAGCACCTGTAAAATTGAGATAATAACAGTACCTACTTCCTAGAATTCTCAAGAGGATTAAAAATATAATGTTTTTAAAGAAGTCAATATATTGCTTAGTATCTAGGTTAGCTCTTTTTATTAATACAGCCATAGGTATAAACATTGATTTGTATCTAAAATAGTGACAGAATATTTAGAATATGTGTAGAGAAATACAGAGACCTAAGAACTGAAAAATTTTGTTTATCCTGAACTCTAATAATCTATCAAAATTAGATGTTTCTTAGGTTGATTATATACTCCCCCCATGTTTTCATATCTTGGCTATTATGGATAATGCTGCAATAAACATAGGGGTGCATATATCTTTTCAAATTAGTGTGTTCCTTCATTGGATAAACACCCAGACATGGAGTAGTTGGATCAGATGGTAGTTCTGTTCTTAATTTTTTGAGGAATCTCCTTTCTGTTCAGTAGCCGTAACAATTTATATTCACACCAAAAGTATATGAGGGTTTTCTTTTCCCCACATCTTCTCCAACATTTGTTATTTATCATTTTGCTATAAAGATGACTGTTAGAGAGACTCATGTTCACATTCTCTTCTCTATAAGAGGAAAGATACTTCCGACTCTACATGCCTGAAGCTATCATGGGCGTTAAGGAAGAAACAGCATGGCTGCCACACAAAAAGGCTCTTCCCATGGGAAACTACATTTTGGAGCCATCCAGGTGAGCATTTCATTTAATGTAATCATTCTTTATAAAGCCTCACCCTCAACAATTTATTTGGTACATGCTTTTATACATGAAAGCCTGTTAGCTCCAATGAGCAGTTCATCTTATACCTGGATACCTCTAATCATTATGAATTCTTTTCTTAGAATAGATTTTCATCCCTATAATCTTTACTCATTAACTATTTTTTGACTTAAGATCTGTATTAAGTATATCTATATGTACTT
This sequence comes from Desmodus rotundus, assembly GCF_022682495.2. Classification (NCBI taxonomy): domain Eukaryota; kingdom Metazoa; phylum Chordata; class Mammalia; order Chiroptera; family Phyllostomidae; genus Desmodus; species Desmodus rotundus. The sequence goes on from NC_071388.1 coordinate 124,322,057, forward strand.
CCATACGAAAGATTTTTAAAAATATTTACAGACCCATAATGTATCTTCTTGATTTTTATTTTTCCAAATTAAGTAGGTGTTCTTACCATCTTTTTCTATAATATGGTTTTTAATTTCCTCATCAACTTGTTTGCCTTTTTTTCTTAATAGGCACTCTGCCATGTCAGTTTCTTTCTTGAAATGAGACAGTCGAGTCCTTTTAAGATTGGTCTTACACCTTCCCAACTTGTACAGCTTTAAGCCTAACTTTAACCTTGAGGTCATATATACAACATGATGGGCAATGTAGTTCTAAAGATGGACCTCTATGGCATAATTCTGGAAAATTTCTCCAAGTTAATTAGTCATTATTTGGCCATATCTGAGTACAGTGGGGCAGCTGGTTATGCATGCATCCAACTGAATGATCAGCCAACGCACATTTTCTTTATCTTCTCTAAACATTATCATGAGTTTAGAAAATAGATGCCTTCATGAAATCCTGATACCATGGAGTTGTGGCAGTTTTGTGACTAATAGTTGGACTTTTTAATCCATTAAAAAAAGGAAATACCTTATTTTTAGTGAGCTCATACTGTATCTTAGTGATTGTATCTTTATTGTTTGTTTCTTCCTAAAAATTTCCCAGGCACCAATCTTGAGCTTCTCATACTATGGTTTTCATTATTTTTTTCCCTTTATAAAAATGAAGACTATATTTTTCCACTGCTGATCCTTTAGCTTATCTCCTGTAATCCATTTCCTTGGAAATTATCAACAATCACTTCAGAATAATATCCAGTACTTTGAATGTAATTTATCTGAGTGGGGAATGATGACTCACCTAGAATCTCGCCAAGCTTGGTCATCAATTCTCGCCTTGGGATAACTACTCCATCCTTCCCAACATGAGGGACACTTCACAGAGACAATAGACAGAAAAGAGGACGTGACTAGCTCTGCATTTACAGCTCCTGCTGCTGCAAATGCCTCTGCTTTCATGAAGTTACCAAAATGTCCAAATGGTTGAGGAGTCACATGTGATTTTTCTTCTAAGAAGAACAACAATTGTAGCAGGCTTTTAAAAAGCTGTCACCCAATGCTAGGTCTTGTTAAATGCTTTATACAAAGTATCTCATTTAATATTCACAATAAACCCATGATGGAAGTACTGTTATTATTCCCATTTTACAAATGAGAAAGCTTACAATTAGAGTAGTTAATAAACTTGCCCCAGGCACAGAGTCAGGAAGATGTGGGGTTAATATTTGAAGTCAGATGTTCCTGATACTACAAATGATAATAACCTTGGGCTATACCGCAATTCCATTTCAATAGCCACATTTGGTTGACATTGTAACTTTTTGGTAAATTTTGTCCATTATTAACTTTCATATTCAATGATGCTATTCATTTAAAGTTGTGCCTCTTATATTTTTTAACAGTCCCTCCTTTGTGTGAATGTCCATATCCCTTAAAAATCTGGGTGTATCACTGAGCGTCCTGTGTAGTGGTATTACATTTACATATCTCACTAAGACCTTCCCTTTTGCCCTACTGTTACGAGCGTGTGTGCACATGTGTCACAACAGCAAATGCTTCATCTGTCTCTAAGCACCTCCCACAGGCAAGGCAGACTGCCTTTTTCTTTCTAAGTAGACTCTGCAGGGAGAGAAAGGCCCTGGTTCCCATTGTTAAGTGATAATAAGGAAGTATCTCCACAGCACAAACAGCAAAAACATTTATTACTCCCTGGGAGTAATATCGCATACACATGCCTGTTCCACTTCGCCCTGGCTCCTGTGAACTCCCCGGGTGCTGGGAGCTGGTCAGTCACTGCTTCTTGCAGGGGGTCAGAAGCATGACCTGGATAAGCTGGTGACTCAGGGCTGTTTTTGGAAACTTGTACCAAACTTGTACCAAGCCATGTAGGGTAACTAGTAAAACAGCCAGGTTAGGAAAGAGGTCACAAGTTACCTATTCAGCAGAGGCCTAACTCTCAAGTCCTTCTGTCCAAAGTCAGAGGCTGATCTGAGGTGACTATGTGGTAGTGACAGAAATAGGCAGGTCTGGCGACCTCCTGCAGGACCACACCCTTCGGCCTGCAGCCCACCAAGCTCTCCCTCTGTGGCAGCCTGCCTTTTAGGAAAGGTCAAGATGTAACTAGTGCAAGATGTAACTAGTGCTTTCCAATCATGACAGCCCCAAATGCAGGTACTTTAAATCCTTAGCAAAAACAACCTTTATACTATTTTAGCCCAGATGTTTTCAGGGATACCAAACCTATGACTTTCAAGCAGTAGGAGGACTAGAGTGAATTCTGTGCATCTGTTCCCAGGCCTGGAATGTAACTACATTTCAGTCAAGCCCAAGTAGGAGAGGAAGACAATGAGTTCAAATAAAGAGCCTATCCTAAATCTTTACACCAGACATGCAATCAGAGTTTTTCAGAATAACTATGGTACATTCCATTTGTAGAGCCTTCGATCCTTTGTGGACTGTGCTGTCTATCAGAGTGCACCCATGACTCCACAGTTACATTTGCAGTGACCATTCCGATATCCTATTTCGTAAAGACTAGGCAGGGTATGATCTAACTACTGCCCTGTTTCCTAGTGTTCCTTTCATGCTGATTTGCTTACTTATGTTCCCCTTCACTTCCAAACCACGAATCAGATCCTTCCAGATATTCAGAATAGGAACGCTCTGAATTGCTGAATTGCTCTCTCTGTCTTCAGAGAGGGGAAACTACTAGGACAAGTCAAGAATTTATCAGATGCGCTGCTTTCGGCAGCCTGAAACTTCGAGCAGGTGCTCAGATAGCTGAAATCCCACATCACTACTTCTACTGATGGCTCCTTTCAAATTGGACGAGATTAGTTATCCTCCACCTGCACACTCTGGCCTTAGCCTGCTCTCTCGTCCCTGCTCATGTGTGCTCTGCAACCACATGCAGCTGACGTCTGAACGCCACTTCACAAGCTTCTAGTTCACTTTCAAACTTGACTTTCATCCTTAAAGAATATTAGAAAATATTCAGTTTTAAGTAAACTATTCTGCATATTTCCCTAGAATTTCCACCTGGACTGGGCTATGCTAGCTGATAGCTGAAGATGATAGCTGAATCATCAATGGGGGCAGCTCTGATTGATCAATGACCCTCTGTGTGCCAGGTGCCTACGTAACACAGTCTATACAGAAATATTATGTGGTAGTCATGCAGACCTAGCTTAAAAATTTAAAAAAAAAAAAAGAAGAGGCCTTAACTAATGAAATAATATTAACACAGATCTGACTATATTCAGGTTACACCGTTCTAGAGCCAGATTGCCTGGTTTCTGACACTAAGTATTAGCTGTGTGACCTTGGGCAAGACATTTAAGCTCTCTGTGTCTCAGTGTCTCTGGTGTCAACTGGAGGCAATAAAAGCAGCTACGAATAAGGTTTTGTGAAGAGTAAATAAGAGGTAAAAGCACTTAGAACATGTTTGCTACAGTTAGCTTTCAATAAATGTTAGTTGCCATTTAAATTTTCATTATTATTTATAAAGCAGTGTTTTTCCCATAAGGTTGGTTCTAAGCATTACAGATATAAATGGCCATTTTGGGGGTTGTAAGCTTATTGAGGTTCTCAACTGAGTCCTGTGGCTTTGCATCCCACTCGTATGTCTCAGACAGTGCCTTGTACATCATGAGCTTTCAATACACATTTGTTCAACAAATGTTGAATAAATAAGCCTTCAATATTTAATATTTCCATGTTTGAAAATACCCACAAAGAACAGGGCTGGTATTGACTACATAGAGAAAATTCTCATCATAATTTTCCATTCTCTCTATCCGCTGTTAGCATACTTATCCTCTCTTCAATCTACAAGTAATTTTGAAAAATAATAGAATTCAGATTTATTTATGAAAATGAATCAGCTTCTTCATTTAGCATAATGAGCCAAGTTGGTAATATTTCCCAAGGGATCCTTTTAAGATTCTTAAAGCCAACATATAGTTAAAACTCAAACCAGTTTAATACACCTTGAAAAATAAGCACAAGAGCCTTAATTATCTTTTTCTTGGCATACATCAATTCCTACACATAAAAACGCAGCACTGAATAACAGGAGTAAGCCAAATTCCTTTCAAATAGCACATCTGTGTGAATACTAGCTGTCTATTATGTCTCTTAAAATCTAGGAAGCTGAATCATATTTGTTAAAAAAAAGCTTTTTAATAAAACTTAAAAAACCTAATTTTCATGCAGGGAAAAAGGCAGAAATGTCTTTTTTAAAAAATTAATACAAAACCTTTCCACATGCTTTATAACAGTAACAATTTTATGTTAATATAACTCATTATATAGTCTTTTATTACATAAAATTTTAGAAAAAAATAATGAATTGTAACATAGAAAAAAGATAGGAGAGAAAATCTTAGAGCTGGAATTGATCTCCTTTCTTGGGTGGAAGTTCGCAGGTCCTGACAGAGCCGTTTCCCCTTGGCCCACTCTCACAACCATTCCCACGGAATAACACTACCTGTGAAAAAGAACTCCACAGCACCATCCACCACATTTTACCTACGTTAGGTCTAGGTGTTTTGTTTTTAAAAAACAAAAATGAAATCATAATAGTTACTAGGCATGTCATCAACTCTTTTCATATAGGGTCAGAAGTGCTTATTGAAAATTCAACCAAGGTTCCTCCCTGGTTGGTTTCTAGGTGAGCTGCTGGAACGCCCCGCACTGGTGGTCTGGAGAACCGAATTAATTTCACTAGTGAGCAGATGTAGCTTCACTTGTGTCTTTTCTTTATTCTGGAGTCTCCATAAATTGAAGGGAATAGACTCAGAATAAACTACAAATTTAAAAACAATCTCTTCCCCACCAAACATGTACATCCCGACTTCTTTAAAGAATTTCTGAGAACTGTGTTTAGGCTGGGGCCGGAGGGCTACATTTTTTATAGAGAACATGATGTCATCTTACTGCAGAGCCTGGACGCTGTGATCCCTGAAGTTAGTCAAAGCTTTTAGATCTATGCATTTCACCGTCTGTAAGTTTTATTTCAACAAAAAACTGATAGTTTTGTGATTCTGAGGACTTACTGACATGTGAAGGTTATCCAGAGGCTGTTGGATAAAAAAGTCTATCTCAGGAGGAAGGGCACTCCCAGGCATGCATGTGGTCTGTGCCTTCACCATCGGAGCAATGCTGCTGTGTTGTGATGCCCCAGAACAGTCATCAGAAACACTCCTTTCCTGAGAGTTCGCAGTGACAATGTAAAATGCTGGCATCAAGTAAAGCTACAGCCAAAAATGCCTATCACCTACCTTCCATTTCAGTCATCAGGTCTCTGAGAACTTAGCTAAGGACAGAAATTAAATGACAGTTAGAGATGTGCATGAAAGGTGAAGAGGGCCTGCTGTGGCACTGTGCCTGTGGTGAGCCTCTGTAGGGGTGGGTCATCTGACTCATCAGCTGCCCCGTTTATATTCCTTTGCCTGTTATATTCCTGGGAAAGAAAGTCTGAAATGTGAGAAGTGGGATGGTGCACAGTGTTCTGTCAGAAGAGAAAAGGAGAGGAGAGAATGGTGGGCGCTTCCCAGCCTGACCAGGGGCGACTCCTATCAAGAAAGGGGCAGGAGGCTGATGTGGATGGGGCTGTCTTCAAACAGATTTGAGAACTACTGCTCTAGTCACCAGAACGCCACTTTGGGGCCCATGTGGGAAAGTGGGTGTTCCTGCTAGTTCTTTTTATGTGCAAAGCAATAGGAACAAAATATTTAGAATAAGGCAAAGCAGAACTCTAAAGACGAGAAGTGAAAATACTGGAACACAGGAGAAGCCTAGTGAGTGGGACACCAGGGTCCCTGTAGCAGATCTTGGTGCAGTGGTAGCAGAGAGGGCTCCTTCCTTAAGCTGCCTTCTGCCTAGAGCTGTGTGTTTATGGTCAACTAAAGAATGGAAAAACATGTATTCATGAACTTCCTGGGAATTTTAGAAGTAACTGGGCAGCAGTTTCCTGTGGGGAAGAGTAAGCTGAACTTCTGTATCACCTGGGATGGGAGAAGATAGAGAAGAGCAAGCAACTTTTGGGTTCTTAATGTAACCCAGTCTGAACCCACCAGAGGGCAGATGAATTAGGGAGATTTAGGGGTTATATTTATAATACAGTAAATCTGGAAATAAAATAAAATGCCCAACAATAGGGGATTAGTTAAGTGAATTACCACACATCCATGTAATGCAAGGCAGGCTATTACTCAAAGATTAAATGTGTATATTTTCTATGTATTTCACAGCCTCACTACATTCCTTTACACCGTTACCCCAAGAACATCCCTAGTCCTCACTGAGCAGAGGCAAAAGCTCAGAAAAAAATGTCACCAAAGTGGTAAGAGAAATGTTCATGTGTGCAGAGCCTGCCATCTTTTATTATTGTCAACCAAAGGTGAGAAATTCTGTGGCTGAAGGAAGAGCAGGGTGATCGGGAGGCCCTGGTGTATCTCACCTGGGGTTAAGAACTTCCCTGCACATAGGGGAACCATAGACTTCACAATCGAACTCGGTCACTTGTGAGAGTGAAGGAGGGCGGTGACTGGACCAGTGCCTGGGGCTTACAGCACCCTGTGTGTGGGGCTGATGGCGGCGCCGCCATTGCTACAAGTGGCTCACTGCACAGCCATCACAGGGACAGCGCAAAGCACACGTCGTAACGTGGCAATGTCCGCATGATAAAAAATCATGTTTCAAAATAGTATATCCATGTGATCCTGCCAAGATAGGAATATGCATAGAAAAGAATGACTTGGAAGTCCAGATGCTGATAAGAATGATTATTCCTGGGTAATTGTATAAAAGGATATTTAAATTCTATAGCTTTAAATTTTCTTATTAATGGACATTCAGTATTTATAACATTAAAGTTTATGTAAAAATGTGAAAGTAAATTGACTTAGGATCAAAAGTACAATATCTACGTGGCACCAGCTACTTAATTCTGGAATTCAGCTTCTAGACATTTGAGACAATCACTACTGTGTTTCAGTGGACTTACCATTTTCTCAAGGGTATGATCTCTACCTTAGTGCATTTTCACTGCTCTAGAGGGGTTGGGATAACATCAGTTTGTAGTCTGGTTATAGGGTAATATGTTGCCTCCTTTCTGGGGTAATCAAGGTGAACTATTCCATCTTAGGTCTTGATTCTCTAATGCAAGATCTATGTAATGGTGAGACTGGAGCAGACTCAGTAACAATGACAACTAACGTTTATGGGATGATTTCCATGTACCCTGTGTCAGCTACTGTTCTAAGCAATTTACATGCATTACTTAATTCTTACAATAATCTTATGAGGTAGGTCTTCTCATCTCTATTGTATAGATGAGAAAGCTGAGGTAGAAAGATGTGCAGTGACTTGTCCAAGGTCACTAAAATGCACAATCTATCTTCCATCTGTAGTGGTCTTTATTTGATTGGTAACCTGACCCCTTTTAGTCATTCATCACTTTTTCCCCAACAGAAAAAAAGACTTTCAGTAGCCTTCATGCTTAAGGTTTTAAGATTTTTAGCAAACAGCTGTTTTTTCTTTATTTTAATATATACCTTTTGCTAACTCAAAGATACATATCTCTTGCTGCTCATTATAAAGAATTTGTTATCATTACATTTGCTGTTATATAGAAAATGGCATTAAAATGACAGTTCACAGACAGGCCATGGAGCCCTTTACCTGCCTGAGGGGACTTTTGGCTGACCCTTTAATCTATTGGAATGGTTTGCTCAGTTGCTATAAAAATTGATTATAATTTAGTAAAGACATCTTTTCTCCTATAAAATTCATAATTCTATGATTATTTTTATTTGCTGACCGACCTGAGGAAAAAACATATATTGTACTTGGTAAATACATGGCAGAATATTAACTAGCATTCTTCAACTTGATTGGCTCCCTATAAGGGCTAACAGATGTGCAGGAGGTCCTGTGTCCACTTGTAGCCCTGGGCATTAAGTAGCTGGCCCCCAAGGGCTCTTTACTGAGGCCAGCGGAAACACAGACCTGTAACTCTGATTCCTTTTTTTTTTTAATTTTTATTGTTATTCAATTACAGTTGGATGCCTTTTCTCCCCATCCCTCCACCCCACCCCAGCTGAACCCACCTCCCTCCCCCACCTCCCCCCTCCCCCCTGATTTTCTCCATGTGTCCTTTATAATAGTTCCTGAAATCCCCTCTTCCCACTGTCCCCACCCCACTCCCCCCTGGCCACTGCTAGACTGTTCCCAACCTCAATGTCTCTGGTTGTATTTTGTTTGCTTTTTTCTTCTATTGATTATGTTCCAGTTAAGGGTGAGATCATATGGTATTTGCCCCTCACCACCTGGCTTATTTCACTTAGCATAATGCTCTCCAGTTCCATCCATGCTGTTGCAAAGGGTATAAGCTCCTTCTTTCTCTCTGCTGCGTAGAATTCCATTGTGTAAATATACCATAGTTTTTGGATCCACTCCTTTGCTGATGGGCACTTAGGTTGCTTCCAGTACTTGGCTATTGTAAATCGTGCTGCTATGAACATTGGGGTGCACAGGTTCTTTTGGATTGGTGTTTCAGGGTTCTTAGGGTATAATCCCAGCAGCGGAATTGCTGGGTCAAAGGGCAGTTCCATTTTTAGTTTTCTGAGGAAATTCCATATTGTTTTCCACAGTGGCCTCACCAGTCTGCATTCCCACCAACAGTGCACTAGGGTTCCCCTTTCTCCACATCCTCTCCAACATTTGTTTGTGGATTTGTTTATGTTGGCCACTCTGACTGGTGTGAGATGGTACCTCATTGTGGTTTTATTTTGCATCTCTCTGATGGCTAGTGATGCTGAGCATCTTTTCATATGTCTCTGATTCCTTTTAATGTGTCTTTGGACTACAGACCGTAAGACTTCCCTCCAATCACTCCATCACTTTACTTTAAATCTCACATCATTTCATAAATTAGTTCCTCTGTGGGTCTTCCTCCCTCCCACAGAATGACCAATTTAAATCACCCTTAAATCATCACATTAGCACTAGCTACCATTGGCTGCAAGGACAGCCAAGAAGTGTATTATACTAATTCTTAAAATGCCGCCCGTGCCTTTTTAATTTTACCATAAAATCAGATATATCTATTTTATCATGAAAGATTTAATAAGTTTACCTTTTAAACTAATGGACTTTAAAGGGTTCCTTAAATTTTGCATGTAAAAACCCCTAGGAAGGGAATCTTTCAATTTCTCCTTAATAACTCATCACGATAAATCAGATTCCTTTAATATATTACACACCAATATTGCAAAGAGCTTAGAAGGAACTTGTCCCATTTTCCTCCTGATGTTTCAGTCACAAGGAAAGGCTACTTTATTTCTGAAAGGTAGTACTCAAAGCAATTTCCTTTTATTTCCCTTCATTGAAGATATCAGATATTTAAGCACTCTCATAAAAATATCTAGCCCTAGATATTTAAAAATGACCTGTTTCTTGGAGATTTCATTGGTTTCTTTCCTGCCAGAGATTTTTTCTACATTGGTTTTAAGTCTGATATGGTATATTGAGTGTACATCTCATAATATAATGTTGTTTTTTTCATAGCCCATAGTTAAATATTAATAGTTGAACACATTTATTGAATCATTTATCCTCCAATTAAAATGTAACACTAATAATAATAATGGTGATGACATTATAACATCAATAATGATAATGGCAATGCTATTATAAAATAACAACATTGACTTATTTTTGGTTCTTCTCCAAAACTTTGCATTTATCTAGATTTCTAAGCCAGGAAAGAAAAGAATGATAAAATCCAAGCAGCACCTGTGTTGTTCCTTGGCTTTTGACTACATACTGAGCTAAGTGATCCACCAGGTCCCACCATAGCCTCCTTCTCCCCACTACCATAATAGGCTTTTTACAGATTTGTTTTCTTTTTAGTTGAATTCCTGATGTTAAGGCATGAAGGAAACTTCACGTGATGTGTAGATGCCAGTCCTCATATCAGGCAGTTTAGTTAAGTTCTTAGCTCTGTTACCTAGGGCAGGTTACCTGCCCTTTCTGAGGCTTCATTTTTTCTAGGTAAAAGTAACAACATGCTCTTCAGAGGAGGTGCTTATGTCCTTTTTGCTATTGCAAACTATAACCATTCTTAATTATTTTCCTTCCTCTATGTATTGGGTCCTGTCAATGGGCTGATTGTACAAAAAGTTAGGCACATAAAAAAGGTCCTCCTGTTTGTTTACAGATCCTCTTAAAAATGGGGGTGGGGTAGAATGGGGGGAGGGGAAAAGCCAGGACCAGAAATTAAGAAAGTCCTTAAAAAATCAATGCAAAAATATTTGGTAATCATATTGATAAGGAGTTAATATCCAGAATATATAAAGAACTCATATAACTCAACAATAAAAATAGTTTTATTAAAACATGGGTAAAACATTTGCATATACATCTCTCTAAGGGCTAACAAGCAGATGAAAAGGTGCTCCACACCACTAATCAGTAGGAAAATGGAAGTCAAAACAACGAGATATTACCTCATACCCATTAGAATGACTACTATCAAAAAACAGAAAATAAGTGTTGGCAAGAATGTAGAGAGATGAATAGGAAAAGAGCCCTGATTCTAATTTTTGGGGTCATGAATAGAGGCACGTAGGGAGTTACTCTGAGCAAATGCATTGCCCTAATGACTCAAGACAGTTTGAGTTGCATTTTCTGCCATTTGCAGCTAACAGTTTTTCCTAATAATACACTAAGGAGAAAAAACACGTTCTAGGAAGAGGGAATTATACATGCAAAGGCCCAGAGGCCAAGACACCAAGGCCCATTCTGTGTACACAGTTCTATGAAACCAGAGAGTAGGTGCAAGAAGAGATTTGGAGAAGCTGGAAAGGTTAAGAGCCAGCATTTTCTAATCCAGTGTTGCTCTGCCAGAACTGCTATAATAAAATGCAAATTTGATCTCAGAATTCCTCTTCCTTGCTTAAAATACTTTAATGACATCCCAAAGGTTTTGGGATGTCATTAGGATGAAGTTCAAACACATTAACTTAGCACCCAAGGCTCTTGATGACCTGCCTGCTCCTTCTCTCTTTAGTTTCACCTCCCACATTTCTCCCATGGGTACTCTGCACTCCAGATAAATAGGACTATGTATAGTTTTGCAAACATGCATGCTGTTTCACACCTTTGTGCCTTTACATGGCATGCATTATGCCACTTAATCCTCAAAAGAGCCCCATAAAGTGGGTATTAATGTCCTAAATTTTCAAATGGGGGAAAAAGAATGTAGAGAATTTTCAGAATATGAAAAGCAATGTAGTCAGAAGGAGAGCCAGTATTTAAACGTGTGTGTCTGACACCAGTTCTCACTCTTTCTTCTCAGCCATCACTCAACCCAGTTTTTTGGGCTTCTGCTCCATGGATCTATGTATTTCACAGTGTGGTCTTTCAATGGGACAAATCCGAATTTCAGGTGTGGGTGCTGAAGACCCTTGTCAATCTATTCAAACTACTTTGCTACTAACACCAACACACTGGCATTTTCTTCATTTACTTCACAGACACTTCTGAGCATCTCCTTTGTGCCAGGTCCTGCACCAGGTGGCGGTGCTATGGGGTGAAATAAGGCAGCCACAGCCCTCGCCTTCAAGGTGCTTATAGTAACCTACTCCTTCAACCGGATCCTCATTGAGAAGACTCCCTGGCTGCAGTGAGAACAAATGCCTCCTGGCTCTCACAGACACGTTGCACACTGTCACTGCTGCTGCTGAGGAAATATCATCAGCTGCATTATTTTCAACCAATGCCCATGAGTTATATCAGAAATTAATTGATCAGTTAGGTAGGATAAGGTAGAGAAAGACTGGAGATAAATCAATGAAGGAAATAGTGTGCTGTGTCTCATACAGCTGGGATCAATTAATTGTGTTAGCGCTCACTCCGAGAGACTCCAGATTTCAAAACAGCCTGCTGGCCAGGTCATGAACAGGGCAAATCACTGATTTAACGACATATGAAATTTTCATTGCTTTATTTATAGTCTATTTCTCACTTAATTGAACAACATTTTTAATGGTGCCAATTTTGCAGGAACACAGACTAGGAGTGTTTTCTTTGTTTCTAATTGGGACAAAACTGATCATCACTCAATAGGTTCGTTGTAGAGAGTGAAATACCTAAGAATTGAAAAAGAGAGAAAGACCACACACCACAAATTGGATACCAAATATCCAAGGGAAATAAAAGAACATTTTGTGTTTTGTTTTAATGTCAAATCTTTAAAGGAACTGTTAGAAAATATAATAACAATTTTATAAATCTTATTTGGTAGAAAAAGCAAATGGAGTTATGGTAACAAAAATTGTAATAAAAAATGAGAAAGGATAGTTGAGAAATAGAAAATTAGAAGGGAAATTCCCAATACTCTAAAAGGACCTTCCGTGAACATAAAAATGTACTAGTCTTTCCTCTGCCAACAACAGCTGGATGGGGTCTGAGAGACTGAAAGCTGGATGTTAGCCTGTTTAGCCTGGGTGGGAAGTGATTGAGGAGTCAAAGGAGCAAAACTAAGCAGCTGGTCTTATAACCAGTGGGTGAATAATGCTTGCTGCACCACAGGGTCTGCAGAGGATGAAGTGCCCAAGATGCTGCTCTGGACAGGAGACCCGACACACCTCAGCTGCTACTTGTGGGTAGGGGCTTTTTCTGCCCTGAAAGTGCCATGCTCAGCAAGAGACATTCTGTGAGCAGAAAAAAGCCACCATTCCACCAAAGAAAAAGACATTTCTTTTCATAACTGAGGTGGCCATCAAAAATAAACTCACTTTTCTTGTGCTATACCCTAGGCCTTTCAAATAATTTCACGATTGCAAAAAGACTCTATTGTAGTTGGAAGTTTTGCTCCAACAATCCAGCCAGAAGTGAGGATGACTTAAAAACATTAAATCTTTAAAAAGCCCCAAATCAAAAGATTAAGAAAACATAAAATGTTACTGAGAGTCCTCTCCTTTTATGTTGTATGTGTTAATCATGTTTATTCAATGAATCATGCTTTAAGTACAGTATTTCAAATCCTAAATATTATTTTTAATTCTTTTAAAATTACATGAAGTTTTCTCTTACCAACATAGACCACAATTATGCCTGTTTGTACATTTTATAACACAAACAGGCATAATTGTGAAAGACAACACTTAATAGCCAGCCCAGGCTAATCCCTTGGCATGGATTCAACTATAAAATGTTTAAATGACAACTAATCTCAAAGCCTTACATATACTTTAGGGAATTTATTTGGCTAAGCTTAGTGATTACTTGAGTGTTAACCAGAGTAACTTAAGAGGCAAGAAAGTCCATGCCAAATCATGTTAAATCACATGGAAGCTAGAGAGGTCTAACCAGAATTGAAGAATTAATATGGAAAACAACCCTCTGAAATATTTTCATTACAGAACTATTTTCATTACAGAATGTGAGATAGAACAGATCTTTTAAAAAAGCTATGGAGTGGCACTGGCCCAATAGCTCAGTTGGTTGCAGTGCCATCCCAATAAGCCAAGGTTGTAGGTTTGAGGGCACATACAAATAAGTGGAAGAACAAAATCGATATTTCTCTCTCTTTTTCTCCTTCCCTTCCTTTCTCCCTCTCTCTAAAAAATCAATCTAAAAAAGCTATAGAGAAAAATGGAGATTTAATTTTAAAACAGTAGAGGTAAGATGGCATCTTGAGATTCAGAATTATTTTTTGCATCTCCTGTATCCACAGATACTGGCTGTCTTAGACATAGCAACTGTGTGCTGCTTTTGGGCAGGTAGTTAATTCTAGTCTAAAGGTGGTCTGTTACAATTGAGAAAGTGCCGATAACCACACAGAGAGGCAGGGAATAAAAAGTTACAATGTTGAGATTTCCTGACTACCACTTGGTATGTTCTTTTCATAGTAGTAACTAATTTGCTTTAAACAAAGAAGTAGATTTCATCACTAAGAAGTAAGCCACTGGGGCTCACTAAGATAAATTCATCTACTGTATTGCTTTTTCTCTTTCTCATGGAGAAGAGGCAAAGTCCTGCATGCTCATTTATAATTGTTTTACAGGTTCACATGTATATTTATCTCTCCAAGTAAAATTTCTTACCCTTCCCTTACATTTCTCCATGTGCATATGAGGTGCTTTGAGCATGGTTTTGAACGGTGGGGAGCAGCTGGTTAAAAGGTCAGACTGCCTAGGGATCCAATTTCAGGTTCATCACTTACCAGCCAACTAACCTTGAGTAAATTACTTAACCTTTCTGTACCTCAGTATCTTCATCTGTAAAATGGTTGTAATAAATCTATGTATCTCATAGGGCTATTGTGAAGATTAGCTGAGTTATTCCTGAAGCTAACGCCTAGCTTCAATAATGATGCCTAGCACATGGTAAACATTGTATGTGTTAAGTGAAAATATAATGCTTGCTGAATGACCATATGTTTCTTTGCAACTATACCAATGAATATTATCTAGCATTTGATGAGCTTACCCTAACCAACACATGGTTTGAGAATTTGCTAAACTGTGAACAACTCTACCTCTTATTATTTGAGATAAGCAAAAAGATAAGTAATAGCTATGACACACACACACACACCTATCTTGTAAGGTGCTTTGTAATTATTTATTACTTGCTGAAAAGCTCAAGTGGGCAAAGGGAAGAACAAAGTAGTCCTGTGAACATCTAAACCTTATTAAAGTCTCATCTTCTTTTAAAGTCCAGGAAGACACATGAGTTACCAGAGGAATTCCCTTTTCTCTGTCAGTCTTATACAGATATTTGAACATAACTGCTGAAGTAAATTAAATGGGACTTCCTAAATGGCCATATGGTACCGTGCAGGTGGAGGGAGGCAGAGGAGCAGACACTGCTGCTATTAGCTAGCAGATATTATTAGGGTTAGGTATAAATATCAATATCTGAGATACAGGTGATATATTCTAGCAATTAGAGCCTTATTTTACTGGAGAATTATATTTTTAAAAATGTAATATGCTATTTTTGATGTGAACATTGTAAAATAAAGGGAATGTTAATTTTTTAAAAATTTATTGTTATTCAGTTACAGTTGTCTGCATTTTCTCCCCATCCCTCTACCCCACCCCAGCCAAACCCACCTCCCTCCTCTGCCTCCACCCTCCCCCTTGATTTTGTCCATGTGTCCTTTATAGTAGTTCCTGTAAACCCCTGTCCCCACTATCCCCTCCCCCCCCGGCTATTGTTAGATTGTTCTTAACTTCAATGTCTCTGGTTATATTTTGTTTGCTTTTTTCTTTTGTTGATTATGTGAACGTTAATTTTTAAAAAAGGAAAATAAGCAGATGAGAAATCAAGTTGGGAAAAATTATCCCCTTAAAAAATATACCAGTGATTACCTGGCTGGATGGTATAGTAAATGACAAAAAATGGCCACAATTTATTTTTCCATCTCTATATGTATATCCTTTGCAATGAGTTTGCCATTCTTCCCAACAGGATGTGGGATCTATTTCCAACCACTTGAATCTAGGATACTGTTGTGACCTTCTTTAACTAATAAAGTATAAACCAAGTCAAGTCATGGGAGTTCCAAGTCTTGGACTCCATAGGCCTTGCAGCTTCTGTTCTCACTCTCTTGTAGCAGTGTGGAAAGGAGCCCAGTCTAGGCCACTGAAGAATGAAAGGCAGTTGGGGCAGATATGATGCATCTCAGCTGAGGCCCTGTAGACCAGGCCACTGACAGCTAACACTGACCGCCAGATGTGCCACTGTTACCCTCTTTGACAGCTGCTGGACAACTGTAGCTGCATGAGCGATCCTCAGAAAGAACAGCATGAAAACCATCGAAGCCAAATTGTTGATTTATGAGCAAATAAAATAGTTGTTGTTTTGTCATTAAAAATTTGAAGGTAGATCATTATACTGCAGTAAATAACTAATACATGTGGTTTTCAAAGCTGTTAAAATGAAATTAAAATTAAGGAACTACAGAGTTTCAAAATGAAGCAAAAAAGGAAAAACACACAAAACACTTCTGTTGTTTCTAACCAATCAATGGCTACGTGATGTAGAATATTTAAAAAATTTATAATTAAAGTAGAGAATTCTTGGCTTTCCATGCAGATATGATTGGTTTTGCTGGATTTGTGTTAACTGACCAATAAAAACATACAAGATAAATTACAATACATGGTTTGTTTCAATACCTAGAAAGTATTTGGGAAACACATTTTAAGAAAATAAAATACATCAGATTTATTATGCTCATGAGAATAGTTTTAAGTATTATACTGGGGAGAAGGTATCTACTAATGAGCAACCCCAAAGGTGTCTCCCTTACTGAGCGAGGCCCATTCTCCAGGGCCTGAGCATAGGAGTCCACAGACATTTGTGGAACTCTGCCCGTGGTCACTCCACCGGGGTGAAACAAGATCAGTGTGCATCTCATTTCCTGTTGATTTCCCTCATTTCGTCCTCTCTTCTGCTCCACTTCTTCTTTCTACTATTGGTCACTGTGATGGCTTTTTCATGTGTCTGCCTGCCTAAGTTGAATCACATTTCCTAAATACCCTTTGTTGTACATTTCAGAGCAACACAAAAGATTCCGTGAGGTTTGAAGAATGGAAATAGAGCAGTGCCATTTTGTAACTCGCACACATTGTTGCTGATCTGCTGATTGACCTTGTTGGTGTAAAGTAGTACCTGGGTCTGCAACTGCTCTGCCTTCTTCTGGTTCCTCCTGGGCCAGGTGGCTCTGTGACAAAGGGTCCTTGCAGGATACCGTTGAAACCAAGATCAGAAGCAAGGATGCAAGTTTCAGTTCATTGTTACGGGGTTTCTGCTCACACTTGTGGACATCAGCCTACTTGTGATCTCCCTGGCTGCCTGCCTGGCCTGTATACTTCAAGCTCCACAGGAGATGCAGAGGCAGTCCTGAAGAGACTGCTTAACCAGCCCCACAACTGCATAAGCTACATCCCTGTTACAAATCCACTGGTTCCATTTCTCTGGTACGGTCACTGTTTTGATCACAATGATGCCGACAAAGTTATCTCCAGTCACCTGACTGGTATATCCTCCATATCTATGGAGAAAAGTCAAAGAGCCCCCAAGAAGCTATAGAAATGGCTTAGGAATTTAGATGTGACAGATAATGCGAATGATGATGATGATAATGGGAAGACAACACATGTATAGCCCATACTGTGTAGAAGTTACCAAAGCTGAGACTCATTTTATTCTACCAATAATCCTATGAGACAGGAAGATTTCATCTTCCTCTGTTTTGAGACACGGAGATTAAATAACTTGCTAATAAGTGTAAAAGTCAAGAATTAAACTCAGTCATTCCAATTCCAGAATCAATGTATTGTGTGCTCTTACATACTATTCTATGGCTTCAAAGCAGCCTCTATCTAATGGTTTCCATCCTTTGATTACCTCACCTTTTAGCAGTATTTCAGAATGGAAAGCTAGTCCATGATAGCACATCAGGAAACTTCAGTTCTGGTCCTGATTTCACCACCAACTGGGTGTGTAGTCTGGTCAGGCCATGCTAAAAATGTCCTTATTTGTAAAATGATCTCAATGTTCTTTTCCAGCTTTAAAAAGTTCACAGTTCCATAGTGTTAAAGTTCTGAGAATGAAGTATAAGATCTTTGAAGGAAAGCTTCTATCTCTAATAAAATCAGGTAATAAAACCTGCAATTGTGTATTTGACGTCATTGCATTTTCTTGCCAGCATCACCAAAGTAAAAAATTCCTCTGTAACTCCCTGATTACACAGGCGATTTTTATCCTTTCCCTGTAAGAGGACCCTATAAATCACACACACACACAGGGCTGTGAGGGTCCACAGAATAAATGTCACACTTGCTCTATAAACTGATTGACAAACACTGTGACCGAAAGTCACGCTACATTTGGTGATGCTTTTAAGTGGAGTTGATTTTATTAATCATAAAAACATCTGGAGACATTTGAAAAACAATAGTGCACATTCATTCTACAGGAAAAACTTTATGGGGTTATTGATCTATGGAATTTTTTCAATTTCCTTTTCATTTCTTCCTCTGCACACACTAGACAGGGAAACTTTGGTGAGCTCCCAGATTATCACCTACTTTAATTTATTCAACATATTTTACAAATGTAACTATTTCCATGAAATATATCTCAAAATCAAAAGGACAGTTTTATATGCCACAGCTTTATTCTCTTTAGACTTACTGCCTATTTTCGTTGTTTGTTTTGCTGTTCTTATATGTGTAGATCTTTCGTAAGTATTAAAAAAGATTCTGATCAGGAGTGTCACTTCCTCCTCTTTTTGTTTTTGTCTTCACCATCTTTTAGCAAAAGTTTTTCCAAGAGTTAAAAAACCAAGAAGCAGGAATCAATTTAGAGACGGGAAAATAATACGGGGTATAAAAGCGACTCAAATAATTGGATAATTGGTCCAAGAAGTATAGAGCTGGCCACTTTTACAGGACAGGGCAGAGTGCAAATCAGTAGCCTTCAGAATTCGTTCAAGCCTGTACTGAGCTAATGGGTATAAAGTAAAATGGAACTACTGGCACTCATCAGAAAGGTTAAGGTGACATTGCCCTTGGAAATGTAGCAATAGCTAAACAGAAGGTGGACATCATAGGAGCAACAGCTGTGCTACTTGTTTTTCTTGCATCTAAGCCTGTGTCAGGAAGGGGCTTCCTCTTCTCTGAAGGGAAGAGGTATGCTACCATGCACATAGTATGACACTCCTGGTACACGTCTTAGAACCCACTGCTTACAGGACACACAGTAAAAGAGGAGGTCATGCCACACATGCCTGCGAAGTTGCCATAACTCATTCTCAGCTTCCTGCTAGGGGCACTGTGATGGGGTAATGAAAGGGGTGGGGAGAAGATTAAAGGTTTCCAGGTATAGCTCAATACCACCACTTCAGGAAAATCTTCCTCTAATTCTACCCCTCAACCACTAGCTGAATCACCCTCACTTCTTTATTTTGCATCCCTGTACTG
Organism: Desmodus rotundus; assembly: GCF_022682495.2. Classification (NCBI taxonomy): domain Eukaryota; kingdom Metazoa; phylum Chordata; class Mammalia; order Chiroptera; family Phyllostomidae; genus Desmodus; species Desmodus rotundus. Next base: position 124,341,088 of record NC_071388.1, read on the forward strand.
CTCTATAAATGTAGTGTACATCTCTCTCTCCCCTGTTAGACCATGATTGAGGGTGGAAACTGTGTCTCATTCATCAATTTGTTCTTAGTACCTAGCATGGAGCCTGGCATATGGGAAGTGCTCAGCAATGGGGAAATAGGGTTAAACAAATCCTGTCAGTTTACACAAAGTCAAAATTTGATACAGGGATGTAAATGGAAATTTTTCCTAGTATGTGTAACAATGATCAAATATTGTGTTTCTCTGAAATTGATAACTGCCTTTAGTAGCATCTAAAAAAAGGTAATAGTATTTATTCATTGGAAACATCACAAAAGGCCTTCAATATGACTATGACCCCAATTAAAATTCTTCAACCCAAAAGAAATAACTTTGATATGATCAAAATGTTGAGTTGCTTTTTTTTTTTGCACCATAATTTAAAGACAGACGGATGGTATTAAGGATTTACATATACATATAGAATCTAACCTCACTGTAATGATTGTACCTAGAAGCCAGGGAATTTTGAATCTCAAATATCTTTTCAGAAACAGAAGTATTTTCAGAGGAGAAACAATAATAAAAAGCTACAACAATAGCTCTAATTTAACTGGAGACATACATTGCACCATCCCCAAAGAGTAGGATAAATTGTTGAGAACATAAGCAAATTGCCTATTCATTTGGCATATTAGGAAGAAAGGGGTGCTTTTGCTTAGTGGAATCTGCTCTCTTCTCTACAATATCTTGCTTTTGAGATCTTTGAAATTGCTGTTTCACATATAGGATACTGAGATTTGCTCTAATCTTAACTATTGATTAAGACAAGTCATTATAACTTTAAGTATAATTAGTTGGCCAAGTAACGAATCTTGTTCTTGGGACCAACATCTACATTATAACAGAAAATAGACACACATATAGCCAATTAGTTTCTTCTGGCAATGGCATGCAGAAACTATGTAAAGTAATAGATAATTAAATATAGAAACAATCACTACGTGGAAAAGTTGTTCTTTAAAAAGTTAAACAATGACCTCAAACTAAAACTGAACTTTAGGAATGAAAGTTAAAGAAAAAACATCTTTTAAATCAATTTATTTTACCTCATTCATTAAAGCATGTACTTTCATTGTACATTTATTAAAGACCTATTTAGTGTCAGACAAGAGTTACGATTTCTAACACCCACAAAGAATCACAGAAGATATATAATATAATAAGCTATCTCTAAGGTCCTCTCTGATCTATTCTAGTATGGAGAACGCTGTGGCTGTCTACAAAACATCCATTTCATCTCCTCTTTGTAAATATATGGCAGTTATAAGATCAACTTTTCAGGGCTAGGCACCCTAATTTGTGTTATCTAATTAGTGTTGCATCATCTCTCTTGTCATAGTGCTTGGTCAGCATATCCCAGGAACAAACCAGTCCATACATGGCTGTTCTCTGGCCACAGGAAAGTTCAGGAAAAAGTATATAATTGATTTTATGTCCAGGAAGTGGAGGCTCCCTGGAAATTTTTCTAGAAGATGGTTTTATATTTTTCAGGGATTCCTGTGAAAAATATTTTGGGTGATATAGTGAGTGGATATAAAGCTTAAGTCTACTGCAACCATTTATCCACATTGAGGGAAGCCAACTTAGAATGATGTAACACATGAAGAGCAAACGCAACAAAAGTAAATAGGAATATGGAGCCTGAGCTTTCATCAAGTTGGGGCAGAAGCTCAACCTATTTCTGGACTCCTCTCAAACTTATGGCAGCTTGAACTGAGTTTTCTATTACTTGCAGCTGAGTGCATTCTATTTTTCTTAATCCTTTACCTGGAGATGTTTTCAATTTTTTTATGAGAGAGAGGGAAAAAGTAAGAAACATCAAGATGAGAGAGAAACATCGATTGCTTGCCTCCCATACATGTCCTGACTGGGGATTAAACCCACAACCTATGTAAGTGCCCCAACCAGTAATAGAACCAGCAATGTTTTGGTGTATGGGATGATGCTCCAACCAAATGAGACACCTGACCAGGGCAAGTGCATTCTAATTTTTATAACTATAATAGGAACTGTGGTATCAGAGCTGATTTCTGAAAAGGGAATATGATTTTTTAAAATAATTTTAATTTTTATTGTTATTCAATTACAGTTGTGTGCCTTTTCTCCCCATCCCTCCACCCACCCCAGTTGAACCACCCTCCCTCCCCCACCTCCACCCACCCCCTTGATTTTGTCCATGTGTCCTTTATAGTAGTTCCTGTAATCCCCTTTCCTCACTGTCCCCTCTCCACTCCCCCCTGCCCATTGTTAGATTTTTCTTAACTTCAATGTCTCTGGTTATATTTTGTTTGCTTTTTTCTTCTGTTGATTATGTTTCAGTTAAAGGTGAGATCATATGGTATTTGTCCCTCACCGTCTGGTTTATTTCACTTAGCATAATGCTCTCCAGAGGGAATATGATTTTAACAAGTGCATACAAGAGCTGAAAGTTTGGAGATTCCTCTCCATGGTCAGAAAATTGTAGGAACAAAAGCAAACAGGTGTGAAAACACACATTCAGGAGAAAGCACGAGAGGAAAGGCAAAAGGCAAAGCCAAAAGGCTGATCAGTATAGTGATCCTTCTGGAATGCTACCTCTGGTGGCAGATGGCATTTGGACCAGAAGAGAAAAAGCTAAATACATATGGCTGTTATTTACAGTAATCTGAAAAAGATATAATCAAGGCCCTTATTTGCACATTGGCAAGGAAAATAGAGATGAGAGGATGAGTTCAAAGACTATGTCAGTGGCAGAATGCACATCAGTTGGTATCATAATCTATGAGAGGAAAAGAGTGAAAAAAGGACTGGGAGGTTTTCCTCTTGAGACATTTGGTAAAGGCTAATGCCTTACCATTCACCAGAAATAAGAATTCACGCAGAAGAGTAAGTTAAGTCACCTTTAATCATTTTGGGAATATGTTTTATATAATTTTTTAGGAAGACATTTAAAAAATAACCAAAATGCACAGTAACAGGAAGTTATTATGGTACATTTGCTGATTAAGTAAAATACCATAAAATGAGTTATTAATGTGTTCTTGTGGGTGGTGCACTTGATTGATACCATTTCCATGCCAGACACATCCCCACAATAAAGGCCCCCCACTCTGTGTGGCTGCAGCAGGGTGGTGGGTTACATGTCAATTTTAGCATCATCTCTGTTCACTACTCACAGATCCCGTGGCACCCTACAGTTAATAACTATTATATAAGAGAATGCCACAAAAAGTGCTTCAGACTTGGGGGAAAAATAAATGAAAGAAGCACTATTTTGATGTCATCCCAGTTTTAAAAATTAAGATATATACACACAGAAAAAAAAGATATACATCAATATGTTTATACTCATTAACTATGGGTGTAAGATCTGGAGTATTTTTTATTGTTTTCTAAATTTTACTTATAAATTACAGGTGGCATTCAACATTATTTCATACTAGTTTAAGGAGCATATCATAGTAGTTGGACAACTAACTACATAATTTATAAAGTGATCCCCCTGATAATTCAAGTATCAATTTGTCATCATATATAGTTAGTACAATATTATTGAATATATTTTGTATGCTATATTTACATCCTGATAACTGTTTTGTAACTACCAACTTGTACTTCATAATTCCTTCAGCTTTTTCATTCAGCACCCCTACTAACCTCCTATTTGGCACCCATCACTTTGTTCTCTGTATCTATGACTCTGTTTCCCTTTTGTTTGTTCATTTATTTTTTTCTTTAGACTCCACATATAAGTAAAATTATATGGCATTTGTATTTCTCTATCTGACTTATTTCATTTAGCATAATGCCTTGTAGCTCCATCCATGTTGTTACAAATGTTAAGATTTCATCATTTTGGGATGTGTGAGTTCCGGCCAAGATGGAGATGTAGGTAGAAACCATTAGCTTCCTCATATAACCAAAAGGAGAATAACAACCAATCTAAAATCAATAACCAACCAGAAGTGCCAGAAAATCTAACTTCATGGAACCCTGACAACCAAGAAATTAAAGAAAAAGTCAACCAAAACAACCAGACCAGTAAGAACCTGCAGCAAGGTGGCAGACCATGCAGGTGGGGCTGGCTGAAGGTGAAACTGAGACTCAGAGCTGGCTGTGGACTACAGTGGGGGTTGCCTCAGTGGGAGACACTCCCAGTCTCACACAAGAGTTCACTGACAAGTGGGCTAGAGCCAAGCAGGTGAGCCATATTTTTCCCTCTCTGGCCCCTTCCTCACAGGCACTGCCACAGCATAGCAAGGAGGGTTGCCCTGCCCAGGTGAATACCTAAGGCCCCACCACATTACAACTTAAAAAGTGCACTGAGACAAAGAAATATGGCCGAAATGAAGAACAGAGCAAAGCTTCAGAAAGAGAGCTAAGCAATGAGGAAATAGCCAACCTATCAGATGGAGAATTTAAAGCCCTGATAATCAAAATGCTCACAGAACTGACTGAGCTTGGTCGAAAAATGAAAGAACAAATGAAAGATACCCAAAATGAAATAAAGCAAAATATTCAGGGAACCAACAGTGACAGGAAGGAAACCAGGACTCAAAGCAATGAGTTGGAACAAAAGGGAAAAATAAACATCCCACTGGAACAGAATGAAGAAACAAGACTTCAAAAAAAAAAAAAAAAAGAAATGAGGAGAGGCTTAGGAACCTCTGGGACAGCCTGAAATGTTCCAATATCCAAATTATAGGGGTGCCAGAAGGAGAAGAACAGCAAGAAATTAAAAACTTATTTGAACAAATAATGAAGGAAAACTTACCCAATCTGGTGAAGGAAATAGACTTCCAGGAAGTCCAGGAAGCCCAGAGAGTCCTAAAGAAGTTGAACCCAAAGAAGAACACACCAAGACACATCTTTAATCTTGAGTTAAGTTACTCAAGATTAAAGATAAAGAGAGAATCCTAAAAGCATCAAGAGAAAAGGAGACAGTTACCTACAAAGGAGTTCCCATAAGATTATCAGCTGATTTCTCAAAAGAAACCTTGCAGGTAAGAAGGGGCTGGAAAGAAGTATTTGAAATCATGAAAGGCAAGGACCTACATCCAAGATTACTCTTTCCAGCAAAGCTTTCATTTAGAATGAAGGACAGATAAAGTGATTCCCAGATAAGGTCAAGTTAAAGGAGTTCATCATCCCCAAGTCATTATTATATGACATGTTAAAGGGACTTATCTAAGAAAAAGAAGGTAAAAAAATATGAACAATAAAATGGCAACAAACTCACAACTATCAAAAAATGAACTTAAAGGAAAAGAAAAACAATGAAAACAAAAACTAAGCAAACAACTAGAACAGGAACAGAATCAGAGAAATGGACATCACATGGAGGGATTTCAGTGGGGAGGGAGAAGGGAAGAATAGGGGGGGAAAGGTACAGGGAAGAAGAAGCACAATTAGTAGGCATAAAATAGATGGGGAGAGATAAAACATGGTACAGGAAACAGAGAACTCAAAGAACTTATATGTACAACCTATGGACATGAACTAAGGGGGGGAATGCTGGAGGGCTGGGGGTTACAGGGTGGGGGGGTAAAGGGAGAAAGATTGGGAAAACTAATACCATAATCAATAAAAAAATACTTTTAAAAAGATCCTTTTTATGGCTGAGTAGTATTCCACTTTATATATGTACCAATTCTTCTTTATCCAATAGTCTACTGATGGGAACTTGAATTGCTCCAAGTATCTTGGCTGTTGTAAATAATGCTGCAGTGAACATAGAGGTGCATATATCTTTTTAAATTACCGTCTTGGGTTTTGTTGGATATATACCCAGAAGTGAAATTGCTGGGTCTTTAGGTAGTTCTATTTATTTTATTTTTTAAAATTATATTTTATTATGCTATTACAATTGTCCCAATTTTCCCCCCATTGCCCCCCTCCACCCAACACCCCACACTCCCTTAGGCAATACCCATACCTTTGTTCATGTCTATTAATCATGGGGATGAGTTCTTTGGCTACTCCACTTCCTATACTGTAATTTATATCCCTATGGCTATTCTGTAACTACCAATTTGTACTTCTTAACCCCTTACCTCTTCACCCATCCACCCAGACCCCCTCCTATTTTTTGAGGAACCTCCATATCGTTCTCTGAATTGCATCCCCACCAACAGATTACAAGGGTTCCCTTTTCTCCACATCCTCTCCATACTTGCTGTTTGTTGATTTATTGATGATAGTTATTCTGACAGGTGTGAGGTGATATCTCATTATGGTTTTTATTGGCATATCTCTGATGATTAGTGATATTGACCATCTTTTCATATATCTCTTGGCCATCTGTATGGCTTCTTCAGAGAAGTGTCTATTCAGGTCTTCTGCCCATTTTTAAATTGGATTGTTTGTTTTTTGGGGGGTTCTAAGTTGTATGAATTCTTTATAAATTTTGAATATTAACCCCTTATCAGATGTATCATTGGTAAATACCTTCTCCCATTCAGTAGGTTGTCTTTTCATTTTGTTGATGGTTTTCTTTACAATACAAAAAGTTTTAAATTTGATGTGGTGTCATCTGTTTATTTTTTCTTTTGTTTTCCTTGCCTGAGGAGTTATATCAGAAAAAATATTGTTAAAATAAATGTCAGAGAGTTTAATGCCTATGATTTCTTCTAGGACTTTTATAGTTTTGGATCTTACATTTAAGTCTTCAATCTACTTTGAGTTTATTCTTGTATATGATATATGAAGGTGGTCTAGTTTCACTTTTTGGCATGTATCTGTCCAATTTTCCCAGTGCCATTTATTAAACATATTGTCTTTACCCCATTGTATGCTACTGCACTCTTTGTCATATGTTCATTGACCATATAGGCACAGGGTTATTTCTGGGCTATCTCTTCTGTTCCATTGATCTCTGTGTCTGTTTGTGGGCCAGTGCCAGGCTGTTTTGATTACAATTAAAATATAATATAGTTTTGTGTCAGGTAGCATGAAACTCCAACTTTGTTCTTTTTCAAGATTGCTGTGGCTATTCAGGCTCTTTTGTGGTTGTATATAAATTTTTGGACTATTTGTTCTAGTTCTGTGGAAAACACCATCAGTATTTTCATAAGGATTGTATTGAATCTATAGATTGCTTTGGGTAGTATGGACATTTTAAGGAAGTTAATTCTTTCTATCCATGAGCATGGTATATGCTTCCATTTTTTGTATCTTTTTCAATGCTTATAATTTTCTGAGTACAGTTCTTTTACCTCCTTGCCTAAATCTATTTCTAGTTACTTTGTTTTTTGATACAATTGTAAATAGTATTTTTTCTTAATTTCTCTTTCTGATAGTTCTGAAGTATTTTTTCTTTGACTTATAGTTTCTGTTTTCTTTTCCTAAAATGCATGTACCAATTATATAATTTAAAAGGACATTGCCTATGTTGGGTTTCCCCAAAGCAGGTAATGGCATGCAGGTTTCTGTGAAAGTGATATATTAGGAAGAGTTCTTAGGAGAAACCAGTAGGTGAGTAGGGAAGTGGGAATAATCAAGAAAGAAGGACAAGCAGGGGTGTACTACTAGACATCATCCATTTGGGGGTAATGAGGTCAAGCCCTCAAAGTCAAAGGAACTGGAGACATTATTATCCCTCCTCCTGACCTTTACTGTTTAATGACTTCTCCCAGTGGAAGGGCAAATGGTTCTCCTTGCAGGTTGGAAAACTTGGACACAGCTGCTGGCTATTAAGAGCATAAAGGAATATGGCAAAGGGACTTGAGGGAATGCACATGGAAGGCTGACCAAATCTGCTAGAGATACTCATAATACAAAGTCTTTACTCTTTTATTTAGAAAATATGAAAAGCTTCATCTTATGACTATGTTCATTTTTATTAAAATGTTCACTTGTTATTTAGAGGGCTAAATAATAATGTATTGTTAGCTTAGCATTTGTTACTGTAAAGGGAAACTTCAACTGAAAAGTTTGCATTCTAAAATGAGTATGTTAGAAATTAGGCCCTGGGGACACCAAATACTGATTGCTGTTTGTTGTTCAAGAGCCAAGAGGACTGAAGTTTGGGGAGAGAAATCTCCCTTTCTGACAGCAATGTGCCAGACTATTAAGAATCTTTGCAAAAATCAATGGTGGTCTGAATTATTCAATTTGTGTAGAACAGCTAGAGTGGAATGTAAACAATTTGGCTTTCACCAATAGATTCGGGGCTGGCATCTATTATGAATTTCCAAACTGAATACTCCCAAAGGAGGAAGAGAGGGAGAGAGAATGTCAGATTTGAGATAATTAGTCAACCAAGTTGGCCCCTGCACAAACTCCAATGCTTTTCTATGTTTGCTAACACAAAGAGCAGACCCACTGGCACATCACATGTTGGTAAGACCCTTGGTTCTTTGCTATGTTCAACACAGACTAGAATAGGCTATTTTATCACTTGAGCTTTACAACTCTTCTTTTTTCAGTAAGTGGACTATATACTAAACATTTAGAAAAGCTTCTCCTTCTCCAATACCAAAAAGCCCAATCATAGGTCTATGTAGGTTGTTGCCAAGGTGGCATAATTTAAGGTATACTGAGAAAATCCTGTTTATCCCCAAATAACTCCTCTCCACTGACCTCTCAGCCATGAAAAATTTATTAAGACTGGACATTTCAGGAGTCAGAGGCAACCATGGAAAACAAAGATGCATGGGATTACTCAGGGATTCTTACCCAAGGCTGATGGGACTTACGAACAGGCTTCAGGAGTTCTGGGATCCCATAAAATTATTGGAGAAATATGCAAGTATACACAAGAGTGCATTTTCAGCTAAAATAATCCAGGGCTTTCATTTTGTTTTCAAAGTAATCCATGCCCCATGAAGAGAGAAGGAGCTCAGGAATAAGTCAGGAGAACTGTGTTCTCTGTGCCTGATGGGCTCCTAACCAGCCAGGTGACTTCACAGTGAGACTTTTTCTTCCTCAGCTTAAGATTTGAAAATTTCTGAGGATCCTGCCTGGTTAAAGTTTCAGTGTATACAAACATCTATACAGAATCTATATGGAATCTATACAAAATATATTCTGTATATGTGTATATAGGGAAAAATATATATATGCATATATATATTTTTTTTTCTGCAGAGGCAAATGGCTCTCCCTTTCAAAGATTGCTGAGGGGAATACCAAATGTTTCTTTTGTATCTGCTTGTTATGAATTCCTCTTACAACCAAGGGAATAGTGATAAATTAAAACATCATTACTGGGAAAAAGTAGAGAGAAGGGAAGGGAAGGGGAAAAAGAAAGATGGTGGGAAGAAGGGAGGGGAGGTGAGGAGGGGCAGGGTGGGGAGAGGGAGAAATGGCTTTCACTGATAAAAGTGTGTCTGTGGAAAAGTTGAACAGAACTGTTACAAGGTGGTTGTAGGATCTGAACCTTGTCCTTATGCCCTCTCATCTCCTCCAAGTATAGCTATAGTATTCACATTTTTGAAAGTTCGTTTTTAAAAGGTTTTCAATGAAACTAGAGAAGGAGGCAGGGGAATTACATTCACATGTATATTCTCCTTTATTTTTACACTTCAAATCATCAAATCATCATGTCCTGCAATGTGGGACAAAATACAATAAGGGAAGGATTTTTACAAGCTTCTTCATTTGCTTAATAGTGACGATGTGGAAAAATGACCTTTAAAAAACCCTTAAACATGTAACTTTTGATCCTAATTCTTCTCCCCACAGCTAAATGTATTAAAACTAAACACATCTTGACATCATAAATTAGCACAGCTGAGAGGGCAGTCCACCGTAATTAGAAGCCTGGGCTAGGCATTCTACAAAATAGATAACCACTACTATTATAATGCAGTTTATTGAAAATTTTATTGAGTCTCACTCATGCATAAGTAATAGAACTGCCACTTATGAATTAAACTTTGATAAGGAAATTCAAAATCTCAGCAACTTCAGCAATCTTTGCAGACTGAAACCAGCCTTCTTTCCTTGGTAGATGTGTTTCCCTCATTAATGGAGAGGAAGATAACACAAGGGATAGGGGCAGGAAAATCTCTTCAGTTTTTCTTTGGTTTCTTGACTGCTCACTTATCACTCATCACCCCTATTGATTATCGACATGAAATAATTCTATTTTTGTAAGTGCTGTACTGGCCCATTTTTACTACTATGCACCAGATGTGCTAGGCCTAATCTCATAGGGTTACTTATGGGGAGAAACCAAAGGGGACTGAGACAGACAGTCTCTGAGACAGAGCCTATATTCCCGTCACCCTCAGGACTCTGAAAGTGTTCGACCATAGCTGCGCTACTGGACTTTCATGAACATATCAAATAGAAATGCCTGGATTTCTGATCTGTAAATGCAGGCTAACTCTCATCTGTTAGGAACAGAAGGCGAAGTAGCAACAAAGTAACTGGAAAATTAGCAACAATCTGAGTGTCTAACAGCAGAGTAATATGGTGACATATCATTGACAGGGTATTATTATTCAGCCATTACAATGGCAGTTATAAAAAGAATGTATGACTATGGTAGGTTCTTATGCTTAAATGTTAAATATTGAAAAGTAAGTAGTAAAATTTTGCATATTCTTCTGCAAGGATCTGAGTCTGTAATCATGCCACATGATTATAATTAAGGAAAATGTAAAGAAAAAAATACTGTAAGCAAAAACCAAAATGCTAGCATACCATGGGGGGAGAACAGTTAAAATTGAGTGATTTTTAATTCTTCTTTTTCATTTATTTTTACTTTTAATAGTTAATTTTTGTAGTATTTCTCCATTACCATGTATCCCCCTTATAGCTTTTTCCACCTCCACCCCAGCCTCCAGTCAGCACACCATTGTCTGTGTCCATGTTTATAATTACATTACAAACTACAATATACGTATAATGAAATTGCTTTTATACTAAGTAGATTAATAATGAAGATGAACACAACTTTAATATCACTTAAATTCGTGTATAAATTAAAGTTTTAAAATATTTCTCCTACTCCAACTTGACTCTTCAATGAAGGCAAAGGCAAAAAACCAAAAACTCGGGTGTCAGATCTGAAAGTTAGTAAAATTTGGTAAAGCCCCAAAGTCAGGCGCAGAGCACATCCTCAAAAATAAGCTTGCTAGTATCCAATCTAGCATTCCTTCCCCCCAAATCAGATGGCTCTTTCTAGCATAAAAACAAGTTCATCTATTAGAGAATATACTTAGGGAAATAACCTTTTTCAATTGGCTTTGAGTACAGTGTTTCTGCTGTTTTTACCTGCCTAGCACCATTCTGCCATCCTCTGGCATCTTGCTCTGATTTTCCTTTGGTCGATAACTCCTTACTCATTCATGGTCCATATAGTTTTAGGGACAGCTGACCCTACCTCCCCAGTCCATGGTTATGCAATGGCTCATGCTGGGCAATCCCCAGTAGTCAAATGGGCTCCAAACTTCCCCAGTTTGAGTAATCCCTGAGACAGTAGCTGGAATGACATTCCATCCACTGGGGTTGCTAGGCCCGTACCACAGAGACCTGCCACTGCAGACGATACTTACTACTACCATTTGTCAGATCCTGAGAATGAAATAACCCAAAAAGCAGCACAGCTGAGAATACAGTGAGATGACTCCTGGTGACACTGTCCGAAACCTGGACCCACCAACGCCTGAGACTTACTACCTATCACTGCACCTTTCATTCACTGAGTCGGTGAATTCTGTTATCTCCTTGCACTAATTTGAACTTCTTGTTGTTGTTGTTACCTGCAACCAGGAACGCCCTGACTCACGTTTCTGACATTACTCAGCAAAATGTACACAAACATTTCTGATTAAACAAATGATTATTGATTAAAGAAACCATTGCCATTTTGTGATCATTGTCTGTGATCATTGACCACTATTGTAATCCATTATAATCTTCCTCCTTTGGGCAAGCATATTGGAGCATCCTATAAGATTCTAACTAAAGAGGCAAATATCAATTCAAACAGTTGTAACAACTTGATTTATTTCACATGGATATGTTATAGTCCCCTGCTAATTTGGAAGCAAACAATTTGCCTTAGATATGCTTACTCGCATTTGGCAATCTGAATATATAATGGTGTTTAAAAATAGGTTTCAATAAACAAATATTAGCTGATAAAGCAGAAAAGAAAAATGCTTAATTAGTCATCATTTTCAATCTGAATTCAGACTTTTCAATAGATATGAAACTGGCCCTGACTTGCGTGGCTCAGTGGATTGAGCACAGGCTGCGAACCCAAAGGTGGTCAGTTCAATTCCCAGTCAGGGCACATGCCTGAGTTGTGGGCCAGGTCCCCAGTGTGGGGTGCTCGAGAGGCAACCACACATTGATGTTTCTCTCCCTCTCTCTCTTTCTCTCTCTCCATCTGTCTATAAATAAATCTTAAAAAAAAAAGAAACCTGAAAACATTTTTATTAGAGGTCATTCAATCTAATAACTTAGATCAGTGACTCTCAAACTTCCCCTTGCATCAGAATCACCCAGCAGTCCTGTTAAACAGACCATCCCCGCCCACACTCCCCAGGGCTTCTGATTCAGTGGGTCTGAGGTGAGGACTGAGACTTTCCATTTCTAACAAGTTCCCAGGTGATGCTGATGCTGTGGGTCCACCATTTAAAATCATTTATTTAAATTTAAAAAATGTTTTGCATTTTGGTGTTATTGTTGGTATTTATTTGGTATCTCTGATTACCAAGAGCCCACATTTTCTGAAATCCAGGAATATTTTAGGTCTGAAAATTCTGGACATAAAGATAATAAAGTGTCTTAAAGGTGGATGGGAAATAACAGAGTTTAAAGTAATGTGGACAAAAGCTTGGTTAAAATAATTCATTAGGGAAACCAATCAACCTTAATTTCCAATAGATGACATGACCAGTCAGGGATTCTGCTACATCAAGCAAAATCAGACTTACATGCTGCCCTGCTGCATTTATTAGCAAAGTTCACCAGGCCAAAGTAATCAAGTATACACAAATTCCTAGGTGCCTTTCTACCTCTGCCTAAAAGGACTAAGTGGTTTCTGCTTGCCAATAAGTATGGGTACTCCTGAGGAAGAACAAGTAAAGAGTTCAGCAAACCTGGCTAAGCTGTGTTATCTTGAAGATGAGAATATAATTCAAAGACTCTGCTGATCTTCAGGTATGATGCCTTGCTATTTTGTAATAATTTGATAATACTAACCCATTTAATTGAAGTGAGAGGTTCTCAAACTTTACAATAGAAGGGTGTAATATTAGTCAGCCATTTGCAACAACATGGATGGACCTTGAGGACATCATGTTAAGTGAAGTAAGTCACACAGAGACAAATACAGTATGAGCTCCTTTATATGTATAATCCAAAACAAAATAAAACCAAACTCAGAGAGAGAGAGATCAGGTTTGTGGTTACCAGTGGTAAGGGGAATTGGATCAAGGTAGTCAAAAGTTACAAACTTCCAGTTATAAGATATGTAAATAGTCGGGATGCACTGTATAATATGATGAGTGTAGTTAACACTGCTATACTTATATATGAAAGAGAGAAGATCCTAAGAGTTCTCATCACAAGAAAAAAATTTTACTTTTTTCTTTTGTATCTATATGAGATGACGGATGGTAACTAAACTTACTGTGGTAATCATTTGAAGATATATATATGTAAGTCAAACTATCATGCAGTATACCTTGAACTTATCCAATGCTGTACATCAATTACATCTTGATAAAACTGGAAAAATAAGATAAAATAGGAAAGGCTCGGAACTGAATTTTAATAGTGTCAAAGCACAACATCCTACTGACTTACTCTGGACTTGCCCAAAGGAGTGGCTGTTCTCTCATAAACCATTCCATTGCCCCATCTTCCCTTAAGGCATAACCACTGATGAAAAAAGAATCTCTCATATTTTATCAACAAAGATTAGATCATAACAGAACTTCAGTATAAACTACATGTAAAATACCTTCTCTGAGTGGATATCAATATGCATATAGAGAGGAAGCACTTGAATGTTGTTCTCCCCAGACCCACACCCCTGAGAAAATCAGAGTCCTGGGAAAGAGGCTAACTGACAAGCCTTCCCACAGTCCCACTTAAAGCAGGGAACACTGGGGGGTGATTTGTCCCTCCTGTGGGAGTGAGGGTGGGAGGAGGAGGGGGAGATGATCTGAAGCCAACTACTTAACCTGGAAGAAAGACAGGACAGTTGACCATGTAGGACAAGAGAACTGGGCAATCAGCAGCAGCAATGAAATCACCTAAGGAGCAGAGAGGAGGATGTATAAGCACTTGGGGATGGATGGAGGTGATAGCCCATAATCTAGATTCCCCATGAAACATTAAGAGAGTGCAGCCCCCAGGGTTTTAACATTCATAATAGGTCACATTTCCTATAACCTGGGTGAAAAGAATTGCTTCAGTCTTACCTACAGGGAATGACCCTTACATTTCTGCTCTTCAGTTAAAAAGAAAACAGGAGTGTCTCTTACTGTGCCACATCCTACGCTAGCATTAAAAAATATTACTTGTTCATCTAATTCATTTGCATATGTATTACTACTCCCATTATACAGACAGGGAACTGAGGCTCGGAGTGTTTATGAACTTCCTCAAAGTTAGTGATAGGAACAGCACTGAACCCAGAAGCAAAGAGTTCAAGCTCTGCTCATTTCTGCCATGCTGACTCAGCATTTGAAACTTTTCAAAGTTCAGAAAAATCCAGAACCATAAAGGATAAGTTCTCTTTACTTCTCTAGCTAATAGGTAAAGGCAAGTTGCCTTTGTCAGGAAATTCATATTTATGTGTTTGTTGTCCCAAGAGATTTGCATTTTAACATGACTATTGGAGTGGGGGAAGGGAGCTAAAAATAGAGGAAATGAATGAAATGGGGAGTTACTGATAATGGCATAGTTACAGGGGAAGGACGGGGGCTGGACATGTGATTACCCACCAGCTTGTTTGATAATCAACTTCCAGGTCTGCTTCTGCTACAGGAGCTGGTGGAGAGCTAAGGTGGGTGACGTTCTAAGGTGTCCAGAGGAAAATAGGCAACTGATACCATTTCTAAAGCTGTCTTCAGGGAAACACCTGGATTTAATTAAGTGGTAATGAGTAATCACAATGTTTTGCTGGTCTTTGGAATTCATAATCACCCTGCAGGGCACAGTTGCCCTCAAGAAACCATCTGTCTTTCTGTGGGTGCTCACCAAACAGTCATTGCTTCCTGCCTCCCCAAAGCATCTCTTCTCTAATTTCTCTGTGTTGAATAGTCGACAAGTAAATAAAAACTGTAAAAACTGAGCTTTACTTCATCAATGCATCATCACCTTCAGAAATTCATATGAGGCCAAATCATCCCAAGATTTATTTTTGAAGTGAGAGTTATAAAGATTTGATCAAAATGCATGAGATAAATTAACAGGCATTTCCTACACACACAATAAAAAAAATCCAGTCTCACAGGATCCTTCTATCCAGAGGATCAGGATTGGTTTAAGTGGTTTCTTATTTGTTATATGCTTCATGAGACGTACCTTAAATTAAAGCAAATTAAGTATGCTATGACATATAAATCAAATGGGAGAACTATAAGAATTATAAACTTTCAGGTTGATTATATTGGCATTTGTTTGAAAAGTTCTTGTTCTGGGTGTTAAAAAAAGTAAAAAAGACAAACTATGGATTAGTTATTTTGCTTAAAAATCATTAAATGGCACTGCACAACAGTGGTGATTTAAAAATAAGATATGCTAATTTATACACTGATAGCAGAATAAATGAAAACTGAAAATGATGCAAAACAGGTTCTATCCTGGGCTTTGTCATTTCTTGGCTTATCAGTATTAATAATAAAGTGTAATTTTATAACAAAATGACTTCCTCAGCAGACAGAGCACAGTTCCCTGCAGCTGAAGAATAGAAACCAGATGAGCTCTGTGACTACTGTATACTGTTTTGCCACCACTTCAGCAGGGCCCCTGTTCTTGTTTCAAACGTTTGTGTTAATATGTAGAGTCTGCTGCCTGGGAGATTTGAATAAAGCCTACAATTCAACCCAGTGAGCTCTGTCCAGTAGGAATTCAAGGTGAAACTGTAACTCCCTGTCCTGGCATTCAAGGAGCCCACACTGTAGAGAGGGATGACAGGGATGACTTAGTTTCTTTGGGAAATTACATCCCAGATAAAGAAAATAAGGAAATGACAAAATCACATTCTGGGGGATATATAGAGTCCATTCCTTCACAAGTTTCAATTATTGCCTGCCCCAGGTTGCCAATGCAGAGTCTTGTGAGAATCACTTCTTATTCCCCAGGAAAGAGGATTAGTATGTACTCTCTGCTATGAAATTAGCCCCAGGGTAGAGATACACAAATGCACTACCAAAACTGAAATCACCCCAACCTGAGAGGCAGGGGAGCTTCCAAAGTCTTTCTCCAATTCCTTGGCAACCTGATAGGGGCCTCCTGAATGAACATGAAAGGGAGAGAATGGTGACAATTGTCTGCTGGCAGACTGTAATAACAACTTAGTTATTGCTATATCGCCAAAACAGATCCCCCTTCATTTCTTATTTTCTGTGGACACTTTGTTTGTACTTTTCTTGATGCAACAATGCAAGTGAGACTTCCAGAGAAGAGCGGGCCCCTTTATGAATGTCTGGTTCGGGGACTAATTTGTCTGAATGTAGGTTTGCAGCACAATGCAACTGATTCATCTTGGCAGGTTATGTGTAGGAGCGGCCGGAAGCGGGTGCCCAAAGAGCTGTAGAGAGAAGTTAAGGAGGCTGTTGCCTGCCAAGAGAGTGCAGGAGAATTGCTGTAAGGATTCCCCTGAAGCCCAGCACCCAGCAGCAGAGGGCATCGGCAAGCAGGCAGGCAGAGAGCCAGTGGCAGCTGACAGTCTCGTGGACCAGCCGTTGGAGAAAACATAAATTGGCTGCTTAGAGTAAAGGCTTGGGGACCTAATTTGAGTTGAAGAGATGGAGTAATAAATGGTGACAGGCTCTCCGGACACCCTCAAAAAAAGGTGGTGTGAGAAGAGACCCATCCTCCAACCCCTTCAGGCAAAGTCAAAGGTGAGAGGCATCATCAGTGACAAATGTTGGCCAACTGTAACCTGGCCTCCTGGAAGCCCTGGTTTTTGGAAGGACTGCAGACCCTAGGACAACATTTTACTCCTTCCACTCCCTGCTTTGGCAAGTGGGTAGTAATTCCTAGGCACAAATAAATCAAATCCAGAGCCTCAAACACTCAGAGATTAATACAAAGTGACTGGTTGATTTCATGATAAGTAATTTGTTATGTGGAAGGAAAGAAAAATGCAAATGGACTGAAAAGGCCTAGTATCTCATCTTAAAATCAACAAGAATCCAGAGAAATAGGAAAAAAGAAACATGGTGAAGAAGAGGGACAAGAGACCTTCCGCCACTCCTCATCTCCCTAGTGATGACAAGAGGCAAAGAAGCTGGTGAGCCAATGCATGACGAGGATTAGTGATGGAGAAAACAGCCCAGAAGTCTGGAAGCAAAATGTCTCAGTCCTCAGGTCAAGTCATCTGTGTACTCACTGAAAGAATGCCCCATCTCAGCTCCCCCTGGAGCCTGCATGCCTGCCTGCCTGCTGCCTGCCCGCCTGCGAATAAGTGGAGGAGAATGTGAGGGTGCTGGGGTAACAGGGGAGGAAGAAGCACAAAGAACTTACTTCTTTCTAGCACTTCGACAACTATCATTTTATAATGCGTGAGTATGGGATAAAAATGAAGTTTTAAACAGATCAAACTTTAATCCATTCACTACACACTTACTACTGGAAAGTACCTTACTAAAAATATTTTTGAAAAAGTTCTTTTTTGAAATTGTGAGCTCAGCTGCTTAAGAACCACATAAGATTATTAGATAGGTATGGTTTTATATTTTTCCCCAAATTGTATTACCAGTGAATTTACCAAATTTACACCTGGCTGGCATCAAGAGGTTGCAATATTGTATAATTGTTATAATATTGGTATTATATTCAATATATACTTACTAATCTATTATAATAATTAGAGGGTAATGTGCATGGTTCAGATGTTTTCCTGATGATCAGTGAGGCGCTCACCCCTTTCCAGTGAGACCCTCAGAATCATCTCTGGACATTGAGGAACAGACAAGGCCATAAAGCAGACCTGTGCTCCAAAGTTTAAATTCATCTCAGCAAATGCCCACTCACTGCTTTTAGGGGAGAAAATCTTTCTTTTTCTCTTTTTTAATCCTCACCCAAGGATATGTTTTCATTGATTTAGAGACAGAGAAAGGGAGGGTGAGTGAGAGAGAGAGAAAACATCTATTGGTTGTCCCTCTCCTGCGCCCTGACCAGGGATCAAACCCTCAATCTTTCAGTGTACAGGATGATGCTCTAGACAACCGAGCCACCCGGCCAAGGCTCTGCGTGTTTTATTTGTCTCTCTCTAACAGAACTAGACTGCAAGGAGATTTTCAGTTATTTGGATTTCTGAGAACCCATTTTATCATGTGGATTTAGGACTATTTGCCCATCATATGCTGTTGGCCTACAGTTGCTTCTCTTTTTAAGCTGGAGTTCCCTACAGAGCTACTTCCCCAAATTACTGCATACATGGGAGGCAGATTCCTCTAAATGAATTCATCATCACTTTGGTATTTTATGACATTATCAAAACCAGTTTGATTTTGGCCCTAGGCACATACAGAGCAAAAAACAATAATGATGTCACAGGAAATGGTGTTTTTCATGTTTCTAAGAAAACTCCTGTGGATTTGAGAAAATTAAAAGAAAATCCTCTGCTTTCAGAAAAAAAAATCCACACTAATAATATTCCTTGTTAATTTTTTTAAGTATTTCTTTTTTTCTTTGTTATGTTGAAATACTGTCCTTTCAAAACAAACAATAGGCACATTTCACAAGCTGTAACTACTTTTTAAAAATTTTTATTGTTATCCAATTACAGTTGTATGCCTTTTCTCCCCATCCCTCCACCCCACCCCAGCCGAACCCACCTCCCTCCCCCACCTCCACCCTCCCCCTTGATTTTGTCCATGTGTCTTTTATAGTAGTTCCTATAATCCCCTGTCCTCACTGTCCCCTCCCCACTCCCCTCTGGCTATTATTACATTGTTCTTAACTACAATGTCTCGGATTATATATTTTTTTATTTTTATATATATATTTTTTAAATATATTATATATTTTTTTCTTTTGTTGATTATATTCCAGTTAAAGGTGAAATCATATGGTATTTGTCCCTCACCACCTGGCTTATTTCACTTAGCATAATGTTCTCCAGTTCCATCCATGACATTGCAAAGGTATAACCTCCTTCTTTCTCTCAGCTGTGTAGAATTCCATTGTGTAAATGTACCATAGTTTTTGGATCCACTCCTTTGCTGATGGGCACTTAGGTTGCTTCCAGTATTTGGCTATTGTAAATTGTGCTGCTATGAACATTGGGGTGCACAGGTTCTTTTGGATTGGTGTTTCAGGGTTCTTAGGGTATAATCCCAGCAGCGGAATTACTAGGTCAAAGGGCAGTTCCATTTATAGTTTTCTGAGGAAATTCCATATTGTTTTCCACAGTGGCCTCACCAGTCTGCATTCCCACCAACAGTGCACGAGGGTTCCCTTTTCTCCACATCCTCTCCAACATTTGTTTATGCATTTGTTTATGTTGGCCATTCTGACTGGTGTGAGATGATACCTCATTGTAGTTTTAATTTGCATCTCTCTGATGGCTAGTGATGCTGAGCATCTTTTCATATGCCTCTGGGCCCTCTGTATGTCTTCCTTGGAGAAGTGTCTGTTCAAGTGCTTTGCCCATTTTTTAATTGGGTTGTTTGTCTTCCTGGAGTGGAGTCATGTGAGACAAGCTGTAACTTCTTTAAAACCAGTGGACACTTGTATTCTAGAATAGCCCCATTCCACTACAGCAGTTGAATACCTGTGAACACTGAACTTGGTGAGAGAGGTTGAGCCTGTCCAAGGTGCGGGGTAACTGATTAGAAAACCAGAAATGCGATTCAGCTCGCCAACGGCATTTACCTTTAGAAAGTTAAATTCACAAATAAAAGCAAAGACATATTTTAGATAGTTCTGAAATAGGAGTAATTACCAAAACTAATACTGTAGATATTCTTATGCCCATAGCAGCTTGTATTTGTAATCTTTCTTCCCACATCCAAATCTTAAAGTCCTTGATCCATTCTAGTACCTCAGTCATTCTGCTCTGGTTATAAAGTGAAACTGTATTTCCCACTTCCTAGGTAGTGAGGCCCCAGGGTTGGGGATGATTTGAATCCTAATGGATTAGTTTACCCTCAAAAAGTTGCCACCACAAGTCAGAGTAAGTGGATTTCTTCCAACACTTCATAGATTTATTACTACAATATTAGGGTGACTCAGCATGTAAAGGCAGTATCTGTTTCACAAGGGCATTTTTCTGGACCCCAAACTGGAGTCACTATATATTTTTTTCTTTTCCAAGGCTGTGTAACATTTTCTCCTGACAAGCTATTAGAGTTTATAGAATGCCACAGTTCTGTAACTGGGACTGCTCATCAATCATAGTGCTTTCTGAGTCATAGCTTGTCATTTTCATTCATGACACTTGGTAAGTTCTGTAGAAGCAACACATCTAGAACTACTCAGATAATCACTATGCAAAAAGGTGCCAAGATTTGAGGTTTGGTTTTCCATTTATACTCATGACACACTAGGCTTAATCATACTTTGTAGAGTAAGGATTAAAATGCCTAATTAGCTGTAACTAAGCAAACTGAGGCCTTTTAATTAATCAAGCCAGCTAGCTTTCAGTTTCTGACATCAAAATTTATACTCTCTGTACTAAAAAAAAAAAAAAAAAAGCAAGGCCACAGCTACATAACATTAAACCAACACACAATTAACAGCACTTTGTTCTAATTATCTCTGGGCACAATTAATGTTGGCCCCATGGCTCATTTTTCATCTTTGATCGCTGTAAGAGTATTTATGGAGATTAGAACTTGATGCATTGGCCTTCTCTAAGATCTGTGGTTTTTTTACAAGTTCCC
Source organism: Desmodus rotundus (assembly GCF_022682495.2). Lineage (NCBI taxonomy): Eukaryota > Metazoa > Chordata > Mammalia > Chiroptera > Phyllostomidae > Desmodus > Desmodus rotundus. The sequence continues at coordinate 124,362,135 of NC_071388.1, forward strand.
ACACAAATCAAAGCCAGGCACAGTAACATATTTATGCAGATTAATTCTTGACATATTGGCTTTTTCTAATACGTGCGGTGTTGCTAATAAGTTCCATGCAGATCTGGCCCTGCAATACAGAGCAGTCACAGGCACCCTAATCCTCAGACTGCTACCTCACACGGGGCGTTTTCCTTTACCCTCAGCAGTTGGTCATAACTGATAAATGGTTATGTCTTGACAGGAGTTGGGAGGCTGAAAGTGCTGCTGTTTTACAGGTTGTAGATACTAACAAAACCCAAGGTAAGAGGAATCCTTAGCTGCCTATTACTATTGGGAAACGTACATTGCAGAAAAGTTCAGTTCCCCCACATCAATAGTGAAGAGACAGGCAGAAAGACAGTAAGCACGGATCAAAAGTTCCTGGAGACTGGTACCACTTCAATTTATGGAATACATATATTTTTTCTATACTCCAAAGGAGTTTCTTCCGAATTCAATATGGGCCTAAGCTTTCAAGCCATAAATATTCTCTCCATGGTTCAGGTCTGTTTCCAGCACCACTTGGCATGTTTGTTTGGCCACAGGATTTTATGCTATAAAGAAGGGTAGAAGCACTGGGAGGAACTGCAGCTCCAGGGCACTGTGGATACTCAAGGAGTGTTAGCTAGGATCATCACTAAAGAGGCTAGAGGTTTGATGAGATGCTTCATAAGTTTCAAAAACAGACACTGTTAGCTCTTAATATCTAAGTGTTGGATAGATGGGTAGCTCATGCACTTGCACTTACACGACAGGCCAAGTCTTTCAGTTTAATTTTTGGCATATGTACCCAGGCTCCAGGTTGACCCATGTCCTGATGGCTCCTTGAGGCTGTTTTAAGCTTTGCTGCTTTTATGCAGGCAGCTCCTTCTGCCATTCCTCTCATTGCTTGTCTCAAAAGACTCATTTCAAATGGCATCTTCTTATCTTCTTGCCTCCTCAAAACAGAGTCCAGTTAGGTACTCTATTTGGTATTCCATTGACATATATATATGTATACATACACACACACACACACACACACAAATTTTATAAACAGAACCACAGTGACTCTGTTTTTTATTTTTATTTTACTTTTGAAGATTTTATTTGAATACTTTTAGAGAGAGGGGAAGGGAAGGAGAAAGAGAGGGAAACATCAATGTGTAGTTGCGTCTCACATGCCCCCTAGTGGGGACGTGGCCCACAACCCAGGCATGTTCCCTGACCGGGAATCAACCTGTGACCCTTTGGTTTGCAGGCCCACATTCAATCCACTGAGCTACACCAGCCAGAGCATATTTTTAATTTTTAAAACTGTTAGTATATATTATTTTTATTATGGAAATTAGCATATATTTGTCTTCCCTCCAACAATGTGTCTCAAAGGTAGGGAAATGCTCTATAGATCTTTGTAACTCCAGCATTTAGTAGGAGCCCAGGCTTAGTGACAGCCAAGAAGGGAGAAGGAAAAGAGTGGGGGAAGGGGGAGGGGGGAGGAGAGGAGAGAAGATGGGAGAGGAGGGGAGAGGAGGGAAGGGGAGGGGAGGGGAGGGGAGGAGAGGAGAGGACTACAGGGAAAATGAGGGAGATAATATCTAAGTAGCAACCTACCTTTCTGAGTAGTATTCAAGCAATTCTGACATTTAAATAACTAAAACTGGAGAACCTTGCCAACTCATGGCATTGATGGGACTGTCAGTTGTGATGCTCCACCCTACAATGGCCAAGATGTGAGCTTGTACCCATGACATCCCTCTCTGCAGACTAGGAGTGTGGATGTAACTATGAGGAAAGAGATTCAACCTTTGCATGGCCAGTCAATGGGTACAAGCTTGGAAGCTCCTCGATAGCAATTTTACTACTGTATAGAAAGAACCTGCCTAAGAATGAAACCAACTAGAGGAGAGCAAAGCTGCAAGACAGAAAAAACTTTCCGACATGGCCTCTTCGTCGCCTGTTACACTTCTGTTTCTAGTTACATGACCATTCTTTGTTTTGTTCAAGACAGTCTACACAGGACATCCTTGACTTGCCACTGAAAGGGCTATAGTACCTTGACAACATAGCAAGATTGCCTAGATTGTAAAGTTTTCTCAACAATGTAGATCTTTGAAGTAGATTCAGCAGCCTCTTATCATTCTCTTCTATACTGAGCAGGAGTGGTGTCTCCGTATGGCAGCTTTGGGTGCTTTTTCCCTAACTGTGCTGCCCTCATCTGAGCCATTCCTGAGATTCTTAAGTGTATATGAAAAAATTTCTGTCTATCTACATAACTTTTTTAAAAAGATCACATTTTAAATATTCCACTAACATATTTGTGTTTAAAGGCTTATGGACCTGATGCTTATCACATCACAATAATGAAAAAGTGTCAACAACCTTAGTAGCCAAGAGAAAGGATTCAATAAATAGTACTCAGCATCCATTTTATAAGTTATTACACGGCCATTAAATCCTATTTTAAGGAACACCAAGGAACATGGGAAAATAGTTTTCACGTTACACTAAAGAGCAAGCTACTAAACTGTATAAAGTGATATTTTATGATTTCCTAATTTGATTAAGTACAACAGAGAATAAAAAAGACTGGAAATAAAAATACTAAAATGTCAGGAGCAGATATATCTGCTTGCTGTAATTCCAATATTTCCACTTCGTTATATTTTCCTAATTTTATATAAGGTGATTATTTACTATTTTTATAATCAGAAGACTGCTAGCACAAAGTTATATACTGACATAGGCAGGGATTTATTTATTTTTACTTCAAACCCCTTTACCACAGAAGGGTTTTAGTCTTTGATCCTAGTGTAGGTGACCCACAGTTGGATACAAATTAATCAGGGGGAAAATCTACCAGATACTTTAAGCAGGGATGTCTGGAGTTACCTGTCAGCAAGCTGTCATAGAATCTAAGAATGGAAGGAAACAGTTAAGGATTTCTATTTAGATTACCACCAGCTGATTTATAACTTTAATTTTATTTTTTGTTTACATTTTCTTAGAAATAGGGAGGATAAAAGTGAGGAAGCTTAGACTAACCTCCACTGAACTAGACCTAAGTATTTGAAAAGCTTTGAATATCACTCTAAAAGCTGTATCTGTAGTTCTCAACCCTGGTTATGCATCTGAATGACCTGCAGTTTTTAATAAAAACACACATTTAGTCCTCCGTCTTAGACTTAAGACTTGAAATTCCCAGGTTGTCTTCTAGGCCTCTGAATTTCTGGAAGTTCTGTTTCTGCACAAGGTTTGTCCCTCTTGTCTGCTTGCAGATTGCACTTGTGCTTTTCTATTTCTTTCTCTCGCACTGCGGATTTCTCCCTTTCCACGTGATGGTTCGTGTCAGTACCTGTACACTAGCATGCTCTGATGTCACCTCTTTGTAAAAGCTTCTCTTGTACTATGTCTTTGTTCAGGTATGACTCACCCCATGCCAGCTCAATCGCAGAAAAACTTCTCAAAAGAGCTGTCTGTCCAAGCTGTCTCACATTCTTACCTTCCTGCTCATTCAAACAAAAAACAAAAACAACTGTTGCTGTCATTCTTTTAGCTGACCCATCCCTTCCAGAATGAATGAGGAATTCTGTGCTTTATCTTTCTTATTCTCTTAGCTGCATTTGACAAGTCGCCCTTGAAACACTGTCTTCTTCAGGTATCTCTGCCACTACCTCCCGCCCCCTTTCTATGCCCTGCCACCACATGAACTCCTCTTTCCCAGACTCATCGACCGGCTCTTCTTTCTCAGCCAGACCCCTGCTGGAGCGGCAACCAGGGCTCAGTCCTCTGCCCCTGAGAGGTCCACATTTACACTTATTTCTGATACACCCTTATGCAGTCCTACAATGTAGACTGTCATCTATATGCTGATGACTCTTAAATCCATATCTCTAGCCCTGACCTTGGCCTTGGATATCCAGCTGCCTATGGAACATCATTCCTTGAATGTTTAACAGTCATCTCAACATGTAACAAAAAACCCTGATGATTGTACATTCTTCACTGCAAGTCACTTGTCCTCCAAGCCTCGCCTCTCTCAGAAATTTGGTACAACCCCATACTCAGTTGCTAAGGCCAAAAAACCAGAAGTCACCCTTGATTTCTCACTTTCTCTTATATTACACATCCAATTCATCAGTAATTCCAGGTTTTACTTCTAAAATGTATTTTTACTTGACCATTTCTTACTAGCATAGTATAGCAGAACCATACAACTGGAGTTCAAATTCTGATTCTCACACTATGTGACCTTGGGCAAGTGATTCAATGTTTCTGGGGTACAATTTCCTCATCTTTAAAATGTATATGATAATAATCATATCTACCTCACACATAGGATTGTTATGGAAATTAAAATAGTTTATATATTTATTAACTGAAACAGTTCTTAGAATATAGTAAGCCCCATATAAGGGCCTGCCAATGTAGACATCTTTATTATTCACCCCAGTTCAATGATATTACTCTATAGGATTATTATTATTATTCCCTATTAGTCCTGGGTACCTACCCTAGACCAGTTTACTAATAGTTTTCATCTGGAATATAAAACAACCTCCTACCTGGTGTTCCTGCCTCTATTGTCTTGCTATTATAGCCCATAAAGCAGCAAGAATTGTTTTTCTAAAGCACAGGTCAGATCCTGTTACTTTCCTAGGTAAAATCCCTAATGGCTTCCATTTACATTGATAATTATATTCAATATCTTTACTGTGACTGTGGCCTGTAAGGTTTTACAAGGCTTGGACCTTGTCTACCTCTCTTGACTCATCTTCCAATTTTTTAGTCTTAAAACTTATGTCCCAGTACAAAGTTATTATTTCTGTTTCTCTAACCTGCCAAGCCCTCTACCATCACTGAGATTTCAAACTTGCAGTTTCTTCTTATTTTTCACACAGATTTTCACTCAGCTGTCTCCATTTTATTATTTATATTATACTCAATTGGCCCCATATCAGAGGCCAGTGGAGGTAAATACCTCTCCAATTTTCATCCCCACACTCCTATTATTACATCACCTAATTTTTCTTATTCAGAGGCACTTATTAGTCTTTTTATTTATTTTCTTATTTATTATGTTATTAACTATGCATTTTTTTCTGTATTCCTTGGGGTTGGAAGGGCCATGAAAATTGATCTAGCCCCAATGTCTAGAACAGTGTTTGGTCCATAGAAGGTATTAAATAAATATCTATTAACTACAAACTCAACACATAATTATGATGTGCAGCCAAGTTGAAGAATTACTATTTTAAACTACCCCATTTTAAACAAGAATTACTGATTAACAAAAATGCTTATGCTTAGCATTTTAATGGTCATATTTTCATGGAAAGGTACAACTTAGTAGAAAAAGTTATTTACTTTAGGCACATTCAATTGCCATATTTTTCTGCACAAAATATGTTTTACCTATAAGAAGCCAAGTTCTTCTGACCTTAAGGCTATAGCTAGAGCATTAGCATTTACTTGGAGGCTCAGAAGTCCCAGATAGCCTCAGGCCTCTTCTCCCCATGACTAGAGTCTGGGAGTCAGAGGTGCTATGGGAGTTGAGAGTGAGCTAAGGGGATTTAGTCTTGGTTTCTAGTCAGGTATGAAGTTGGTCAATGAGTGGGGAGATAGGGCTAAAGGTGATGAGGGAGGGGAGCTGGGACACAAGCAAATTTCAAGGAACATGCCATGAGCAAACCTGGGGCCTAGAGCCAAAACCCAGGAAGAGAGAACAGGGAAGACACAAGATCAAGTCAATAAATCATGGAGGTCAAATCTGAGAAGATCCCTTGAATTGGTGGTTTGGGATGAGGTGGAAAGCAGGAAGTGGTCCTTTGCTAGAAGTGGCCTGAGACATGTTAAAATTGTTAAGTTATTCTGAATAAGCAGTCTCTGAGATAGCAGTCTTGAAAATCTAAATTTAAAAAAAATAGAAAACACTACCCCAACACCTAAAGTTATAGAACATTTTCAAGTGGTGTCCAGGTCACTCATGGGGTCCCTAATGGCAGAAATACAAAATATGCCAAATGGTTTCTCCACCAGACATCAGGACTCTAAACAAAAATTAAAATTTACTCCCTTAGAAATTAGTTGCTAGGAGGTAAGGTTAAGTGGCCTACTCTTCTTCACGAACAACTGAAAATTACTGAAACCAAGACACTGAGCAGAGAAAACAACTGCTAAGAAGAGAAAGAAAATATGTGTGCATGTGTTTGTACTGGTATTGTTTTGACTACTGGCCCCAGAGTTCTTTTTGAAAAGTAAATGTCTTGTTTAGCAAAATACCTCAATGAGCTCAGGGAATGGTATGGAATGAGACCATGAGTGGACTACAGAGACCTAAAAAACTCGGAATAATAAATAATGGGGAACTTGGCTGAGAGAGAGGGAGCAAGCAGGAAAGAGTTGGCTATGCTCTAGAGGAGGAGGCTGGGGATTGAGGAGAAGGGCAAGTGTGAAATGTCCTGCAGCTAAATGACAGAAAAAACTGAACTGTCTAAAGACCAAGTTCAAAGCCATTAGCCTTTGGAATATTCTGCCATGACCACACATCTTTTGTGGTGCTGGATTTTGTAAAAAATCAAGGAATCAGGCTCTGTTTTACATGAGGTTGGAAAGAAGATTGAAGGATTTAAAGTTGAATGTAAGTAGGAATTCAACCCCAGAAAAAGTCACAAGAAGGAAGAATTCTGAGGTAAGGGTAATACCAGACTTTCCTCATGCTAAGGGATACTGTGCTTGAATAATGTTTACTTAATCCTCAAAGTCAGGGGATCCTCAGTCTAGGTTGTTTTTAAAGATTCTCATTATATGAAGCAAGACTATAGTATTATCAGCCCTGGCTGGTGTGGCTCAGTGGATTGAGCATCGGCCTGTGAACCAAAGGGTTGCCAGTTCAGTTTCCAGTCAGGGCACATGCCTGGGTTGCAGGCCAGGTCTGAAGTTGGGGGCACACAAGAGGCAACCATACATTGATGTTTCTTCCCCTCTCTTTCTCCTTCCCTTCCCCTCTGTCTAAAAATAAATAAATAAATAAATAAATAAATAAATAAATAAATAAATAAATAAAATAGTATTATCAGAAGTCAACTCTGCATCTCCTCTGCTTTTCCACACCTTCTGGGACCTGTTTGGGGGACAGGAATTAGGGAGGGCTGCTTCTCATCACCTTGAAGATCACCCCCTCTGTGCTTCCTACAACCCAGGCGCCACCAAGAGGTCAGAGTACACAAATATTGTTGTTTGAAAAATATAACAATGAAAATATTCTTTTTTGTTTTCTAAAATCTTACTGTAAAACATCAAAATCTGCCAAAGTGATTTTAAAGAATTATATTTAATGCCCCTGCAATCTTCCCAAACAGCCTTTTGTTGAAGTGCATATATCTGTGTGGGGTCCTGACTGGCCCTGAATGCAGTGTGTCAGAATGGACCCTCTATTTTCCCACAATAATTGCTAACTTATGCAAATGATGACACAGAAAGTACAATAGTAAATGTTTAAAAATAAAATTAAGTAAATTAGGAAACATGAAATTCATATGAAAATTGGATGAGACTATATATGTGTGTATACACATATATGATATACATTTAAATAAGATCTCTTTTTATTATCTGTTCAAGTAGACAATAGTAAGATATTTGGGGGCAAGGAGAGAGTAAACTCAATATTGAGAAAAGAACTTTAGAAAACAAGCAGTAACACTCTGCCTAGAAAAAATTAATTTAGAAAATAAAATATTTTTGTGAATTAAAATGGTAGGGCTTAATGGCATGTAGAGATATCATCTATTGCAACCAACTAACACCACATGCAAGAGTGAATACCTGAAGTAGCGAGATCTCTGTGAAAGTTAAAAATAAAATAATAGAATAGAGTAGAATAGAATAGAATACAATAGACCAAAATACTGCTTCTCTTTTACTTCTCAGGCTTAAGAAATATTGCTGCCAAAGATATTTTGACTTCCAGTCAAGATGGCTGTGTAGGCAGACATGGCTCGACGCTTTGCACGACCACATCAAAATTACAACTAAAATACAGAACAATCATCACACAGAACTATCAGGAATCAAGTTGAATACAAGTCTGACAACTAAAAAATCAAGTTGAATGGAAGTCTGACAACTATGGAATTAAAGAAAGCACATCCATCCAGCCTGGGAGGGGTGCAGATGCAGAACAGGCTGGTCCCACACCCATGTGTGGTGGATAAAACTTTGGGAATGATATCTAAGGAGCAAGGACTCCCAGGCCCACACCAGGCCCCGCAGCCCAGGGTTCCAGTGTCAGGAAGATAAGTCCTCACAGCTGCTGGCTGCAAACACAAAGGAGGTTTGAGTCTGTTGGTGGAAGAAACTGCTGGAGCCCCAAGCAGTTCCTCTTAAGAACACACACATGGACTGACCTGTTCACACTCACTCCCTCTGAGCTTCAGCCCAGAGTAGCATCTTGAAAGGCACCAGTGGTATATAGGGAGAAACTGAAGTGTCCAGCATCAAGGTGAGCAGAGTCCATTGTCTCTTTTCTAAACCCTCATCCCACAGAACTGGCAAGCTGGTGCCATATCTGAGACTCCATCAACCTGGCTAACACTATATGACTCACCTTGGAGATCCCCAAAGACTCTGCCCCACACAACATACTGCCCCACCCAAGCACCTTTTCCATATGAATGGCTAATCTTGGCTCATGCTTCACAACTTCCTAAACCTCTCAAATAAGCAACAGCTGGCCTCAGGGAGCCCCAGGCCCAGCAGTAGCAGCAGCCAGCCTAGATTCACAGCTTGTCTTTGTCTGGGAATCTTCAAGCCCAGCACAAGTAGTAGCCATCTCAGATTGCTCTACAGCTCAGGTGGGTGCCCTAGGCAAAACACAGATGGGGGCTGACCTTGGCCTGCATCACCTGGGAAACCCCAGGGCCAGTGCACCCAGTGAACAGCTATAGACCACATGGGAGCACCACCACCCTGACCCTGCACTACTGATCCTCCATGGAGGGCAGAGGTTGGTGTTCAGTGGTCATAGCCCACCTTTGAAGCTGACTGGTCTGGGAAAATCCCTCCTGTTGATCTGCCAACAGCAACCAGGGCTCAACTACAAGGGGAGGGTGTACTTAGCCCACCCGAATAGTGCACCTCAAGTTCCCAGCTTTGGTGACAGGAGAGGTTGTGCCACTGGACCCTACAGGACACCTATTACATTAGGCCACACTACAAAGACATGGAGTCAAAGCAGCTCTGCCTAATACATAAAAACAAACACAGGGAGACTGCCAAAACAAGGAGAGAAAGAAACATGGCCCCAATGAAGGAACACATCAAAACTCCAGAAAAAGAGCTAAACGAAAAGGAGATAAGCAATCTGTCAGATGCAGAGTTCAAAATGCTGGTTACAAGGATGCTCAAGGAACTTAGTGAGGACCTCAACAGCATGAAAAGACCTTTAAGCAACAACAGATACACTAATTGAAATAACAATTTACAGGGAAACACAGTAGAGTGGATGAAACTGAGAATCAAATGAATGAATTGGAACATAAGGAAGCAAAAAAAAACAACCAATCAGAACAACAAGAAAAAGGAATCCAAAAAAAATGAGGGTAGTATAAGCAGCCTCTGGGACAACTTCAAGAGGTCCAACATTTGCATGATAGGGGTGCCAGAAGGAGAAGAGCAAGAAATCGGAAGTCTATTTGAAAAAATAGTGAAAGAAAACTTCCCTAATTTGGTGAAGAAAATGGACATGCAAGTCCAGGAAGCACAGAGAGTCCCAAACAAGATGGATGCAAAGAGGCCCAATCCAGGACACATCATAATTAAAATGCCAAAGGTTAAAGATAAAGAGATAATCTTAAAAATAGCAAGAGAAAAGAAGTTAGTTACTTACAGGGGAGTTTCCATAAGACTATCATCAGCTGATTTCTCAAAAGAAACTTCAGGCCAGAAGGGATGGGCAAGAAATATTCAATGTCATGAAAAGGAGGGACCTACAGCCAAGACGTGTCTACCCAGCAAAGATATCACTTAGAGTGGAAGAGCAGATAAAGTGCTTTCCAGAAAAGATAAAACTAAAGGTCATCATCACCAAACCATTATTATATGAACTATTACAGGGAATTATTTTAGAAGAACATCAAAACTATGAACAATAAAATGACAAAAAATACATATCTATCAACAAATGAATCTAAAAAACAAACTAAGCAAACAAGAACAGTGACAGAATCATGGATAAGGAGAATGTTTTGATGGTTGCCAGATGGGAGGTGGGAGGAGAATGGGTGAAAAGGTGAGGGGATGAAGAAGTACAAATAGGTAGGTACAGAAGAGCCGTGGGGATGTAAAGTACAGCACAGGAAATGGAGTAGGCAAAGAACTTATATGCATGACCCATGGTCATGAACAATGGTAGGGGGGTTGCCTGAGGGAGTTGGGGATGCTGGGTTGAGGGGGGCCAAAGGGGGAAAAATAAGGACAACTGTAATAGCATAATCAATAAAATATAATTAAAAAAAAAACTAGTGGGAGCTAATAAAAAAGATATTTTTAAAATACCTCTTGATTAAATGTCCTTCACAATATTTTTTCAGTGACAATTAGGTAAACTAAGAGCATTTTTCACTTCAATTATAAGTCAAACCAACAATTTAAACACATGGCTCTAGAGAAGTAAGAACTTGTAATATCCACTCATTCCTATTGTTAAATCCAGTTAATTCCTCCTCAAGACAAAAATATGAGTTTCCCAAAATTCTCAGATAGAAACCTCAGTGTTTCTTGAGAAGGTTTTCCCACTTTTCACAGTGACTATCTTAAAAAAATGAAAAAAATATGAGAACCTTTTGGGAGAAAGGAGGGATTCCTGGCCATTTCCCCAGGGGAGCTGTCAGAGGTTCCTTAAGTTGTCCTCTTTTCTGCGCATGTGTGACAGTACTTGCTTAACCTCTCTACCTTCAGTCACTTCTGAGTGCAGTAGCTGATTTTTTTCATTCAGAGCTCTTGTGTTCATTATTATATCCAGATAAACAGGGGAAAATGGCTTAAGGAATGGCAGGTGCCTTGGAGGAGGTGGATCGAAGAGCCCATGTGCCAGGCATCGCCATACAAATATTAACTTACTGAGTCCTCATTATTCCCTGAAAGGTAAGTTACTATTATTAGCATCATTTTTGTAGTTAAAGAAACAGAGGCATGGAGAGCCTAATTAAGTTGCTCATGGTTTTGAGACTAAGTAGAAGTAGTGCAACTAGGATTCAAACCAAACCCTGGGAATCTGGTTCCAAAGTCATAATCTTAACAAATTTGTTTACTATTGCTGAGGAAATTAGAGTGAAAAGGGTATGCCCATTATAGATCATGTGGTAGATTCAAGGCAAGATTTCAGGAACCAACCCTAGAAAACAAGATGTCTCCAATATTACTTCTTCACTCTGCTGAACTTTTTGGGATTCTTTAGACCCAACAGGAGAACTACATTTTTAGAGGTTCTGAATGAAGGTCCCTTGTACTTAGCTAAGAAGAGATGGGCCACCCATAATCCTTGCTTAAAAGTTATTATATCTCAGTTCTACATGTTAACAGGAAATTTATTAAAAGGAGATGAGCCCACTCGTAGAAAAAGTCATCTTTGCTGAATCTCTCAGCATTTGAAATCTCAGTCAAAAACTAATACCTGGAATGTTCTTTGAGGACTGCTATACACATTTAGGAATTAACACTTGAAGTGACATCAAATGCCATTAAGATGATATTTGCATGAAATGTAATAGGCTGGCAGTTTCAAACCATGTCAAACCATGTCTGTTACGGTTCAAAAACCTCTCTGAAGCACCCTTTAGCCTCATAAGCTTCATCTCTACATTCATGATCTACACACACAGTGAACTTCTGCACAGATTTTTATTTTTGAAATAATGGTTCTGCCTAAAGTTTATTTTTTACAGTTATCCTTACATATTATTAAATATTTATCTATTAATTCACTTATTCATTCATTATATTAGGTATTGAATAAACAAAGGGAAATATCAAACAGCCTCTTCTCTCAAGAAACTTGCAATTTTAGGGGAACTGGTCCAGTTTGAGCGCTGAACTGAATTTAAAGTGAATTATTGTCCAATGTACTCTGGTTAAGGCAATACAATCACAGTCACTGGGTCAAGAGTCTTTGAGCACAATGGGAAGACTAGAACCTATTAGTCTGGGGAACTAAGAAGTGAGAAAGGAAGATTTATACTCATTCAAAACCAATGCAATGAAAGAAGTGGAACACTTATTTTTCTTTAAATGTGTAAAAATTGCTTTATTTCTTACCTCTAGAGCTTTCAATCTTTGTAACAGCAATTTGGTCTTTTCTTTCCCCTCATCTGCACTGCTTTCACTCCTTGCATCTTCATCCACCACCATGTGAAGATCTTCCAAAGCTTCTTTGTGTTTCCTCTCATCCTCTGGCTGCTTTTCCTGAAGCAAGAAAGAATTATTGTTTGCAATAATCTCCACTGAAAAATAAGCATGAGTCTACAGATGAAAATTTTGGAATCTCCCTTTTGCTTTTACATTCTTTCTGGGGCTTAGGTAGAGATTTTGCTAAACAAATTCTGAGTGGTGCTTATATTAGTAAACACAGTAGATATTTTTTAATGATTCCTGGCAGGACAAAGCCATTGGGTCACCACCTCTGAATACACCTGCGCTCTGCCCAGTTGGAGAAGTGACCTAGCCAACAAAACCTTAGGTAGAGTCATGTGGTTAATCCATTTTTATCCATAAAATTCAGCTGTGCTTTAAACTGGGAAGAAATAAATCAACTTTTATACCTTGATTTGTGAACAGCTTAGCTCCTCAAAAAAGGATCATTAAAGTCATTGGTAATAAAGCCATTTAAATAATAAGGGAAATGTTCAAGAAATATTGACATGATAGTGAATTAAGTGAATTCTTAGAATTCAGAATTCTAAGCTGAACCCAATCAGTAGTTCCTTTGGGTCAGTAATGACACACCTCTTAAGAACCCCTCAGTGCCCTTTCTAGCACTCCGGGATTTGTAGCACAGCCTTGAGGCAGACATAAAATGTTGTTATCTTGTCTTGCCTCCCTGTTGGAAGCACCTCACTCAACCCCATCTCTGGCAGCTTTTTGGAAGTTGAGAAGTGTTAATTTGAGGCTTACAACCGGCTCTTGTTTTCAAGGGAAAAAGAAATGTCAAGGGAACATCATATGACAAAATGTCATCTGTTTTGTACGTGCAACCAGACCCTGATGCTACAGAACCAGGTGGCATCACTCCCTTATACTGATTCTAACCACAATACTGCAGAAATCATTGTCTTCGTGCAGCTGGTTGTCAATCATGGGTTGGATTATCAATAATCAGAGATTTTTTTATATTTAGCACTAAACTAAGGTCATTTGCAAATACAGAAGCACAAAAGATATGATCCTTAACCTCCAGGAACTTATACTAGCTACTTAGAGAAGAACAGCATAAGAGGAAAAAAACAAACAGGTTTTCAAACTGTGCTCATAAAGGTGCTTTGGAGATTTAAAAAATATTTAACTTATTTAAAAAAATAAATATGAAATATATAAGAATACTTATGTAAATATGTACATATATGTATATGTGCAGGTATATACATATACCTGAAGACCACATAGTATCTTGCCCCATGTTAATCTGTTTTGTATAGATTTCAAGATATAATTTCTCTTGTCATCTCTCTGTATAAATACACAATTGATTGGGAAGGAGACAGCTTTTTATGGAATCAGGCCTGTCTAATCACACACTACGTGTGGGTGTGTCCACTTCCGTAGCATGTGTGAGTTCCACTCAGATAAATGTCGGGCAAGTTTAAGGTGAAGATGGGCAGGAGAGTGCAAAACTCCAGGTCATGACAGCACGTTTATAGTTTTGATTCTTTAAGGTTTGGTTGCTTATCGGACTTTCACTTCCATGATGAGCAATATGAAATCTGTAGATTTATGAATTCAACTTTGAAATGAAAATGTTCTTCTAGTTCCCTCTCAATACTTGGGATTACTATAATTAAACCTTAAACTGGGATTGTAAAGAAACCTGTCTAAAAATCAATTATGGCTTTTCATTGTTCTTTAAGTCAATTCTGTATATGCAGATATATGTGTATATACATGTATGCATACATACACACACACACACACACCCAGTAGTAATCAGGTTCCACAGGTAATTAAACAGAGAAAAGTCACTAGTATGGTGAGTGAACAGCCAAAGGCTTTGTAATATGGCAGTCAAGATTCTAGGTCTACCATTTACCAGCTTGGCAAATAGTCTTGGGCAAATTACTGAATTTCAATAACTCTTGGTTTCTTTGTCTCCTAAATGGTTAATGAGGCAAATGCTGACATGTATAATATATGCACATATACAGTCAATTCTCATTATTCACGGTAGTTATAAAGTTGTCATGAACCCTGTATTAGCGAATAGTGAATCATTGCTCTTAGGGGAATTACAGGGTTTGGTTCCTGTAGGCCTCTGGTCACAACATATTCATCAGAAAATCAATACATAATCTTGTTTTATAAATGTTTCTACTTAAAGCCACTTCATGTAATACATACTGTTGATTCATCAACTTTAAACTGACAGCTAACAGCCCTATACCTCATGCCTGAACAAAGCTTACCTAACACCTATTTTCTCCGTAAAGCACATCACAGCTTTTGAGCGCTCAGGAACACAAGACAGCACTTCTACACTATGTTTGGGGGGCATCTTAAACAGTGAAATCACTAACAAAAAGCATAAAATGTGAAAAATGTGGCACTAAATAGAGCAGAAAAAGGATACTAGTTTACAGTGTGACAGTGAAACCAGAGGCAGAATATTGCCTTGTTTGACCTCAGCTGGGGACGGGCATGCCAGGTGACAAAGTTTTCACCACTCTGCGGATATCCATGAAAACACTGCATGTGCTGATTTTAGGGACCAATAAATTTAGGAAGTAGGCAAGTTCACAAATACAGAATCTACAAATACTGAGAAATGACTGAACACAGACATACACACACATACACATCTAAAGTGCCTAGACACAGACCTTAAATATTATTACATGAAACAACTGGAAATACTTCAGGATAAAATAGATTATGTATGAGTATTTAGATTGCATAAAACACAAAAGTTATTTTATATAACTTGAAGAAAGGGGGATCAATGAGATGTGATTTCATGGAAACGGAACATGCCTTATGCTTTGACAGAGTGATACAACTTGAATAGTTAGAGAGGTAAAGGGTGGGATTTTTGGTCAATAAGAAAACTGACACAATAAAAAGTTTAAAAAAAAAAGAAAAAGAAAACTGACAAAGGCTCTTGGTCAGGAATAAGTTTTGCCCTTATTGGTTTATGAGGAAACCAGTTAGATTACAGTACAGACAATTATTTTTTGAGGTAGTAGTTAAGGAATAGGATTGAAGAACAAAAGAGATAAAGGATTCCTGGATATGAGAAAGAAAAACTCAGGCATGACTTATTTGTTCATTTGTTCATCCTACAAATGTTTATTGAGCTCCAACTATTGGCAATTCACTGTTCTAGATGCTGAAGATACAGCCAAGTTCCATGAACACATAGTTGAATGGTGGAAAACATGACAAGCCCTAATTAAGTTACATAATTGTAGCTAGTGGTAGATGCTCTTGGTAACATCAAACATCATAATGGGATGGACAGTGGTATATTTAGGACAATATTAGATATGGTGACTTCAGTGTAGGGCTGTCTGAGGAAGTGGCCATATGAGCTGAGCCCAAGTGATGGGAAGGAAGCAGCTGAGCAATAGATTGGGGAAAAGCTTTAGAAAAAGAAGGAACAGGAAAGCAAACTCCCAGGGCTAGTTTATGGTAGGGCTATAAACTTACCTTGCAGGCCAGTTTAGAACAGTTCGTGTGATGGACTTGCAGTGTCTAAAGAGTATGAATAGTAGGAAATGTGATTAGCAAGAAATGTGAACCATGGAGTGTCTTTCAAGGCATTGAAAGGGGTTTAAATTTTATTCTAAGTGCAGGAAAGAAGCATTGGAGGCAAGTGGAGGAGTGAGAGGTTCTGACTTAAATTTCAGAAATATCATCCTGACTGCTGCAATGGAGAATGAGCTGTGGTGGTAAGAAGCTAGGAGACCAGCTGGGAGGCCTTTATATGGCAGGAATAAAAATTAGAAATACTTGGAAAGTTTTGGATAAGGACTTTTACCAAAAGCTCTTTCCATACTGGATTGGTAGATCAGAAGCCCTGGATTCAAAGTACTCCTTTTAAACTTTTGTGCTTTGCTAGGCTAATGATCAGATCTTTTGTGCCTTCAATTTCACCCAATGTAAAATGAAAAGGTTGGAATCACTGTCCCTTCCAGTGCTAAAGTCCCAAGGATTCAATTACTGGAGACAATTTTCAGGAAGAGAATGCTGTCTATATGCTCGATGGTAATGGAGGTGACAAGAGAAGAGAAAAGGGACCTGTACATTTTGTAACAAGAAGGCTGTTAGTGGGGACTTGAGAGCTGTTTTGCTAAAGTGTGATGATGCTACCCAAATTGTCAGCAGTTAAGCAAAAAGAGAAAATAGGGGCAATTTTTTAAGATGCTTATTTGAAAGTTTGGCAGGGCAGGAAACGGAATAGAAAGGACTGTGGCTGAAGGGCATTGGAGAGACACGTGGAAACCTTTTTTCAAGTTACAGGAAACCAAATTGTTTGAAGAACTAAAGAGAAGAGGGAGCACTGGAGATGACAGTAAAGGTGGGAATGTATGAAGAGGAGATCTCCGAAACAGAGAAAGCAGAAGATGAAGGGCATTGATGGAAAGTCAAGGCTTGTCAAATATGGTTCCCTGCTGCTTAATTTCCCAGTTTGTATTTCTGGATCATTAGTCAGGATCTAGCTTGTGTTCTTACAGAACAAGGATTTGAGTATATGTAGTTCACTGAGATCTGCAGGAAATATCAGCAGGGGAGTGCATCAGGGAAGGGAGGGAGCCCATTAAAGGGCATACTACTTAGTAACTGAAGCTAAATCCATGAAAACTCAGGGAAACAGGGGAAAACACAAGCCCCAGAATCATCCCACCCCAGAGGTGAGGGAGTTAGGATGTTTAGGCACCAATCACTGAGGATCACTGGCAGATTCTGGGATGTCCATTTCCTGGCATTTCTAGCCTGCCATACACATGAGGTTTTGCATGCTTCTGACACAGACGCTTCTGTGTTGGGGGAAGGGCACTGCTGATGTCTACTGCAGGGAGACAGGAGGTGGGTGACTGCTCTGATGTCACACTACCCAGCAGAGAAAACCACACATGTACGTGGCTCAAACTGCTCATTGACCTAAAAGCATATTTCCCATTGTCTCGTATTCTAAAAGGCTCTGAAATTAATCCAGAAGGTAGAGTTCTCTGTCCTATCCTTTTCTTATCTCTTGTGCCCTTCATCATTTACCAAGGAGAGTGGTAGACTATAATGCAATAATGAGCAAGAGGGATGATTGAAAAAATGAATTTTAAGTAAGTAGATGAACCAAAGAGAAAATTAAGTAAGTGGTAGAAGAGAGAGCTGGAAATAGAATTACACCCCATTGACAGATCACTGTTGTCAGTTTCAGAAAGGAGAGCTGTTCAACTTACATTAAGCTCATACAAACGTGACAATATTTTTAAAAATCAAGTATATATATCCTATCCACATATAAATAAACTAGATTATTTTAAAATCATAAACTTTAGGCTATCACTGGTAATATACATGATAAAAAAGAGAAAGCAAAACAGAGGTCAGAAACATGTTTTTAAATGCAATATATCCTCCTATAAACACAAGAGAGAAGCCAGGTTTGCTCCTGAAATTGCCATACTATGAAGAGAATAAGTTGGTACCAGAGGTGACCTGTTTTCATGTTTCAGTTCTTTATGGACATCTATCAGCGGTGAATTCTATAAAAGTGAGGCCGCCACACAAACCACTTTCACTCCCCACATATTTCATATATGGTTGAGACCATAAGCTTGTTTACCTCAACAAATACCAGCTGGTATGTGGAAGCTCAAGATTTAGGAGCTCAGTTAGCATCCAAGAGTTTAAATCAAACTTGGCCTTGTCAGAACATACAGCAATCCTCAGAGCTGTAAGTTTCTCTAAGTGGACTGGGGCAATGATTCACCTTTTGCGGAGCCCTCATTTTTTGTTCTCAAATAGTCAGCATCATCAGGCCTATGTAAAATAACATCAATCAACACAGAGCTCTGGGTTGCATCTGTTCAACTCATTCAGATGACAGTCCAGGGAGCTCAGTTAGCCCAAAGAGCAGGCCGCGGAACTCTTCACTGATGGCCAGCTACTGTTCAGGCGAAAACATTATAGAGGGAAATAATCAAAATGCCCTTCCCCAAAACATGTCTCATTCATCTTCTGGTCACCAGTTTCCCCTAGTCCAGCACACATTGGGATTCAAGGAAGGTTCCATGAGGTCACCAGACTTTATAATTAATTAATTAATCCATCTGTCTAACAAATATTTACTGGGCAGCTCCTATGTGCTGGATGGAAGATGCTGGGGGTACAAATGTGAATAAAAACACATGTGGCTCCTGTTCTCATGGAGCTTAGAGTCTTGTGGAAGGAGACAGATAGTAGTCAAATTGTTACGAGCCAAGAGTAAAATAGCATTGTGATGTGTGCTGGGAGGAAGACTTTCCAGGTGCTTCAAGAATCAGTAATAAAGGGATATGAAAAAGGAGTCAGAAAAGCCAATGTCTACAGTTAACACCATGAAAGTAAACCAGGGAATGACTTTGAGGTGGAAAGAACGGAGGGCAGTTAAAAAATTCTAAAAGGCTGTGAAGGTCTTTGGTCTGTGTAGCTGGGAAAAGAAATGAGATTCGGCGGGCTGATGGGGCCAGGCCACAAGTCAAGGAATTCTGCCTTTATCCTACGGGAAATGGGGAGCCATCCACTGTTTTCGTGTGCACATGCGCACACACACATGTGTGTGTGTAGTAAGATGTAGGGTTTGAGCTCTGAAATAACTCTCTGGTACAGAGTGGGGTATAGTCTGAGCAGGAGTTGACTAAACTATGACAAGCCCACAAAATGAGACCTCTTAGTGTCAGTCTTCTTGTATTTTTGATTCCTCAGCATGCAGTTCCTCCCACAATGACAAATAACTGATATTTCCTTAGGTCACTGTTGCTTAGAGACGGGGCCAATAGCCACTGGCATCAGAGTTGATGGGGGTGAGGAAGGAGAAATGGGTTGCTTGTTTACAATTCAAATACCTAGGCCAACTCTGGCCCTAGTGAATCACAATACCTAAGAGAAGCCAGTACTCTTTCATTTTAGGGAAGAACCCAGGTCGTTCTAACCCATGTCGAAGTTTTAGAGCCTCTGGACAGAGAAGCCCCAGTACAAAACATGAATCACTTTCACTTCGGTAAGTTTTTGAGGTTGCACATTTGATTTAGTATTTATAATAAATAAGTAAATGAACATATAATTATTAATCATTCAGGCCAATACCCACTGGAGAGTAAAGGGGGGTGGCTATTAATGGTATACTGGGACTGTAATTGTAAGCCAAGCAGCTGGGACATATCCACCAATAGCTTGCTAAATACTACTTCAATAATAGAAGCCAGATGTTGATGTACACAATAGAAACTACTCGGTATTAGTGTGGTCAGGGACCCTTGGAACTTACCGAGTTCTAAGAGTCCAATGTTCACCATGTTATAGTTGTGCCTTTTCATGGAAGCAGATGGCATTAACAGTTTCTAACTACTTTAAATTGCTTCTACAGTAAAGGACACTGTGTTTTGAAGAGATAGGTTCTATGTGTGCAATATGGAAGGAAAATTTTCCTCCTTGGAAAGTCTTCCTAATTTAAAAATAATGCTTGCTTATTTTAAAAATAATTTAAAAACAATGCTTGTTATGATACAAGGTAAGGAGCAATCTGTCCATTAGTGTCCTAAGTGAGGTAGGAAAGTGGTAATTAGTTGTCATAATGGGCTCACAATTGCAGAAAGAAAAGTAATAAAAGGAGTTTAAAGTTATTCTTGCCCCCACCCCATGCTCAGCCCCCTGGGCGTGTGCAGTTGCCTGGTTGTGTGTGCTAAGGCTTGACCTCAGCCTGGTGGCCCTGCTGCCTTGCACCCCATCACTGGGGGAGTGGCACCAGGTCTGAGCACAAGATTGTAAGGAAAACTGAAGAACCCCAAATTAGGACAGAGGGGAAAGACACTGTGTGTCACATGTGGATGTACGTTGGCATTTCATTTGATAGGAAAAAGAAAAATGTCATCTGTTTCTTGAGGTCCATAAAGTCCCACCTCACTGTGCACTATTCTTATCCAGGTAGTTACACAGACCCAGTTTTATCAAGTTTTAGAACAAGCAGAAATAAGAAATCTACATTCCATTTCTAGCCCTGCCATTAACCAGCTGCATGATTTTAGTCAAGTCGCGTGATTTCTTCAATTACTTTATTTGTAAACAAAATGCACAGAAAGAGACGAACTCAAATTTATACAGTGTTGATCATCTGTGAAAACTCCTCTTTGAAGGATACATATTTAAAACACTGCTGAAGGTCAGGGATTTAATGCAGAAAGATATGAAAGTTCAATGTGCCAAGAAGACATGTTGCCTAATCTCTTTCTCTCTCTTTCTCTCTCCCTCTTGAAAAAAAAACCTTCCCTCCCTTTGCTGTGTACTTTCTCTCTCCTTCCGTCTCTTTCCCCCCCTTTTTCTGTCTCCCCCCTCCTCTTTCACTTGAAAACAACCTTCCCTCTTTTTGCTGTGTACATTTCTTGGGCCCTGTAATAGAAGTCACCGAATTTAACTTCTGCATTTAGCACATTCCAGTTTTTGCCTGTAAGAAGGAAGGCCTGGTGATCCACAATGAATGAGTAAGTACTCCTAACACAGGCAATCATGACCAGCATGAATCCTTTCTGAAGGCATTTGCTTATGGGAGGAATAATTCCAAGTATTTCCTGGTTGTAAGGATTTAGAAAAATAAAAAGAAAATTCATTCATTTCTTTATTTTTATCATTTTTAACTCTGATGGTAAACATAAAGACTACATGTAGAAATATTGCATGTATTCTGATGATAATAATAGCTATGCTTTGGCCAAGCTCATTCATTCATTTTCTAATGGAGATTGCCTTTGTCTCTTACCACTGCTCAGAAAAAGAAAGAAAAAGCAAACAAACAAACAAAAAAACCCTTAAGTTCATGTAGTTTCTAACTTAAAGGTGGCAAAATGAAATCATATTAATATGAAGAGACATCCAACTTTGGAAAGCTAGTTAGTCTTAGAAGATTTTTTTTTTTCATTTTGAACATCTGCCATGTGTTAAGTCCAACTACTAATTTATAGGGAAAATATAAAAAGCTATAATTTAGGAGTGATCAAATAAGGCAGAGATTGGGGTGGTGATAGCATGAAAGGTTAAGTTCTTTCCAGGATACAAAAATTAATAGATAGCACCTAATATTTGTATAACACCTCAGAGTTAAACCAAACAACCTTATACACACCATTTACACACTCACAGCAACAGGGATGAGGGGTGAATATTTTAGACTCCCTTTACAGACGAGACAATAGGCTTTGTTCAGTCATAGAACAAATGAGTCATGGGGATGTAACGTACAGCACAGGGGACGCAATCAATAATAGACCTTTGTACAGTGACATAGAGTTACTATACTTATGGTGACCATATCATAAGGCATATAAATGTCGAATCACTATGTCGTACACCTGAAACCAATGTAATATTGTATGTCTGTCGTATTTTAAGACAAAGAAAAATAAAACAAGCTGTGATGGGTTATTAAGTAAGTGACTTGCTTAACAGTAAGTAGCAGAACCAAAATATAAATTCAGTTCTGGTTTCAAATGTCATGCTCTTTCCATAAGCTCAGTTACCTCTTTCAGACTTTCCCTGCACCTACAGATCTATCCGTAAAGGGGATTCTATCTGAGAAGCTGCAATCTCTATTCAGCTGTGAACCACGCTGCTGGCAGCCTCTGTCCCAAGGCTCCCAGACCACTCCTCCAGGGAGTGGAAGATTTTATCAGAGATGTCAGGTCTGGCCTCAGATGACGATCAGCAGAATGGGTTTAACCATCCACTATCACTTCCATAGTTAATGATGATCAATTAGTTCAAAATATAAACACACACGATATTACAATCTAAATGGAAATGTACAGGCCAGCTTTCTGGCTGACATCCCCTTAGTGAGTCCCAGAGGCATCGGCTTCTGTGATTTATTTACTCATTTGTTTGCTCGTGGCGGGGAGGGTGCACAGAATATATTGTCACTTTAGACAGCACTTCGAAAATTACCACACAAACATTCCCAGGGATCGCTAGCAGCTTTTGTTCAGCACTAGCATACTAAATTTAAAGAGGGGAAAATAGCATCAGATAAATCATAGGATTTTTTTTTTTTAAATCCCAATTTGTTTACAGTTTAAGATTACTACAGCCAGGCAAAACATATAAAACTCTTCTTTTTTTATCCCTGGATTTGACTTACAAAGTAAACTCGGTTCACAGTAAAATTCCCAAGATTAAATGTGTATGATGGATAAGAGAACAAAGTGTTTTCTTTATGTCTCTAATATGAACTCACGACCATTCGCATATCAATTCACAACTACTCCCTGTTATTCTTCACTCAAAAAGTCCTCAATATTGCAGACTATCTTCCATATTGAACATCTCTGTAAAGTTACTTAATAAATTTTTAGATGATGCTTTTATTGCCTGTTCCATCTATCAGCAACATTTATATCCTTTAAAAAGTTCAATTCTAAAGGCCCTTGACACAAAGGGAAACTCTACTATGGAACAGAATGGTGAGAAAAAGTGAGCTGTAATTTTCAATAAAGGTATGCTCTAGGTGACTGGACATTTAAGAAGATGAGCAACAGAAATTGTGTCTTTGCAGCCCATGGCTGGCTGGCTGAGTATAAACTGAACAGAAAGAAACCAAAAGAAGTGAGAAGTCATGTAGGTGGAAACTTTCAGTGGTTAATGGTCACACCAAAACACTTAGGTGTCATTAAAAATAACTCATAACTTAAGTTCAAAATTTGCCTCTAAATTCAGTCTCTCTCTCTCTCTCTCTTTCCTTTCCACTTTTCCCTGGTCCCATTTTCTGAAAGTATTCATAGGTCAGAGAGGCCAGAATACCTCCAGGGGGAAGCTGAGCTCATAGACAGAGGGGATGCCATCCCAAGCGAACCAATAATTCAATCATTGACTAGTTACTGTAGATAACTACAGTAACTAGGTAGGTAGTTACTGTACTACTGTAGGTAGGTAGGTGGGTATATTTACTGACGTCTTTTATATACCCACAACAGCCATATTTCTGAAATCCCTGGGCAGAACTTTATTTTAAAGTGAATGTAAACAATTTCAAGTTTTCTATCTCACTATCCTCATGAATACACATTGTCAGATGACCAAAGTATCTAACATTTTTTTCATGAAATATGGCAATGCTATATGCACAGCCAGATGTTATACTAATACTACTGTCAACAGTGTGCGTGTGTGCATTTGTATGAGTGTGAGTATACAACTGCTGGCAGAGAAATATTTATACTTATATACTGAGTTTGTTAAACTGAGTTGAATTGGCAGAAAATAGCCTCTGCTAAGAAATAGCTCTTTAAGTGATCAAATGTAATGAAGATGAAGAAAGAAAAAGAAGGAGGAGGAGGAGGAGGAGGGGAAGTTGTTTGTATGAAGGAGCCAACTTGCCATTCCAAATTCAGTAAACAAGCATTGTATGCAGCTCCCCAGGTTCCAATTCCAAAGTACGGCCCTCGGGGACTAGAATAATGTTTTATATGGCACATCCTCATTGCCACACTCTGTACAACACAGAAGGCAATCAGAAATGTCTGGTGTTGTTGAATGGGATGGTGCTGAATGAGCAGTGATATTATCTTCCTTTACCTCTAATGACACAATAAGTAAGCTTAATGCTGAACTGCTTATTCTTGAGCACTTTCAATAGAAAACTATATTTAAGCAAATATTTTGCTGTCAGAAACACAAAGCAATGGACTGATAGAGCATTTACATAAAGGAGAAAAGAACCATTAAATTGACTCCTATTCCCAGAAAATGAGATTTTGCATGCCTCTCCTTTAACTAACATCCCCCCCCCCCACATCCATCACTTACAGGAATGCATGACCTTTTAAGCCAGGGGTGTCAAACTCATTTTCACTGGGGGCCACATCAACCTTGCGGTTGCCTTCAAAGGGCCGAATGTAATTTTAGGACTACATAAATGTAACTACTCCTTAACTAGGGGAAAGGAGCTTCGCACTGCCACCGGGGAGAAACAAGGTGTCAGGCCAGATAAAACAAGGTGGAGGGCCGGATTCAGCCCACAGGCCTTGTGTTTGCCACCTGTGCTTTAATCCATAAAGGTGTCTATCCTAAAATGCCCTGGACATTTCTGGAGACTCACTCCTAATCAAGGTGCTCCATTCCTCCCACCTTCCACCTTCCTGGGGTTACCTAAAAGAAGAACTCTAATGAGGTACATTAGTTGTACTTTTGAAAGTCAGAGATGGACTACCTAGTTAATCCTCTTGGGGACTCATGTCAGAACAGAGAAAAGCCTCACCTCGTTGCACCTAAATGGAACTTAAAGATAAAGCAAGAATATGACTTCTTTTCCTAGTGCAATTTACATAATATCTGCTTTCTCTAGTTGTCTGAGAATTTTACCAAGGACATTTTTCCAGCAATATCATCATGGTGTGCTTTTTGACATTAAAACTATTGTTTTTATCCTTATCCCCTGAAAGCGGCAGGAAGCTATCACTGGAGGTGATTCTTTGTCATCGAGTGGGATGTACAGTCTGACAAGCCACTCGTGGCCACAGTGGGAGCAGAGAGGTGAGGAGCATTTGGCGAAGACACCTGTGACCCTGCCAGGGGACTCATCTTGATAGGAAAGGGAAGAAGATTCAGATAAATTATCCAAAATAACCATGATCCTAAAGACAATTAGAAAAGTCAGAATATATATATGAAAAGCAATAAAAATGTGCATCAAAACCTGAGTAATCATTTCTTCATGCAAAATCTATTTTAAAGAATAATGAACTGGGGAAGTTGTGATTCCTGAGACAAAAGTCTCTCCCAGAGGTCTTTCAACTAACTCTACCAAATAGTCCTCTAGATCCCAACGATAGTCATCTTTGTGCTAAGCGACTTTCTGTTGCCACAGGAAGAGAGGAAATGTAAAACTAGCTTCTCTTTCCAGGTCTGCCATTCATGGTCAATGCACCCTTGGTAAAGCCCCTGGGGTTTCTGTGACATTGTTTTCTCCTGTGCAAAATAAGGTGACTGGGTATTGGAGGCAACTATCCTCCTGAGCATCTAGGACTTGCTAACCATCCCTGTTCATCTCGACACAGTGACTGACCTTCACATGTCACCCTAAATCTTTCCTCAGATAGTCATCATTAACAGAGGCTGGCCACCTTGTACACAGCAACATGACAATGAATAGCTGGTAAACATGACCTACACTCTTGGCTACCCAAATAAATCATGAGATTATCTGACCCCTTCCAAGTAGCCCTGAGGTCCAAGATACCACATGGCCACTTTGTAGACTTCCCACCACTAAAACCTGAAGCACCCTGACTGTAACTCTTTTTACACAGTAAGGATCTTGCTCAATTTTCACTGTCTCTAAGCTCAGTTGACTTTGGATACACAGAACGATCCCAGACACTGGCAGAGGATCAGAAGCAATTATAGTTCAGGCCACTCTGGAAACTTAGCTCCAAGTGCAAGGCTTTGAAAGGGCTTCAAGGAGTTCATCATGAGCATCAGCTGTGGAGCCTGGCTGCGCACATCCTCTCTGCCCAGTTTATAGTGTATTTCCAAGGCCTGGGTTTCAGTACATCAAAAACAAAGACCCAGTTTGGTAACTTTCTAAAACTTGCTAATAGTTCAAATTTTTAAAAAGGAAAATAGGCCTCAAGCATAGTTATTAACAGGCAACACTTACTAGGGTAAATTGAGGATCTTGTCTCATTTTCTTTCTGTCCAAGTTTCCCTTCTATTTAAGCAACCACAGGAATTTTCCATTCCCAGCTGTGCCTTCTCACCAGCAGGGTTTTCCTCAACACTATGTTTCCTCAGACATCTTCACTCGTTCTCTGTCCATCCTGTCGGGGTTCTCTGAACCACGGCCCCCTATGCTCCAGTCAACTTCCTGAGTGACTCCCCGACCTACCTGCCCCATGCCTTCATGTTCTCTCGATAAGTGCCTCCTCAGCAATGAGCTCACCACTAACCCATGGACTGAAAACAGCTGGGAGTGAGGTCTCCAGGCTCTGAGAGATAAAGTAAGTTCACAAACATTTCACAGCTTGTGAGAGGCTCACTCAGGATGTGAGCCCACGATGTTGATGTGTAAAATCTTTAAGTTTACCCATAATCTTCTGTTTTCTCTCACCTGAATACCCATAATCCTCTGCTGTACTTCAGTGGAATGCTCATACTCCTCTGTCATCTTTCATTAGAGAACCCATAGAACCAAAGGACCTTTTCATTTATGTGAATTTTACTGTTTTTCAAGATCTAACTCAACTCTTATCTTCCCCAGAAGTTCAATGTGCCTTCTAAACAAAGGTACCAGGTTGGCTACTCTGGGGGAAATGCTGGTGGTATGTTAATGAAAACATGACTCTGGTTATAGGGACCTTTAGCAGAACAAGCAAGAAAAAAAATGCAGCTGAATCTAATACCTTGTAGTTTAGTGGTTCTCAAACAAGGCTGCACAATGGAATTGACCTGTGGAGATTTTTAAAATCCTCATGACCAGGCTGTACCCCAAACCGATTAAATCAGAATCCCTGGGGTGGAACCAGACCATCACTGATTTTTAAAACTCTCCAGATGATTCCAAGGCATATCTAGATTTGAGAACCATGGGTGAAGAATGCAATTAATGCTACCCCTGAAACACCAGGGCACTAGGAATCAAAGGACCAGGTCCACTGTAACCTGACACTGCATGATGCTTGTAAAAATCAGCTGCTTCTGTGAAGCCCAGTTTCTTCACCTGTAAAGTGAAGCTGTACTTTCTTGCCTTCCTATTTTGAAAGGTTCAAGGATCAAAGATGCAAGGATCAAATGAGATTATGTTGTGAGAGTGTAAACTGTAAAACACATATTAATTATTATTGTGACAATTCTCACTACCAATTCTCCAATGGTGATTATGCAATGCTCAGATAGAAAATAAAAAGAAAAAGAAAAAATACAATAGTAGAAGGATTAGAAAAAATTAAATATAGTGACTCAAGAGAAATGTAGTCCAATTCATATCTTAAGGATATATTTATATGTTGTTTTATAAATGAAATTAAAAAAGAATGCTTGAAATGCAATTGTTTTCAGATCATCACTTATAATAGAGGGTTCCTAGTTCATACTAAGCTATAGGCTTGGCCTTAATGGGGAGAAATGAATTCACTATGTTAATTTATAGTTTCTACACTATAACACAGTATAGAAACCAAATTTATTGGGGGATGGAGTGGCAAACCTACCAAATAGAACACATTTGGAAAAACATATTTTGATGTTTACAAAACAATGAAATCATCATAAATGACAATCAATCTTTGCTTATTCATTTAAACACAAGAGGGCAGAAAATAAGCTGTTGTGAGACCCCAATTCAATGGGCTTGCAGAAGTTCCTTTGAACTTAACCCCTTGACATATGGTACATTCCACAGAAGGCATGAAGTAAATGGCACTGAGATAGCACATCAAGCCTTCAAAAGTTACTATGATCATACCAGCCTGAGGTCTGGTTCCTGAGAGTGTGAAGGCAGGAGGCCAAGGAGGAGCAGTGGTTTCTCTCTCCTTTTGGATGCATATGGCACTTGGCAAACCATATTTGCTGGTGTTCACTTCTCTATTTCAATGCTACTTCTTAACACCTCTTTCCTCACACCTTTGTCCAAGGTAAAGTCTCATCCAGACTTACTTATTCAACACAGAGGATTATAAGCTCCTAAATAACTTTAAAAATTATTTTCTTCTCTCCTTCCTTTCCAAATCCCACATCCTAAATTCCAGTTTTCTGAAAAAAGTTTGTGATTTACACTAACATGTGAATGACCTTCTCTTTAAGTACAGTAAGTCCTCACTTCCTGAACTGATTCTTGGAATCTGTGACTTTAAGTGAAATGACCTATAATGAAATCAAGTTTACCATAGTCTAATTTATTTAAACAAGAATTAAGTTCCTATGGCATACTTCTGGTCACAAATACATCAATACACTTCTAAATGAAGACCCAAAACAATTCTAATATTAAACATTGAGATAAAGGTGAGCTTTATATACATTTGAGACAGATAAATAAAAACAAGCAAAAAATTATTTCCAATACGCTTATTCCAGTTCAGGGTCGCATGTGGCCAGAGCCTCTCCCAGCAGCTCAGGGCACAAGACAGGGACCCACCCTGGACTGGGCACTCTTCCATCACGAGCCTCACACTCCCCCACACACTCAGACGGGGACTATGCTGATACATCAGTTCACCTCATATGCACAGTTTAAGGATGTGGGAGAAACCCAGAGTCCCCAGAGAAAACCCACACAGACATGGGAAGGACCATACAGACAGGGCCCTGTGACCTCCATACAGACAGTGGCCCTGGCCAGGAATTGACTATTTTTTCTTCTCATCAACATTTTAACAAAACAACACTGAACAAAATGTTCCTCAAGGACCTGCCATATTTGTTTTCTTGATTCTTTATTTCTTACATGGAATTATGCATTTAATATATGGAATTTTAGAGAAGCATGTCTAACTGAGAAAACAGTGGTATTTAGGGCCTGGGGATGGCAAGATTGTGCAATGGGGGAAGACACACCAGAAGGCCAGTCCTGTCTGAGAACCGGCCCCTGGTTTAGCACTCCTGAAATGTCTACATTTCTCATAGTTTTGCCATTTTCTCCAATTCTGAAACTTTTATATTTGCAGCAGTTTCCATAGTGCTATCTGCTAGGGTAGGCTAGTGTGGGGCAGGGTAAGAGGAAGAATTTGTGTGAAGAGAAAACAGATGAGTGGATATATAGGGCTAGATGTGTAGTAATATGCAATAGTTACTGTTCACTGGCTATTTAACATGTGCTAGGCACATTCTATGCTGTCTCCAATTGTTAGATGAAATCATGTCTGGAAAGCACTTCGAAAACAGGCAGCCTTTCCATTTAGCCTTATTATACCCATTATGGAGAAGAGAAGAGTAAGACTAAAACTGAGTAAGTTGCCCAAGATGACAAATGACTAACTGAGAGAGAAAACTAGACTCTGCTTCAAGGTCTGTGTGACTCTGGAACTTTTGCTTACTTATATTCCCTTCCTGCGCTCGCCAACAACTACCCCTGACATGTGTGGTCTCTACAAAGAGAGGAGCTGCTGTGAGTTCATCGCCTTCTTTTTAGTGGTCTACTACTTTCCTTTCTTCAAGTTACTTCTTCCCATTATTAATCTCAATGAACCCTTATACAGGAAAAAGAAGA
The DNA here is from genome assembly GCF_022682495.2 of Desmodus rotundus. Taxonomy (NCBI): domain Eukaryota; kingdom Metazoa; phylum Chordata; class Mammalia; order Chiroptera; family Phyllostomidae; genus Desmodus; species Desmodus rotundus. The sequence goes on from NC_071388.1 coordinate 124,391,788, forward strand.
CACACAGAGCACCACCTGCATTTGTGTTTGAATGAGTGACAGACAGACCAACAGAGGGAACATGTTCAATGAATTTCTTCACTCTCTTCCCCCTTCCGAAGCCTGAGGACTTTCCAAAACCCAGTGCATGGGGTGTAGATCCTCCACCTCTGGACACTGGCACAGCTGGCACAGCCTTAAATGCCCTAAGATTAGACAACCTGTCCTTTCAGGCAATAGTAATAGTAGTAGTGGGATGGAAAACAATCATTGAATTTCCACTGACATTTGCCTACACACTATAGTCAAACTTCCTTCAGAATCTTCTCCTGTACGTTTTCTCATAGGTTTGAGCTGGCTAGAACAGTCCTTTATGATCATGGTGTTGACTGACTCACAATGCTAATGACATGTTAGAATCACCTGGGGACATTTTAAAACATACCAAGGCACAGTCTCAGCTGCTGGAGATTCTCAGAAATTGTTCTGGGTTAGGGTGCAAGTAGGTTGAGGATCCAACCACAGTTTGATTCCTGTCTTACATCTGAGTCCTGGAGAAGATCCTCCTGTGCAGAGGGCCACTTTTCCCACATCCAGGATCTGCTGTCCAGAGCTTGGGGACAAGCTTCTAAGGACCTGCAAAGGCTCTGCGCCTACCTCCTCAGGTATGCCTGCCAGGCCAGTCAACACCTGAGTCCTGCAATGACTTAAATGCAGACAGCATACCCCTGGCAAGACCATTTTTTTCTCACCCTGCCCCTGGTGATTCCTCTTTGTTGCCATGCTGGACTTGCTGTGCCGACAAAAATCAATAAGGATAATACAGCCGAAAGGTTATTGTACAGGAGAGATCTCAGGAAAATTATACATTTTTCCCCACAGACTATTTTATCTCTATTTCATAAAGCTTTGCTAAGACAAGACCTAAAATAAAGAAAATTATAGTTCTGTAGCCTTGGGTGAGAAAATAGGATCAAAGTTCAAGGATTGATATAATCATGATTTTTCTCTGTTCAAATTTATTTTTTTTCCTAAGAGGAAAAAATAACATATGCCCAGCTAATGATCTGAAGTGCCCTAACTATTTGCCCAAGCCACACACTTGATAAAAAACAACATCTTTTGGATTCCCTCCACAGAACCTCATAAATTGAGACACTATCTGGGTATTCGAAAATGAAGTCTGACCCTCTGTGAGATGAGCTGAGGAGAGCGGTCCCTGTTCATTGCCAAAAAGCAGCTCACCTGTATGAACAGGTGCTTTTCCAGGGCATCATTTTATTCATATGTTACATTTGTTTTAACAGAGAGGTTATATTCTGCTTTTACTTGGTAAGAGTTCAGTTCGAGGTTGAAGCATCTAACAAGAAAAGCATACATGTCTGAGCAGAGAATTTAAGCAGAAATGGAGAATGAGAAAGTAGAATCAGAACCCATTAAACAAAGAATTTTAAATTCCCAAGAAGTATGAAATTATTTAAACTCTTAGTGATAGTATTTAAAACTTCTCTATTCATTTCAAAGTATTTAATACAAAGTTGGAATTACAGAGGTGAATATTCAGGTGTGCTAACAAGCAGGTACTCCCAAATGAGACTGTTTTGGAAACTTCTGGAATTCTAAAAAGCTTTTTGTATGTAGGGTATAAAATAATAAATTCATCTCACAAATACTTTCAAAGAGAAGAGAAATAGTTTATGTAGGACAATATTCTTGGTTGTCCTGAATCTCATCATGCACTTTGGCTTTGAGAAATCCTGACTTCTTTATCTAAACTTATACAAATGGAGGATGTTGCTTAACAAAACAAAAAGACCAAAAAGAGGAATGAAGAAAACTGTCTTCTCAAGGAACACTCTCAGTCCTTTAAAACTTAACATACAATAAAAATACTTGCTTTATTACAATTACCCACCTCAGCAGCTATTCAAAGTTCACAGCAATTCAAAGAAAAGGCCAAATATCTTAAAGCAGAATCAAAAGCACTTGAGACTTCCTGAGATTACAGGCCAAATACATAAATATCAGCACTCAGTAAAATCTTTCATATCCTATTGTGCATTATAATTTTATAAATAACTGTGCAAAGACTTAGCTACTCTCTCAACAGAATTTTAGATTATTCTTTCCAGCTGGTGTGCACTCATTGAATGTACTGACTGCTGATCCATGTATTTGCAATTATTTACCTTATCTTGTTTAGGTTAAAGAAAGAAAAATGAAGCACTTTTCTGAATAACTTGTATAAATTACAGTCAAGTTCTCTAAAGACTTTGAAAGAATTCAGCTCTCTTGGCTAATTAACTGCCAGAACACCTACTGAAACTAGTATTGTGTGTAAAAGACATCAGTACAGGCTCAGTAGGGATGCATATTCAGTTCTGCCCCAGACTGAGAATTGGTCCATGAACTTGAATGCCATTTTCTCCTTGGCAAAATGAGGGAACGTTGATGGTGAATGAATGGGTACTGAAGTACCTCACTAGTTGCCAATACAGGCACCTCAAAAATGAGAATGACTCATCAAACTTGGAAATGACAAAACAGAACAGATCATTCTAAGTCAGAAGCTTTAAGGAGGTCCCCAGATTGCTGCATCTGCCAAGGTTCCCTCAGGTGGCTCTAATACTCCACCAGAAACAGGCAGGAACCTTGCAGATCCTGGACACTGCAAACACAGAACTTCAGTTTTGCCTTGTATTTACACATTTTCATTAAAAAATGCTACTATGTTAGAAGTTTGGAAAATTCACACTTTAAATGTACTAGGAATATTGCAATTTAAAAGACCTTTCTTAGGTATCTTTTGTAAAGGATTGTTTAATATAATTGCTTAACCCTAACTTTTCTTTCTAGTGCACTTAAAATTTTGAATTTGTTTATGTTGGAGAGGATGCAGAGAAAAGGGAACCCTAGTGCACTGTTGGTGGGAATGCAGACTGGTGAGGCCACTGTGGAAAACAGTATGGAATTTCCTCAGAAAACTAAAACTGGAACTGCCCTTTGACCCGGCAATTCCGCTGCTGGGATTATACCCTAAGAACCCTGAAACACCAATCCAAAAGAACCTATGCACCCCAATGTTCATAGCAGCACAATTTACAATAGCCAAGTACTGGAAGCAACATAAGTGCCCATCAGCAAACGAGTGGATCCAAAAACTATGGTATATTTACACAATGGAATTCTACACAGCAGAGAGAAAGAAGGAGCTTATACCCTTTGCAACAGCATGGATGGAACTGGAGAGCATTATGCTAAGTGAAATAAGCCAGACGGTGAGGGACAAATACCATATGATCTCACCTTTAACTGGAATATAATCAACAGAATAAAAAAGGAAACAAAATATAACCAGAGACATTGAAGTTAAGAACAATCTAACAATAGTCAGGGGGGAGTGGGGAGGGGACAGTAAGGAGAGTGGATTGCAGGAACTACTATAAAGGACACATGGACAAAATCAAGGAGGAGGGAGGTGGGTTCAGCTGGGGTGGGGTGGAGGGATGGGGAGAAAAGGCATACAACTGTAATTGAATAACAATAAAAATTTAAAATTTTTTTGAATTTCTTTACAGTATATTTGTTATAACTAGGGAAGAAGGAGGTGAAGTTTAAGTCAAACATTTCCAACCCCTGATAATATCATTTGTGAAGTAACATCTCTGCCAGGCAGGGCTTGGGCTCCAGTGAGGAAGGTCTTAGACTATGTCACCCTGCTCCAAGTACTGTATATAAAAGCTACTGGATATGTTGGATGATTGACAAATTTTAAGGTAACTAGAAAGGTTCCTTTCCTCCAAGCATCAGCTGCCTAATCACATCGGAGAATACTCTTAAGGAATTATTTAAGGAAAAGGTCATTTTGATTTTCCATTAGATCGCTTCAAATGGAAACAGCACGGACAACATACAATATTGCTTTAAACACAGGCTAAGGCATCAATGACTGAAAACAGACCATCATTAGAAATAATGGAGCTGGGCCCAGAGAACACAGTGCTTAGGCAGGGCTCTACATAAAGGTAGGACAAGGTAAAGAGGTGGAGGGAGGCAAACGCGGACACCACTACAACACTGCTGAGTGTTTACCTACCTCTCTCTGATCTCTCCTGGGACAGTGACACTGCAGCTTTTGGCGAAGTTTCTGCACTCAGTTTTCTTTTTTAAAAAATTTTTATTGCTATTCAATTACAGTTGCCTGCCTTTTCTCCCCATCCCTCCACCCCACGCCAGCTGAACCCACCTCCCTCCCCCGCCTCTACCCTCCCCCTTGATTTTGTCCATGTGTCCTTTATAGTAGTTCCTGTAATCCCCAGGAACTACTCAGTTTTCATGGCAACTTATTCAGCCAGCTAAAAGGATGCAAAGGAGCTCAAGTGACATAACATTGGAAATGTATAACTTCGAGCAAACAATCTTACCTCCCTGTGCCTGTTTCCTCTTCTGTAAAATGAGGAAAACAGTAGTACCTATTTCAAAGGGTTCTTGTGAAAAGACAACGAGCCCACACCTGTAAAATGATTAGAATGTGAACGGCACATGGCAGGTGCTCAGCACAGGTAGGGGAGGTTTGGCTAGTGGTAGGCACTGTGCTACCAGCACATGTACTCATTTCACAATTTGTGTAACAAGGCCCCACAGGATTGCAAAGAAACATCACAATTCCAGAGTTCTAAGAGCAAGAAGAAACCTTAGAAATCATCTCTCTGTTCTGAGGGTTGCCCTTAGTCTAACACTTGTGTTATTTAGTCCATGTATAAAAAAAATAATAAGCCTTATTTACAGACTAAGAAACTGCCCATAAAATCTGAACTTCATCTTCTGAACCCATGTGGCTATCTGTACACATTTTTGGGTCATCTGACTGTGCTGCAGCTGGGCTGTGGCAGCTGCCTTCAGGCCTGACAGTGGCTCTCTAGTTTGCCACAGTCTCCACCACTTCCTACTGTCCTTTGGCATTAAATCCGGTATGGGATGCTATTGTATAAGAAAGAGTTTTGTATTTTTATTAAAAACAAAAACAAATTTAAAAAGCCTTTCTTTGTACCTGTTTATCAAAAGTAGAAAAATAGAATTCAAATCTCACAGGACATTTACTTTTCTCATACCTGGTCCACTTTCATTTGACAACTAAGGTATTTGTGTTTATGATCCCTAATCTAGCCCAAACCTCATCTTTCACAAATACAAAAACTAAGGAAACTGGGGAGTTTCGTTGACTGTCTGAAGTCCAAAGTCTTGTTAGTGGCAGAAGCTGAAGCCAAGTGTAAGTCCTTTTCCCCCCTTGTTAGTGTTTCCATTTGCCCACCCACTTTTTTCTTTCCAAATAAATTGGCTAATGTGGGTTCACTTCATGTCCCCAAGAGAAGAGCAGAGATAAGAGGAAGTATATCACCTACAACAAAGAAGCACAGAGGGTAGCTGCAGACACAAGAGGACTGGAAAGGGGTAACCTACCATTAGTGTTAGGATCATTTGTACCTTAGGCTGCTTGTGTTTAAATATTGTCATAGATGAAGCTGAAGGAATGATGTTCCTCTCCCACGAACTGCTCCAATTCATTTGTGTTTAATTGTCCCATTTCATGTCTAATTATGAATTCTTTTCCTAATGTTTCCTAACTTACTTGACTAAACAAAATGGTGATCTGGGTGACAAGAATATGTAACACAGCACATAAGAAATCCCCAAACATCTAGAGAAAATAAACTGGAGAAAGAAAAAAAAGCAGAAGGGAAACTAAAGCTGTTTCTACTTACTGAGGCTCCTCTATAGACAATCTTTTGAGGTCTTTTATTTCCCCCTAATGAAATGAGATTGTTCTCGATGCTAGATATGAATGGGCCATTAAAAATAAGTGTGAGGCAGAAGGCAGAGTCTCCAGGGAGAACAGTGCAGTAGGTTTGGTAGCATCGTCCTTTATGCATCCAGAATGCCGTGCAAGCTGCTATTTGGACTCCTGTCACATTGTGGCATATATTTGATTACTTGCCTTTCCTCCCTGTTGTCTAGCATCCTATAGATTGAGCTTCCCAGGAGAAGGCTCCCATCAGGCAGGCTTTGTTGTATGTCAAGCACTTAGCTTGATGTATGCTAGGTACGGCCAGCCTGCTAGAATAATGTGCTACTGAGTGTGAGGGACAGAATAATGTTTCTGTCTCCCAGATGTCCACATCCCAACCCCTGAAATCTGTGAATTTTACCTTATATGGCAAAAGGGACTTTGCTGATGTGATTAAATTGAAGATCTTCAGATGGAGAGATTATCCTGGATTATTTGGATGGGTATAATATAACCACAGGGTCCTTATAAAAGGAAGGGAAAGGGTCAAACTCAGAACAAAGAAATATGACAATGGAACCAGAGTTTGGAGTCATGCACTTTGAGGATGTAGGAAAGGAACACCAGACAAAGAATGCTGGAATCTGGAAGAGGCAAGGAAATGATTCTGCCCTGAAGCCTACAGAAAGAATGCCAGCACCATGATTTTAGACTTTTGACCTCCAGAATTATTGTAAGAGAGTAACTTGGTGTGGTTTTAAGTCACTAAGTTTGCTACAGCACCAATAGGGAACCACTACATTTAATGTAAAAAAATAAATAAATAAATGGATAACTGTCATTTGAATGAGTAAATGAGCAAATAAATGAATCAATGAATGTAGAAAAGTTTAGATAGAAAGTAGAATGGCTTCTGTTTAGGGCCCAAATTAGGTAACTATCAGTGGGTAACTTGGGCCCCACCATTTAATCTCACCAGAATTGTTCAGCATAAAGAGCTGAGGCCATGGAGTCAGACAAACAGACTAAGACTGGAATCTTTCCTAGGTTCCTTCCAGGTCGGGTGTCCTTGGGCAGGTGTGCGGCTCTCTGAGCCCACGCCCACAGGTGTAAGATGGGGACAGTACCTACTGTTTAAAGTTGTTGTGGGACTGTATGAGCTGCCATCTAGTTGCATTCAATGGGACTCTGAACTAGGTAAATTTGAAATTGTCACATAAAAATGTTACTAATGTCATTTCATGCAGAAACCTTGAAATCATATATATATACATATATATATGTATATATATATGTACATATATATATATTCTCAAAACTATAAAAAGAATCAAGAACTACAGAACAACCAAGCTGGTAAACTGACTGCTCCATGGTAGGTCTGCTTCAGCTGCTGAACAGAAACACGCACCATCCTGTGAGAGGATCCACATTGAATCATGCAAGTTACACATTATACCAGTAACAAGTTAAGAGAGGTCTTTAGGAACACACCCTTGAACAAAAGAAGACCACCCTTCAATGCATGCAAAGCAATTAGCATGGGCCTGGGACACAGAAAGCTATTACTCTGCTGGTATTGTATTAGCTCAAAAATGACAGCTTCAGAATGGACACCTCCACAGTGGAAAATGAAAGCAACTCCAGCTTTCCCGTGGGCTGAAGTGTTGTAGGGGCCCCTGGCTGCTTTTAGAATAAAACTTGCTGTTGGAAAATCTGAGTCAGGTGTGCAAATAACAGCCCATATTATGAAGCAATAAATCTCCCAGTTCTTATCTGTACTACAAAATTTGACTTCAGGAAGGTGTCAACTACATGCTCCACCGGTATCACGTACATATACATGTACATCTACACGGACATCTCATGCAAACCTATTTTGCGGCTATTAGCCATATTCAGAGAAACAGAATTTGTGACATGACAGGGACCCCCGGGCCTTAGTGCTTCCCATCAAGATTTTGCTTTCCTTTCTCTCCATTCTCATTTTTTGAGTCCCCAGAGAACAAGGTTACCTAGTATATACTTGAAGCTCAGTGAATATCTGTTGAATGTATAGATAACCTAATGGGTCATAGAACCTATGTCTGTCTCCCACTGTCTGCATAATGAGCTGAGGCCAATTACGGCAATGACTGAAAAACCCCTTCGAGGTAGTAGTAATTCAGATGATTTACTGCCTTCTCCCTAGAGGGAAGCACTGAGTTCCCAAATCTAATAGACTGAGTTACAGGGAGGAAATAGTTTTAAAACACATTTTTTAAAGAGCATCTGTTTTTCTAAGAAGCTTCCAGTTTCATAAAATAAATTCAGATGATGATGTTAAATGTCTACACCACTGATTTGGCTGGTAAGTGATGGAGCGATTAGAAAAGAATGATCAAAGGAAAACAAGCACCTGGATGAGCAGCAAGGAGTGTTTAGAAAAAGCACCAAGTGATGCTGAGTTCTTCAGTTCTAACTCAGGCCTGCCGTGACTGGTGAGGGGGAGCACACGACCAATGTTTCAGGGTCAGAGGACTCTTAGGCCACATGGAACCACTTACTGTAGAATCAAGCTTCCTCCCCTCCCTTTATTCATTCAAACCTCAATTTTCTACCAAAACAGATGTAAGACCTAGGGAAGACTCAGGCTAGCAGGATTTAAATCCTTATCCTACCTCTAGGTGACACACATCAGGAAAAGTACACATGTGTTCCCTGTGTAAAGACCACCTCACCTTCTCAAGAAGAAATGGATTTTAATGATTTTTTAAAATTGTCTTCAAGGCACTAACCTGAATTGCCTCTGAGGCAGCTTAAGTCACCTCCTTGCATTGAAGTCATTGGAGATGGAAAACAGCTGTCCTATTGTCCCAAAGTAGCCCTGTATATGTTTGAAAGGCCAACTACTGAGGACATAGATTCCTAAAGGCTAATTCTGCCTATTCCTTAACTTTGTATAATACTCTGACTGTTATTATGATCAGAGCCTTCCCAATCTTTCTCATAACAAGTAAACTGCAGAGTCCTGAACCCATGAATTCAGGGAAGCTAGTGTCAAATTACCTTTACCACCTGGGTTCCTACACTTGCCTCCCAAACCCACTTCCTTTCTAGCCAGCTAGAAAGCTAAACACCAAGGGCTGCCCAGTGATTGCCTCAAATTTGTCCAATTTCCTTGCCTTCCTTAGCTTCATTTTTTACTCTATATAGAGATGTGCAATGACATTGGGTCTCTATTTGTGATGTGAAGTGATTTTTAACAAAAGTCCTCTGTTTATCAATAAAGAGGACCAGTGCTCTTTCTGCTACATTTCTCTTCCCACCCGCCAGAGCCTTCTCATCTGTTTGGCTAACTTGGGTCATACTCAGATTAGATGCCCTGTTTTCCAGCCTGGCCCCTTTGCTAGTGTTAAAGTCCCATGGGATAAGGGCAATTAGGAGATGACAATTTGTCACTTCATTGAAACTTACTCTCTTTGGACCTCTTTAGATTCCAAATGGCAAGGTGCAAGGCCACACCCATGAGCCCCACATATAATCATGACCTCAGCAAGCTCTCCTGAGCACCCTCAGTGTCACAGACTTCTTCTCTCACCGAGCCATCATTTGATCATCTTGAGCTTCTTATTCTCCATGAGCCCACTATGCAAATGCATACTACGAATCCTTTAGCTAGGCTTCCCCTCTGCCTCCAATGTTCTTCCTCTTGTTCTCTATTCCTCAGTCTCACCTTAAATGTCATCCCTCTCTGGGAAGTAGTCCTTAACTCCCCAGAAAGGATGAATCACTCTCTGTCCTTGTTCCCAGGGAACGCTGTAGCTATCTCTCTTATAGCCCTGACAACGGCAAACTTATTTTTTACATTTTCCTACAACCAACTCTACCATCTGTTTCACAGTAGGAGTTCAACAAAAATGAATGAGTTAAATAAATGTGTACATGATTTCTCAAACAGAGGTAACTGTATGGCTCCTAGCAATGGGGTTTGGCCGATACTTGTTTATTTATGTTTGAGTCAGGGAAGACAGAGCTAGAGAAATATGAGAAAAACAAACTGACCAGTAAGAGTCAAGAGTAAGAAACATGGTATACCTGATAGGCCATTATATTAACAGTTTCATCTTTTTTCTGCTCTGGAGGTCCTTGAGTCTGCAATAGATTTCGTACTGTTTCTTCCATCCTGAAAAACAAAAATAAATAAGTAAATAAAATAAAGAAATTCTTCAAAGAAGTTTTCCTATTAATGTGAGTCTGTTTCCTAAGTTTAAACCTGAAAAATCTCCTTTCTCTTCTCTTGTGTTCAACCCCTATATCAAGAATCTTTAAAATCATTCTTCAGAATGTCTCTGGGTTCTCTCTCTTTACCATTCAGTTCCCTATCTCTGGCCTCCTGTTATCGGTACTCATGCAAACATCTCCCAATACCCTCTTTATTTTCAATTGCTCCCTTTTAATTTGATACAATGGTACCACATTAATCAACCTGAAGTACCACTTTGATTTTTTAAACTCAATTTTCAAAGTTGACAAATATTACATAAATGCATTTTCACCATTAATATACTATTCCATGGTGGTCTGCATCAGCACTCAAAGGTCTACTTTATTCTTTTCAACAACTTCCTGGTATTTCATGATGTGACTGTACCATAAATTATTTAACCATTCCCCTACTGACAGAATTTAAATTCTTCAAAATGTTTGCTATTCTGAACAATAAATACTTTTACACATACATCTTAGTACACATTTGTGAGTATTTCTATAGTTATATTATGACAGATAATGTATGTTGTAATCCTATTTTGTTTTAAATATGCACTGCCAATGCCCACCCCATCCCTGCATTGCCCAAAAGCAAAGAGTAAAACAAACACACCTATTTCCATTTCCAGAAATTGTCTCATGCTGTTAGCACTGCTTGGAATGCCAACACCCTTTTATATTCTCAAATCCCATCCATCTTTCAAAATCTACCTCAAATTTTACTTCCTAAGAAACTTCTTCAGTGGTCCCCCGCATCTTTGAGTTCTTACAGCCTTATCAGGGGTGTTCAACCTTCACTCAGGATGGCTATGAATGCAGCCCAACACAAAATTGTAAATTTACTTAAAACGCTTTGAGTTTTATTTGTGATTATGCATCGCAATGTATTTAATGTGGGGCCCAAGACAACTCTTCTTCCAGCGTGGCCCAGATGGGTCAAAAAGTTGGAGACCCATTTAAATCATTCACTCTCACACTTAAAAATTCCCCACTTTAAATGCTCAAATATTTCATATATGCTTGTCTTGTCTTACGAAATAAATTAAGATATTTTGTATAGAACCATGTCATATTTTCTTATGTTTCCCCCTCAGTGATTCATGAAGCAGTATTCGGTACCCATTACTGAATATGAATATTTTGTTAATTTATTTTTAAAAGTATTAAGTACTTACTCTTTGTCAGGCATTGGCTACATGTACTCAAACTGTGTTTGCAAACTGAATGACCTTGCCCTTGGCCTTATCCATGAGGATTCAGGGACCAGAACTCTGAGAGCAGAACAGTTGCACTATTGCACTGAACACTGTGCTCTTTTGCCCAGAATCTGAGTTGGTTGTCTCTTAGAGTCCCATCTTGAAGCATGTATTTTGGTGACTCAGCATGATACTAGTTTAAGGCAGAGAGCAAGCTGATTCAGCTTCTGTCTCTTGCTCAGGGCTTCTAGGATGACAAATAAAGGGTTCTAGGAGGCCCATGAGTTCCCTGAAGTGGTAAGACCATTATTGTAACAAAGGTAGTATAGTTCAAAATGCCAACCCTTCTAATACATCATATAACTACTTAGCAGCAGAGAGAGGAAACTGCAAATGAACTAGTCCACTCCAAACCAGGACTATAATTGGGGATATTCTGTCTTCAAAGAAGATAGCACAGGACCCATTCAGGATTTCAATAAGATGGTGGACTCCAATTATGAGTATTCAGAGAATGCTGTGTGACCACACATTTATACAAACTATCTTTTCATCTGTCTAGCCAGGAAAGCAAAATCTGTTTCTTACATTTTCACAAATCTTATGTTATTAATAATAGGAACTCAAAATTAATTAGTACTTTTAAGTTGTCAAAGAATTCTCTCATGTAGCCCTGGATGGTATGGTTCAGTAGATTGAGTGCTGGCCTGTGAACCAAAGAATCACCAGTTCTATTCCCAGTCAGGGCACATGCCTGGGTTGCAGGCCAGGTCCCTAGTAGAGGGCACACGAGAGGCAACCACACATTGATGTTTCTCTCCTTCTCCCTCCATTCCCCTCTCTCTAAAAATAAACAAATAAAATCTTTTTTTAAAAAAAAGAATTCTCTCATCTATTCATCATTATGATGTACTTTAAAAATATCATTATATCTATGTGGTAGATGAGAAAGCTGAGAAAATAGACAGGTTAAATAACTTATAGGATTACAGTTAGTTGAATAGGAGTTAGAATTAAACCATTTTTGCTGACTGTAAAAACAGTAGTAGCCGCTTTCCACGAGGCCTTATTTACAAGCAGGGAAATGATTTTAAGTGAGGAAGAGTCTTAACTACTAATTAGGAGTTATCTTGATGAACACTTATTGGATACTGAGCCCAACAAGGCAACAATATTGTTTCTGACCCGAGGAGAACTTCATATGTGGTGGAAGAGACAAACTAAGTTTACCGGGGAAAATGGGTGTGATAAAGTCACAAATTCTGAGCTCAAAACTGATCAGAGCCAATTTCTAATACTCTGTGTTATTGTATATGAGCAGAAACAATCTCTTGAGTGGTAGTGGATTTTCCTTGATGATGTACATCTATCATAAACAAATAAAGAAAACTTGCCCAATTTTACTCAGCTCATGTACACACATCAGAGACTAACCTCCGGTTTTCTAAATATTAGTCTGCTATCTTCCCACCCTAGCACAGAGGCTAGAGTTCTTTCTTCTTTCAATCCTTGTTTCATTCATTTATAGACATTTGACATAAAGGTAGCCCAAAGGTGAGTTTTAACTGAGTTAGAACTCAGTTAAAATTAAAATCTTGCCTTTAAAAAAATCAGTTAAAATACAATTCTGTGACTATGCTTATCTTGCTGAATTATCTCTTCTGTATAATTAAAAGTTCAATGCACAAGTTGCTGGATAAAGAAGAAAAAAATCTATTCACCTTTCCCCAATTTTTCTTGGCTTTTTATTTTAGAAAAATAAAAAAGTGAGAATGAAAAGAAAATTGTTAAAACACAAACTCAAGCAGTCCATACTCACAGTATTATTGTGATTAATTAAATTAATTATGATTAAAACCAATTACATTTCCAAGCTACAGCTTGGAATGGAGTTACACGGATGATCCCAACACTTGGTAGAAAATTAAGTTGTCTCATATTTTCATAATGTCTATGAATCTGGTCACAGATAAAATACTTCAAACCTGATGAAACTATGCCATTTTTTATTCCCTGATGACAGCTTTTTAAAACAAAATCCTCATTTAGCAAACTTCTCTATTTATTTTGCAGAAAACCAAAGACTGTGAAGCATCATCCATATCCATTGTCATCTGCCCCATAACATTCTACTTCGTTTCATTATTTTGATAGCTGAGGTATATGGTTTGCATTACCAATGTGCACACAGAATAATTCTATCATCTGTTTCCCAAAGGTGACTAAAAATCAGTCAATTCCTTTCTCCAGGTGAGGCATGGACAGAGGAGATTTTTGGTTTCTTTTATATTGCTGATTAGTGCCATTTATCATTAAATATTGACCTTATATAATGTCTTCCGGTTATTTTTTTCCCTATTGTCCAACTTGAGTCTACATCCTTTCTTCCCCTAAACCCTGGGAAAGTAGCTGTTATAACTAAAAATTTATAGGCCAAAATTATACTTAGTAAAATATAACTTCTAATACATATTAAATCAACTATTTTTAGAAAGTTAAGACCTACACAAGTCAGAAAAAATAAACCAAATTCATATGCAAACCATATATTTCAGGCAACAGAAGATATAAATATAGCTATTTTATTTTATTAAAAATATATTCCATGTTTTAAGGTATATGTCATTTAATTAATAAATTCTTATTATAGTATTTCATTTGGGGTAAGCAAAACAAAACCCAAACAAACATAGTTTTTGCTTATGAAGTACACTAAGTTGAAGTTAGGAAAATTGAACATTAAATTTAAAAAATCAAAACCATTCAAGAGCAGGATTAATGAGGCTTTGCACCGAAATTCTCCCCAAAGGGGGTCCACCTTTGTCATGCATCCCCTTTTGAAGTACAGATCACTGGGGTACTTGTCATTGGAACTGTATCCAGTGTCTCACAGAGAGGGTCTTCCTAGTCACCAAAGGAAGATCTTTCTGAAAGTAAGTGTTAAAAGATAATGGTTTCCAGAATCCTCTCAGGGCAGGGAACCACCTAATCATTCAGTGCCTGATGATGATACCAAATTGGTCTCTCTCTCTCTCTCTTTCTTTCTTTCTGTAAAGTAACCTTAGTTAATGATATACATATTCAAGTATATACACAATTTGGGATGAACTGTATTAATGGCTGCAACTTTGAAAAGCATCAAAAATTAAATTTATAAATGACGAGAGAAATGGCTAGATGGCTAGATAGGTAGTAAAAAAAGTAGAGTAAATATGAGCAGTAGAATCTACTTGTTGGGTATATGGTGTTCACTATAAAATTTGTTCAACTTTAAATTTTTTATAACAAATTGTTGACCAAGTTTTTTTTATGTAGACTAAATATTTATCTCTTGGGTAAAAATGTTAAACCTCTCCGTAGAAGAGTAGTAGACTGCTTCTCATCAGGTGTATGCAGATCTGGTTGGGTGTATCTTTGTAGAGTAGGGAGGCTTGGGCATGATGTCATTTTATATCTGGACAGAAGTCCTTGCCCCAGGGTTTGTTACTAGCCTTTTTTGTTCTATGTCTGAAGGTCTTGAGGCTGCTCCCAGTCTGTTTGTTCCACTTGGTCTTAATGGAAGACCTAGCACTCTGACTGATCTTCATCTTAGCCACTGCTGCCTTCAGTGCCCTGAATCTTGGGTGCCACTTCTACCAGGCATGCTGATCCGGCAGTCTGTTTCCAGACACTCCTGTAAGGGTGCCCTTGCTGTACCACAGCAAACCCCAAAGTAGGCCCCCTGACTCTCCAGTCAGCTTCTAAACCACACAAAAGCTGAGGGCAGCCTGGAAAAATAAAACACAGGGCCTCCCTTATGCATAAGTATAGAAGACTGTTCTGCATGGTGTGAGTCCAGCTCCCACTCAGAAAGGCCATTTGGAAAGCAAGGTCTGGCACACAGGACCCACGCCCATGGACAGGTTCTCCCATAGGGAATCAGGCCTGCATTGTACCTAGGCTGCTTTGAGGCTTGCTTTTTGCTAAAACTTCCTCACCCTGAATTGAGGCAGAAAATGTTTACTGCATATCTTTAAAGTAACTTCCTAAAATCTATGCTAAACCTTCCAAGGATCAGTGTAACCAGTTCAACCACTTTTCCCTTTACATTTGCAAATATCCTTCTTTCTTGATGTAATTAGCAACATCCTCTCCTTTGTTTTCTGTAAAAGGTAACCACCTAAAGCAAACCTGTGCATAGTAAATGAGGACCATCTTCAATGTAATGTGCCCAGAAAAGAAATAAAAGCCTGTGAAGGCAAGGGTCAGGACACCTCCCCCTTGAGAGAGTGGCTATGCTGTCCCTTTTCCTCCACAGAACTCGGTAGTCCGTGTGAATTTGTCTCGTCTCAGCCACAAAGCCATAGACACTGTAGGCCAGAGCCTGCATCAGCTGGCACCCAGAACAGGGACCCAGGGCTACGAGCCGTCGTCCCGTCGTCGACAACACACCGACTTGGTTGGAGTGCGTGTATCATCCCAGGTAAGGGACAATGATACCAAGTGCTTTCCGGTTAGGTTGTAGGGTATATCAGATTTCAGAGGAAAAGGGTTTTCTTCCTAGGTCATCCTCTCTTGTGACCATTTTGGAACTTTACCTTCTTTAGTAAGCAGGAGAGCAAATACTTGCTCTCTCTCCCAAGTATTTGCCTCAATCTTGCCAGCACAGGTTAAGCAGTTAAGAGCCACAAGGGTGCTCGCCACTGGAAGTCACCTGTGACAAGATTAGCTGGACGTGGACTGGGTCAGAACACTAGGTCTCTCGCCAGCCCCAAGCAAAAGTCCACACAATGAGAGGCACACTGTAAAAACACCCACAAGCCCATCCCCCTTGGCACAACCCCCAACTAGGTTTAAGCTTGGGAGAAAGAGCAAAGACTTTCCCTTTAATCAGCTTTAAAAACAGCAACTAGTTACAGAGATATTTTAAAAGCATCTCAGCAAAGTTTTTCTTTTAAGCCGCCTCTTGTGGTCCTTTTGATTTTGCCTTTTCCCTCCGTCCACCTGCATAAGGAAAAGCGGATAGTGAATGAGTGTTTCGGTTTCAACCAGACTCTGAAGATCACTTTCCAGAATAATTTAGTGTTAGTCACAGGTTTTGTATGAGAGCTTTTGACATTCGCCAAGCTCCAAAGACAAAAGTCACTTCCTCCCCTCAGCCCGAGAAATCAGGTGTTCCCATGTGAGTCGGAACCTTGCAAGGGTGTCTGGGATCAATTCCTGAGACATGCAGGGGCCTTCTAGGGACCTCTAACACTGCTTAATTTAAATTCTGGCTCATCCAGGAAGCTCCATATAAAGGTTGGTCATCTAGCGCTATGAGCCCCCTGTCGTACGTAGTCCTACACATTGGGGGACAACCCAAAACCCATAAGCAGGGTAGGAGTACTCCTCTCCCTGACTATCTTTCACTAACAGCACATTTCGACCCACCACACTATATTCCTCGATAGCTAACTAGTTAGGATTCAGCACAGGTGTCAGAATCTGAAAAGACAACAGTTGAAAGTAAAAAGGAACCCTTTAATAGCAAGAATGGGCTCTGATTTATCTAAAAAACAGGAAATTTACTGGCGGGTGTTACAGCAGCTCCTCTGGGGAGTGGGTTGCAAGGTGAAGGAACAGCACCTCATTCAGCTTTTACAGACTATAAAAGAATACTACCCTGCTTTTCCTGATGAGGGAACCTTAGATATAAAGGTTTAGGAAGATGTAGGTGATAGGTTAAGATCTTTACAGGACAGTGGTGTTTCTATCAGAACTCAAACTTAATAACGTGGGGGTTAGTCAGGACTGCTCTCCTGCCCATATGGGCTAAGAGACCGGAACTAGACACAAAGGAGGTTAAAGAATCTAGTTCAGAGGAGGAAGTCATATGTAATATAGTGGAAGAACCAGCTATGAAACTTCTGCCTACAACCCCACCGGAGGATCTGCCTCATAGCCGTCACTCCTTACTTCAACCCTGGGAGCGTTCCTCCTCGCAGGACGACTCACCACCAAGAGAGCCAGAAAATTTAGACAGATATCCTGTTAGGGCCATGTGACAGTGCGTTCCGCAGGGCAGTAGAGGCTGGGGATTTCGATGCTCTTTCAGCCTTCCCCGTTATAGTCAAGGGTCAAAGAAATGTCCATGAACCCCTTCCTTTTTCCCTTTACAAGGATCTAAAAAGGAGCATTAGAGAAAATGGGCTTCAGTCTCCTTATACTAACGGGCTATTTCAAGCCATCACTGACAGCTATAGAATGGCCTCTTGTGACTGGATTGCTCTGGCCAGGACAGTCTTAACCCCAGCTCAGTTCATGGTCTGGCATTTCGAGTACTCTCAGCGAGCCGGCCACCAAGCGGCTGAGAATGCACAGATGAATAATCCTGTCACCCTCCCTGTGTTGCTTGGGTCCCGTGATTTTGCCACTGCTGTGGATCAGACCAGGCTTGATCCTCATGCTTTTAGTCAAAGTGCTCAAATTGCTCTCAGAGCCATGAAGGCTGTGCCTGATTCCCCGGCCAGGGAAATTTCTTCCTTTACCAATATCCATCAGGCTGCTGCAGAGACATATATTGACTTTATTGATCGCCTCCAAGAAGCTATTGAAAGGCAAATAGATAATGACAGAGCAGCCAAATCTCTTTTGTGGCAGTTAGCTTATGAAAATGCTAACAAAGACTGCAGGACCATTATAGGACCCCTGCAAACTACCACCAAAGACATCAGTGAGTTTATCAAGGCTTGCCAAGATACCGGCACAGAGCAGCATAAGGCTTCTCTCTTAGCTGCTGCAATTAAGGGAGACCCCAGATGTTACAATTGTGGAAAACCTAGTCACCTGTGCAAGGACTGTTCATCCACACCAGAATGGGGAAAGGGTAATTACAAGCTTCCCCTAAAGGATTGTCTACACTGTGGCAAGGGCAGACATTGAGCAAAGGAATTCCTCTCTAAATAAAAATGGCCAACCTATTCAGGGAAACTTCCGAGGGGGCACCCACTCCAGTGCCTCCAACCCCAATCAGAGCTTTCAGAACAGCAATCAATATCAGAGAATGCAGGGAAATGTACAGTTTCCAACCTTCATGCAGCCACCCATGGAAGCGCAAAGCTGGACTTGGTCACTACCAACGAGCTCATCTTAAAGGAACAGGATCAAGTAATTATGGCTCCCACTGGTGTCTGGGGACCTTTACTCCCAGGAACGGTCGGTTAAATGTTAGGGAGATCCAGTATTACTACCAAAGGCATTTTTGTTCAGCCAGGGGTCATTGACTTAGACTATCAAGGGGAAATTAAAATCATGCTTAAAGCTTCTGGTTATCATATTATTCCTGCCCAGATACGTATTGCCCAGCTGCTCCTACTCCCCTACGTAATCTCAAAGACTCAAAATAGAGTGAGGGGAGAGGGAGGCTTCGGTAGTACAGACAATCAATCAGTTTTTTTGACAGAATCAATCAAATTAAATAAACCAATCTTACAAATAAAGATAAAGGATAAGACCTTTCCTGGCCTCATAGATACAGGAGCTGACATGTCCGTTATCTCAAATCAGTTTTGGCCTCTGGAGTGGCCTCTAACAGACAGCAGAACACCTGTCACAGGTGTTGGAGGAGTTTCTCAACCACAAGTCAGTGTATGGTCTCTTAAATGTTACGGATCAGAAGGACAGGTAGGGAGAATTCGACCACATATCCTGCTTATGCCCCTTAATATTTGGGGCCATGATCTCCTCAGTCAGTGGGGGATGCAAATCTCTCTGCAGCATTTTCTATAATGGCCACTGCTCTTATAACTCCCCTACTGCTTACCTGGCTCTCTAATAAGCCGGTATGGGTTGATCAGTGGCCACTTAAAGGAGAGTGACTTGAACAGACCTGACTTTTAGTTAAACAACAATGAGAAGCAGGTCATATTGAACCCTCTAACAGCCCTTGGAAGACGCCTATTTTTGTTGTATCGAAGAAATCTGGCAAATGGAAGCGTATTCATGATCTAAGAAAAATCAATGAATCCCTCCAACCTATGGGCCCCCTATAGCCAGGAGTCCCCAATCCAGTTTGCATTCCAAAGGATTGGCCACTTTTAGTTATTGACCTAAAGGATTACTTCTTTACAATCCCTTTAGCAGAAAAGGATCAGGAGCATTTTGAATTTTCCCTCCCAGTCATTAACAATTCTCAGCTTTTACAGCAGTTTCAAAGGAGAGTTTTGCCTCAGGGAATGCTTAACAGCCCAACTCTCTGCCAGAATTTTGTTCATACAACTATTCAGCCTGTAAGAGATCAATTCCCTGATTCAATTATCTATCATTATATGGATGACATCCTGATTGCAGCTCCTTCACAAGATGTTTTAGCAAAATCTGCTTTGTTTCTTAAGAATTCTGTAGCCTCTGCTGGGCTAGTAATTGCTCCAGACAAAATCTAGCATTCAGAACCTTGGAAATATTTAGGCTATGTCCTTTTTAATAGGACAATTTGGCCTCAAGTCCTTCAAATTAACCCAAGGATTTAGCTCTTAATCATCTCCAACAATTCCTGGGAGTAATCAATTGGGTGTGCGACCCAGCCTTAGAATACCTACCCAACAAGTAACTCATTTATTTAATGCCCTTAAAGGGGACCAAGATCTTAATTCCCCCAGAAAACTGTCCTCTGAGGCCCTACAGGAATTAAATATAATAAATCAACATATTCAGCAGCGACAACTAACTAGAATTAATTCACAGTTTCCTGTCCAGCTTTTCTGTTTCCCAATCTTCAGCACCCCAACCGGTCTTATAGGACAGCTATCACCCCACTTAGCTATGATAGAATGGGTTTTTCTGTCTCATCAGCCACAGTGTACTATTACCACCTATATAACTGCATTGTGCCATCTTATTATAAAAGGATGTGGGTGAACACAGCAGCTATTTGGATATGATCCTGCCTTTATTCACGTCCCCTTAACTCAAGTTTATTTACAACAGTTGGCAGCTCAATCTTTAGAATTTCAGTGAGCCATAGCTGATTTCATAGGAGAACTAGAAATTAACCTGCCCTCAGATAAATTGCTTTAAAACATACCATTCCTTCAAATAAGGCTAGCAGAAAGGGTCTAGCCAATGCCAGTAACTGGGGAGAGAACTGTGTTTCTTGATTGGTCTGGATAAAATGGACAGGCTGCTATTACCTGGAAAGAGGACAAAAACTGGAGAAGTTTTGTACCCTCAGGACATTCCCCTACTCAAAGGGCTGAGCTTTTTGCTGCAATCATAACCCTGCAGCAATGGCTGCAGGAACCTTTGAATGTAGTCTGTGACTCAGGGTGTACTGTTTATACTATTCTGCATCTACATCAGACATTAATTAAGACTTCTATTGACCCAAATGTACTTAACCTATTTTTGACCCTACCGTCACTCCTTGACAAGTGAGAACACCCCCTCTTCATTACTCATATTCAATCCCATTCAGGCTTGCCTGGCCCCCTGGTGAATGGTAACAAAAAGGCAGATGCCTTAGTCAGTGTCCTTACTGCCTTCCAGCAAGCAACAGCTTCTCATCAGTTTTTTCATCAAAAAAGCCAGGCACTCTGAAAACAATTTCTTGCTCCCAAGCTAAGCAAATTATTAAAGAATGTCCTGATTCCCAAGCCCTTAGCAAGGCCCCCCCCCCCCCCCCCGCATCTACAGGAGTTAATCCTCGAGGACTAAGTTCTCAAATAATTTGGCAAATGGATGTCACTCATTACACTCCCTTTGGGAAATTCAAATATGTTCATATTTTTATACTTATTCTGGTGCCCTGCATGCTTCTACTTTAACAGGAGAATCTGCTAAAAATATACAAGCCCATTGGCTTGAGGCCTTTAGTCATTTAGGACGGCCTCAGCAAATTAAAACTGCTAATGGCTCTGGATACCTTGCCCATTCCACTCAGGTCTTTCTTCAGTGTTGGAATATCCAACACAAAACAGGAATACCTTACAATCCAACCAGTTGGGCAATTGTAGAATGGGATCATCATACTTTTAAAAATCCTCTTAATAAACAAAAAAGGAGTCATGAGTCCTCCCTCCAAAATTTGACTGTTAGCCATGTTTACATGTAATTTTCTAAATTGTGATGAATCACTCTGTACTCCAACTGAGAAACATTTTCAGAAGAAAGAGCCAAAGACATCTTATCCTCAGGTTTTATATAGAGATCCACTGGGAGATGGCTCTTGGCAGGGCCCTGTAGATCTCTTAACATGGGGAAGAGGGTATGCGTGTGTTTCCATTCCTACAGGTCCTGTCTGGATATCAGCCAAAAGAATAAAGCCTCATCATGAGCAAAATAGACACCAAGCTCTGCTACCTGGAGCTGAGAACCGATGGGCTGACAGACCAGACAGCCCAGCTGATCCTGAACAACCAGAAGGAAAATGAACATCCACACCATCACTCACGGGCCTGAGTCCACCAACAGAGGAGGATGGGGCCTGCCCCAATGACAGGGGCCGAGGCTCAAATGCCTCCTGCAGAAGGCAACAACCCCTCAGTGTCCCATAATGTTCCCTTTACCAAACAAAAAGTGTTCCAGACCCTCCACGATAATCTAAAATGGCTGAACCCTAAAAACTGGTTCAATGGACTGAATTTACAAGTTTGGGTCATGGCAGCCCTAGGATGCCTCCTTGTCTTAATCCTTAGTTGTGATTTATGATGTATATGGAGGTTGTTTGCTCAAGATTGCATTTGGGAACATCAAATAGTAGGTTTCACAAGCTTAATAACTACAATTGCATTCACAAACAAAAAAGGGGAGATGTTGGGAACAACCCTGCCTGGTTTCCAAAGCTGTAACTCCCCATGGCTAAGGCTGAGTGAGAGACTTTGGGACCCTAAGCCACTGAGGAGACAAAGCTTGTCTCCATGGCACAGTTACCACCTCTGCCCCCTTTACTTCACCCTGCCTGGCTCCCAGTGCATGATCAGTTAGCCAGTGACAGGTAAGATTCCTCAAGGGAGAGATGACCTAAGACAGGCATGATCACGAGGGAGCCCTCAGGGAAGGACTTGGGGGCTATAGAAAAAGGGGGTGATGGACCCTCACCCCTCAGCTTTGATATAGCCTGAGTCCTCATTCTGTCTGCAAGAAGTCTCCTAATCTCTTGGCTGCCTTATTTCCCCTGCTTGACCTATGCCTGAAACAGTGCTGGAGGTGAGTGCAGTCCTGGGCTGGAAAGAGCGGGTTTCCCAGGGAGATCAGGCCTAAGAAAGAATGCATAAAATCCTGTGAAACCTGCTTTGCTAATACCCTCAATTTAAATGATAAGGGTCCAAGCCTGAAATGAGCTCATTTCCCTAAAGTTTTATGGCCCTTTAGCCACCTGACCCTGACTCTAAATAAACCCTCATAGTACTTTGAATGTTATCTATTGTTTGATCATTACTGCCTGACAATGATTGATGGGCTTTATCTGAGAAAGTGGGTCTTTGGAGCCGCTGCTTGCTTACTGATTATAATAATGCTTTGTGTACTTTGACGCATTTGCAAATTATTTTCCCAGGGACCAGCAAGTAGCAAACTTTGTGGGCTCCATAGTGGTCCTAATTAAAAACAAGGGGGAAAATATAGGAGACCATTCTGTGTGGCATGGGCCCAGTCCCACTCGGAGAGGCCATTTGGAAAGCAAGGTCTGGCACACAGGACCCACGCCCATGGACAGGTTCTCCCATAGGGAATCAGGCCTGCATTGTACCTAGGCTTCTTTGAGACTTGCTTTTTGCTAAAACTCCCTCACCTTCAATTGAGGCAGAAAATGTTTACTGCATATCTTTAAAGTAACTTCCTAAAATCTATGCTAAACCTTCCAAGGATCAGTGTAACCAGTTCAACCACTTTTCCCTTTACATTTGCAAATATCCTTCTTTCTTGATGTAATTAGCAACATCCTCTCCTTTGTTTTCTGTAAAAGGTAACCACCTAAAGCAAACCTGTGCATAGTAAATGAGGACCATCCTCAATGTAATGTGCCCAGAAAAGAAATAAAAGCCTGTGAAGGCAAGGGTTGGGGCACTTTCCCCTTGAGAGAGTGGCTGTGCTGTCCCTTTTCCTCCACAGGATTCGGTAGTCTGTGTAAATTTGTCTCGTCTCAGCCACAACGCCATGGACACTGCTGGCTGGTGTCTGCATCGCGTAAGCATAGTGGCCCACCAAGTGGACATGGCCATACCCATTTAATGTGCAGACATACATACAAAGGCTTGGTGTTTTGCTAGAATCTTAGATGAGAAGCTGATTTGTAAGGATCCATCTGTCCTCCATGTAATCCACCATCTAAAGTACCAGTTTCACTCCTTTGTTTCTCTCCATTTGTTCTTCTAGCTATCTCCAGCACTAGACAAGCAGTGCCTTCTCATTTCTTCTCACATATCATGTCTGGCTTCTTTCCAACTCCAATCCCTTGGCTAAATTCATTAATGTCATTTATGATGGTGAATTGACATATATTCCCCACACCCTGGAAAAGTACTATGGTTTGGGTCATCTAGACTTGCTTAGCCTTTCATATATTAAAAGAGGGAGAATGTATGAATCTGGGCAACCTTAATTTGAAACAAAAGCATGTTCTCAAGGCATTATCTTATTTAATCCTTTATAACAGAAGTTGAATATTTCTTCATTCATTGTCTTTGAATTCCTAGGGAAAACTTGAAAAAATCTCTAGTATTCAGAATGACAAAATGTAAAATCACATAGATTTTAAATATATATATACAGAGATTTTAAATATATATACACATATACATTTATATATGGCTTTGTTACAACCACTGTATGGCAAAAACTGTCTGATTTAATCCCTACAAGTCCACACAGTGAGTGATCTGGACTTTTATTTTTTTATTTTCATATATTCATTCATTCATTTATTAATTAAAAATTAAGAAATTGAGAATCCATGAAAATAAGGAACTCATTCAAAGTCATACTTCTCATAATGGTATGAGTTATATTGAAACCAATATTTGACTCTGAAACTCCATCTTTTTCTCTTGTGCCACAATACCATGCAAGCAAACATTTAAACCATGCTAGTGTTTACTTAGCTACATATCAACATTTTCTGCCATTATTGTTATTATGTGCCAACATCTTGACCAATGGGCTATTACTTGGAAATGTTCTGTACTTGAATTAATCTTTTCTCTCATTAGATTAAGTTTCTGTTAAACCCAAAGTAGGTTCACACACAGTGTATATTTTGACATCTGTCATCTTTAGTGTAGCTTTTATTATAACCTAGAACCCAAATAAATACCTGGTGAAGCATTTATGCTAGTCATTTGTGGAAAAATATGCACTGCCCTTAGGGAACTCGCCACTGCACCCAAATGCCACAGAAAGAAAAAAAACTAGCCAAGACTTGACCTCTTCCTTCCCTAAGGGAGAAGCCCTCCCTTTGTGGCTGCTTTCTTAACACTCTTAGTTCTTCTCCATCGCAGCATTATTGCACCTTATCAATGATCTCTAATTTCCTTGATGACAGTAATTCTGCCTTGATTACTTTATCTCCAGCAAGTAGGCATAGCTTTTGTTACTGGGTAGGTAGTCAATAAATCATTTTTGAGTGAATGAATAAATCTAAAAGGTTTTTTTTCTGTCTTTCATTCTTTAGCTCCTTACATTTCCACTTCCCCATAGACCTACATGGCCAGAGAGAAGGAGTGACCCATGAAAGGTTCCAGCAGACCAGAAGGGCTAAGTCTTGAGCTGTCACCTGTGGTGCTATGATACAAGGTTCCCAGTCATTAGTCAAACAAACCAACTTTCTTCCAGAAACAACTCTTTGCCTCTTTTTTGTCACATCAAATATATAGTACACATGCTTCAGCTGCAGCTAATTAGCTTAGATGGTTAGAACAATATCCTAATGGGGCCAAGGTTCTAGACTCAATGTCTAGCTTGGACACCCTCTACTACCACCAGACTCCTGGCAGACTAATCTCTGCCACGATAGCCCACTGCTCTACTGCTGAGGGAAAGAAGAGAATTATCTTAAATGATATGGCCTCCCATATTCCCGTATCATTTGCTTTAAATTTATTTTTCCCATTGTCCTTCCATTGCTTTCCTCAACAACCCATCCTGCCTCCCCATCTTAATTGTAGTACATAGCTTTCCTCAAGGTTGTGAGTGAAAAGAAAAGCCGACTAGTTTTCAATTCCAAGAGGAATCTTCTCGTGTGGAAACTTTGCTGGTTTAGAACTGGGTTCCACCTAACTGCACCAACTTGTTTTCTTAGAAAATGAGAGTTTGCTCACTTAGAAGCATGTAAGCAGGGACAATCCCCAGGCCGGCTGTGACTTTGCTGTTCTTCACTCAATCTCTGCTGATTCTGGCTGCAATAGTGAGGAGCAGTAAATCTACAGGGAAGATAACTAAAAACTGCACTGAAACTGAAAGTCACTCTGGATAAATGTTGAAGGGCTGGAATTCCTTATTCCTTTCCTAGATGATATATATTTTTAATTCAGCACAAATTTTGCAAGAATAATACCATTGCCCAGAAACTACGGGGCTCTAATTCACTCAGGGGGATGCCACACCATTCATAAACAGACCGAAAGGTGCTAGACCAATTTGAATTACTACATTATATTTACTCCAAGGACATCTAAATGGGAGGAGAAAGCAACATAAATTTTCCCAGAGGCATGCTTGTGCTGATCCTGCATGGGGAACTCACTGCACAGAGTTGGAATTGGAGCAGGCCAGGAAGCAAAGGTGCATTCAGAGAAGTCCCACTTTCCACATGGAGTTGAAGGAATCCCCAGAATGCTAATAAGCAAATCTCAGGTGTCTTTTGCTCAACAATGACATAAAACAAAATTTCATTTACGGATTCAAGTGTTTAGAAATGAGAGAGAGAGAGAATAAAAGAGAGAGAGAGAATTCCATGTGTGCAAGTGACTGACAGAAAGGAGAGGTATACCTCACTAGCTTTCACTATCCTGGTTAACACTCTGAAGGCAGGGCGGCACTATATCCCAAGAATCTATGACATTTTCACAAAATGGGTTACTTCCCTCAATGGAGTCAGGTTTTTAATGAATGCCAGTTATTAATTAATGTGATTATTAATTTTATTAAAATAAAATAGTTAATAGTTAATGTAATCACCCGTACTCAGTCTCTTGAGCTCATCTATTTAACTTCTAAATGTACCATTGTAATGTGTCTGGATAGAATTCTTCAGAATACTAAATTTCCACAAATAAAACCAGCTTCAGTTGTTTTTTTAAATTTTATTTTCTTGCATAGTCTGAACCACAAATGTTCCTTGAGTCTAATACTGCTCAAAAAGAACTTTAAATTTCCAAGAAAACTATTTTTAATATAAATGTATTATTTGGGGAATAGATCTTCATAGCTCGTATCAAAGGCTGGGGAAACTTTGAAAGCTCAGTTTATTAGTGGTCCTCAATATTTATTCCTATTTACTACTGTTGATGAAAAAATAAAAAAATTAATAAATCAGAAGAATACACATTAAATTTTAATTAGAGGCTGTTCTGTTCTAGAAAACTAATGTTACTACTTGGAGCCTCATTTTTCCATTATTTTAAATAAGAATTTTATAATTTTACCTTGGTCAAGTAAAAATGTGAACTGAATAATCTAGATTTCTTTCTTACTATGAATCATGCATTTGAAAGTTTAAATTTAGCAAGGTAACTATGTTAGGTTCTCAAAATAAGGTTCACCATATGTTTCAGATAAGTTATGTTATATGTATTCTCCACAGTTGTAACTGGCTCCTCATCAAAGGGTTATAACCTTCTAGACACATCAAAGAGACCAAACTCTATTGTCATGCTTTAATAAAATTAAGAATTACATCAAATATACTTGATTCTCATTGGCAAACTTATCTTCAATTAGATTCTCATTTGCCAAGTCTTAAAGATTCTTTTTTTTTTTTTTTGGACTTGACAAGTGTTTAATCATTAAAGCTTAGAGAGGTCAAACCAAGAGTTACACCAGGTCTCAATAATGTCAAAAGTAGCACAGTAAGTAGCTGGTGTTAATCTGTCACTATTTTGTGTGAGTGTGGGGGGTGGATATGGGAGAAGGGCAAAAAATCTAATTGGTCATATTCACAATTAAACTATATTGTTAAATTTTCTAAACAAGGAAGTATAATGGTGACAAAGAAATGAATTAAGAATTCACAAAACTACCATCATGGATGCCAACAGGGCATAAGATGTGTTCCTTAATTCACATGTTTCTTGTGTCATTTGATTCACAATATTTCAGAGTGGCTTCTCTTCAGCAAGCAGGTATTGCAGACCACAGCACATCCAGAGAAATTATGTCACTAAATCCTCTCCCAGCCTCAACTCTGGCCACAATACAGTCAGTATGTCTCAGTCCCCTGTACTCCATAGAGGCTCAGGTGAGTCAGGGTGGCAACATTCTTAGCAGCTATGTAACTTAGGACAAATCACTTACACTCTTTAGGCCTCAGTTTCCTTATATCATGCCAATTCTATTTACCTCAGCAAGGTGTTATGAGGATGTGATGATATAGAAAGTAAAATGTTACATAAGTTGGTACTTATTTTTATTATGGCTTTAAAGGTAGTTCTTTCAGATATCAAGTCTTTGGAATTGCAGATCTTTGGGTGGTGATGTGAGCATGGCAGGAAATAGGCTCCTTGGGAGCATCAGCCAATCAAGTTAACATTTTATGATGGCACCACCTTCTTTGGCTTTTCTGAAAGTACAGAAAAGTTAAGTACGCCTTTCTCTGTTTTTCAGACAACTAGTTGGGAGGATAGCCTACTGTATTAGTCATGACAGGGAAGGGCACACTGAGGTATAAAGGAACCCCAACATCTCAGTGACTTAAAATATAACTGTGCACCTCAGCAGTCATTTGCCTTCCATGGGTGTGGTGGTTCTATCCTGGTTGCCTAGGAAAGTCCAGTTTATGTGTATTGTCCTGCCATGATTATTAATAGCACCAATTTTCACTCCAAAAATTGCCTTGGTTGGGTTATAATTATTATGATCTTCCCATCAATGAAATAACTGAAGTATTCAGGCTGTACCCACCATGCTCCAATATGAGGCCTTCCACACTGGCTAAGAGACTGAAGAATTTTGGAATTTTGTAGGGATTTTCATCGCCTCAGTCCAGAACTGTCACTCTGGTTTAAATGCCATTGGCCAGAACTAGTCATATGGTTCAACTAAGTGCTAGGGTAGCTGGTAAATTTAGTCTTCTGGGCACCTAGCAAGAAGAAGAAAAGAGACATTGGTGCTAATACAATGTCTTCCAGGTCTGCATTGTCAGAATGAGGGCATATGCGTACTCCCTCTCAGTGATGGCCTGCAGTGCTGTCTGACTACACAGGTATCTCTGGGTGACTGAGCGCTGAAACTCAAGAAAGCCAAGCAAGTGCTGGTCTTGACAGCGTTTTTCCATTGAGTGTCACTTACCTATCTCTGCTGCATGTCTGAGCTGTCACTGAGACTCTTGTCTCACCTCCCAGCTAGATATTGATTGTCACCCTTCTTTCACACACAGCAAATTGACTGCCAGTTTATGTAATTATTCACTTTGAGCTCTCTGAATTGTCCACAAATGTGTTCTCTGTGATCAAGGAATCTTCAAATAAACACCTTCAAAGTCTGCTTTGCTTTGAAGAACACACTATCAGGCCTTCAGCTTGACAGTTAATAGACATGCTTTTGATGCAGCCTATTTTATAGCAAATGTCTATAAACATATAAAAGCTTGTACATCCACAAAACTTTTGTAACCTTCCAAGTTATATTGACAAGGAAAGTGGAAGGTGTGGTTTCTCAGCAGTGTTACTGGAGAGACACAGTTAATGTTTCACTTCTTGTTACCCAACAGTCATTGCTTAAAAATAACATCATGACTCAAAATATGGCAATAACAGGCATGTGTGATTTTTAGAAACTTTGAAATGTATGAACTTGTCAACATTTAATGGGTAGAACTGAAAATAGGTAAAAAAAAAAAAAGTCCATTTAAAATATGCTTCTATGTTAGAGTAAAAGCAAACATGAGCCCCGGTTGGGTTGTTCAGTTGGTTGGATCATTGTCCCAAACACCAAAAGTTTGCAGGTTCGATTTTCCATCAGGACACATATCTAGGTTGCAGGTTTGATCCTAGGTCATGGTGTGTATGGGAGGCAATCAATCAATGTTTCTCTTTCTCTCCCTCCCTCTCAAAACAGTAAGCATATCCTCAGGTGAAAAAACTTTTTAAAAAATGAAAAAAAAAACCTCAAAAAGGAATCATCAGCATAACATGCCTCACTGGGGCTTCATGAAAATGTATTTTGTCAGCCACCATGATCATCTGGTATTTGGGTAGAGACGTTTCTGCCACTTACCCTAAGAAAAATGAGGTTTCTTCCCTTTCCTCCCTGCCTATCCAAATGTCATGCATCCTTCAGTTTTCATCCCAACTCCCATCTCCTACTTTCCTGATAAGTCTGACCCATAGGAATCTTTCCTTAGTCCACTGATAGGTGTTTTCCCTAAAACATTTGTAGGAAATCACTGAAGGCTCTGATTAAAGTTCAGATTCCCATGTCTACCTGAATCTCTGGGAGGGAGGCAGGAACCTGTGCTTTTTATAAGCATATTCTTTTTTAAAAAAATTTTAGTATATTTTATTCATCATGCTGTTACAGTTGTCCCAATTATTTCATTTTGCCCCCCTCTTCCCGATATCCCCCTTCCCTCCAGCAATCCTCCCCTTAGTTTGTGTCCATGGGTCATACATGTAAGTTCTTTGGCTTCTCCATTTCCTATACTACTCTTAACATCCCCTTGTCTATTTTGCACCTACAAATTATGCCTCTTTTTCCCTGTGCCTTTTCCCTATTCTTCCCCTGCCCCCTCCCCACTGATAACCCTCTATGTGATCTCCATTTCTATGATTCCATTCCTGTTCTACTTGTTTGCTTAGTTTGTTTTTGTTTTTCTTTAGAATTTGTTATTGATAGTGGTATCTTTGTTGTCATTTTACTGTTCATAGTTTTGATCTTATTTTTCTTAAATGAGTCCTTTTAACATTACGTATATTAAGGACTTGGTGACGATGAACTTCTTTAGTTTTACCTTGTCTGGGAAGCACTTTATCTGACCTTCCATTTTAAATGATAGCTTTGCTGGATAGAATAATCTTGGCTGTAGATCCTCGCTTGCTTTTCATTACTTTGAATACTTCTTGCCAGCAAAGTTTCTTTTGAGAAATCAGCTGACAGTCTTATGGGAACTCCTTTTTGGGTAACTCTCTTCTTTTCTCTTGCTGCTTTTAAGATTCTCTCTTTGTCTTTGACTTTTGGCATTTTAATTATGATATGTACTGGTGTGGCCCTCTTTGGGTCCAACTTGTTCGAAACTCTGTGCTTCCTGGTTGGTATGTGTATTTCCTTTGCTACATTAGGGAAGTTTTCTTTCATTATTTTTTTCAAATAAGTTTTCAATTTCTTGCTCTTCCTCTTCTCCTCCTGGCATCCCTATGATTCAGATGTTGGTACTTTTGGAGATGTTCCAGAGTTTTCTTATTATCTCCCCACTTTTTTGAATTCTTGTTTCTTCATTCTGTACTGGTTGACTTTATTTCTTCCTTATGTTCCAAATTGTTGATTTGAATCCTGGCTTCCTTCTCTTCATTGTTGATTCCCTGTGGATTTTTCTTTACTTCATTTAGTATAACCTTCATTTCTTCCCTTATGTGTTTGCCATATTCAGTGAGTTCTCTGAACATCCTTATCACCAGTGTTTTGAAGTCTGCCTCTGATAGGTTGGCTATCTCTGTTTTACTTAGTTTTTTCCTGGAGTTTTGATCTGTTCTTTCATTTGGGCCATATTTCTTTGTCTCCTCAATTTGGCAGCCTCCCTATGTTTGTTTCTGTGTGTTAGGTGGAACTACTTTCACTACTTTTTATCTACCACACATATGTCAGCATACCTGTTACTTTGTAAGGGGTGGGGCCTTAGGTATTCACCAGGGCAGGGCAATGTGCTTTGCTGCTTTGTGGCACTGTATGTGGGGGAGGGGTCAGAGAGGGAACAATGCCGCTTGCTTGGCCCTCGCCCCATTTCCAGTCACTTCACCCACTTACCATATGCAACTGGTGCTCCTCTAGCTGTTGCCCTGGTCATGGTTCCCAGAGTGGGTGGGTTTGCATACATTCTAGGACTGTGGCGGGGGGCGGGGGGCGGTGCTTTAAACAGACTCTTCTGAGAGACCTGCAATTTCTTCTACCCCCCCAACCCCCACTGGTTTTTACAGCCAGAAGTTATGAGGCTTTATTTTCCCATGCTGGAATCCTAGGCTGCTTGGTCTGGCCTGTGGCTGGGATTGCTCGCTCCTCAGGTGTCCCCCCCAGTTTTTACCCACCATACGTGAATGTGGTATGGCCAGTTCTGCCAGCCACCACCGCAGCTGCCTCACCAACGCTGCCTCAATATAAGCATATTCTTGTACATTAACCTATGAGAATCTCACTTTGATTCTCATGTCCTCCCAAAACACTAACACACTACTTGGCTCTGTTAAGTATTATAAAAACAATTTCTAGTATAAATGTCTTAGTTCTACATATACTTTATAATCTCGTTAGGGGACCCAGTGTGTGGCTCAGGTATTTTTATATTACTCACCTCACAAAGTGGGTATCAATTAATCCTGGGTGGATGGAACTTGATCAAGTTGTAAAGTTAAATATTAATTTGTTTTATTTGGGGCATATTCAATGTTCAAAAAAAAAGACAGAAGAGCATATTTTGAAGAATCTGATTTTAATCCCAGTAGTGGGAAACTTAAAAGTAACACTTTCTGGCCCTGGCTACTTGGCTCAGTTGGTTGGAGCATCATCCTGTCCCATGTACCAGGGGTCCCCAAACCCCTGGACCATGGACTTGTAATGGTCCTTGGCCTGTTAGGAACCAGGCCACACAGCAGGAGGTGAGGGGTGGGCAAGCAAGCAAAGCCTCATCTGTATTTATATCCACTCCTTATCGATCGCATTACTGCCTGAGCTCCACTCCTGTCTAATTAGCAGTGTCATTAGATTCTCATAGGAACAGGAACCCTACTCTGAGCTAGGCATGTGAGGCATCTAGGTTGCATGCTCCTTATGAGAATCTAATGCCTGATAATCAGAGGTGGAGCTGAGGCAGTGATGCTAGCACTGGGGATCAGTTACAAATGCAGATCATTAGCAGAGAGGTTTGACTGCACAGAGACCATAACAAATCAACTGCTTGTAGACTCATATCAAAACCCTATCAGTGAGTGGCAAGTAACAATTAAGCTGTATCTGGTGGCAGGCTATAAAGCCATTGCTCTAGCCCAGTCTGTGGAAAAATTTAAACTGTCTTTCACGAAACCAGTCCCTGGTGCCAAAAATTGGGGTCCACTTCCATACACCAAAAGGTTGTAGGTTCATTCCCTAGTCAGGGTACATACCTAAGTTACGGGTTAGATCCCTGGTCAGGGTGCATCCAGGAGACAACTGATTGATGTTTCTCTCTCACATCAATGTTTCTCTCTCTTTTTCACTCTAAAACTAATACACAGCTCTGGCTGGTGTGGCTCAGTGGATTGAGCACTGGCCTGCAAACCAAAAGGTTGCTGGTTCTATTTCTGGTCAGGGAACATGTCTGGATTATGGATCAGATTCCCAGTTGGGGGCATGTGAGAGGCAGCTGATCCATGTTACTCTCGCATGTCGATATTTCTCTCCCTCTCTTCCTGTCTCTCTAAAAATCAATAAATGAAATCTTAAAAAAAAAAAAACCTAATAAACATATCCTCTGGTGAGGATTAAAAAAAAGCAATGCTTTCTGTAAGATGACTATTCCTTCAGTTATTAGCTCATTCATTTATCTCCTCACTTATTGGTCTGTTCTTTTATTTTATAATCATGTATTCAACACCTACTGTGTGCTTTGTGCTATAACCAGCAACTCAAATAAAGAAAAACTGCCAAGTGTGAGAGACAGGCAGACCAACAATTACCCTGAGGTGTTATCAGTACCAGAAGACAAGATCTAAGAGGACAGACACTCTTTGGAATTGTTGACATGAGCTGAAGTTTTGGAAATGAGTAGGATTTATTTAGCTCTATGTAAAAAAGGGGTTTGAAACATAACTAGTGATTTTGTTTCCCATTTTAAAATTGCTTATTATGAGTTTTCTTAATGAGAATTATGCCTTGAGTGCATACTAGACTATATGTCATTGAAAGTAAGAGCACTCCATTTTAGTTTTCTAAAGGTGTTGGCATTTTAATCAAATGAAAAGCATTTTAAATCATTGTTATTCAAACCAGTTAAAAGCTCTTACAACTAAATTACATACATTTAAAGCTATGTTCTTTGTTTATTAACTGCATTTCAAACAATATTGACTGGGACCTCTAGGTAATACCCCTCTCCCCATAGGTAATAGTCATATTTGGAGCACTTGTTCCATAATGTTCCCTGTACACCTGCCTTTATTCCCAGTGATTTGGGAAGTCCAGGTTTCATCTGGTATTCAGAACATGTCCTCCTTGACCTTGGGTGTCCATGAGAAAATAAAGAATAACCTCATTAGAATATCTATTACTATGAAAGAACTAACTACTCTGATAAAACTAGTAGAATAACTGCAAAATTCCCCAAGCACAAGGTTGACATTAAACAAAAGTCAGTTGTCAAGTATTTCTTATGGAATATAAGCTTTCATACACTGCTTTTATTGCACATTCCTTCCCAATGAAATAGATGTTGGAACTACACTAACTTGAGGCCAAATAATACCCATTTACACTTGAATTGTCAATGTTACAAAAATAAAGAAATGAGGGTACTTGAAGGAAAAGGGCAAAGAACCTACACATTAAAAATGACTTCAAAAAATAAATTTTCTTTGATAAGCAAAGTATCAGAAAAAAGCAGTTTTTAGCTTTATTATAAAAGAAAAACATAACAGAAACTAAGTATTAATAAACACTCAAAATCTGCCAAGTGATAGGATTTTTATGAGTCATAAAATGAGTATAAATGAGTCTGAATAAAAATCAGTATAAATGAGTCATAATATACTACATTGATTAAACTCCTAGAAAATATCATGACATCACATATACATACGATGCTATTTTTTAAAAAATCCTTACCTGAGGATATGTTCATTGATTTGAGAGAGAGAGAGAGACAGAGAAAGAGAGAGAGAGAGAGGAAGAGAGAAACATCAGTCAGTTGCCTCCCATATGCACCCCAACCAAGGACTGAACCTGCAACCTAGGTATATGCCCTGACCAGGATTGAACCCACAACTTTTGGTGTATGGAATAGGACAACGCTCCAACCAACTGTGCCACCTGGCCAGTGCAACATTAAATATTTTCTATCTTAAAACTGTATTGCCTTGGGATTTTCAGATTAATTTGTCAGAGTCCTTCCCCCTTCCACATATAAATAGGAGAAACTATACAGATATCTGGTTTCCTTTGACCCATGTGGTTTTATTGTAATACTGGTAGACTATAGACCTATACTACACAAATGTTAAAAAAAAAAGTAATAAGAAGCACACTCAATGTTCTTCCACTCATCCCTACCTCCCCCAAATGAATAAGAGCACATCTGGTCGTAAAGTGCAGAGACTTCTCCGAGACTGGGAAGGAGAGGGATATGGCCCTTTCTGCAGTAACTGGTTGGAACATGGGTCCCCTGGGTCTTAATTATCTCTCTCGTTAGGATGTAATAGGAGCTCTAAAATAATATGTCTGTTTTTCTACAACCAAGGAATTGATTAGTGAAGTTGAGTAAATCAAATGTCAATGTTCTTCTTATGGGTGAGAATGGATGGCAACAATAGCCTGCTACAGGAAGTTGTCATTATCACACAGCAGTTAATGAGTGTAGCTCTTTGAGGCAGGAAACATATCAATACAGAAGAATAAATATGTTGACTATAGTGCTTGGGGTTGCTTATTTCTAGATTTTATACTTGGACATACTGACTGGTTATCACTCTGTGAAACACTTTGCTGTTGTCCTTCCTTTGACACCACATTCTCTGAGGGAATTCAAAGTCCATGATCATCTCAATGCCAATGCCAATTAGACAATTTACACACATGAGGCCCCTGAGCCTTGTCTGCCATCAATATTGCTGGACTCCAGGATTTATCCTCTCCTGCCTTCTCTAGATCTTTGCCCTCATCCTGCCCTTTTGCCAACTATTATTAATATTCTCTCTCTCTCTCTCTGAGCTCTTTTCCTTATTTATCAGATGTCAAGCAAGTTAATATCAACTTTATCCTAGTGAAACTTTCCTTGTCCCCTCTCTCCCTTTGCAGTTTATCCACCCCTCTAAATCCAGTAACTTCCTGGACATGTTCCACTTGAGGCCCTGCCAGGGCCTCACACTCAGCGTACTTGTCGTCACCAGTCATGACATTGTCCCTGGACACTCTGGCCTCTCCTGTCTCCCCTGTCTGACCCAGTACTGTCTGCCAGCCCTTGGCAACCTTCCTGGTGGCTCAGCATCAGGAATCCTTGGGAAGTGCCTCTTCTAATACTCCAGTTTTTAGGTTCGTCAGCTTTCAGGTTCTGCTAACGAGATGTACTGACAATATTTTTAATGCTGAAAGAAGCAGAAGATTTGCCTCCCCTGCCAACAGTGGTGGAGACTGTGTGGGTTTCTGCAGTGTTGGGTTAGCCTCAGTTGGCGGGACTCTGTGGTCCCCTGCCTGCCACCAGTCTCCTGACTGAGGACTGCTGCAACACTGGCCAGAGTTCCCACCACTGCTCCACTTCCTAGCTCTGGACTACAGATCAGCTTTAACTTGACAGCTGGTAGAGGTCCCTGAATTTTGTACCTTGAACCCCTGGATTAAATCCCATGGTGCTGCAAGTATTTGACAGGTCTCAGCTTTCCTGATTGCTACTGACACCACCATCCCCAGTCATTTGGGTTGGAAGGTCTCTGGAGCATTTTTTTCAACTGCTCCCTCATTCCCACCAAAGTCTCACCCCTTCCCAAGCACTGCCAATTCTTCCTCTTCACTGTCTTGCTGTTTCCTTGACCAATGTCCCTACCTAGATCAGCTTCTATTACTTAACACTGAACTGCTCTGAAAGCCTTCCTATAACTAGTTGCCCTAACTAGCTAGTCACTTCACTAACCTAACCTGTCATCAGGTCAATCTTTAATAGTAATTCTTACCATTTCAATAATTTAGTTAAAAATCTTACTTGGACACATCCTCACTGTCATAGGACATAGGGTGAAGCATGTAGCCAGCTATTTAAAATACCTCCTTCTTCCTACAACTTTATTTACCTATTTTCCTCCTCACACACCATATGTGCAGTCAGTCATAGCTAATTCGAATTCACTCTTGCAATATACGCCTTTCTTTCTTGCCTCTAAACATACTTCTCATTATTTTCCCATCTAATAGAATGCGACTTTCCTCTACCCCCCAGTGAAACTCTTCAAAACCTTTAAGAAATCAGATCAAGTGCCACTGAAAATCCCCATTTCCAAATGGGTTCCTGCAGTGTTATGAACCTGACCTACATGGCGCATCCTATTTTCTGTGTTTATATCTGAACAATATGTTGTCCCAGGACACACCATGGGTGCCACATAAATTGTATTGAGGTCTCCATGCTGGGCTTAAATTTTTGGCTTGGTAAATTGTGAAAACCAGGAAAACATGGGGCTGAGTTCATTTACCATGTTTGTGGTTCAAACTAGAACCTCACCTTACTGAGATCTGGGCACTGAAGTCTTACCACACTTTAAGCCTTATCTGTTCAATATTTCATGATGTGCTCCAGTGAACTGCCTAAATCTCTTTGCCAAACCACAGTTTTATAGAGGCTATTGCTTGAATTAGTGGATCATTAGGTTATGAACTTTCTCATGTATGATGTTTCCTTTTCAAAACTTTCTGATTTATAGACAAGATGTAAGATTCTAAATTGGAACATACATATATATTAAGTTGAACTATATAAGATTGCTGATATTTGACCATTTTGATCTATAAAAATAAGTTTGATATAGTTCAAGCTAATAAAGATATTAAGCAAGATTTTTGTTGCAGTTATTTTTCACAACAGGATTTGCTTTATATAATGAGGCACAATGAACAAATAAGCTTAAAAGCATAGATATGCCTCATGGTAAAGGGCTTTAATAATGAAAACAATAAAAATGACAAGTATTTACTGAGCACTTACTATGTACTTCTAGCCATCATGGTAAGAATATTGCATAGATTCTCTCTCTCTCTCTTTTTTTTCCTTATAACAACTCAGTTTTAGTCACCATTTGATTGGTGTACAATAGAAACCATTGCTTAAAGTGGCTAAGTAATTTGCCTAAGGTCATATAGTTAATAAGTGGTAGAAAAATTTGAAGGATACTTATTCTAGAGTCGCTACATTTGGCACATAAAATATATAACTTTTTCTGCTGGGGTCTTTCTGATTCCTCATCCCTAGACCCCTCCTGGTAATATAAGGAAGAAGAATGAAGAGAAACAGAACTCAAGGAAGAACTTAAAGGAGACCTCATCCTCAAAAGCTTCCTGGACCACTGAGGACTGATCTGTTTACTGCACTACTTGACCGCTGGGGCCTCGTGTGTTCACTGTACTACTCTGCAATCTGTTCTCTCTCCTCCCCTTTAGTTGGGCTTAATGTCTGTTGCCTGTTTTCATAGCTCCATATAAGTTTACATTTCCTAATTAAGTTGTAAAGCTCCAACAGGGCAGTGGGCTTATCTAATGTACTTCATTTCTAGAACCAAGAAACAAGATGCTTTATTTCTATCTAAACACAGTCCATGTATCTACCCATACATTCATTCATCTAAAAATTATTTCTGGGTGGAGAAAACACTAATGTAAAAGGTCCAGTCTTTATTCAGAAGGAACTTACTACTGATTAATGGGGCATGATCAAGTGTGCCAATGCAGACAATGGCACACGTTAAGGACCAGAGCCTGAAGGTGCTGAGAGCAGAGAGGTGGGCCACCTGGCATTGGTCAGGGGAGGTACTTTACAGAGAAAGTTTTAAAGATGGCCACTGTTTAGGTGAAGCCCAGAAAGGTGAGGACTAGCCAGTGGAAAAACTTGAGGAACGCATGCTCAGAAAGATGGAACAGAAAGACAGAACAATGTGTGCAATGGCAAAAAAAAAAAAAAAAAGCCTGGAATATTTGGGAACCTAGAGTATTTGGTTTGGCTGAGGGACAGGGATAAACAAAGGAAGTGGGGCAGAGAGGTAGGAGAGAGAAAGGGAATACAAAGGGAAAAGGAAGAGAGTAAATTTGCTCTTGATTTCACAAAAATTCAGATGAAAGTAAAAGCAATGGCCTCATGCCAACCAGGAGAGCCAGATAAACGCAGGGCTACTTGTTGAGTGGCCAGATCAGTGTCAATTACCCCAAGGCCCAGGCCCACACACAAAAGAGAATTTGGTGTTTAAGAAGTTAGAGAGTCATCATCACACAAAGTCTTTTGATTTATAACAAATTTTGGAAAGTTGGAAATATAGTAAAGGAAAGAAAGAAGTAGTAAAATGGCATTACCATGTACAAACTGCTAACTTATTAAAATCAAATAGGCTAAGGCATGAGCAAATGATTCTTTCTTGCTTTAACTA
This sequence comes from Desmodus rotundus, assembly GCF_022682495.2. NCBI lineage: Eukaryota > Metazoa > Chordata > Mammalia > Chiroptera > Phyllostomidae > Desmodus > Desmodus rotundus. The sequence continues at coordinate 124,430,682 of NC_071388.1, forward strand.
GCCTAGGAACGTAAACCTTTGAACTTTTCATTTGCATGTCAGTGCCTACATGTACCTAATTTCCACATATGAACCTCTGAGGAACTTAAGAAAAACAATGCTCCTGTGCTAGAGATGTATATATCTCTCATACATAACCACTTGTCATGCTCACAGAGAAGGTTTCATTATCCAGACCACCAGACATCTACACCTGGAAGATTTCCATCTTGAGCCAATCTGTGGGCTAAGAATGACAGACTGACTTTTCTCAAATGTGTACTTTTCACTATAAAAACCCTCAAACTTTTCTTTCTCCTTCAAAACATTCTGGGTGTTATCTGGTAGTGTTTTCAATTTGCAAATCCCAAGACCCTTGAATAAATCGATTTCATTTATTTCTAGCCAAAGCCTTTTGATAACAGTCACATGGGTACAAAAAGCTGATGAGAATAAAGCAGGTTCTATTTTTACTTGCTTTGGTAATAGAAGCGCTTTAGCTAACAGATGGCACATTTCACCAAAATCTGATGAAAACAAATCTCTACAGGCCTTCTGTATTGAGAAATAATTTAGCAGCCTTTCCCTGATTTGTCATGTTCTTTGTCTAAATATAAAATAATACAAAGAAATGGGTGTTTTGGAACCTTAATTAAATAGTATTAATGCTATAGAAGTAAGTGTGGTCCAGTTGCTATCCAAAATGAATCATAATAAAACAAGAGTAGGTTTTCCAAGTCTGGACATGTTGCTAACGACATTCAGTGTAAGGAAGAATTTTATTATATTTCTTAAAAGTTTGTGTCTGAAAGGTTCAGGAAAGAATGGCTGAGTCTGGCCAGTAGAACAGAGCTAATGGCCATATCCAACGTGATCGGATTCACAGAGAAGACATCTGCTCACCTAACTAGGAAATGTACTTGGAGGGAAAACTAGGAGATAAGACAATGCAATATTTATGAGTTGCAACTCAAATGAAAACACCTCTTAATATGTAATTGAATGACATAACAAATGTATAATGCCTTCTACATTCCATAAATTTGCATTGAATAACAGCAAAGGACAAGGACATGATTCTGTTCTTAACTGATTGATATGCTGCATGAAATGTGTTCAATATTTATATTCTTTCCACACAATGTTCTATTTTTATTTTTATGATCATTTCCTGACAAACATAATATAAACAGTGCCTGTAAATTTTTTATTAACAAAGTACTAAGACAATATTGCCAAGCCTATATAAAACCATCTGCTAATATCTCATGTCAAAACCTATTTATTCCCTCCCATGTTTTCTGAAGGCGACCATTTTCCATTAAATTAATTCTGGACATCTTCAGGCACTTATGCATTATTCTGGCAATCCACATTCTTTGGGAAACCCCTGAGTATTCTGATTCATTATGGAAATTCCTAAAGCCAAAGCAGGATCAGAGTTTGGAAGTATAATATACCTTTTCTTTTTAAATGTAGAACCAGAGGGCTATGTACAAATACAGTATTTTATTTTGCAATTAAATTCAGGTGATTTATTCAAAGTTCAAAATGTGAAATATGCCATGATTACCATTATTCCAACTCCCATAATCCTCCCTTATTTTTGAATGGAAACATGGCTGAAGGTACCCTATAAGTAATGAACAGAGAAAGGCATAACATTCTTGTCTGCAGATTCTGAAGCAAAATCTTTTCTAATACTTTAAATTTTCCTCATTTAACTAGACCGTAGACTCATTCCACTGACAAATCCTCATGCCCCTGGACATTTTTGTAAAGCAAGTCCCTCTACTCCCTTCCACACATGTAAGCAGTAACTAAAGAAATCTCCATGGACTGAAGTGGAGGTCTCAGAACATAGCCTTTTTTTTTAAGATTTTATTTATTTATTTTTAGAGAGAGAGTAAGGGAGGGAAAAATAGAGGGAGAGAAACATAGATGTGCAAGAGAAACATTGATCAGTTGTCTCTCACACAGCCCCAATTGGGGACCTGGCCTGCAACCCAGGCATGTGCCCTGACCAGGAATCAAACCAGCAACTGCAGAACATAGCTTTATAATCAATTATTCCAAAGTTATTCTTCACAATGGGTACCACTTCTCACTTGCCACTTAGTTTCCAAGGGTCATACAACATGGTTAAAAAAATAAAAGAAGAGCAAATCAAAGTTCTTAATGGAAGGCAAGAAAGGGAAAGATGGAGTCTTCTTAAACCTTTCTAAGTCCTCTGACTTGAGTTCATGTATGCCAAGGCAATTCTTCTTGACCTCTCAAGTCTTGTTGATGTTTTCATCCTGGCAACATGCTGTCTCTCACTGTTTTCTACAGTTATCCCAGGAATGTATCCTGCCTATAACCCAGCCCAAACAGAATGTGGCCATCTAACGCTTCATTCTCCCCATGTTAGCTGGGAGAGCACAGGGGTCCTTCTCAGAGAGTCCCCTAATCAGGTTGTCTTAGGAGACCACACAGAACAGACTGGAGGTCTTGTGGGCATGATACTCTCTGTTTGTTTTGTTAAACAATGTCACCCTAATATTTTCAATAATTTATTGAATTTGGGGGGAACCCCCCAAAATAGAATTTATTCATAAAAATTGTGTATTTATTCTTACATGTATAATCTTCCATCACCTTCAAAGTACTCTCCATTTTATGCAATACACCTATCAAGACATTTTTTCCACTGCTCAAAACAGTTTTGAACTCATTGATTTTGATTCCTTTAGTACTTCTGCTGTTTTTTGTTTCACCTGTTCCACATTGGCAAAATGTTTACCTTTGAGGACTTTTTTTCATCTGAGGAAACAAAATAAAGTCACTCGGGGTGAGATCAGGTGAATAGGGAGGGTGGGACATGGGAGACATACCGTTTTGGCTAAAATTACTGAACACCCAGCACAGTGTGGGCAGGTGTGCTGGTAAATCACCCATCTTGAAATGGGCAAATACACGTTGAAGCAGTCTTCAAAAAAAAAAAAAATCACTGAAGCCAAACACAGCCTTTCACAACAATGCCAGCTGGTACACTGATACAGATGGGTTCCTAGATCACTCACCTAGTAGGGGAAGCCTGTACTACAAGGGGCCTGCCCTCTGGAAGATTATTCTGGGTTTTTTGGGGTCCCCCCTGTGTGTGTGTGCATACATGTATATATGTGTACATTCAAGGCTCATCCAAATATTTTCATATTGGCTGGTAAAGAGTTATCTTCCCCAAGAGATAATGCCTTATTTGCATAAGGATCACAACAAAGAGGCCATAGTGAGAAATGGCAGTGGTCACAGAAAGCCTTCGTTCCACTTCTACTAGACTTAAAATCTCTGTGCCTGTGCCCTCACCCCTCAAACAGGAGTAAGTATACTTATCAAATCTTATACATGTGATGATGAGGTTGTGGGAAAACACAATTCTTGTCCATGCAGTAAAGAATTAAAGATCAGCAAGCTGATTAGTATATGGGCAGAGTTTATTAGTGATATGTACTCATGGAAGAGAACGGGCCTTGCTGAGGTGGGGGAGAATGGCATAGGCAAAGGGTAAGGGAAGGTGAGGTAAGGCTGCAAGTCCTTTGTCTTGAGGACTTACATAGTTGGCAGGATGGGATGAGGTAGTTACATACTGATTGGCAGGTAAATGTGGTGCCATCTTCCACTGGGGGAATGTGACCACCTAAACATAGGCATGTGCGGGGGTCTGTTTCCCCGAATATTTATCTTGTTCCAGACCACATTTGCTCATCTTGTAAAACAGGTATGTGACAGGAGATAGTTAATTAAAGATAAGGCAGTTACCCAAAGTTATTTATGGGCTCTTTCTTTGAGTAGTGTGTACCCCCTTGTAAAACAGATAGTGACCAGAGACAGGCAATTAACCAAAGTTATTTGATGGACTTTTTCTTTCCTCCATCCAGACCTTGAGATGAATTCACAGTGTCAAAGGCTTTCTTTCTCAGATACTGGAAATGATACATACAGAATGTCAAGGGTTCCCTTCCTCCTGAGCTATCATGGTATTTTCTGTGATGTTTGGAATACCTGGCAATCCTACCAGACCAGGCTCTAGACTTCTGGGTTAATGGGTGAGATATGTCTCCCTTCCCCTCCCTGCCTTGGTTTACTACCTATCCTACCTAACAATGACATGAGTTTAAAGGCTTAAAGCACTCAGAACACCACACAAGTGCTCTTGTTGCTTATGTGTTCAATAAACACATAGTTTCCTTTGCTCAGGGGGCCAGAACAATCAGAAAAGCCCTTGAAAGACATTCCAGTTTGCTCTTTGGGGGTACTCAGAGATAGGAAGAGAACAAAACTTCAGCCTTAGTAATTCAAGGAAAATCTATCTTAAAAAGAAAACAGCATATTTTAGGATGGCATGCTCTGAACTCCTATAGTCATATTTTGGGGTAGCATATGCTGCCTAAAGACAGATCTTCCAAAAGGAAATCCATTGTCACAAAATCCCCTCTACCCCAGGAGTTTCATCAACCAGGGAAGCCTGGCTTTCATTACAGAACAGACTAGAAGTCAACACCACACCCAGGCAAACTTCATCAAAAACTATCGTATTTCCCATCTATTCTCCTAAGAGTCCATTCATCTTCCCTAAAAACCATTTACCCTTCCCTGAGAGGTCTACCTCCCTTCTCCCCTTTTCCTATTAAAATGATATTTAATCCTGAATTCTAAAGCTACATCTTTGGGTAACTCATTTTTGCTAAGTATCTCCCATGTAGACATGATGTTTACGTATTAATAAACTTCTGTTCATTTTTTTCATGTTATCCTAACAGGAAAATTACATTACAGGAATGTAATGTAATTTTATATATTACAGGAATATATTACAGGAATCTCAGCTAGAAATCCAGAAAGGTGGAGGGGAAGTTATTTTCGCTCTTCTCCAACAGAGGTGACAGAGAAGAGAAGAGGTAGGCACGGGCCAGTGGTGCAGGGAACTATGGCAGCGGGAGGTTGGGAAAGCAGAGGACAACCCAAACTCCCTGGGGTTATGTGCACCAACTCCCTTCACCATCAATAGTCTGCATGTAATTTTGACTCCCCCAAAATTTAACTACTAACAGTCTACTGTTGACTGGAAGCCCTACTTATAAGACAGACAGTTTATCAACATGTATTTTTAGGTTATATGTATTGTATACTGTATTCTTATAATAAAGTAAGGCAGAGAAAAAATGTTATTAAGAAGAATATAAGGAAAATACATGTACAGTATTTATTGAAAAAAATCCTCATATAAGTTGACCCATGCACTTCAAATCCATGTTTTTCAAGGGTTAACTGCATATATGTGTGTATATGTACACATACTTGCACACATATTTGCATATACACACATTCACATATTAATAAACTTCTGTTCATTTTTTTTCATGTTAATCTGTCTTGTATTACAGGAGTCTTAGCTGAAAATTCAGAAAGGTAGAAGGAAAGTTATTTTTCCTCCTCTCCAACAGAGCTGACAGAGAATAGAAGAGGCAGGCAAGACATGTGTACATACAGACAGAAAGACAGAGATGAGATCTGCATTGGAAAGGAGTTCCTCAGGGATTACAAAGAAGATGGTAGGTTTGCAACCAAGCCTTACTTAAAGGGAAAAGAAAGAGAAGGGAACGAGATGAAAAAATATAAATAAAATATAATAGAATATAAAGAAAAACATATGAGAAAAAATACAAGTCTAGAAGAAATGTGAAACTTTTCTTCATATACATACACATACACATGACCATTGATCCAGGTGTATGTTTGCTGCTGTGAAAATTTGAGTTCTTGCTCAAGATGAAGGGCAGTGCTGTGCATGTTTCCCTGATTCCTGGTATTTATATGAGTATGATGCATATTTCCCTGGAGGATAGGCTGGGCTTAGTGACTTGCATTTAGCCGATAAAATATGGCCCATTTGATGGGATGCCACTTGTGTGATTATCTTTAAAATTTGTGACTTCCATGTGACTAGCAAACTCTCTGTATTGGATTCTTTGCTTGATGCTTTGATGGGGCAGGCAGCAATGTCAGAGGGGCCCATATGGCAAGGAAATGAGACCAATGGCCAACCTCCGTGCTGAGTCCTATCAACAGCCAATGAGCTTGGAAGATAGTCTTTCCCCACGGGAGCCCACATGTAACTACAGTCCCAGCTGACACATTCAGTGCTGCCTGTGAGAGACTGAGATGCTGCAGCAGAGGATGCAGCTAAGAAATGTCCAGATTCCAGATTCACAGAAATGGTTAAGTAGCAAGTGTGTCTGATCCTTTAGGGTACAGTTCAGGGTTAATGTGTTTCAGGGAAATAGATAACTAGTATAAGGACCAAGTGGTAAAACATATCCTCTCCATTCAAACAAGTAGAACTGTAAAGTTTTCATTATATTGACTCTTGCCAGAATTTTTTTTCACATTTCTTCTAGACTTGTATTTTTTCTCATATGTTTTTCTTTATATTCTATTATATTTTATTTATATTTCTTCATCTCATTCCCTTCTCTTTTTCTTTTCCCTTTAAGTAAGGCTTGGTTGCAAACCTACCATCTTCTTTGTAATCCCTGAGGAACTCCTTTCCAATACAGATCTCATACCCGGGAACAGCTGTCTTTGATTTATCCCATGTGCACTCTTTATACTTGAAACACAGATGTAGGTATCAGTTGATTCTCACAGACATGGCTGTAAACTATATGACAGCATGAAGGATACCTAACCTTAGAGTGTAAAGACCTATCACGTAAACAGAATTGCTTGTACTTCATATCTATTTGGTGCACAATTTTTTTTTGGAGGGCATTAACTTTGCAGGTATAGTACAAATACTTCATAGCTCTTCAATGTATATTTGGGATTAATTTTATTTGTTTAGTAAAGCTCTTTCACAAAAAGTTCAAAGGGTTCTTTAAAATAACAAAAAAGAAATGAATTAATGTGTTCATTTATTGCACACATTTGAAATAAGTCATAAAAACAAACTTTCTCTAGATAAATGTTTCAGTAAAATATAAACTAAGGATTAACCACTAGGCCTTAAAACGGTATCAAAGTAAAATAATTCAAAAGGAAATTCTATCCATCCCTCATAGTTATCTAAAAATATAGTGCCACTATGCAATAAAATAATACATCTTAATAAGCAAATGTAAAATATAGCATTTTATTTAATTCTAAGAGTTTAGAATTAACTTATCTTTTACTAAGAATAAACAACACATTTTTTAAAAGATGCTGAAAACCTCATTTACTTGTATATCATACACTAAATGTGAAAGGAATTTTACACTAATTTGAAGTGATTATAATCTCCTCATATTGAAAACAACACTGTGGAAGAAAATAATTGACATGATTTGCTATACAATCATCCTATCACTATACAGAATTGAAAATGTAGAAAAAAACAGTGGCTTTCTTGCTTGCATTCATAAAGAAACCTGCTTTCTCAGACCTCTCTTATGTATCGCTGATCATGAATAAGGGTTTTGCTAATTATAAGAGAACATCTTATGATGTTTCCTTGTATTTTGACACTCATCCCCCATTTTGCCTGGTACAGTGTTTTAGTGTGTATGTGTAGCCCCACATATGTGTTACAAAGCGATCCAGAGTGCATGTCTTCCTGGAGCAATAATGCATTTGACTACATGCCACAGAAAATACGATGATGGGTCTGTTAAGATATCAAGTCTTCTACTTGGCTGGTATTTCTGACTCTGCTTTTAGGTGTTTCACAAAGGAGGACAATACCGGGGGAATTAGTCTAATTACCACCCTAGAGAAAGGGACAAAGAAAATGAGTTTTCTCTCATCACTTTACCATCCTTATTACCATCCAATTTTCTCCAACTTTTTCCTCCCACTGTCTTTTGTGGTTGAATGGTAATGTAGTGAGAAGGTTTAAAAGCAGCCTTATATCTAAAACTTTTTTCTACATCAGGCAAAATGGCTCTTAGTTCCTATATCTCCAAAGATGACTAAATGCTGGCTGATATCTACAACATAAAGCTATTCATCAGTCAGCATATAATCTATATGATCTATATTTATTTCCCCTTTTTCCCTTTCAAGGTTAATTATGACTTTTTGAGAAAGCAGAGTCTTCTACTTTGCATGATTCCAGGACCAGAAAACTAAGATCATGTCATTCAATGAAACGTGACTCTGTGGTAGAAAGAACATGTACAGGGGTGGTGAACAAGGCATTACTTTTAATATTTGACTGGTTCAGTGTCTGTGAAAGGTGTGTATATGGTCAACAGATGCTGCCGTGTGCTATAGGTAGAAATGAGTTTTAAAGTTCAACCTGACACTTCATTAATTATGGCATCAGCATTCCACTAAATTCAAGTAAGGGGCAAACCTAGAGAAGGCAAAGGCCAAGAAGAGTAAATGCAGAACTTCTTGAGTAACTGTAGTCCCAGATAAGTGCAACAGAATTTTCTGGCACAGTCTATTAGAGATAGTTCCATTGGAGCCAGAAAAGACCCAAGTTCATCCAGGGGTGGTGGTCATTGTGAGTCTGCCTAGTGATAACAGTACATTTTTCTCAACACGGCCTTCAAAACTCACAGCCAACTATATCTAATTTTTTTATTTTATTTTATTTATTACTTTATAGAATACAATAAGGGTCACTGTGGACCCACTTTCCAGAAACTTCCCTAGACTTGGGAAAAAGAGAAGACATTCTAAAAGAAGATCACAATGACAAAGAGTTTAAGGTTTCATAAAACTGACTGCCTTTCAACCTAAAGGATGTCTTGCTCTTACCCTGAAAAGACTGAGGACTTCTTGGGAAGAAAAAAGATACAGTTTTCTTTAAAGGCATTTAAACTTGCTTTATTAGATTTCATTTCTAGGCCCAGGCTTGTCTCAAAGTCTGAACAGACTTTGAGGAGGCCAGTCTGCAGAGGCTCCCAGGGAACTATTCTTGGTGTTGACTCCACATTACTTCCACCAACACCTCTCCCGCATGTTTTTTGATCCTAATTTTCCATAGACAAAGTCTCCATAACTCCAGTCCCTGTGCACATTTGAGATACACTGCCCCTTTGACAAACAGTTTTAGCTATGTCCCAACCAGGGATCTAGCCAGACTTCTAAGGGTCATGTCTGACTCAATCCTATCTCTTCTGCCATGCCCTACTCCTGTTTACCTCACCTAGGGAACCTACCAGGGCAGTTCACTCCAACGCACCCTAACACATAGAAGTGAATCACACTGTTGTATGGGGGTAGGAGACTCACTTCATTGAAGGAAATGCATCCAGGAGGGCAAGACATTCAGTGGCAGGCCAACATAGCTCTCGTGTCAAGTAATGGTGATGATTCCCTATGCCTACTTCTCTCTTGAGCCGGTCTCCATACAAATCACTGTGACAGCAAAGCTATTGCAAGCATTGAGAGCTGATGGTTCTACTCAAACAGATCAGTGCACACACATCAACAAGCATGCAGCACCCACAAACCATGTACAAACACCTTTGACTTTCTTTTTCACTTAGTGCAACTCCTAATTTAGAGGGTTATAGATTATTGGTTATTAAACACAACAACTTACTGGCACTCATAGTCCAAACCCTGTTCCAATGTTCCAATGCTTCATATGTGTTAACTCATGTAATTTTCAAGATCTCTACAAGTAACTGCCATTATTACCATCAACCCTTTATCTTTTAAAACTTGCTTTTCTTTTTCTTAAAGATTTTGTTTATTTATTTTTAGAGAGGGGAAGGGAGGAAGAAAGAGGGGGAGAGAAACATCAATGTGTGGTTGCCTCTCATATGCTCCCTACTGGGGATCTGGCTTGCAACCCAGGCATGTGGCCTGACTGGGAATTGAACCGATAATCCTTTGGCTTGCAGGCCAATGCTCAATCCACTGAGCCATACCAGCCAGGCAAATCAACAATCCTTTAAATTAGATGAAGCAAATGAGTTAGAGAAGTGAAGTGACTGGCTCAAGGTCACACAGTTTAGTTATAGTACCTAGTCTCTAAATTGCTTCATGTCCCAGCAGCTATTCTGGGAGCTTGTACAGGGGACTCCTATGTTGGAAGAAAGGCTAAATAAAACTTTTCAATTCCTTCCAGTTTGAAAATTTTGTGATTCAGAGGGAATTTTTTCTGCTTAAACAAGTGTTCTTTTCCAAAAATGTGTGTTATGTGCTGAAGTACAATTTATATATGATATTATTTATTTAAAAATAGTTATTTAATATTTGTTCAACTGCTTAATCAAAATTTATAGCTCTGCATTTGTTTATAAAACACTGTATACATAGCATTACTTTGAATCTCCATTCTAAATAAATTAATTTTTCTTTTAACTTCAACTATATATTTAATAAAGAAAACTTAAAAAAAATCTTTCCATAAATGTTTTCCTAAAATAAATCACACACATTTAAGTTTTATTGGTGTGATCTGAACATAATTTAAGTTTTCCAGGACCATTTATAACAGTCACGATAACTACCAATTGCTGAGCACATATAATTTTCCTGTCCCCTTTCTAATTTGTTGTCTGAGATTGTTATTACCATACTTGTCTGTAACAATTTCTATATCCATGTAGTATTTTTCCTTACTGGATTGCAACTAACTTAGAAAGTTTATAACTAAGTTGGATAACAATGTATCTAAAGCAGAAATAAACTAATTATCAGTGACAGGTACAGTACCCACCAAACAATAAAGTGAGTGTAATATAGTATACAGATCTTGAGGCATATGTTTTCACTACCACAGAAACCTTCTGATTCCTTTTTATATTCTCAGCTTTGCTCTAGCAAGTTGAACTAACCACATAAGTGAGTTTCATATACATTGTATAGCCATTTCAGCAGTTGTAGCATTAAATATAACAATAACACTGATGGGTGTTGTATTTTAGGGCTATGTATGTTTCACATTTTATGACATTTTCATTTGCCACAACTTTTCTTTTTGTTTTATATTTTTACATTTTTATTTATTTATTTTTCAATTACAGTTTGCATTTAATATTATTTTGTATTAGTTTCAGGGGTACAGCATAGTGGTTAGATAATCATATACTTTACAATGTCTTCCCCTAATATTTCCAGTTCCCAACTGGTACAATAAATAGTTATCACAATATTTTTGACTATATTCTCTATGTTCTACTTTAAATCCCCATGACTACTTTGTAATTACCAGTCTTTACTTCTCAATCTCTTTAGCTTTTTCACCCAGTCCCCAACCCACATCCCCTCTGGCGACCATCAGACTCTGGTGCAGACATTATGGAAGCAGTATGGAATTTCCTCAGAAAACTAAAAATGGAACTGCCTTTTGACGTGGTAATTCCACTGTTAGGATTATATCCTAAGAACCCTGAAACACCCATCCAAAAGAACTTATGTACCCCAGTTTATGCACCCCTTAGCTACACAATTTACAATAGTCAAGTGCTGGAAGCAACCTAAGTGCCCATCAGTAAATGAGTGGATCAAAATACTGTGGTACATCTACACAATGGAATACTACCCAGCAGAAAGAAAGAAGGAGCTCCTACCCTTTCTGATGGCATGGATGGAACTGGACAGCATTATGCTAAGTGAAATAAGCCAGGCGGTGAGAGACAAATACCATATGATCTCCCCGTTAAGTGCCACAACTTTTCTGAAGTGGACATTACTGTCCCTACTTGAAGGCTATCACATAAAGGTTGCAGAGGTAAAGTAACCTGCCCCAGACCAGTTAGAATGTAGTGGAACAAGAATTCAAACCCAGGTCTGTCTGACCCAGAGTAACACTTACTTAGTTGTGTGGGAAGAAGGGAGAGGTTTATTTAAAGCAAGTTATCACTGGATAATAACATAACTGTGGATCCACTCCAGCTTTTATAGGTTGCCTCAGTCAGTTCAGGCTGCTATAACAAAATACCATAGACTGGGGACCATATAAATAACAAACATTTATTTCTCATAGTCTTGGAAACAGAACAATTCAAGGTCAAGGCACCAGCAGATTTGGAGTCTAGTGAGGACCGGCTTTCTGTTCACAGGTGGCCACCTTTCTGCTGTGCACCATGTGATGGAAGGGCTCTCTAGGACCTTTTTATAAGAGTAGTATTTCCACTGATGAGGGCTCCTCCCTCTGGACCTAATCACGTATCTAAGGCTCTGCCTCCAAATACCATCATACTGGGGACTATGTTTCAACACAGAATTTGGAGGTGGCACAGTCTTTAGGCTAGATCTTTCAAAAAAAGGTTCATATCTAAAAGTTGAAATGCTACACAGTGTGGTGTGACCTGACACTAGTAAGGCTAAATCGGTCAATGTTTACTGAGTATCTACTACATGGATTTCAAAAATAAATAGCTTCTCAGGGCCCTGAAATGAGTGGCACTTGTCCTGTCTAGTGGCACAGGCTAGGAATCACCCACATGGAATGTCTGGCTGCTCAAGGGGATGCGAGAGGGAAAAGCAAGTCTGGCAGTGTACACACTGACCATTCCCATTTGTTTTCCTGATTCAAATGAGACATAATTGACTTTGGAAACCCATCAGACAAGAAGAAATGTTAATAAGGACTTTTTAGTTGTACAGCTAACCCTGTTAGAAAAGAAAATATCCCTTAGGCCCTGGTGAGACTGGCTGCCCAAATCAAGAAAATTCTTAGTTATGAGCGGTCGATGTGAACAGGTACCTGCAGAAGCTGTTAGCCAAATCCCCGTGTGTGTTTCAGAAATGCGCTCCCTGGTACACACATGCAGAAATGTGCTCCCTGGCACACATGTGCACAAATGCGCTCCCTGGTACACACGTGCAGAAATGTGCTCCCTGGCACACATGTGCAGAAATGTGTTCTTTGGTATTGATTAGGTTTCAGGGAAGAAAATATAAATTTTAATCACTGAGAAATATTCTCATGAAATCATAGAATCAGATAATTGACTTTGAGATAGGAATAACCTTGGGGATTACAGAGGGATCACTAATAATGGAGTGTTGTGGGTGGGGGCTATTCATAGAGGGATGGGTGAGCACCTGAACTCCAGGTTCCCCATCCAGGGTCTCACACTCAATGCCTGCAGGGGTCAGGCCAGCAAAACCAATTGAGGGGCTGGCCTGGGGAGAGGTCTGCTCCCATCTCCATCTGATCAGGCCTGCTCTGCAGACTTCATCCTGTATCAGAAGATCCTCCAATGCTCAAGACAAGGCAAAAAGCCAGATCTTATAGATATCTTCATATTTTAAAATAGGGGAGGGGATCTGTGGGCTGCTTGAGCCCCCAGGCTTCCAGCTTCATCTCTGACCCAGTAGACAGGTAGGTAACAAGGTAAGTACAAAATATTTTCACTGGCCATTTGGATGAAGCCAGGTTAAGATATGGAAATCCTGGTAAGATGTAAAAAACTAATCTATTATAAACATTAGTTATTTTTTATTATAAAATTATAAGTGTAGCAGATACTCAGAAATAAGGTGAGCCTTGGGGATAGGTGAAGCATTAAGGGTATCAGCCACACACTTTTTTTTTACTGCCCCATCCAACCCAAGAAACCCAAAACTCTGCTTTTACATTTGGATTTGGCCATTTGGATGGCACCAGAACACCACAGCAGCATGTAAATGGTCCTCTCAGTAAAACTACTATACCCGATGCCCAATGCCGTTGAATGGCCTATCTCCACAGTCAGCAACAGGGCCAAGTCCATTCAGTGAATGGCTATAGAGAATGAGAGTGGGCATTTGATCAGTGTCTTGGCCAATGGGATAGTGAACAAATTGGGTGGTGCATTAGCTTCGCATTTTAAGTAGCTTTAAGCAACAGAAGTCTAACTGTGCACAATTCTGGAGGCCAGAAGTCCAAAATAAAGGTTTCAGCAGGGGCACACTCACTTAATTCTAAGGAAGAATCTGTTCCCCACCTCCCCCAGCTTTCTCTCTGTCTTCTGTGTGTGTCTCTCTTATAAGGATATCTGAGATTGCATTCAGGGCTCACTCAGGTAATTCAGAATAAGGTCTTTTTCTCAATACCCTTAACTTCCATATGAAGTGTGAAATGATAGAATATACAGGCTTGTCCAGAAAGTATCCAGCCATGTACTATGAAAAATAGGTACAAGAAACATTGTACAGAGGACAATGACGCTTCAGTCCCCTTCAAAGCAGGCACCTTGAGACCTCAGACGGTTCTCCCAGTCACCATCAATTGCCTGATCATACTTTCCTAAATCTCATCAATGATCTGAAGTTTCTTACTTTTCAAAGGTGACTTTAGTTTTGGGAAAAGCCAGAAGGACACCATATCTGGGCTGTAGGGGGTCTGAGTCACCTGGGTGATTTGACGTTTCTCCAGAAAACTCTACACAAGACATGATGCATAAATGGGAGTGCTGTCATGATGAAGCTCCAAATTCCCAGTTGCCCATAGCTGTGGCCTTCTGAATCATTTGAATAGTTTTGCAAGAAATGTCCAAGCTTAATGTAAAGTTTGATGCATACTCATTGCTCTACTAGCTCAGTCATTTTGAATACAATGACCATACAGTACATACTCCCTCAAAGGCATCTACTGCCCACACTGACTAGTACAGTGAAGTTGTCATTGTTCACACATGCGCATTCCAGTCCATTCTCCTTGGCTGCAAGGTTACATCACTGTTGTGCAAACTGTTCTTGTTATACTAAGAATGGCTGGACTTTATCCAGACAGACCGCCGCATATATATTGGTTTCTGTCTCCACTTCCTAACAGAGCTCCTAAATCTCCTGTAGATTCCTAAGTGATAAGAGCACTAGGAGCATCTGTTGTTCTAATGGTGTGACCCCGTGTGGCTCCTGGGTGGGGCTGGTTGCCAGAAGGAGAAAGTCATAATTAGAAGCTTAAAATTATCATCTCTTCTCCCTCATCCTCCAGGGATGGGAGAGGGGCTAAAAACTGAGTTAATAGTTGATCATGTCTATATGAGGAAATCTCCATAAAAATCCCAACAGCATACATTTTGGAGAGATCCCAGGATCATGAATTCATCTCCACTAGGAGGGTGGCACACTCCAGCTTTAGGAGACCAGAGGCTGCTGCACTCTTTTAATATCAGAACACCTGCTCTTGAATTGGGAATTAATTCTCAGAACTGAGAATTAATGAAAATATGCTATAATACTCTTCAACCTTCCATTTTTATCTAATAGAAACCTATGTGGTAAGGGCCAGCCTATAACTTTTTCTGATTCTCCTCCAACCAGAAGTAACACCTTGTTCTTATAAATGTATAATTTTCCTCAAATATTGCCCACACCCTACACAATGATGCACATATTTGTGAATGTCAGCCATCCCACTGGACTACATCTTTTGGAATCAAGGGCCTGGCATTTTTCATCCTTGTATGTCCATCCACAGAACATTGTCTTGAACAAGGTTGGTATAAAATAAAAGTTCAATGAATTAAATTGAATGGAAAGTCTATACTTTTTAACATCAAAATAATTACATACTTCACTATATGGTTATACATGTGTGTTTTAATAATCTATTTAAGTCTATCAGTTTGCTTCTAGGAAGAGTCTTCTAAAAAAGTGAAGAAAAATAAAAATGTATCCAGGATATTGTCAACTTTTGAAAAATAATGAAGGTTAACACAGAGCGGCATCTTATCTTAGGCATGTAGGTATAACCAGACAGCAACAAAAAAATGAGTTTCTTTACAAAAAGGAATTGATTTAGATATACATTTGAAATGAGAGGCTTTGAATAGTTGGACTGGTCTACTTTGCAGACAGATGCTACATGGACAACATTACTAGTTACATGAGATTTCTCTTTCTCCAGGCCATACAAAATTAATTAAATGCTATTGAATTTTCTCATAGATAACTTTTGGGCTATTCATTCCAATTTAGAATAGATAAGAGGTTCAGAATAGCCTGAGTGCAATGACAAATGTTAACTTATGCAAAAGTGACATCCTAGGAATAGTGATGATTTTGTAAATTCCCGAAAGGATGTTTGCATATCAGATTCTTTAATGGAGTGCAAATGCACATTCCACATGTGCTGACTGAAATTTTGAAAAGATGCTCTTAACATCTCTGAGTTACTTTGGAGCCAAAGTTGGGGAAAGAAAAGGCAAACCATGTAAGGAGTGCTGAAGGCTCAGCAAGCAACTCTCACAAAATCATGACTTTTCTCTATAATGTCATAGCCTAAGAAATAATAAAGCCAGCCCTATAATGGGAATGTGTAGTTGCCCATTAATGAAAACAAGAACTGACAATGACTACTTCAGTTTAAATTCTGATGATAGTGTTAATAGCACAAATTTCACAATTAGTTTTCAGTAATTACATGAACTTTAAAAATATTCCTATCAGAAATTTTTTTCCTACCACCTGCACATGTTCAATAGACATATATTTTAAATGATACATTTATATAAGAGAAATATAGAAATAAATGTATATAACAGTGAAGTGATCATTATGCTGAGGTATATGAACTGAAATTGTTGTTCTCTGGGTTGGGGTTTAATAGTTCAATTGAAGAAAAGGTTGCCTTGTTTCATTTGCTAAATGAAGTCCTATAACATTACATGAGACAAAATATACACCTTAGAAAAGAACCAGCTTGATCAAACATTTGACCAATGTACTCAATGGGGAACATATATAAATCCTTTGCTCTGTATTGATTAAAACTGCTGACATTGACTCTTCTAACCAGAACAACCCCAGCCTCATAAGAGGGAAATAAATAATACCCTAATATATGTTCTTTGTAAAATAAAGGAGGAAACTTAGGTTTTTACAAGAATTTTTTTGTAATAAAATTTCTCATTTTGCATTATCCTCATTGCAGTTTAAATTCTGTGAATGACAAAGACAACAGAGAATATCATATACTCCATTGATTTGTCTCTGTTTTTATGACGTGCTTGACAATTTGATCAAAATATCATTTGGTAATTGAATCCAGTCAATTTTTATCATGCAAGGATTTGGTTTAGTTTTTATTACAAAATATAACCATAAAATCTAAGCTTATAGGAAGGTGTTTTCCCACTGACTTTCAAGTTTCCATATGCATTCAACAGCCCTAAGACAGTAAAATTGTAAGATGCAGCTAG
Source organism: Desmodus rotundus (assembly GCF_022682495.2). NCBI lineage: Eukaryota > Metazoa > Chordata > Mammalia > Chiroptera > Phyllostomidae > Desmodus > Desmodus rotundus. The sequence continues at coordinate 124,447,778 of NC_071388.1, forward strand.
CTCCACATCTGGCAAACAGAGTAAGCATTTGGTAATTTCTTGGTACATCACTCAGTGGCCACTGCTGTATAATGGAATGTAAGTGTCAGGGTGGGAGGAGGTAATAATACAGATGGATGGTACATTTCTTTCTGAGCCTACACAAAAATTGATTTGAGATGTTCTTGTGAAAGAAAGGTGAACCGACATTAACAGAATTGCCACATAACACCAAAGATTTTTTAGTGAAAAATGAAGTATATACAATTGTTCTTTAAAATATCTCTGATGAGCATTGAATCTGACACACCTACACTTATTTTAAAATGACTTGTATACTGCGCTCTAAAACTTTGAGTTATAATAGAAGAGTGCAGCTACTCTGGGAGCTGCTCTGGACACTGTGTGCACACACACATGCATGTACCTCTTCGTATTTCCCATGAGTAAGGGTTCATATTAATTAAAGAATTTGACAGGTTCAGCCACACTGAGATAACTTTTTATAGTTATTATTTGATTTCATTTCAATTACATAGACAATTAAAAAGAATATTTATTTTAGGGTAGCCGAGTATATTACATTCATCTTAATGTCCTTATTTTTTATATTGGAGAGACACTTGATTTTATATAGATACAATTGATGATTTTATAAAATCATCAATTATGTGAAAAAATTCCAAAGAATTTTATCTGATAGGTTTAAGCTTAATTTTTCTGGCGGGAAATCCTTACATTAAGGCAAAATAAGATAAGAGTCACTTGCATGAACTATTCTTGTTTTCTGTGTACTTGGTGCTCTGGCATCAGAATCCTTGCTGACCCAGAAGAGACTACCCCTCTCAGGGGTATCTAATGGCTGTAGGTAGCAAACTACTACCCTTTTGAGTAAGCGTGGCTTTCATATGCAAACCCACCAAAGCATATCCCATACTCCTAACAACCTCCCCTATAGGATGGTTTTTACACTCCAGGAAGCAATATTCCTTTGCCCTAAGCACTCAGAGTCAGGTACCAGACAAATACAGACAGCTCCTATAGCACAGCTCACTGTCATTTCTGAACCTGCTTCCCTGCCTTGCCTTTCCTGAGGATTCCACAGTAAAATCCCTTGCTTTCCTCTCTCTTCTTTTGCTTCCGAAGTAAGCTAAGAGCTTCCTCATGTGGCCCCTGCACAGCACACCATGCCTGCTGTTTCGAGGGATCTGTGAGTATAAAAAAAGGTTTTCTTTCATGACACTCATTTCTGCGTCTGCATGTCTTACCATACTTCATTAAAACAAATCCCAAATACATTCTCTAATCCATTTAGCTATGTAATTAAATATAACCTCAATTGAAGAACACAAATGTTAGAAGTGAGAGATACAATACCCCTACATCAAAGAAAGACCTTCAGGAATTCAGTGGAGAGGATTCAAGTCATGCAGTAGGCATCAGGAGGAACTGGGGTTGGTTTCTATGCTAACAATATGGAAAGGCTGGCCTTCCTGTAGGTGGGGTTTCCTACCTGAGGTCCATCAGGTTTGGATGGAGAATCCTGGAGAACCAAGATAATGTTTCTGTTTTGGGTTTAATGTTTTATGTCACATATTAGTCTATGAAGAAGAGTTAGAACAGTTTGCCATGGAACTAATTTAATTTTTGGCAGAGAAACAGACTAGAAGAGTTTAAAAAGGCCCAATTTTAATTAGGGCTGAATATTTATACTCCTGTTTATCCATTCCATAATCAACTCTGGTTTCTTTATGAATTAATAAATTATATAGTGTGTCAAATCCTTCCTGAACTTTTCTAACATTTATGGACTAAAAAAAGTACAATTTAAAACAGATTTTGTCTAAAAGCATTATCTAGTTGTTGCACAAGAAATAACATTGTATACTCAGAAAGATTAACTACCCACAGCTTCTCACATGATGCATAGCTCAGAGTGGATACACTAAAAATAAAATAAAACAAAACAACAACAACAACAAAAACTGATGTCCCCTACTGTTCTTATCAATTTTTGAGGGCAAAGATAATATCTGATATTTTTTTCAACTGTGTACATCCTTGAATTCTTCCCAGGTCAATTATTGTTCCAAGCAACTATTGTGCTCAATCTGAGCACAAAGCTTGGAATTCTATGGTAGTTTTTTTGATTGGCTGGCAGATAGGCTGATTCAATGATTCCTACATTATTATGCTTGAAATAATACATACAGATGTAGTTCCTATCCAAATGGATTATTAAATCTCATTAAGGATTCCAATGCTATAGAAGAGAAAGCCCAGAAACAGTCCCACATATATATGAAAACTTGGTATTTGACACAACTGTCCTTGCAGACCAATAAGAAGATAGGCTACTCAATAAATGGTACTGAGAAATTCTTTATCCATAATTAGATATTACTTCATACGATATATAAAGGTCAATATTTAGAGTATAGCATAGCACCTTCATGAATCTGGAGTAGAAAACATTCTCCAAACAGGACCCCAGAAATAAAAATAATGGATAAAATTCTAATAAATACAAGCACATTAAAATAAAATATTCTGTGCATAAAAAGACATAAATCAAAATTTGAAAAGGTCACAAAGTAAAGGAAGATATTTGCAATGTACATAGGAAGGAAAGGACTGGTACCCCATACATCAATGAGAAGAAGACACAACAGAAATTTAAGCAAAACACAAAAGCATGGAAGAGGAACTTTATACAAGTGGACCATAAATGTGCAAAAAAGATGCTCAGTTCCATTAGTAATGGGTAAATTCAAATTAAAATCACAATGGATATTATTTCACAAACATAGACTGACCAAAAAGATAACTCTGGCAAAGTCACAGCTTGGCAGGATGTGGAGCTCTGGGAATTTAAAGCACTCCCAGTAGGAGTGCAAACTGATGTAACCACTCTGGGCAGAAATTTGGCAAGATCTAGTAACATAGAGAATGAGCATGCTAAACAACCAAGCAATTTCACTCCTATCTCTGTGTATGCCACTGGAGAAGCTCTTGTACATGTGCTCAAGAAAATTCATAGCAGCACTTTTTGTAAGAGCCACAAAGATAATATAAATAATTGTGGCTCATCCATATAATGGCATACTACACAGCAGAAAAATAAGTGTATTATCAACATGGAAAACTACACAAACAAAATATTGAATCAAAAATAGGAAAGTTGCAAAATATATACAGTATGTTACCACTTTTATAGTGTTTTGTGAAAGAAAATAGTGATAAGAACATATACTATGCTTGATCTTAGCCAAAAGACTATTTATTTATCTGTTCAATAGTTTATATCCGTTATATAGATTCATGGATATTTGCTTTATTCATTAGGCCATAATCTATATTGTCACTTATTTATTGCTCCAATTTTGCCACCAGGAGCTCCTTCAACTTGGCTTCTGTTTGCTCTCTCCATGGTCCATTAGTTTTTAAACATTTATTTTCTGTCTGGCACTACCACATATAATATTTTAGACTCATTTTGTATTTTCTCTGCCTCAGATCTGGAATTAACCATGTTTTCCAAGGATTCCTGAACCCTTTTATTGAAAATGGGATTGAGAACCCACAATGTAGACTATAAGTTTGCTCATTGTTTTCTGAGTATCATTGTTTCTAGGCCCTTCCAGCACACACAACTAGGAAATAAATATATGTCTAAAGAATAACACAGGCACATATACACATTTATATTTATTTATATCTATCCATTAGAAGCATATTGATATTTTTTATTGTGGCAGCATCAAAATTTATAAATTAACTTAGGGAAAACTTTAAATATTGTCACCATTTCCAATAACAGGTAAAATCTTTTAATTTGTTTAATTTTTTGTATATTTAATGGGTGTGAAACAATTATCCTCATGGGAATATCCTCATATGGCCCATAAATATGTAGTAAAAATAAAAAAATAAAAAAAGGGAAGGGACTTTGGGGCCAAGATGGAGGCATAGGTAGACACACTATGCCTCCTCATACAACCAAAAGAAGACACAACAACAAATTTGAAAACAGAAAACAACTAGATGAACTGTATGGAAATTTGACAACCAAGGAGTTAAAGAAGAAAGATTCATCCACACTGGCATGCTGAGGTTAAAAAAAAAAAAAAAAAAAAAGGCCCAAATGAAAGAACAGATCAAAGCTCCAGAAAAATACAACTAAGCGACGAAGAGATAGCCAACCTATCAGATGCACAGTTCAAAACACTGAAAAGAAAAAAGCAAACAAAATATGACCAGAGGCATTGAGATTAAGAACAATCTAACAATAGCCAGAGGGGAAGGGGGAGAGGACAGTGGGGAAAAGGGTTTTCAGGAGCTACTATAAAGGACACATGGATAAAACCAAGGGGGAGGGTAGAAGCAAGGGAGGGATGTGGGTTTGGCTCGGATAGGAGAGAGTGGTGGGGGGAAAATGCATACAACTGTAATTGAACAACAATAAAGTAATTTTAAAAAAGCAATCTTAAAATAAACACTGGTAATCAGGAAGCTCATAGAATTGGTTGAATATGGTTGCAAATTAGAGGAGAAAATGAAGGCTATGAAAGTGAAATAAAGGAAATTGGATGGCACAACAGCGATGGGAAGGAAACCAGGACTCAAATCAACAGTTTGGAGCAGAAGGAAGAAAGAAACATTCAACCAGAACAGAATGAAGAAACAAGAATTCAAAAAAATGAGGAGAGGCTTAGGAACCTCCAGGACAACATTAAATGTTCCAACATCCGAATCATAGGGGTGCCAGAAGGAGAAGACGAAGAGCAAGAAATTGAAAACTTATTTGAAAACATAATGAAGGAGAACTTCCCCTACCTGGCAAAGGAAATAGACTTCCAGGGAGACCAGGAAGCTCAGAGAGTCCCAAAGAAGTTGGAACCAAGGAAGCACACACCAATGCACATCATAATTACATTACCCAGATTAAAGATAAAGACAGAATCTTAAAAGCAGCAAGAGGAAAGGAGACAGTTACCTACAAAGGGGTTCCCATAAGACTATCAGCTGATGTCTCAAAAGAAACCTTGCAGACAAGAAGGGTCTGGAAAGAAGTATTTGAAATCATCAAAGGCAAGGACCTACATCCAAGATTACTCTATCCAGCAAAGCTTTCATTTAGAATGGAAGAGAGGGCAGACAAAGTGCTTCCCAGATAAGGTCAAGTTAAAGGAGTTCATCATCACCCAGCCCTTATTATATAAAATCTTAAAGGGACTTATTTAAGAAAAAGAAGAAAAAAAAACCATGAACAGTAAAATGACAACAAACTCACAGCTATTAATAACTGAACCTAAAAATCTAAAAACTAAGCAAACAACTAGAACAGGAACAGAATCATAGAAATGGAGATCACATGGAGGGTTATCAGTGGAGAAGTGGGACAGGGAGAGAGGGGGGAAAGGTGCAGAGAATAAGTAGCATAAATGGTAGGTAGAAAATAGACAGAGGGAGGTTAAGAATAGCATAGGAAATGTAGAAGCCAAAGAAATTATATGGACTTAAAATAAAGGGAGGGGGGAAGTGGGGGGAAGGGGTGTGCAGGTAGAGGGGAATAAAGAGGGGAAAATGGGACAACTGTAATAGCATAATCAATAAAATATATCAAAGAAAGGAAAAACAAACTAATAATATAAAATTATTAATTGGATTAATAGACACTGAATTCAAGATTAGTTTAATTTTAGGATTGGAAGGAGAATTGGATCAAGGAGAAATTCAGAGATGACTATAACTAATATTGTTCTTTAATCTGAATATTGAGATGATAAGTGTTCATTATGTTATTCTTTATGCAATTTTGAACCAAAATATTATTGAATATTTTTAAATACCTACATGAAAAAAATCAAGTATATTTTATTAAAAAATTTTCTAAAGATGTAAGTTCTTTTGGAAAATTTTAAATTTTTACAACAAATGAACACTTCAAAAGTAGAGACCCTCCAGTGGGGTTTTCCATTTTACTGGGGAGAAGGAAACTACCTAGCTCCTTAGAAATCGTTCAAAAACTATATAGGCAACTGGCAAATATTTGCAAACTATTTAGTTGATTTATAAAAAATAAGAGTGGATTTCTGGAAATGGAAATATCAGCAAGGGTTTTCTCCAGATGGGAGGAAACACAAAGAGTTGGGAGAATATATCATTCATTTTGTTGTTGGCATCACCTAGCATCCGTGTACCTGCCTATCCTGTTGGCTTCAATTCCACAATCCAAGTGAGACAGGTTAGTAAGAAGCTAATAAACTTCACTGGCAAGTGGAATGGGGAAACTGAGACAGATAGCTAATTCAAACTGGCCTCATACAGCATCCCGACTCACCTACCTCCTTCTCCCTTGCATGGCCACTCTCTTAAGCATTAAGCCCTCAGGACAATGAGGTTCATAGCAGCATCAAGTAATCTTAGGAACAAATCCTTGGGACTCTTGACCACAGAGACAGAGTTTTGGTCAAACTAGAGGTAATATCTAGGTCCCAATTATATTTCATCTCCAGGGCCAGAAAAGCAGCAAAGCCAGACAAAGTAATGCCATGGTTGACATCAGGACCAAATTTAATGACCAGTGACCCCCTACCCCAATGCTGATCAATCAGTAGAAACCATGACTCTGACCCTTCACGTTCATTTTGATGAATCAGCATATTAAATGACATACCTTAAAAGGTGATAAATAGTCTATTGAGATCTTCCCCTGAAATGTCCCTAAAATTCCTGCCTTAAGGCAAATAAAAACCCTTAAGGCAAAGGATCCAGTGTGTGCTCTCTCTCTACAGCACACCCACGCTTTCCCCTTCTTTTCTAAGGCATACATATTTGACTTTTTTTCTCCATGGGTCCTTCTTTTGCCTCTGTAACTTGTTTCCTGAGTCCACACAGTCCAGCTGGCTTGCTCACTTCTAACTCCATGACTTTCTTTCTAAAAGGCCAAGGCAGCCACACCTCATGTTTCCAAAGGCCCAAGGGAACTCCACCTAGGCTCACTCCTTTTGCTATGATCTTGATTCTCTATCTTAAGCTCTTCTTTTGTTTCATTGTCCCCAGCTTTAACAAATATAGTCTCAAAATCATCTGGACTTGCCCTGGCCAGTGTGGCTCAGTTGGTTGGAGCATCATCCTGTAAACTGAATGGTTGTGGGTTTGGTCTCTGTTCAGGGACATACGTAAATTATGGGTTTAGTCCCCAGTTGGGGTGCATATGGGAAGCATCCAGTCAATGTCTCTCTCACTCTCCTTCTCTCTCCCTTCTTCTATCTCTAAAAACAATGAAAAATTTTCCTCAGGTAAGGATAAAAAAAAAATCACCTGGATTCATACTGTGAAATCTTTCCTGCATGAAGTCAAGAACCAAGAGAAAAATCACTGCTAACACAAGGAAATTGATAAGTTGACTTACCAAAATAATTCATGCCAAAGAAAAATTTCAGAGTTATTTGCCCTTGGTCCCCTCTTTGACCACAGAGATACATTTAAAGTGCAATGGTCTGCACTTGTCCTCCATAAATTCAATTACCCTTGTTTCTGACTCCTTCAGCTGGCCATGATGATTGCAGACTGTACCCTGCTCTCATCTTGCAGGCAAATTTAATGCCTGCAATGCAAACTTGATGGGTATGCTTTGTTTTCAACAATCCAAAGTTTCTTCTTATTAAGGACCAAACTATAAACAGTGTTGTGTTAGGCAATTTTCAAAAACCTCTCTATAAGCAGTCTCAGCAGCTCTCTGCATGCTACTCCCATGAAATTTAGTCCCTGCTCATGCCAAATCATTGCTTTATCATGAGTTCTTAATATTCATTAAGGCTACCATGATTGATAGTGTTCCTTAAGAACTTCCCTAGGAAGTGAATCCAATTTGTATATGTTTGAAAAGACAATGAAAAGAGTTGTCCTGGGTTATGAACTTTCTTTTATTTTTTCTTTTTTAAAACCAGCTTTATTTTTATATTATTATTTTTGATTTAATTTTATTGTAGTTTTTTTCCATTACCATTTAGTACCCTTATACCCCTCTCTGTTTCTCTGGGTAACTGAAATGAGAAACTTAAAAAAATATCATTTTTCAAAATAATTATTTTGACTTTAAATATGAAAGAACTCATCTCTCCTATCCCCTTTCAATTGTCTGCATGATAATGATGTAATTGCAGTTATAATTACAAAGGACTTCAATTCAATTTAATTTTAATTATTTAAAATTTGTAAACACTTCAGGGAAACCTCATTAAGCTGGCTGAGCCAGCTTGTTTGCAAGGGGACCAAAGAGGAAGCACTTATAATTATTCCCATTACAACATCCATTCACTCACACTAACCGTTCTGATTAACCAGTAATCATACTCATTTGAAGTGAGCAGCATTGGCAAGGCTTGTTACAGCTTTTGAAAAATGAGTTGAAAGCAGTGTAATATAAATGAACTCCCACATTCAAATTCTACCAGAACTTTGGCCTGTACGCACATTGGAGAGTAAACAGAGATGCTCACGAAATACATACATTTTAAAATACTTATTTATAAAACTCATGATTCAGGTCAATTCCCTTTTACCACAAGATTATGTGATTTGCCCCCAGCCATTAGAAAGAAATATTGCCATTTGTGACAACATGGATGGATCTTGAGGGTAATACTCCAAGTGAAATAAGTCAGATGGAAAGGGACAAAAACAACATGTTTTCGCTCATACATAGAATATAAAACAAAAAAGTTAAAAAACAAAACTAACAAAACAAAATAAATTCATGGATACGGACAATAGAATGGTGCTTACCAGATTGGATGGAGGGTGAGGGGAGGGCAAATTGTGTAAAGGGGGATCAGCAATACTCTGATGGAAGGAAACTAGAATTTTGGTGTTGACCACACAATAGAATAGACAGATACTAAATTATAAGTTGTACATGTGACAGTTATATACTGTTATAAACCAGTGTTACCTCAATACATTTAACAAGAAAAAAGATTGTGACTTGCACACCTTCCTCAGTCACAGCACCTCATGGTGATGGTGGTGTGGGACTCAGAGTAAGTCAAGGCAAGGTGAGCCTGAGGCCTAGCACTAGCTATTTCATTCTAATGAAAGTGCTCTGTGGTGGAACAGAAGGAAGAATGCTGGATTACACCTGGGGACTCCTGGCTCAAATGTAACCTGGGATACATTGTCTATCCTCTCTGAGTCTTTCTCCTGAAAATAATACAAGCATGAACAGCCACCTCACAGGGTTTTGGGGAGAAGTAAATGTGCCTGACATATAGAAAGCATGCAATACATGTAGTTCACAGTGCTGAAAAGTCTGAAGCAAAAGAATAACCGTCAGTTACCTAGTCCATTGCTTTTGCATTCTGGTAATTGATGTCTGAATAAATTACAGCCAAAAACATAAAGTTTTCAGAATCCATCATCATTGCTTTTTTAAATTATGAGAATTATAACGAGTGAAGGTAGGCTCTGTGCACATATACAAAGGCCACATGTTGCTAATGTGCAAGATTAATAAAATGTCCTATATGACAAATTCTATGAATATTATGAGGCCTCCTGAATGAATGTATTTACTAGGCAAATTAAAATCCCACCTGGTGATGTAACATTCATCTGGTCACATTACCAGACCTGTTTTCATCTACCATTGAAATTTTGGCACTCCAAGCAGAGACATGGTTAGAAATAGAATAATAACTATAACAATTATTATTACCTTTACAAAGGGCTTTTACATTTCTGAAATGATTTTAGGTTGCATTAATTTGGCTTGTTGCTACAACAACCAGTATATTTTGAGTACAGGCAGGTGTTTCACAGAGTGCACCTAAGTGATGAGTGGTGGAAAGACTAACTGGATTGTTTTCCTTCCATTTGTAATAAACTGACACGATACACTGTGGCTTGGATTTTCTCTTCCCTGGTGGAGATCCTCATCTCACTCAGCTCCATCACCAAGCCTTGTGCTTGTAGTTCCAGGGCTCCAGGATGCCTTTGTCAGTCAACCTGAATCCTGGGTGTTCTTTCCATGTTTCACTCAAGGAAGCCTTACCCATGAACACTGATGGATGCCCAATGCCTGAAATAGTGCTAAAGACAAAAGGTGTACAGATATGAAATGGGCTCCAAGAAGTTCCAATAGAATGGAAACAAAAGTAATATTCATAAAGAGGTACCTGTCAACTCAGTCTCACGTGCTAAGAAAAGACAGATCATACATTCCATTGAGTTGAGGGGGGATGGCCATCACCTGTAGTGCTGACCTTTCCTGTCTCTGAATGCTCATTGCTCTTATTGGTAATTTACAACTCAGCACCTGATTGGTTTCCTACAGCTTTTCCAATGTTCTTTAAAGCTCCCCATTTGGGGTGTGAGTCACCTGAGGGAGAAACTGGGTGTCCTTCTTGAGGATTCTCTCAGCACTTGGCATAGTCTTGGTTTCAAAATTGATGCTCGATAGAAATGGATTAATTGCTTGTGTGCAGAAGATTCCATGGGCAGGAAGGGAGAAAGGTTACAGACAGCACTGAGAGAAATTAACTTTTTTGAAAAAGGGAGGAATAAGAATGGTATCCTGGGGAGAGAAAAAGAGAGATGGTTCTATGTGAGGGAGTTTATTTGAGTAGGAAAAATAAATAAATGAACAACCTTTGCACCATTCGAAATCTGCATTCCACTGGCTAATATAAAGTAATCTGTCCTATTTGTAAAATGAAAACCATGCAAAGATAATAACACACTTTTTACTAAATCTATTTGGAGAAGGAAAAACAAAATTTTCTCCATTTGCTCAATTCAGTCTAGAATATAACACACAAAATTGTAATTCAGAGCACATTATCTATGCTGCTATTATTTTCTGAAACATTAGTCTAGGAATATTTTTCTACATTTTTATATTAAAATATGTCCCTGAAGAATCATACATACATTATCGGGGGAATTGGTCTACCCCAGGTCTGTAAAATGTTGACTAACTATTTGAGTGATGAACTAAACAAAAGGTCACCTATATTCTTCATTTATTACCAAACAGCCTTTGATAGTTGAAAATATTTGTTAACCTTTCTTTGTCTCCATTTTATCACCAGAAATGAAAAGGAATAAAAGAGCTTGCTTTGAAGTCTCTGTGCGAATGCACACATTTGTGAAATTCTTTGATATTTTCAGATGGAAATGCTATTGGAATCATTAAAAGGTAGTGAACCTTGGGAATTTGAATCCTTTAATGCACTAAAGGTAAAGTAATCAGATTAATGGATTTTTCCCCTTAGTTAATCTTATCAAGTGTCTGGGCTGTTCAAGATCAGTTGTTTTCTACTTTGCTATTGGGAAAAAAAAAAAAAAAACTGACTTGAGACTTTGAGTAGAGCAATAAAAGCCAACTTCCTAATTATTCCCTCTGTGTGGTCCTCTGAGACTACAGTTGATCTGGGGTTAAACTTATTCTTTAATTAATTAAACTCTTTTTCTTTAATTAAGCAGCCCTAATGACCTTGCTTTTTATAGACTGGCTTCACCACAATAAAAATAAATTTCTTATCTCTATCAGAGATTTGGTGAGTAATGATCATGGTCTTAAGAAATTACTTTTACCAGATGAAACCTTTAGTGAAAAGGTAGTTAGGAAGGTGAAAGGAAAGTGGCCAGAGTAGCCCCAGGGATGAATTGGTCAAAATTCATCTTCAGGACTACTTAAATGGATGAACAGGTGCTGAGCTCTGCAGGTCCTGGGGATCATGGGCGAATGCTGTGCCACCACCCACAGAACCCCAAACCAGGTCTGCAGCAAGTCCTCACCCTGAGTACCTCAGAGCATTAAGAGACTGGATGGGCTGATCAAAGCCCATGGCAAAACTTTCATTGTTATTTTATAATGCACTGTGAATATATAAAAGAACAAGCCCATCTGTTACTCCTAAGGTGATTTAATTGTGCTATAACATATTCAAAAATATCTCCCCTAAGTTACCATGAAAACATTTTGAGCATGGGGACTACAAGTGGTTGGCCTTCAGTATATATTTGCAGAATGCTATATGGATGAACAAATGAGAGAATAAATGAAAGAACAAATCAGGACAATAAATGATATTGACCTGATTCTATATCCTCATTTTGTGGATGAGAAAGGTGAGGTCTAGAGAAATTAAGTGAAATACCCAAGCTCATGCATGTATTTTTTGCAACAAGCCTACTAGAGGCCTACTAGATGTCAAGAAAACTGGGTCTATAAAAATAAACCCTGTGCAAATGAGCACATTCTCTTGGAATATTTGTGATAAAGTACAGGGTCCAGAAGAAGTAGGCCTGCTTGAGTATGGTTGGCAGGGTAATAATATGGGTGTAATAATTTATATTTTAATTTGAACATTTCACCTAAAATGTCATATGGTATGCTTGAGTGTGATACTGTTGTTACAGAATTACATGCTTATGATTTTGTAATAAAAGACTTTGTAATAAAGAGGGGCATTATTTGTGCCAGACCCTGTATCTATTGTTGATTTTCATTAGTTGTGCAAGTTAAGTTTCCAAGTTGACTAGTCAGAGGCTTGAAAAACCTTGCTTTTACTTTTCATTAATGACAAACAGATCATTAATCCAAGTCAGTCTTTTCTGCAGTAACCAAATTAAGATTTCCCATACAAATCATGGACCAGGAACCCCCATCTGGAGCCAGGCTACAACCAGAGCATCTGACTCCAAAGCTGATGGATAGTAATCAGTATGGGAGCAAATGGTTGGTTTTCCACCTTTCTAGAAAGGGATATTAAGGTGAAGGCTGAGAATGGGCAAGGGAAGTGAAAAATGGAGGGCTTGGTGTAAAAAGCATTTACATTTTACCTCAAGGGAAAAAATCTGTTTTATTCCAAGACAAATGCCATATGATCTTACTTATAAGAGGAATCTAATGAACAAAATAAACTAATGAATGAAATAGAACCAAAGGCATGGAGACATGGAACAGACTGACAGTGACCAGAGCGGAGAGAAAGGGGAAAAATGGTGGAAAGAAGGAGAAAGGACTAGTCAAGAACGTGTGTGAATGACCCACAGACATGGACAGTGTGGGAATTGACTGTGGGAGCAGGTCGGGGTGGGGGATGGGTGGAGGAGGGAAAAGGGGTAAAAATTGGGACAACTGGAATAGAATAACAATTAAAAATTATTTTTAAAAGAGTGGAAGAAAAATTGCAAGAATGCAGTGATTAAACAGAGTGTCAGGGAGAAATCGTATAATCAAAATCATGAAATACTACTGATGTTTTGGCAGACTCCCTGGAATCGAGAGTGAGAGACAGGGAAGAACAACATTGTGGAAGAAAGAGAAAAGGGGAAAGGGAGAAAAACAGTTATTCTGGAGATACATTTTAGTTCCACCTGAGCTATAATTTTCATAATGCTAAACTAACTGCCTGCTGCCTGTGCCTTCATTTGATCAGCTGGTAAACCATTATTCACAGCTCTTTCTCTGCTTTAATTTTAGGAGAGATTTTTATCCTGGAGTGGCCAAGTCTGACAATCTATTCCTTCCTGGGCTATAGTTTTCATGACAAAAATAATGCTGTCCAAAAAAAAAAAAACCCCAGATGTCATATGCTTAGAGAGGAACTTGACTCTTGGTTGGAAGTCTGCCACCCCTAGTCTGGTTACCCAAGAGCCTCAAGAAAATCAAATGCTTTGGTCATGTGGCAAATAATCACTCCTGTTCTACCATGGTGCTTGCTACCAGCTTGCCAACTATCCTGCTCCCAACTCCACTTTCAGACTCTTGATTTGACAACAAAACAATATTTTTTTCTGAAAGGTATCTTAACTATGGAAATAAAATTTTAATTAAATTTGCAAAATGACCTTTAAGAAATCAAAGGTTAACTTTCTTTACTCTCTAAATCCTCCTGTACTGTGCATGCCCATGCAAATCAGCACCAGTCTAACCCATTTCCCTTATGAGTTCCACTTGCTTTGGCAGACTTCCGTTTTATTTTCTCAAATTTAATTTGCTTACAGGCTGAGATTTCAAAGTAACTTTGAGTTCTTGGTGTCTTTGTATAATTTTGATTTCAGTTACTAAGGAAATACTTCCTTGCCATGCTATACTATAAATCCTTTAATTCCTCCTTCTCATAATTCTTAAATCCATTTAAACTGCAAAAGCAGATACTATCAGAGTATTCTATGAAACATTAGCTTGCAATCTGATACATGAATATATATCTGTATATATATGTATATATCTGTATATGTGTGTGTATATAATTTAACCTCAAAATTTCATATTAATTGTCATTAGAAATTCAATTTCAAGTTCTCCATGCAGGGTAAATGGATGCATAGAGGAAGTATATAATAGATGAAACTAGCACATACATCATGGTCCTATAGTGTTTATCAGAATAAAGGGAGATGGGAAAGGCAAGTACAAAATTTAAGGGTAAAACTATCTGAGCTTGCAAGAAAATGCAGGTGGAATTTAATTTTACACTAATTCTAAAATGCTTTGTTCCAAAATGTTTACTGAGAATGCAATTATTCCTTCACTAAATATTGACTGAGATCATATTTTGTTCAATGAACTATTTGCAACAGAGTATGTTATATCTCCTGCCCCAGAGAGGAGAGAGCATATACAGAAATAACCACCGAACAAAAGTAAAATATGCTAAGGGCTACAGAAAGTCATAATGTGCTCTGAGAGATAGAAGGAGTTTATTGCTGGCAAGGTGTTGGGAAAAGCCCTAATGTAAAGAGAGACATTTGTGTGGGGCTCTGTTACCCAATGGAACATGCCAGATGGTGGCTGTGAGAATATGCACTTGAAGAAATACTACAGTGTGAACACTAGTTGTGCTACCCAGTGTTTACATAGTGTCAAGTTGGCCAAAGTACTAAGGGAGGTGGATAGAGTGAAACCACAAATAGGCCAAAGGGATTTAAGTTTTGAACTTCAATACACTAGAGATAGGGAGACATTAAAATGCTTTTAGTTAGGCCAGAGATAATAAAATAGTTCAGAGAGGAAATTCAAAACTAGAAAGTAAAGTATCCTTTACAACATAGAATGACATACTCTCACTCCTAACAAATCCAGCTTGGGATCCCCTCAGCAGTGAGATGTCCACTCACCATTGAGCAAAATCATGAGTCACTGCACTTGAATTTATTAAGGCTTTTGTCTGTATGCAGGCAGGCATTTGCATTTCATCACACAGAGTTAAAAACCTGATGAAAGATGCCTACAAAACATCCCAACTAAAACCCACATTTACACATTTTTATATGAGGCCTTTTAATCATCTCTACAGACCTACCTCCTGAAAGTCTATTTTGGAAATCATGCTTTTATTGGAGTCAATCACGATAAATCAGAGAATTATGTGAGGAGACAGGAGTGAGGAGCAGTGCGATCACAAAGGGCCAAATTTAAGGAAGGCAGTTTTAATTTAAGACTAGGGTGGATATTAACCTCAGGGCATATACTGATCCAAGGGTGAAGGGGGAATTGTAGTCCAATTGGCCGGAAAGGGAAATTGAATAAGTCCTCTGACCAAAAAAGTGGAAAACAGATATCAAATGTTATACAGAGAGCAAAAAACAGGAGACTGGTTCTAGTTTTAAATAATAGCAAATAGCCTGAAGCAGTTCACTTTGTCTTAAGGCACAGAATGGAGTAGGTGAGCCATATTGAAGGAGCCAGGGAGTGGTACACTACAAGATATCAGATTATTTAAACATTACAAAATAAGGATGCCAGTTTATATCGATTCAAATAGAAAATATTAATGTCAAAATGAAACAAAACAGACGTAATGGCTGTAGTCAGTTTAATCTCTGAAATGCACACACAGAGGATGAAGTGACAGTTACTGCATCATTTAGTCTATACACCAGTTAACTCTCTCTCCAGGTTTCACTATACCAGCCAGGTGCAGAGCTGCACAACAATATAACTCCTTTTGGTGAGGAATTCAAAAGTGCAACTGGTCTTTTTGGTGACACCTCTGAATTTTCCATCTGGCCAGCCTGCTTTTGAGGTTTGCCTGCTTCCCTTAGGGGCTGTTTATTCTACCATGAGCTCTAATTATGGATACAGTAAATGCTTTCTTCTTAAGGTTACCTACAACAGTTATTAAGAAACTATTATACAATATAATACATACATACATACATACTAAACCTTTGCCCATCCCTCAATCTGTCCTTTCTGTCCCTATTTTCCAATTTTATCACTTAACCAGATCACTCTCGAACCTCCAAAATTTACCTATATCTAGGAAGAAAAATGCATCTTCTATCTGATGTGGATTCTCTTTTCTTCATCATTTTCTCTATGATCTCCATCTGGAAAATATGTTTGCTTTTCTATGCCCATCCAGAACCTCCTTATCCCTCAATGAACAACTCAAACCTGGTCTCTCCATGGAAACTCAAAGGCACTATCTCCCTCCTGAATTCCAACACTCATTACCCCCACTGTAGCAACTTGGTCCTTCATTACACCCCATCATATATTAACTTCAAATTGTCCCATTATGCAATTTCATATTCTCCTATCACTCACCATTGCACCCAGGATGGTATATAATAGCCATCTAATACTACTTATTGATAAACTAAAATTTCTTCTAAAAAATTAAGGGCTGGGGAAAAAACCTGATTACTTCTCTTAAATTCTAAACCTTAAGGTCTATCTATATGGCTTTTCATTTTCAGCAAATATTTGTGTCAATTACACATGCAATGCTAAATACAATGTAGGAATTGTGCTAAATAGGATTATAGTAGTTAAAGACTATATGGGCTTCTTTTATTCTTTAAGTCAACAAACATATACAATGTAAACAATGGATGTCAAGCAAGAAATCTTTCCCTGGGATTTTCTTACAGACACAAGGTGGGCACGCACATTTGATGACACTAGAACTTTTTTGAAAAAGGTTCTTCTTCCAGGCAATTTTCTTTAAATTTTTTTTTGCTAATTGTACTTAGAAATATGTGTCTCCAAAGATGAATAATTTCAGGAATGGTTGTTTTTCTTTGATCAAATAAATGTGCAGTTTCTCAAATATTATAAAACAATGAACAAAAACAGGGAAAGTCCTCTCACCAACCAAATCAGCTTACTTAATTCAGTGATTACCAGGACCATGGACAGATACTGCAGCCAGAGAACTCTACTTTCCCAGAGCACAAAATGAGATGCCAAAATTAAGTCCAAATACATGCTAAACAAAACACATTGGGCCCTTCTAAGACTTCAATGGGGAAAAGAAAATCATCCCAACAGCTGAATTTTAGGCTAGTTAAGATAAGGAATTACACTTAACAGCATAAATTTTAAAAAGCAAAATTATGATATAAATGTAATAGCTTGCATATATGGCAAGGTCTTATCTTTCATAATGACAAATATCACACACAAAAGTGCAGGTGGTAGGTGTGATCTGGGGAAAAAAAAAACTTTCACGGGCGGTCCTATGGGAAAGAGTAGATTTCAAAAGGAAGAGTGCTATAGAATATACCTATCACAACAGGTTGCTGCAGAGCAGCAATTGTCAGCCGGTGTGCTGCAAGAATTTTTAAACCATGCCATATCTGACTATTTGGCCAAGGGCACTCACCCCCTTTCCCTTAGACTGTCACATTAAAAAAAAAAAGGCAGCACCCAGTGTGAATGCTCTGTCGTAAAACCATAAATACAAACATCATATAGTAGAGTTGCACCTCCTTGATCATGTTGCGTAATAATGTGTATCTGACTGGTTAATTCTTGGCACCAGAAATCCGTATATACAGGTATAGGCACCTGATTGTTTTTTAAAAGTCACTTTGGAGCAAAAAAGGTAGGTAATTACTATTATTAATTTTTATAAATCAATAAAAATTACACCTTTTTATCAGATTGGCAAAAGAACATGCTTTTGGTGTGCTGCATGAAATTAGTAATTAGTTCATGTGTGCCATGAGATGAAAGAGGCTGAAAATTGCTGCCTCAGAGCAGAACAATTAGCTTACAGAAAATATACCTATCGTGACAGGTTGTTGTAGAGAAAAAAAAATCCGTTTATTCAAAATTCCACACATCACCAAGTGTAAACACCACCGAAGGAAAATTGTTCAGTCAATATATTTTATGGGTGCATTTTCGTGTATACATTTTTGAGGACTAGATTGATCAAAATATAACAGGCTATCTTCACTCCTATTTTCTAGCTGTCCCTGAAGTCCACTCTGCTGCCAACTATAATCCTGCTCCCACTTTTATTTAAAAGCCATCAGAATCTAAAGTAGCAAAATCGAATCGAAAATTCAAACATTGGCCAATTTTCCGTTCTTCTCACCTATGAAGATAAACGTGCACACAGTGGTAAGGAATATAAGCTTTGCTGAGACACATTCGAGAGTAAAGAGACATCATTCTTCTCTTTGGGGAGAACTGAAGATTTATTAGGAGGCAGCACATTGGGCAGCCTATGAATAGCTTATAATTTCTTTTGTGCCATCGTTTTTCTCCATGGTTTCTTCATCCAGGTTTCTTTCTGCTCTCTCTGCTGGATTCAGAGACTGTTCATCAGTCTGATGACAAACTGATCCTGAGGAAACTAGGGGGGCTGCCTGTATCCTTGCCTGTGAAATTACAACTAAATAGAGAAACTGTACCTGTAACAACCACTGAAAAGGAAAAAATCAAAACTAATTTCCATGACCATAAATGCTACAATTGTCAAGAAAATTGTTCATTTTTTAAAAATTTTGATTCATTAATAGACAGTTAAGAAATTAGATTTTAGATTAGCTTCAAATTCGAACACTGCATTCAGGCCCTATGCCAGGCCGTGTACTTGAAGTATTCATATGAATTATCTCATTTAATCCTTAAACCCTGCATAAGAGAGATTTTTACCTCTACTTCATAGTTAACAACACTGTGTCTCAGATAAGCGAATCATCCTGCCCAAGCCACAGAGCCAATTTGAAAAGCATAGATAGGACTTGAATTTGGGTTTTAAGTAGTAATAGAGGACAGAATTATAAAAGCACATTATCTGCTGTAACTTCCAAATCTCATCTTTGAATTTGTTGGGGAATATGAAAATGAAGGAGAAAAAAGATATGAATTCTCAGAGAAAGAAAGAAATCAGACTGAAAATTAATCCAAGTCTTTCTTCTCTTGTAGGACTGTGCCTTTACTCTTAGTACCTGGAGGCTGTTGGGCTACACAGGGCTGTTCTGTCTTAAACAGAGATGAACCCCTCACCACCTACATACCATTCTCTGTCCTCCAAATATCAGGTGTCATTAAAAACTGACAGACTAATGTCTCATGCCCAGTGATCCTTCGGTAAGTTCATATGAATAATATACCTTAACTCATACCTGCCATGCAACTTTCAAATATTGTTGTGCTTCAGTTTTCAGAAATTTTTCTGATAAGTATGAAAGATAAAACATAAATAATCCTAGAATCAGAACAAGCGAAGTGTTATAAATGAACCCCAGGTGCTATGCTTTTGTGAAGACTTATATTGGCTAGGGCAAAACCTTTAAAAATAAACTGAATGTTCAGCTTCCACCTCTGTGAAAAAGACAAAAAGGCCAATTATTTACACTTGGTGTTATTTTGAGCTCTAGTTAAAAAGGAAAAAGAGACCAAAGAAGAAGTTAATTTATCACTACATGAGGCCTGGCCCTATATCTCCTGGTCCTATATCTCCTGTTAGATGAGAAATGAGTCAATGCTCTCTGGCAATATGCAGCGGGTCAGTTAAGTGTATTATGTAGATTTGCAGTAAAGATGTTGAACAGTATTTTTAAAAGAATAGTATAATTACTACAACTGAAGTGCCAGAGATAAAAGTACAAAAGCACAACTTGAAATATGAAGATTCAGCATCATCTTGAGGAAACAAAAACTTCTATGTCCTTCAAAAGAGCTACCCTATAATTGTGAAAACAAAGCAAGTTCATTTAGGTAGAAGAAATTCACAAATTATCCTCCTCCTCTTTGCAGAGGTACTTAGGTATGTGATCTGTTGGATGGCTTGAGATAACTTTAATAGCAGGGCTATAGATTTAAAAATATATTTAAAAGATAGTTCATATTTAACTTTATTTCTGCTGAGATTAATGTTCTGCAAAGTTGATTAAGTAAAATGCTCTGTAATTTTCTTCATAAATCAATTTTCATGGTTCCATTGCTTACCTAGTTTACACAGAAATCTTCATAAAACCAAAGAATATTCAGTAAAAAAAAAACCCATCCATAATTTGCCTAGCACAGAAGAAAAAATAGCAAGACTATATGATCAGTATATTTATGTCTAAATAACAGAGAAAGAATTTGACTATGCTAGACATATTGTAATTGGTCCACTCTCCTGGGTGCTTTCTTCTTCCTACTTCAAAGTAGAAAACATTAGAACAGGCAAGCAAAACCCAGCCTCTGTGAGACACTAGTTGTATATATTATTCCAGACAAGCAAAGCAAGGTTAATGCAATCCCCCTAAAAGAGACCTCAGAGTGACTCCAGATTAATTAATCACAGCAGGAAGAAGCTGAGTTGCCAGGGATGTTGCTAAATTTCCCCTACAGAATAGACTTAAGAGTCACTTCCCTCCCTTAGTAATGAAACGGAGATGCGATTCCCAATGTCAAATTTTGGATTTACAATCAATAATTCTATTGTCAGATCATTTACAACAAATGTATTTATTTAGCTGGCATTGGCAGGAAACTCAATTTATTATCCCAGAGCTGTTCAAAGTCATCTGTACACAGCCAACAAGCATTTGTACGTGCCTGATCCATCCGCAGTTTCTCTTTTTCGGAGAGGAAGGGTTCATATGGTTTACCAAGGAGCCTGACCAGATCATAAATCAAGGGGAAGCAATTTTGATAACTGAATATGAGTTTCCTCTAAAGCTCTTATGTGATGAAGATCTGAGGAGCTCTGGAACTAGCACAAAGGAAAACCCATCACAAGTTTTTCCCCACCCATTGCTGGCCTCTTTGTTCTCTGGGGCACAACCATAATCTGCAGACTCTTTTCATCACTTTAATTCGCATTTGTCCTTAGACCCAGGGAGGCCTCAGCAGCTTAACTTCCTCTCCACTCATTGCTCTCCTCACATCCAATATAGGCTGACAAAGGGAGTTGCTACCAACTTTTGAATCTGCCCGACATGTGTTTTCAATTTCTTCAAAAGTAAGAAAACTTGAACTACCTAACATATATTTTGTGAGAGGGAAACTGCTGACATTTGAGAATCAGGAAAAAAACTTAAGATCTGCCATATGACAGACAACAAGTATAGGAATTAGAAATACCCAACCAACCCCTGGGTCCCTCAGGGACTATTGATGGTTATTGCAAATCCCCTCCTAGGCAGCTGGTACCACCAAAATCATACTCAGCTGCAGTGACTCAAGATTCCTATTCCATTTCTCTCCTAACGGAGATGCTGAAGAAAAGCAGGGAGGAGAAGATATTGACATCAACAGATGCTGCCTACCTCATGTAGTTTTCGTCTTAGCACGGATTTTCATTGCTAGCTATAAAACTATAAAGGAAATGGCATCAGGGAAACAGACTGGATGTCAATAAGTTTGCAATGCTTTATTAAGTTGCTTGAAAAGCTCTTCCCCCCACAAACAAAAGTAATTACAACAGGAAGATGAAGCTTTAAGTACGCTGATACTCTAAGTGCGGTGCTTAGTTTCATTACGGTCTTGCCTATGAGAAGAAATCTTTCTAACAGGGTCTCCTAACAATATAAATACCACATATGTGCCAGAAAGACTGCTGAACTAAAAAGCAAATTTGCTTCTAAGCTGATAATGCCACTTTTCTATAATTATGAGACTGAAAAAAAAGTTTAAGAAAAACTGTTGAAGAGTTTTTCTTTTATTGCAGTACAACCATTTATTTCAAAGAAAAGATAAATTCAGAGAATAATTACAAATGTTGTAAAGAGCCAAAGAAAGCTTGGTAAATAAGGAAGTTTTAAATTACTGCTCTCATAAAAATAAATGTTACTGTCCATCACTGCTCTGGATAGATATGCTCTGCATAAGGAGTACTTAGGTGCTAGGAGGAAAAATGCCAACAATTATGATTATAATACAAACTCTATATTGTTTAGAAAAAACAGTTTGCCTTCTAATTGTCTCTCGGAGCAAAACTGTTTAGTAGCCACATCCACAGCATTTATTCCTTGCATTTCAAATTCTGCCAGAATTGAAAAGTTCATTAAAGTAAATGGATCAGTCTCTCTGCAGATAGGCTCACAAAAACAGCCTCCTTAGCATGTGACTCAAGTCAGGGTGCTCCAAGACGCTTTGGAGGCAATATTTTTACTGAGCAGCAACAGCCAAAGTGAATTGAAGTCATCAGGACCTTGAACAAAGTCATTTAGCCTTTTCCTTTTGTTTAAAGTGTTGATTGCCTAAACGTTGTAAGAAGAATGTTCTCTCAACTCCAGGCACCAGGGTACAAGGAAAGGAAGCATAAATCTATACTCTAACAGCCATACTTACAATTAAGAAAAAAACTCAAATGGTAAAAACAGCTGCGAAAAAGTCATTTCTGTCTTTTATTCTCTAGTAGAAATTTTTCTCGCTTATAAGTTAGTTTGCCATATGGAGGGATATAAAAATGCAATTCAGAGGGAGGATAGTATGGCGGAAAGGCTACCAGCAGCGCTCCAGGACACCTACGTATACCAGGTGGCTGTGACCTCAGCCAAGTCACTAAGAGGCCAGGCCCCCTGAAGCTGCACTAGAGAGTTGTTTGGTGTTTCACTTGGTTCTGATGACAATGTGAGATTATGTATGAGATAATTAATGTTTTTTTAGAAAATTGTTTATACCAATGTAATCTATAATTCATGTAGACACTGTTTAGTTCCCTTTCCATTCACCTTAATGTGAACCATTAACTTTACTCACCCTTAATGTCAAATGTTCAAATAAAAATCTAAAGAAAACTGTGTGCCTGCATGCACGTGTATACATATGCATCTGTACATATATTTGTGCATGCATGTATTTCTCCGATGTGCTTCATTAATATAATTGGACCTAAAGGAAGCATAATTGATGACTAAAAATTTTAGTAGGAATAAAGCAAGAAAAAGCTGGAACTTTAGTACATCAGTACAATGAAAGACAAATTGAAGGCTTAATTACCAAACTGTAGAAGCTATTTAAAAATTATGATTCATATTAGGAGAACTCACAATTGCAACAGCCTTATCATCATATTTCTTTTTTTTCAATATGTTCCTTTTTCTTATCATACAGGAAACTGTCTTCCTTTTTACCCTTTAAATGCTCCTTACAATTGTCAATCAAATTCAAATCCTTCACCAAAACTATAATCTAAGTTTTCTGATAAATCAAAACCATAATCCAGATATGTCCAATGTAACTCCTTAACAAGAATCCACCAAAGTAGAGAAATTACACTTGTTTCTAACCCAGTCATTTAGGTCTATACACATCCTCTGTCTCCAGTCTCCCTCCCCATTCCCTCACTCACTCACACACTCACTTACACACCCAATCACAGATGAAAAACATTGCAAACATGGAATGCTGAGGGCTATATGTTCCATTATGTGGAATAAGAACAAACTTATTTTCCATGTGATTGAAAGTAAATGTCACCTACTCTCTCACATGTAAAATTTTGTTTTTATCTGACCTCAGAAATATTAGAATAATCAGTCTGCAAAAATTGTTTCAGTGGTTTGGGTAGGAAAGTGGAGGATCAGTAGTGAAAAGGAAATATTAAAATCAGAGCTAAACTTATCATAAAAGTCCTCTCCTTGCTACCAAGAGCTGTAATGGAATCTAGATTTTTTCAGAGAGATTACCTCAATATAGTCGTAACAGTAGCAAGTTTTAACTTTAAACCCCATTCGAGTATTTTTCTAAGACTGTGAGGGAACAGATGACTCAAATTTGAGCAGAATAGAGGATCAAATGTCATTTTTGCAGTGACTACTCAATAGGTTTGCTGGAATACAGCCTCTAAGAGAAGAACAAGAGGAATCCAGGATCACGTAAACCTGGGAGTGGACACAAATGATCAGTTTGAGAGCTGGCCTTAGCAGGTGGAGACAGAAGTAGAGTGCACAGTGTTGAAAGAAGCTGGCAACGCTGATCTGCTTCCAGCAGATGCTGGTGTCGGAGGGGATCCAGTATGGAGGATGAGAGATCCACTCACCAGGGACACTCAGAGTCAAGTGGGAGGTGATATACTCATTAATGTTCCCATTGAAAATAGAATGCCTCCCAGCAGCTGGTACTGTAAGCAGGTTTCAGCCAGAGAGGTAGAGTAGGGTCAGATGGGTTGTGAGGGCCTGAGCAGGCCAGGCTGCATTATAGGACAACATTTTGGTTTCTGTTCACTGAGGAGCTGTTGCAGAGGGTCTCCCTGAAAAACAGACTTGGACACAGAAATTCACATTGAGGAAATCTACTGAAGGGGATCGCTCAACTGCAGGACTGGTTGGGTGAAAGGTACTCTGGAGCTAGAATGGATCCACAGGATTGCAACCAACTGGAGCAATGCAACCAGACTTTTATGCCCTAAGAAAAATCATGGACTTGGGCAAAATGTCTTTCTTTACCTGATGGAGATTTCCAGAGAGGGATGCAGCAAAGACCTGTTGTCCATCCACACTCCCAGTAGCTGGAGGAAAGAAGAGGGAGACCTGAAGGGGAAGGGTCTGCATAGTGCATGACAGCAGCTACTCCAGGTGCTCAGCAGAAACTAAGGGACAAACCTAGTGGTTAAGGTGGATTTAGGGCTAGCTGAATCTCTGTGGAGCCACCAGGGCCCAGGGCTCACTCAGAAATCCAGTGTACAAAGGTTTGGTACCAGCAGGACAGAGATGCACGGGTCCTCCCTGCTCCCCTTCAGGGTCACTCAGAAATTGTCTTGTTAAAATATAAGTCCTTATGGTCTTTGAATAATTAATTATTTTACATCATCTACATTGCTCTGGTCCCAGAAATAGCAATAAGATGGCCATGGCCTGAATATGCTCATACTGTTGGAGGCATGAGGAAAGGCAAGTGGACAGCAACGAGCAATGCGCTTGTGCTCAATTTCAGGACGCCAGGAAAACTTAGAAAGTTCCTTCTAGACAGCATTCCATAGATAGTTTCCTTGATCAATGTGTGGGCTGTTAGAACAAAAACTCAAATTCTGGGCCTGAAGGACCAAGAACAAAATTAGGGAAAGGTAAGACCATTTTTTAAGGAAATATCTGACCCCACTCAAGCCACTGCTGCTTGGGTAAGGACTGAAACAGTTGGCCACCCAGAGTCTGCTCCATAACACCGGGTCTGCTTCCTCACCCAAAATTGACATTTTACCCTCAAGACATCTGAAACTAACTTCATGCATAAAGATTTCAGAATGTAGATAATCAGGAAAGACTCCTTCCTTACGGTTCGACTAAGGCATTTGTAACTAACAAAATGATGCACCATGAATTAACCAAAGACAGCCAGTTAAGGATGAATCTACATGTGAAACAAGGCAATCTCCAACTATTCATATTCAAGTTTGAAATCGGGAATTCTTGGATTATGGATTATAGCTCTCCTTTGCTTGCTCAATTTGATAATAAATGTAAACTGTAACACTGTGTCATAAAATTGGAGCCCAGGGAGTGAGCGACACAGATTTTTGGGGGGCTAACATTACTCAGACAGGTATTCAGAATTCAGTAGAGGCTGAAAATTAAATGCTTTGAGATCTTTCTAATGATGCCTTCCAGTCTAACCAGATAATAACTTACAAATGTAAAACACTGGGAAATAAAATTGTGTTGTTATTGTTGTTGTTATTTTAATACCTTCTTAAGCCCCTTTCCTAAATCTTTTCCTTCTTTGGGGTATCTTGAACCCCTTTCAGATCTCAAATCTACTTTGTTCCTCAGATGCCCAGAAATCATTACTAGAGGAGATAACATGCTCATGTGGGCAACATCCCATGCTCCAGCTTTTTCCTCCCACTTCCAATCAAAATCATTTATCTCATTTCCCCAAGGACCTTATCCTTATTAGGCAATCAATTAAATCATAAATATTAAGGCATTGATGACTGTTGTTACTTAATGGGTCACCCATCCCATTTATAGACAGTACTGAAGTTTCCTTCATCAGTCTTTTAATTCCTATTAAAGCAAAGCAAAAAATGAAAAAAAAAGACAATATCACCGTAAAGTCTACAGTTTCTATTAGAGTGGGGTTGCTATGATTGAGTAAAATAACGATAACTTACAAGGTAGTTGCTTGAAAGTGACTGCATGAATGAGGGCAGAAAAAATGCAGGTAATTTATAACATATAATTGATTAGCAGAGTAATGGGATGAACAAAACCCCAGTGCTTTATGAATATAGAAATCACTTAATAAATATTTATACATTTCATTGATTCATTCAACAGATATATATTACATTCAGAGCCTAGTATTTGAGTTCAATGAATACCATTAACTGTGTATTCCAACATGATGATTTATGATGAAAATTGCAAGCGCCAAGGCAGGTGTGTGGGAAAGCATATCTGGACAGAAGTCAATGCATATCACCTTACATATGTGGTCATTATTAGAACTAGAGTTGAACCCACTTGGCAAATTCTGAGATTGATATTCACAAATGGCATTTGCTGATGAGTAAAATAAGTGTCATTTTAGTGTGGTTTATGATTTTCCTTTTGTAAAATGTGATATGAGAACGTTATCTCCTTAATGAAAAATACAATTAGAACACTCGAGGCAGTGAACAGCATTACTGGGTAAGGAAAATGAATAGAGACTAAATACAGAGAGTAAATTAAAATGTGATGATAGGGCTAATGAGATATGTCTTGTCCATCAGGCCAGTGGATCCTTCTCATCCCAACTCTGAGTCCACTTTTAGGGACTGGTGGTTACAAGGGGATAATCCTAGTACCCCTTCCCCAGGAAAAGCACCTACATGTCAAGAGAAAAGGGCAAGAGAATTTGTCCTGCATCATCTCTCCAGGCTATCTAAGGACTAAATGCTTATTTCCCATTTCCTGGAGAGGATCAGCCTCTTACCCAAATCTCTGGAGTCAGAAATGTTCACCACCTGCCCCCACCACAAATCCAGACAAAACCTGCCTTCCTTAAAGAATGAATGGGCCTCATCTAGTCACTGCTACAGGAGACCTTGGTATAATAAAACAAATAAAAAGTCACACATAACCTTCCAATTTATACACAGTTGACACTTGAATAACATGGGTTTGAACTACATGGGTCCACTTATACATGAATTTTTCCCAATAAATACACATGATACTGTAAATGTATTTTCTCTTCTTTATGATTTTCTTAATCACATTTTCTTCCTTCCAGATTACTTAATTCTAAGAATATTGTATATAAGACATGTAATATACAAAATGTTTGTTGGTAAGGCTTCCAGGCAACAATAGGCAATTAGTAGTAAGGTTTTGGGAATTATTGACTGTGTACGGGTCAGTGTCTTTAATCCCTACCTTGTCCAAGGGTCAACTGGTCACACAGACAGTAGGTATGCTGGAGGGGTGAGTGTGTGTGTGGGTGCACCCTTGTACAGCAAGTCCTCACAAAGTGTTATTTCATGTCATATTGTCGTAACATTGATGAGATGCCACAGGAACTTAACTCTTGTTTATATCAACTAGCTTATGGTGTACTGGTTTCATTTCCCTTAAAGTCTCAGAACCTACTGATGACATTAAGTGAGGACTTACTGTATGTGTAAGGGGCAGTTTATTTCATAAAAGATGTTATATATTTTATTTTCAAAATTCTTGCTTTTATATAGAAATTATGTGAGTATCCAATCTCAGTAATATTTATTAATCTTAACAATTTAGTGGTTTAAGTATACATGAAGGGTTACCCTAGCTAATTATAATTCTAGAAGAGTTGATAACACATCCATCAATTACTTTAGGGCAAACCAATAAAATAGCTTTTAAGCATAAGAAAGACCAAAAATGACACTAAAGAAGCAAAGGAACATAATTATTCATTTCTAGATCATTTTAACTGCAGACCAATCATATTGGCAGGAAGCAACAGACAACTTAAAATGTTTAAATTTCAGAAAATGAAGGTACTATCAGGGTAAAATAGATACAGGAAAAGTAAGAGCGAAAAGACCTACAGTAGAATGACAGTGGCCTCATATTCCAGGATTGGTGGAAGGTCCATAGAAGAAACTTTCCATCTGTATATCACCCTTGCCAGTGAAATTCCACTTACACAGAGGCAATTTATGAGGCTGAGTAGTACTCTGGTTTTGTAAGATGCTCTGCGTACAGAACCATGGAGGCCTCTTAACTCTCAGTATTCTGACACAGAAAATAGAGTTCAATCCTCTTGCCAATGACCTTAAAGAAAAACTAGTTGGGTTTTGAAATTCAGCAAATAATACCAATACATTCCAGGATACCGTATGCTTTGAAAGGAAGAGAAAGACACAGAATCAACAGTTCCTGACAGCCTCCTGTATAAAACAAAATAGCACAAAGGATAAAATCAGAGGCTCAGAGTCAAGTGCCTACTTCAGATTCCACCTCTAGTATTCACAAGCTGGACTGTAAGGTGTTATATGAATCAAATGAATGAATACTATTGAAGAGCATAGTAAATCTTCATTGTGAGTTAGCTATTGTTTTTATTACTCTGTGCTCACCCTTTCTTACATGTTTTGTGGTCTCTCTAGTTTCTAGTATATGCTGTGTGCTTCTACTTATTTGGACTCTTAATTCTCCTGTTGCTTCTCCCTCCTTGCCTTCCCTAGTTCTTCCCACTGAACATCTCACCATTTTCAGGAAGCTTTGCCTGGCCCCTCCAGACTAGAATAGGTGTCCCTACATTCCCATTTCACTATGCCCTCCTACTGTGCACCTAACTACAGGCAACTTGAGAGCACACATTCCATCCCCAGGATGTATTCTAGTGCCAGGCATTTACAAGGATTCCTCGTGTGCTGGACTAATATGTTCCTTCATTTAATCCATAGGACAACCCTACAAAATGCGTACACTGTTATTACCATTTCACAATTGGGACATACGAGGAATAAAAGACTCAGAAAAGTGAGTAAAGACTCAAGAAACCCCTAGTTGGGAAAAGCAGGATTCAGGATTTGACTTAAATCTGTCTGAATCCATAGTTCAAGCTTTTTCCTTAGTCTACCTTCCACGTGAAAATGACATATTACAAATTTAATGAGAGACTCATTTTAAAAAGTATATTGGTATCTATAATAATACTTCACACAAAAAAAGTTTTGGTGTGAACTATCAGCCTGGTTTCACTAATGGAAATATGCCAATTAAGTATCAACTTTAGAACAGTCATTCTCCAAAGTACAGTCCCTGGGCCAGCAGCATCAGCATAATCTGGGAATGTATTAGAAGTGCAAATAATTGCACCCCAACCCAGAACTACTAACTGAATCAGAAACTCCAGGGGAGAGCCTAGCAATCTGTAAACAAGTCCTCCGGGTGATTCTGATGCCTGCTCAGGTTTGAGAACCACTTTCTTCTAGGTGTGCTCACTCACTGACACTGATAGGAGTGCTTCCTGACAGGCAACATGCACAGCCACTGCGGGAGCATGGATGTTTGTTCAAGTCCCTCCCAGTGAAACAGGTGTATATTGATGTTCCACTTGCTCACAGGCCCACAACCTAGTCAGGATTTTTTTAAACAACAAACGCTTATTATTTTACAGTTTCTTTTGGCCAGGAGTATGGAGTGACTTGGCTTCATAGTTTTTTCTCTGGATTTCTCAAAAGGTTTCAGTCAAGAGACTGGTCAGGCCTATGGTCTTCTAAAGGCTTGACTGGGGTTAAAGAATTCACTCTCAAGATATTTCACTCAACTGGCCATTGCTCAGTTTCTTTTCTTTTCTGTTTTTCTTTTCCTAGTCAGGTTTTTAATTAAAGTTTTAAGTTCAATAAAATATTTTGGGAAATTGTAATTTTAAGAAATTATGTCAATTATTATAAATAGATACTTTTAAACTAGAGGGTTTTTTTCAAGAATTTTAACAGTATAGTCATTCAAATTATTAGGTTCTTAACTATACTATACTAAATCACATTTTTAATTCACTGGCAAATATTTATTGAATGACTTGTGCCAGAAATGTTCTAGGACATGACATGCGATGCCAAATAAAAAATGACCCTGCCCACAAGTAGCGTAAGGTTTAAAACATTCCAATAACAAGCCAATATAGCAATGGCACTTCAAATGCAAAATTTGCTTGTAAAAAATTAAATATGCTTTAAAAATTAATATCAAGTCATGTTCAACAACCATCCATGTATGGCACTTTATAAGTCATTATAAAAACAGATCAAAAGCGTATGAAAAGAAGCCTCAAAATATTTACTTAAAACTCAGGGCATCCAACTTAACTAAGATGCAGCAAGCATACCTGTTAATCTCACTAATTATATACAATGAAGTAATCTCAACAGAATTATATAGTACCTACTTGAGAACTGTGACAAGTTGAAATTAGGTGAATTGGAATGAAAACCCAGAGGATGACTCAAGGCAATGTTTCTTGTTTCTTTGTTCCTGGCTAAGACTTGAGGACAGCCCAAATCCCAAACAGGAGAGCAGAAATGAACAGGAAAATGTCCAACAAGAATCACCAATTTCTGGCCAGAGGACAAAGAAAGTTGGGTCTTTGTGGGCCAGAGAGTGTATCTTTACTTTCTTTGTTCTTTTTTTAGTCTCCTGATGCATCCTTTGTGATGAGGACACACTCCAGCAAGCAGTAAAATATCTAAAATTCTGAGAGAAAGTCTTCCTCTATGAAGTGAGGAACTGGAAAAGAGGATCTCTGTGGTCAGAAGAGTGTGAGGAGAACCCCCATTATCTTCTCTTTTCTCTTTTAACTTTGTGATAAGGGCTGACCCATTTGTGGAAAGTATGCAATAGTGCAGGTAGGTTAAAATCCCACTTTATTGCCAGAAACGGGAAAAAGAACTCCCTGAGTGCTGGAAAGCACAAGGGAAATCACAGAGATAATGAAACTGGGAAATGGAATCCCTTAATCCTGGTATAAAGTCCTTCCATCACCCACAAGATACACATATTTATAACTGGCCTGAAGCAGCATAGAAAGAGCTTTGAGAACTAAACTAGAATGTTGACTATAGCACAAGTCCCAGATGGGTACCAACTTGCTTGCTAAAACCAAAAAAACAACCAACAGTTATCACAGGATTTTACCAGAACACAAAGTTTCAAAACATAATAATGAAAATGCCAGGAAGTAATAAAAAATAGGAAAATTTAACTCTTAATGGAAATAAAAAACATTTCTGAGATGATACAGTTGTTAGATTATCGGCAAAGAATTTAAAGCAGTTCTTATAATCACATTCCATGTGTTAAGGACTAATACTCTTGAAATAAAGGAAAAAATGAATTTCTTGCCGAAGAAATAAAGAACCAAACAAAATTTAAAAATATAATAAATACAATTTAAAATTCACTGTATACATTCAATAGAAGAATAGAGATGGTGGAAGAAGGATTCAGTTAACTTTAAGATGGATTAATAGAAACTATCTAAATAACAGGGAACAAAAAAATACAGTCTCAGAGACCTGAGGAATAATATGCAAATGTCATTGAAATCATAATAAAAGAAGAAACAGAGTAGAACTATATATATATAGCTATATATGGAACTATATATAAAAAAACTATATGAAAAAAATGCCTGAAAACTTCCCAAATTTGAAAAAAAAAAGACATAAATTGATTGGTATAGGCTCACTGCACAACCAGTAAATAAGTAAATAAATAAATAGGCAAGCTACATATAGATATATCATAACCAAATTACTAAAAATGAAAGATAAAAACTTGAAAGCAGACTGGAAAAAGACAACACATATACTTTAATGATTCAACAGTTTAAATAATTGCAGATTTTAAATCAGAAACCAGAGAGGTCAGAAGATAATGAAATAGTATTTTTGAAGTGCTAAAAGAAAAAAAAATTATTGACTCTGAATTCTATATCTAATGAAAATATCCTTCAGGAATAATAGTAAAATAAAATACGGTCTAAATAAAGAAAAACTAAGGAAATTTATGAGCAGCATTTCTTTAGGAAAAAGGGAGATGATACCAGAATGAAATTCTAATTTCAGGAATTAAGGTTTGTGGGGGGCAGGGGAAACAGTAATGGAACTATCTGGGTAAATATATTATTTTTTTATTTTTAAGTTTTTAAAAATACACATGACTGTTGAAAGAAAAAATATATCAGTTTGTATTTTCAGCAAAGGTACATGTAACACATTGGGAAAGGGAAAGGGACCTACATCATTGAAGATTTCTATTTTTTATTTAAAGAGGTAAAATATTAACTCTAATTAGACTATAAAAAATAAGTATGTATATTAGGATCCTTAGAGCAATCACTATAAAACCTGTACAGGAACATATTTGAAAAGCAATACATACATTTATTTAAATAATGCAAAGGAATACATAAAGGGAAAAGAGAACAAAAAATAGGGAACAAACATTAAATTAATAATAAAATGGAAGACCTAAATCTAAACATATCAATAATTATATTAAAATAAATGGTCTAAACACAATAATAAAAGATAAAGACTGTCAGATTACATCGCAAAAACAATATGTAATTTTATCTTGGCTACATGAACTCAGTTTAATATTAATGATATGGGAAGCTAAAAGAAAAAGTATGAAAAAAGATGTACTGTGTAAACACCAATCACAAAAAAGTTGGGCAATGCTTAATATCACACAATGTAGATTTCTGAACAAGGAAAATTACTGGAGATAAAGAGGAATATTAAATAATGATAACAAGTAAACATAAAATCACTAAGGTAGATCCAAATGACAGAGGAGTAAGTGGAAGCTATATTAACCTCCTCCCAGGACCAATCTGGAATTACAACTAAATTGTAGAGAAAGCATCCTGAATAACCAACTGAAACTAGCTGGAGAGAAGCCTTATAACCAAGGACAGACAGAAAAAGCAACTTCACCACAATGAGACTGGTAGGGAGTGCCGAGGAGGCATGAGAGGGCTGGCACGGCTCCTATGGGTGGTAGCTGAAGTTCAGGAGTGATATTTCAGAATCAGGGGGTTTCCCTGAGGAGTGTAGGGTCTAAACCCCAAGATGAGCTCCTCAGCCTATAGCATTAGAGTTGGGAAAGGAACGCAGATGACATCCAGCTGTGAAAAGCAGTTGGGTTACTGTCTGCCAGGGAGAGATGGCTGGGGACACAGAGTCTCTTAAAGGGCCAATGCACAAAGTTTCCTTTGCAGTCACTTATCTTGGCTCTGGTAGAGGGAGGGCAGAGTGGACTACAGGCGTATGAGGAGACTCTGGGTCTGGTGGCTCTGGGGAGAACTGAAGGAACAGCCACCAGGATTCCTGTGCTGAGTCATTCATTCCCCATACTGCAGAAGCCATCTTTCTCAGGCAGAGCACTCCTTTCCAAATGACATCAGCCTAAGGGGAAGTAATAGCCCCACCCTGTGGTGCTTAAGCTGGACTGCTGACTACAGCTTAAGGCAATAACATTGATTAGTTTAATAACTAAGGTAGAGAAATACAAAGAAGCAGCCAAAATGGGAAGACAAAGAAAGAGACCCCAAATAAAAGAACAAGAGAATTCTCCAGAAGAAGAACTAGATGAAATGGAGGCAAGCAATTTATCAGATAGAGAATTTAGAGTAACAATTATAAGGATTCTCAACAGCATTCAAAAAGATATAGAAACCATAAAAAGCACCAGTCAGAAATAAAGAATGCATTATCAAAAATAAATAATACACTGGAAGGAATAAATAGTAGGTTAGAGGAAGCAGAGGATTGAGTAAGTGACTTGGAAGACATGGTAGAAAAAAACACCCAGGCAGAACAGCAAAAAGAAAAGTGAATTTTTAAAAAATGAGGAAAACCTAAGAAATATTTTGGACAACATGAAGTGTATAACAACATCCACATCATGGGAATATCAGAAGGAGAAGAGAGTAAGCAGGAGATCAAGAACTTATTTGAAGAAATAATGACTGAAAAGTTTCCTAATCTGGTGAAGAAAAAAGACACACAAGTCCAAAGCTCAGAGAGTCCCAAACAAATTGGACCAAAAGAGGCCTACACCCAGGCACCAAATAATTAAAATGACAAGGTTTAAAGACAAGGAGAGAATCCTAAAAACTGCGAGAGAAAAGCAGGTAGTTACCTACAAGGGAAAACCAATTATACTGTCATTGGACTACTCAACAGAAACATTTCTGGCCAGAAAGAAATGGCATGAAATATTTAAGGTGATGAAAAACAAGGACCTACAACCAAGGCTACTTTACCCAGCAAAGTGATCATTTAAAATCAAAGAATAAATAAAAAGCTTCTCAGACAAGAAAAAGCTAAAAGAGTTTGTTAACACAAACCAGTATGGCAACACATGTTAAAGGGCTTGCTTCAAGAAAAAGAAGAAAAAGAAAGAAAAAAAAATAGAAGCAATAATCTAATAATAAAATGGTACTAAATATGCATCACCTTAAATATAAATGGCATAAATACTCCAACCTAAATACACAGGGTAGCTGAACAGATAAGAAGACAAGACCCGTGTATATGCTGCATCCAAGAAACACATCTCAGATTGAAAAACATACTAAAAGCAAAGGGATAGAAAAAGATATTTCATACAAGTTGAAAGGAATAAAAAGCTGGGGTAGCAGTACTTATATACAACAAAATAGACTTTAAAACCAAGGCTATAGTAGGAGACAAAGAAAGACATTACATAAGGATAAAGTGAAAAATCCAACAAGAGAATATAACCATAGTAAACATTCATGCAACATAGGAGCACCTAAATATACAAAGCAAATCTTTAAGGACATAACTTGAGAGATAGACAGAAATACAGTTGTAGTTGGGGATTTTAACACCCCATTGATTTCAATGAGTAGACTTTACAGACAGAAAATAAACAATGAGACAGCGGCCTTAAATGACACAATAGATCAAATGGATTTAAATGATATCTTCAGAGCATTGCACCCCAAAACATCAGAATATACATACTTTTCAAGTGCACATGGAAAATTTTCTAGGATAGACCACATTTTAGGACACAATACAAGTTTCAATAAATATAAGAAGATTGAAATCCTATCAAGCACTTTCTCTAACCACAGTGCTCTGAAACTAGAAATAAATCACAAAAAGAACACTGAAAAACACACAAAGACATGAAAGCTAAATAACATGCTATTAAACAATGAATGGGTCAACAACAAGATCAAAGAGGAAATCAGAAAATACCTGAAACAAAAGAAAATCGGGATACAACAATCCAAAACCTGTAGGATATTGTGAAAGGAAGCCTAATAAGAGAAATTCATAGCAATACACACCTATCTCAAAAAAAGAAGAAAAACCTCAGAGAAACAATCTAACATCACACTTTAAGGAACTAGAAAAAGAACAACATATAAGGCCCAAAGTGAGTAGAAGGAAGGAAATAATAAATATCAGAGCAGAAATAAATAAAATAGAGTTGAAAAAAAATGATACAAAACAAAATCAATGAATCCAAGAGCTGGCTCTTTGAAAAGATAAGCAAGATTGACAAATCTTTAACCAGATTCATCAAGAAAAAAAAGAGAAAGGCCCCAAATAAATACAATCAGAAATGAAAGAGGAGAAACAACTGACACCAAAGAAATACAAAGGATTGTAAGATAGTATTATGAACAACCATATGCCAACAACCTGGATGAAATGGACAAATTCCTAGAAACTTACAATCTTCCAAAAATGAATCAGAGAATCTGAATACACAGATTACATATAATGAAATTAAAGCGGTAATCAAAAAACACCCAATAAACAAAAGCCCTGGACAGGAGGCCTTCACAGTGAAATTATACCAAACATTCCAAGAAGAACTAACACCTCTGCTTCTCAAATTATTTCATAAAATTCAAAAGGATGGAATTTCCCCTATACCAAACATTCCAAGAAGAACTAACACCTCTGCTTCTCAAATTATTTCATAAAATTCAAAAGGATGGAATTTCCCCCAAACTCATTGTACAAGTCTAACATTATCCTACTTCCAAAAGCAGATAAAGACAATACAAAAAAAGAAAATTACAGGCCAATATTCCCAATGAACATAGACACTAAAATACTCAACAAAATACCAGCAAACCGAATACAACAGTGCATCAAAA
This sequence comes from Desmodus rotundus, assembly GCF_022682495.2. Classification (NCBI taxonomy): domain Eukaryota; kingdom Metazoa; phylum Chordata; class Mammalia; order Chiroptera; family Phyllostomidae; genus Desmodus; species Desmodus rotundus. The sequence goes on from NC_071388.1 coordinate 124,484,085, forward strand.
AGATCATAGATCATGATCAAGTGGGATTTATTGTAGGAATACAAGGTTGGTACAACATTCACAAATCAATAAATATGATTCACCACATAAACAAAATGAAGGATAAAAAATACATGGTCATATCAATAGATGCAAAAAAAGCATTTGACAAAATCTAGCATCCATTTATGATAAAAACTCTCAGCAAAGTGGGATTAGAAGAAACATAGTTAAATATAATAAAGGCCATATATAACAAACCTACCGCCAACATCATACTCAATGCGAGAAATAAAAGCATTCCTCTTAATATCAGGAACAAGACAAGGATGCCCGCTTTCACCTCTCTTATTCAACATAGTATTGAATGTCCTAGCCACAGCAGTCAGACAAGAAGAAGAAATAAAAGGCATCCAAATTGGAAAGGAAGAAGTAAAACTGTCTTTATTTTCAGATGACATGCTACATATATGGAAAACCCCAAAGATTCCACCAAGAAACAACCCAAACTGATAAGTGAATTCAGTGAAGTAGCAGGATACAAAACCAATAACCAGAAATAAGTTGCTTTTTTATATGCCAATAATGAACTAACAGAAAGGGAAATTAAGAAACAATCCCATTCATAATTGTTTCAAAAAGAATAAAATACCTAGGAATAAACCTAACCAAGGAAGTAAAAGACCTGTACCTGGAAAAGTTATAAGACAATGAAGATTGTTCTTTATTCCAACGCCTCTGCTTGTATTCTGCTTGCTTGTTTGTTTTGTTGATCAGATTCCACTTATAGGTGAGATCACATGATATTTGTCTTTCACTACCTGGCTGATTTCAATTCGCATAATGATCTCCAGTTCTATCCATGCTGTTGAAAAGGGTAGGAGCTCCTTTCTAGAGGAGTTGGGAGAGGGATAATGGGGGAAAATAGGGGAGGGGCCATCAAGAAACATTTATAAAGGACCCATGGACAAAGCCAAAGGGGGTAGATCTGAAGATGGGAGGTCGTGATGGGTGAGGTGAGGCAGGGTATGGTGGGGTGAAAATGGAGACAACTGAACTTGAACAACAATAAAAAAAGAAAAAAAGAAAATCATAGGAAAAATAAGACAATGAAGAAATAGAAGAAGATACAAATAAGTGAAAGCACACACCATGTCCATGGATAGGAACAAATAACATCATTAAAATGTCCATACTGGAGAACCAAGATGGCGGCGTAGGTGGACACACTGTGCCTCCTCGAACAACCAGAGCTGACGGAGAATCGAAAGGCAAGGGGGTCCAACACCAAGGAAATAAAGAATGGACATTCATCCAGACCGGTAGTTGGGGCAGAGACAGGCACTGGTGTGGAGAGGACTCGTGTGGCTGTGGCGGGACCGAGACTGGCGGAGTGTGGGACGAACGGCAGTCCGAGCACTAGCAGACCCTGCAACCCCACCTTTTCACAGATAAACCAAGAGGGCCGGACTCAGAGTGGCGGAGAACGGGGCTGGCAGAGTGGTGGGTAGCACCCTGCGGCCCCACATTCTCATATAGATAAACCCGACGAATGGAGGGGATCGAAGCAGACCACGAAACCCAGGGCTCCAGCTCAGGGAAATAAAGCCTCAAGCCTCTGATTGAAAAAGCCCATGGGGTTGGGGCGGCAGCAGGAGAGACTCCCAGCCTCGCGGGAGTGGTCGTTGGAGAGACCCACAGGGGCCTAGTGTGCACGGGCCCATTTACTCAGGAGCCAGCACCAGAGGGGCCCAGTTTGATTGTGGGTAACAGAGTGAAGGACGGTGGCCTGGTGGAGAGTGAAGCAGGCGCCATTGCTCCCTCTCAGCCCCTCCCCCACGTACAGCGTCACAGCACAGCTACCAGCGTTACCCCGCCCCGGTGAACACCTAAGGTCCCGCCCCTTAGAGTAACAGACACACCAAGACAAAAAAAAAAAAAATGGCCCAAATGACAGAACACTTCAAAGCTCCAGAAAAAATACAACTAAGCGAGGAAGAGATAGCCAACCTACTGGATGCACAGTTTAAAACACTGGTTATCAAGATGCTCACAGAATTGGTTGAATCTGTTTGAAAACCAGATGAAAAAATGAAGCCTATGCTAAGAGAAACAAAGGAAAATGTACAGGGAACCAATAGTGATGTGAAGGAAACTGGGACTCAAATCTACGGTGTGGACCCGAAGGAAGAAAGAAACATCAAACCAGAAAAGAATGAAGAAACAAGAACTTGGAAAAATGAGGAGAGGCTTAGGAACCTCCAGGACATCTCGAAACGTTCCAACATCCGAATTATAGGGGTGCCAGAAGGAGAAGAGGAAGAATAAAAAACTGAAAACTTATTTGAACAAATAATGAAGGAGAACTTCCCTAATCTGGCAAAGGAAATAGACTTCTGGGAAGTCCAGGAAGCTCAGAGAGTCCCCAAGAAGCTGGACCCAAGGAGGAACACACCAAGGCACATCATAATTCCATTACCCAAGATTAAACGCAAGGACCTACATCCAAGATTACTGTATCCAGCAAAGCTATCATTTAGAATGGAAGGGAAGATAAAGTGCTTCTCAGATAAGGTGAAGTTAAAGAAGCTCATCATCATCAAGCCCTTATTATATGAAATGTTAAAGGGAGTTACCTAAGAAAAAGAAGATCAAAAATAGGAACAGTAAAAATGACAGCAAGCTCACAGTTATTAACGACCACACCTAAAACAAAAACAAGAGCAAACTAGGCAAACAAATAGAACAGGAACAGAACCATAAGATGGAGATCACATGGAGGGTTGTCAATAGGGGAGTGGGAGGGGGAGAGGGGGGGAAAGGTATAGAGAATAAGTAGCATAGATGATAGGTGGAAAATAGACAGGGGGAGGGTAAAAATAGTGTAGGAAATGTAGAAGCCAAAGAACTTATAATTATGACCCATGGACATGAACTATAGGGGGGGAATGTGGGAGGGAGGGGGTGGGCAGGATGGAGTGGAGTGGGGGGGGAATGGGACAACTGTAATAGCATAATCAATAAATATATTTAAAAAAATGTCCATACTACCCAAGTAATCTATATATTCAATGCAATTTTAATCCAGATACCAAATGACATATTTCCCAGAACTAGAACAAATATTTCAAAAATTTATATGGAATCACATAAGGCCCTGCATAGCAACAGCAATCCTGAGAAAGAAGAACAAATTGGAGGAATCATGCTACGTAATATGAAATGGTACTATAAGACCACAGTATTCAAAACAGCATGTTAATGGCATAAAAACAGACACATAGATCAATGGAACAGAACAGAGAGCCCAGAAATAAATCTGCATTTTTATAATCAGTTAATAATTGACAGAGGAAGCAAGCACATACAATGGGCTACAGATAGTTTATTCAATAGATGATGTTGGGAAAAGTGGACATATATGTGCAGAAAAATGAAAATAGACCGCCTTCTTATACCACACACAAGAACTATAAGCTCAAAATGAAATAATAAAAAAACATAAAAACTGTAGAAGAAAGCATAGGCAGCAAAATCTTGGGCATTACTCATAGCAATATTTTATCAGATATATCTCCCCAGTAAAGGAAAGCAAAAGAAAGAAACAAACAATGGAACTAATCAAACTAAAAGGATTTTGCACAGCAAAGGAAATCATCACCAAAATAAAAAAGATAACCCACAGAATGGAGAACATATTTGCTGACACATCTGATAAGGGGTTAATATCCAAAACTTATTAAGAACTTATAAAAATCAACCTCAAAAGTGCAAACAATCCAATTTAAAAATGGGCAAAGGACCTAAATAGACAATTCTCCAAAGAGGATACACAGATGGCCAATAGATATATGAAAAGATGCTCAACATCACTAATGATCAAAGAAATGCAAATTAAGACTACAATAAGATATCATTTCACACCTGTCAGAATGTCTATCATCAATAAATCAACAAACAAGAAGTGTTGGTGAGGAGGTGGAGAAAGGGGAACCCTTTTGCTCTGTTGGTAGAAATGCAGATTTGTGCAGCCACTGTGGGAAGCAGTATGGAGATAACACAACAAATTAAAAATGGATCTGCCTTTTGACCCAGCAATCCCACCTCTGGGAATATATTAAAGGGACCCAAAACACTAATTCAAACAAACATAAGCACCCCCACATTCATTGCAGTGTTATTTACAATCACCAACATATGGAAGCAGCTCAAGTGTCCATCAGTAGATGAGTGGATAAAACAACAATGAGACATTTACACAATTGAATACTACTCAGCATCAAAAAGAAGAAAAATATTTTATTGCTGAGTAATATTACATAGCATGGATGGACCTGGAGAACACTATACTAAGTGAAATAAGCCAGAGAAAGAAAAATACCATATGATTTCACTCATATGCGGAATCTAATGAACAATCTAAATTAACAGACTCATACCTGGAGAGCAGGATAAGAGCTAAAGGCAGGGGTGGAGGAGGTTAGAGGGTGGAGGGATTGAGCATAAAGGAAAAGGACTCATGGACATGGACAGCAGTGTGGTGATTGCCGGGCGCAGAGGAGCATAAGAGGACTAAATGGTAATGGAAAAAAATACAATAAAGATTAAATTAAAAAATCACTAAGATCTAGAAGACCTAAACCTATACTACTAACTGATTAGGAATATTTTCCATTTATAGAAAACTTTAACCAACAAAGGTAAATATACATTACACATGGAACAGTCACCATATACTCTTTGTCATAAAACAATACTTAACAATTTTTTTAAAGTTTAAATGATATAAAGTATGTTTTCTGTTAGTGATAAAATTAAAGTAAAAATCAATCACAGAAAAATATTTGGAAGTTTTCCATATAATTGCTAATTAAGCAACACATTTCTAAGTATGGGTCAAAGAACACATCAGAAAGAACAAAAAAAGATTTAATAATAACTAAAAATAAAAATACGAGGTAAAAGACCTGTATTCAGAAAACTACACAACACTGAAGAAAGAAATTAAGGAAGATACAAACAAATGGAAGCATGTACCATGTTCATGGATTGGAAGAATTAACATCATCAAAATGGCCATACTACCCAAAGCAATTTATAGATTCAATGCAATCCCTATTAGAGTACCCATGACATATTTCACAGATATAGAACAAACATTGCAGAAATTCATATGGAACCATAAACGACCCCGAATAGCTGCAGCAATTTTGAGAAAGAAGAACAAAGCAGGAGGGATCACAATACCTGATATCAAACTGTATTACAAGGCCACTGTAATCAAAACAGCCTGGTACTGGCATAAAAACAGGCACATAGACCAATGGAACAGAATAGAGAGCCCAGAAATAAACTCAAGTCTAAACGATCAATTAATATTTGACAAAGGAGGCAGGAGCATAAAATGGAGCAAAAACAGCCTCTTCAACAGATGGTTCTGGGAGATCTGGACAGCTATGTGCAAAAAAATGAAACTCGATCACCAACTTACGCCATACACGAAAATAAACTCAAGATGGATAAAAGACTTAAATATAAGCCATAACACCATAAAAGTCCTTGAGGAAAACATTGGCAGGAAAATCTCAGACATTCCATGCAGCAACATCCTCACAGACACATCCCCTAAAGCAAGGGACATAAAGGAAAGAATAAACAAATGGGACCTCATCAAAATAAAAAGCTTCTGCATGGCTAAAGAAAACAGCACCAAATTACAAAGAGAACCAACAGTATGGGAAAACATATTTGCCAATGATACCTCAGACAAGGGCCTGATCTCCAAAATATATAAAGAACTCACACGACTCCACTCCAGGAAGACAAACAACCCAATTAAAAAATGGGCAAAGGACTTGAACAGACACTTCTCCAAGGAAGACATACAGAGGGCCCAGAGACATATGAAAAGATGCTCAGCATCACTAGCCATCAGAGAGATGCAAATTAAAACCACAATGAGGTACCATCTCACACCAGTCAGAGTGGCCAACATAAACAAATCCACAAATGTGGGAGAGGATGCTGAGAAAAGGGAACCCTAGTGGACTGTTGGTGGGAATGCAGACTGGTGAGGCCACTGTGGAAAACAATATGGAATTTCCTCAGAAAACTAAAAATGGAACTGCCGTTTGACCCAGCAATTCCGCTGCTGGGATTATACCCTAAGAACCCTGAAACACCAATCCAAAAGAACCTGTGCACCCCAATGTTCACAGCAGCACAATTTACAATAGCCAAGTACTGGAAGCAACCTAAGTGCCCATCATCAAGCAAGTGGATGCAAAAACTATGGTATATTTACACAATGGAATTCTACACAGCAGAGAGAAAGAAGGAGCTTATACCCTTTGCAACAGCATGGATGAAACTGGAGAGCATTATGCTAAGTGAAATAAGCCAGGCTGTGAGGGACAAATACCATATGATCTCACCTTTAACTGGAACATAATCAACAAAAGAAAAATGCAAACAAAATATAACCAGAGACACTGAAGTTAAGAACAATCTAACAATAGCCAGGGCAGGGGTGGGGGGTGGGGGCGGGGACAATGGGTAGAGGGGATTACAGGAACTACTATAAAGGACACATGGACAAAACCAAGGGGGAGGGTGGAGAGGGGGAGGGAGGTGGGTTCACCTGGGGTGGGGTGGAGGGATGGGGAGAAAAGGCACACAACTGTAATTGAATAACAATAAATAAATAAATAAATAAATAAATAAATAAAAATACGGTTAGGTTGTTCTTAATTTCAATGTCTCTGGTTATATTTTGTTTGTTTTTTTCTTCTGTTGATTATGCTCCAGTTAAAGGTGAGATCATATGGTATTTGTCCCTCACCGTCTGGCTTATTTCACTTAGCATAATGCTCTCCAGTTCCATCCATGCTGTTGCAAAGGGTATAAGCTCCTTCTTTCTCTCTGCTGCATAGAATTCCATTGGGGGAGGGAGGGGGGTTTGGCTGGGGTGGAGTGGAAGGATGAGGAGAAAAGGCATACAACTGTAATTGAATAACAATAAAAATTTTAAAAAATAATAAAATAAAATACAACATATCAAAATTTGTAGGATGGAGTTATAAATGTTCCTAGATAGGACTTTATGGCATTACATGCTTATACTAGAAAAGAAGAATGTTCTGAAATCAATCATATAATCTTCTAACATAAAAAAGTTAAAAAAAAGAAAGAAAAAAAGAAGAAGGAGAAGAAGAAGAAGGGCAAACTAAATCTAAAAGAAGCTGAAAGAATTAAATAATTAGGAGCAGAAATCAATAAAGTTAAAAGGAGAAAAACAGGGAAAAAACAATGTAACCCTGAAATGGTTTCTGAAAAGTTCAATAAAATTGATTAACCTTCTCAGTCTTGACTGACCAAGAAACAAAAGAAGATACCATTTTAAAATATCAATAGCAAAAGAGCAAATATCCCTCTAGATCTCCTAAACATTAAAATAATTATAAAGGGATACTATAAAAAACTCTGCACCAATAAGCTCAACAATTTTGATGAAATAAACCAATTCTATAAGTGACACAGAGTACTAAAATTCACTCAAAGAGAAATAGACAAACCAAATAGTCATCTCTATTAAAAATTAAATTTGTAGTTATAACTCTCCTGCCAAAAAAAAAAAAAAAGGACTCAACCGAGATGGTTTCACTGGTGAATTATACACTAAAGGAAGAAATTAATGCTAAGTCTTTCTCTTCCAAAACAAAAGAACAAACATTGCCTAACTCCTTTAATGAGGTCAGCATTGCCACTAGTACCAAAACGAGACAAACACAGAAAAGAAACCTATAGAACATTGCACTCTCAAACACAGATAGAAACATTCTCAGCAAAATATTAGCAAACATGTTCCGGCAATATATAAAAAGGATAATATATTCAAACCAAGTGAAGATCAACACAGGAATGCAAGATTATTTCCACATTCAAAAATCAATCAGAGAAATTCACTGTATTAACAGCCTAAAAATACTGAAACATATGACCATTTTAACAGACATGAAGATAATTGAAAAGAAACTAATATTCATTACAAAAATTATCAGTAAATTAAGATTAGAAGAAAACTTCTACCAAAAAAGAAAAAAAACGCCTAAGTTAACATCAATTAGTAGTGAAACACTGAATGCTTCCATGCTAAGATTGGGAATAAGGAAGAATTCCTGCACTCAATACTCCTATTTAACATTTTAACATCATACTAGAAGTCTTAGCCAAAGAAAAAAGGCAAAAAAAGAAAAACTAAAAAGCATTCAGATTGAGAAAAGAAGAAATATAATTGTCTCTATTCAAATAATCTGATTGTGTATGTAGAAAATCCCAAAGGATCTATCAGAAAAAAATAAAAACAAAAGAAAACTTCCCTAGAACTATAAATGCAAAATTGCAGATACAAGATCAATGTATAAAGATCATTTTATGGAGAGGCAAAAGAATCATAATAGCCAACAATGTTTTTTCCTGAAATGAATGTTGAAAAGTTCAGGTTCCCTGATTTTAATAATTAGTACAATGCTACAGTAAACAAGAAAGTGTGGTATTAGCAATGGGATAAACATAAAGATAAATGAAGGATGATAGAGTAAAAAACAACCTATAAAAATAAATGACTACATAAGGATAGCATGAGGAAACTTCTTTGGGGTGAAAGAAATTTTCTGCATCCCGGTTTTGTCGGTGTTTACGTAACTTTATGTATTTAACAATACTAATAAAACTATACATAAAACTATTTTATGCATGTAACTTTAAAAAATTAATTTTCAAAACCCACTTAATATTTTGCATCATTACTTTATATACTGTATAATCCAAAGCATGACCTTTCTAAATATGTTTTGCAACCACCTGATGATCAATCCTACATAACTGAAAAGAAAAAAAGTTAATTGTAAACTCAAAGCTTAATACTAAAATTCTATCTATGTGATTATTTTCTCAAATAGGAAGGATCTTCAGGTACTTGTAACAGAGCCAAATTAACAGTGGTTTGCACAAATGAAGATTATTTTGCACTCACCTAATGAAGACTAGAGGTGGATACTCTCATGCTACCTGAACTACTTGCATAATAGTGGGTACACGGTATCATCAGTGTTTCAGGCTTACACTATCTATGGCCTGCTCTGTAGTCCTTAAAGTATATTGCTTCCACCCTCAGAACCAATCATGGTCATAGGATGGATGGCTTCTGGGGGTAGAGCCATCACGTCCACATAAAAGGAAGCAGAAGAAGCAAGTAAACTGAAGAAAGCAAAAGGTGTTCCACCCTAGTAATTACCATTAAAGAGCCTTCTAGTAAGTTTCATGAACAAATTCCATCCAACATCCTGCTGACTACTTCTTTCTGCGAAGAAAGGTAGAAAATATAGTTTTTTAAAAGCTGCACTCATCATCTTCAACAGTATAGCGATTCTATTAATAAGCAGAAGAAAGGAAAGAATGACTATCAGGTAGACAAATAGTCTAGTTACTTAGACAACTAGTCATAAACTTGGTATTAGCTCTTTGGGGGATCTTATTTTAGAAAAGCAATTCCAGTCAGTAAAATTTAACAAGAAAAATATAAACAGTGGAGTGGATCCCATCCACATATTTACAGAACTAGAGCTGTATTTGCATTGCTTCTAAAGGCAGCATGATACAACAGTTTTTACAAACACAGATGTTTGAATATATACTAACAGACATTCCATTTCCCAAAATTATAAAACCACCCTATTTTAGAGTTTCCAGATTAACATGTTTGGGCTAAATCCAATTTGAATTAATGATGGATGTTTCTTCCCTTTGTTGGACCAGCAGAAGAGAAACAGAAAGACATGTTTTCAGGCAGACCCTCACTTCTCCATGAGAGGATTTTGCTTGCTGACCCTGTTATGGAAGCTCAGATGCATGAAGTGATGAAAGGTCATTTCATAACTTCACGCATGTCAGATGGCGACTCTTTAGAAAGAATCTTTTTCTGGTAAAAACTAGAGAGAAAAAAAACACCTTTTAACTACTTAACTACTGTTAGCATTTTGTTTCCTGCCAACATAAAAACAAGTCCTGATGATGGGGCAAAATGTTTTCTCTTAATGTAATTGTGTCCTTTGAAATGCAGTGGCTTAGAAAACACCAGGAAAGGCGACACTAGAGGAGACAAAGCTATTGGAGGCTGAGCTTTGCCACTAACCAGCTATTAAAACCCTTTAGCTTCTGCTACTTTAGACAAACTTTGCCATACTCTAGAAGAATTCTCAATTTCTTCATCTGCCTCATGTATAGAATGAAAACTAGAACACAGTGACTTAAATACAGGGCAAGAGACCAACATGCTGGCTGGTCCCAGCTCTGTCACCAACTAACTGAGGGATCTTCAGCTCAGGTTCCTCATCTGCAAAATGAGTCCTATCATGAGCATTGATCCCCGAATGTTCTTGACCTAATCTTTGTCAGATATTTTATCTTGCAGCAGGAACTGTTCTTGGATCTTCTTTTAGGAAATGTGATCAGTGCTTCCCAACCTTTCAAGTTCCAACGCATACAGGAACTAAAGATATTAGCATTCTCCACTGGCATAAATGGAAGAGGATACTTGAGCAGGAGGTGAATCCACCTGGGTGCCCTGAGGGCCGAGGGGAATTGGTGCCTCAGCACATCTGTAATTCCTGCTGCTGCACACCAGAAGGGAAACAGGAGTTTCAGTGTAAGCTCAGATTCATTACTCTGCACTCTGGAACCTGCTGTTTATGGTTCTTGTCAGAGCCAGGTGTGGTTGGGGTAATTCTCTCAGGAGCTCTGCTGCTGAATTGGGGAGCAGGCGGTTGAGGTAAAGGTGACTGTCCTAAGAGCTGAAGAGACTCAAACCAGTGTGACAGTCAGTCAGAAAAGCAGGCTACCCTCATGAAGACAAAGGTCATGAGAGAGACCTCTCATCCGCTCACTCCTCACTCATTACTCTCCTACCAAAAGCAGACAAACACCAAAAAGAAAAACTATAGAACAATGTTCCTCTAGAACATAGATGTAAAATTTAGATCCCATTTGGACCACCAATTGCCTTTTTATGACTTATCTTCCTTCCAAACCACATTTGCTATTTGTTCACTTCAACCTGATTTCTATCAGGTAAGGATTTTGGCTGATGAAGCACTATGGAATGTTTTGGGTCTCTTGGCCCCAAGAGACAATCCTGGCCTAGTCAATATTAGATAGATACCCAGTGCCCATGGAAAGACACAGAGATGGCAGAATAGAAACAGCAAGCTTTTCAGATTTTATATGAGATTTAAAAAAGAGGTGGAAGACAATGGACGAAAAATCTAGAGAAACCAGGCCCTAGGTAACTAGAAAGTTAAAATCACTAGGTATTTCTTTTTTCTTTCCCTGAACTAAGCAAGCTTTTAGAAGAGAAAAGACACAACAAAAACTCACTGACATCAGGAATTTATTCTGCAAAGCAATTTCCAGAGGCTATCCCGGAATCATTTCAGACTCAGTTCAATATTCTGTATCTTCCACATCTATATCTTTTGTCCTATACAATGATAATTGATGGTCAGCATTGCAGCCCTGAGGTCCTGCAGCACACTGAGTCATCAAACGGAGATTCAATTATATTTATAAGACTGGATGTGCTGGAGCAGCAAAGGGGACTTGGAGATCGAGGGGGGTTGAAACAAATATTTTCTGGTTAACCCTTGGTAAGTTAAAATGAAATGGAAAAGATTCAATTTTATATGATATACTGGTTGAGAGAGAAAGACTTTAAAATTTGAATGTGCATAAAGGTGTTCATAGCCTTATAGGCAACTCAGCAAAAATTTTACTGGAGTAAAATTCTGTATTTTTTCCCAGCAAAAAGTCACCCTTAACTTCTTTTTTGTGGGGGCCATGCCCTTTATTGTTAGGAATTTTGCTTAATTAAAAAAACATCTCTTAGGTTTCTGTTTGCTTTCACATAAATGATACATGGTTATTTTAGAAAAAATATGAAATACAGATGCAAAAGGAAAGATCTTTGGGAATTTCACCATCAAGAGAAAGTCATTGTTAATATATGGTGACTCTCATTATGATGTTATTTTGTCTAGGCATATCTGTCCATTTTTAAAAATTTTTTATTGTTATTCAATTACAGTTGTCTGCATTTTCTCCATATCTGTACATTTTTAAGTTTGAAAAAAATTCTATACATTTTAACACAATTTTCACTTAATATTTTTTTAATTTTATTTATTTATTTTTAGAGAGAGTGGAAGGGAGCGAGGCAGGGAGGGAGAGAAACATCAATGTGTGGTTGCCTCTCATGCACCCCCTACTGGTGACCTGGCCCACAACCAATGCATGTGCCCTGACCAGCAATCAAACCCGTGACCTTTTTGTTTGCAAGCCAGCACTCAATCCACTGAGCCACATCAGCTGGGGCTCACTTAATAATATATTTGAATATCTTTCCATGAAATTAAAATTTTTCTACAATATCATTTTTGATAGTTGCAAAATATTCCATCATATAGACATATCAGAGTTTGACTGCTACCCACTGTTGAATATAAGATTTGTTACTGACTTTCTTTGTGATGAACAAGATTGTAATTGACATCCTGTAGCTCAGTCTCTGCTCACTGCCATAGTGACCCAACACCTAGCCCAGTGCCTGGCACATTGTAGGCCCTCGGTAATCATATAATGAATAAAATTATTTCTTCAGCATATTTTCCAACAGGGAATTGATAGATAGAAGACTAGTAATATATTTAGGATATATAATATTAAAGTGCTTCTAGAAACATTGGAACAATATATACCCCTGATAGCCCCGTGTGAGGGTTCCAGAACAAATATTACTTTTAAATGACAAAAAAAGTCATTACCTATCATATTCTGAGTTACTATCAAAACATTACTGGGGATGTTTTAGGAACATGCCAAGGAAACTCTGAGATGCTATTCTTTCTTTGGACTGGTGAATGAGATGCATGTCCCACGTGACTTACACTGTCGTCTCTGTCAGTTACTCTGAGGTTAAACAAGGTGCTCTCTACAAGAGACGTTTTCCTATGCTTTAGATCAGGGCTTGGCAAAATCTCACCTGCTGCCTGCTTTGTAAATAGAATGTTATTGGAACCCAGCCACACCCACGGGCATACCTGTTGTCTACAGTTACTTTTGTGCTGGAATGTCAGAGTTGAGTAGTTGCAGAGAAGACCATCTGGTTGCAAAGCCCCCAAAATCTTACTATCTGAACCATGACAGAAAGTATTAACCCCTTCTTTAAATCTCTAAAGAGCATTTGAGGTTTTACTTTTTTAAAATTAATCTAATGGTACACCAATAAAAGCTCAGCTAGCAAGCTTTTAATGAACACTGTGGGGTACGTGGCCTACTCTCAAGGAACTTAAAACATGATTGTGAAGACAAAACAAAGAGACATGCAATAATTAGAGTCAAAAAAGGCATTCCATTATTGGGAGACAGTACCAGAATGAAGAGTATAAGTGCTGAAGGGTTTCGAAGGAGGGAGAGAAAAGCTGGATTGACACAAACTGAATTAGGCTGTAAATGAAAAGAGGAGTTGAGGCTGTGAAAGAAGGAAAGGCAGAGTGTTCTGGAATCAGGAGAATCAGTAGAAGCAGGAGGCAGAGCTGCACAGAATGGAGCCATCCAGTGGGACTCCATCCAGAATGCAGGTGGGCCAGTGCATTGAGGGAGTTACATGGTAGGGTGAAAAAGTAAAATGTATTTTCAAGACACTCATTGCTTATTTAAGGGAACACCTGAATACATTTTTTACTTAAAGTATCCAGTTGTAAAGGAAATTTTTATTGCACAATCCCTCCCTATAGCTTACAATATCTCACTTTTGTCCTACTTCCACTTCTAATTTACAGTTTATTTCTCCAAAAATCTGAATACAAATACAAAAACTACAATGAAACATTTAAAAAAAGAGACTAGACAAAATAGAACCCAAGTTAAATATACAAAAACACAAAAGGACAGCAAAATGATCTCTATCACTTAATATTTTTCAAAGCTCCCTATTACTGTATTTTTGGACCATAAGACGCACCTAAGTTTTAGAGGAGGAAAATAGGAAAAAAACACCCCGCTCCACCGACCCCACAAGCCAGGTAAGCTACATTCGAACTATAAGACGCACCCCCATTTTCATTCCAAATTTGGGGGGGTGAGTCTTATAGTCAGAAAAATACGGTAAATAAAATATTTTTCTGACTCTGCCAAAAAATACAATATCTGCTTATTTTCTAGTCCCTTTCATCCAAGCTAACACATGTACTATTTTAAAAGTAATCTCCTTATTTTTGCTGTTTATAAAGTTTAAGGTTTAAAATGCTTTTTAAAAATTTGCAAAGAAAGATATATTTATAGTATTATTATTATTCAACATACCTTTACTGCAAAGCACATCCTTATATGCTATGGGTAGGCAGAGGCAAACATGATATTAAATATATTCTTTCTCAACAACTTGTATGTGAAGACATAGGGGTAAAAGGACAACCTTTTAGGAAAATGTGAGGTAGGGGAGAAACTTTTTAGAAACAATATTTCATAGCAGTTTTAAATGAAGGAAATAAATAAATGTATCAAAAGTGCCACCACAGAATTGCTGACCCCAATACAAAATTCCTCAGGTGTTATTCTCACACATCAGTCAGGAATACGTGACTTTCAGAGTGTGGTCTCTGTGCTGACACACACCTGACCTATGTGGTGTGTTAAAATAATGCACACTCATGCAGGTTTGAATCACGGGAGCAGCACAGACAAGACTGAAGTCTTCTGATGGAAAGAATTAAAAATTCAAAGTATACTGAGTGTGCCAAAGAGGCATAGTTTGGGACTTTTTAAAATTAAACTTATTGAGGTAATAGTGGTTGATAACATTACATAAATTTCAGGTGTACAACTTTATAATACAACATCTATATTCTCTATTGCGTGTTCAACACCTGAAGTCTAGTCTCCTCTGTCACCTTGAATTTCACCCACTTTACCCTCTTCATCCTCTCCCCACCCAAAGTGGTGATTTTTCACCAAAATACGTACATTGGTAGGGTGATGGGGATGGAAAAGAAATGTCAGTTAATTTTCTCCATTTCTTCCTCGCCTGGAATGCCTCCCCATTTCTTGGGCTGGTGCTGGGTTTCTGTCTTTCTTACTGTCTTCTGCCGTGTTCAAGTTCAGTGAGGAGTTCCACTCCCTTGAGAAACTCCAGACTGAGAGCGGGGGCTCCCCTTCTTCAGGCACCTTGATGAACAGACCCACCATCCCCTCAGGCAAGAACTGTCACTGGTGCCAGGTTATGGAAGTGGAAATATTTTGAGCTAATGACTCCTGTGAGCCCCAATGGCCTACTGCTTAATTGTGTAATTACAAACAGTTAAAAATGCATGATATGTAGTCGAGAGAAAATAGTGGGTGCTTTGGGAGCCATTATAGATTATAGTTTATGAAAATTTAAAACGATGCAATATTTATATGGGCTGGGCTGCACTGAATTATCATGCGAATGCTGCACCCTGCTCTGGGTCCACTGTTCCTTCCCAGAAGCTGAGGAAGGCAGATAAGATCAGGACTGATGTGACTGTGCAGTTGGCAACATAGAGCATCTTGGGTGCTCTGCTTCCAAACACCCTTTGCATTTCTGTGCCTCAGTGACCCTGTCTGTAATGGTGTAAGAAAAATCCAGTCAACAATGTTCCAATAACTAATAGTTAATGAGATTTTCCTACAAGAGGATTATAAGGGCCTTCTTATTGTGGTCATTTGCAATATTAGGCTAAAAAATCCATACTGTATGAGTTCTTCAAAGAAATAATAAAACCAGTAGAGTATATATAAGAGCCTATTAATTATAGGAATTGGCTCACACAGTTACAGAGTCCAAGTAGTCCCACCATCTGCTTGCTGTCTGCAAGCTAGAGAACTCAGAAAGCCTGTGGTATAATTTAATCTGGGTCCCCTGGCCTGAGGGAGGAGGAGGGCTGCTTGTGTTAAGTCCTGGAGTATGAAGCTGTGATGACCAAGGGAAGGAGAACACTGGCCTCCCAGATAAAGAAGAGGGAGAAAATTTACTCTGCTTCCACTTTTTTGTTCTGTTGGGCCCTCAGTGGATTGGGCCCTCACACACTAGAAAGGGAGGACAGCTTTTCCTTACTAAATCTACTAATTCAAATGCTAATCTCTCCCTGAAACACCCTTACAGACACTGTAGAAACAGTGTTTTATCAGCTTCTGGGTGGGTACCCCTTAGCCCAGTCAGGCTGATACATAAAATTAACCACACACACCCTAAGCTGAAAGTGCCTTAGGTGTTTTGAGGGAGAGAGAACTGGATTAGTAACCATTTACAGGCTATGTGTCTGCCTTAAAGATTAGGCCCACAAGGGACTTGCCCAGCACAGACCTACGCAGCCCACAGACAGCAATGGAACTGCAGTCATCATGGATATGCTGGGGGTTGAGGAGGGATGTACCAAAACAACATTAGGTGGTTATACGGTAAACATAACATTTGGTAAACACTTGATGCTGAGGTAAAATCATATTCAGTGCAGGTCTTTGTACTCAGACCCTAGAGGAACTAGGATAGATCCCAAAGTGTCTGTAAATGTTAGTCAGGAGCAATGCATTGGCATGGATCATAGCACCTTACCACATAGGAAGTTATCAGTGTGGCAGGTGCTGATGGCCAAGGGACAGACTGAGTTCTTCAGGGAGTACAACATACACACAGTGTACCTGATTGGGAAAGCAACTCTCACTCTCCCTCCCTCCCTCCCTTCCTTCCTTCTTTGTTCATCCATTTGTTCGTTCATTCTTTCATTCACTGAGTCACTGAAAGCTACAGAGATCTCACTATGTCAGGATTTGTACTAAGTGTTAGAGTTAAACAATCATCTTTAATCTTGGTTCTTAAGGATTCACAGTCAACTGAAGAAGAAATGCACAAGTACTTCTTTTCTGACTATTCAAAAAGAACAATTCTAACAAATTCAGAGGATCTTGTGTAACTGCCAAGAAGAGTCAGGGATAGCTTCTAAGAGGATGTGATATTTGAGGTGGTGGTTGAAGGATGAACAGAAGTTTCTAAACACAGAAACTGGGAACGGCCTCCCTGGCAGAGGGAGCTGTGTTCAATAATGCAGGAAGCGTGATGAACAGGTGCATTTGGGAACCAGCATGTCGTCCATGGTAAGAAAAAAATGAGGGGCAAGGGGCCAGAGGAGCAGACATATGCCTGGGAATAGACTTCAATATTATGCTAAAGAGAATTCAATGTATCCAGAATGAATGAATGCTGTACAGTTTTACCTTGGAATCTGCCATCACCGTTTTGCATAACAACATCACAGAAATATGTACAATATGCATATAAAATATGTACATGGTGGAGACAATGTCATGGATATTTAGAGCCAAATGGATCTGTTTTCAGATCTGGATTCTATTTACTATATAACCTAGAGAAGGTTTTTGAAACCACAGAATCTCAATTTCCTCATTTGTAAAACACGAATAACACATACTTTGTGTGGTTCATTTCAAGAATAAATAAAATACCATGAGAAAAGGCTTAGTAAAGTGTTTTCACTAGTCTCTGAATCTCTTTTCTTGCTTTACCAGCCTTTAACACATCTAAATGATATCTGTCTCTGTGCTTTAGTTCCAAACATTTGTTCTCATTCCTGTCTTTCACCTGAAATGCATGTGCCAACTAATGAAGGTTCAACCCCCTGAAACTACCTCTCTCAAGAGGATTACTACCACCATCCATGACCCCAG
This sequence comes from Desmodus rotundus, assembly GCF_022682495.2. NCBI lineage: Eukaryota > Metazoa > Chordata > Mammalia > Chiroptera > Phyllostomidae > Desmodus > Desmodus rotundus. The sequence goes on from NC_071388.1 coordinate 124,501,878, forward strand.
CATCACTGGACATCCACACATAGTGCCCCACCCACTTAGATGATGCTGTGAGGCATTGTTTACACACGCTTCTCACAAATTTCAAATCATTTTTCACATGGATATAGCTTACCTCTTTCTTAAGTGAGGAAATAATGTTAACTATTCACAATAAATTTAAATGTAACCTTACCAGCAAGTGACAGAGTTTTTCTGTAAAGGCCAGATATTAAATATTTTAAGCTTTTTAGGCCATTTAGGTCTGGTTTGCATATTCTTAATTTTTAAACTCTTCTTAAAAATGTAAAAACCATTCTTAGCTTGTTGACCACATAAAAACAAAGAGGGAAAGGAGATGGGGGAGGGGGTATTTGGCCAGTGGGCTGTGGTTTGCTAGCCCCTGGATTAGGATAATAACACAACAGTATGCAATAGGGCTCACAGCGATACTTGCTTCAGAGGACTTCTGGAATAACAGCAGTGCTGAGAAGTCCCCAAAACATGTGAAGCTCTTAAAGAGAATCAGGCAACCACTACTTCCCCCAACACTTAGAGATGATGCAGTATTGAACAGAGAATTGCAAAGTAGTAACCATCTAGGTGGTCTTTACTTTTTTAGGTACATATTCTAAATTTTAAAAAAGCAGAAAGAGAAACTTCATAATCAGCAAGATAATTTTTTGACATTGAATCAAATACATACATAACCATGCATACTAACTCACACACATAAAAATAACAATGAAAAAATACATAAGATTTCTAACAGTGCTTACTTTCTGGTAACAGGATTAATTTGGAAGAGGGTAAATTTTTTTTCAGATGGCTAGAGTTTTGGGTAGCATAAAAGAAAAATCACTTATTCTTTCTTGTCTAGTCTTGGAATCCAGTGAAAGTGACATGTCAGGTAAATGAAGAATCAAATAAGACCCTTGCTACTGATGAAGCTATTAGGGGCACATGTCAGGCATTTGGGTAGACAGGTGTGCTAACACTCATCATGTGTTTAGATACACTGCCAGGTCCCTGAACAACTGCAGGTCTCCCCTTCAGGAGCAGGGCCCCTACTGCACAGCAGAGAGAAGACTATAGAATAAACCGCCCCCAAATGACAAGCAGACATAAATGTCACTCCCTTCCCTGCAGAAAAGTAGATGAGAGAGGGGGAAAAAAGCCAGGAGTGGTACTCCATTGGTAATAAGTGTCCCCAACATACACTTGGTTGCATTTTATGCAATTAAGAGCCCACCAGGAAGCATGCAAACTCCAAAGAGATTGAGTAATCAACACCTGATACCAAAACCTTCTTTTGGTTTCTAATTAGGGAATTGTCACTTCTGTTGACTTAAGATCACTTCACAGATCTGGCTCAAAGTCTTCATCTACAAGAGGTAGGAGATAAACTAGAAGTTCTACCGAAGTCCTCTTTGGTCATGGTGTCACCTGAGCCCCATGCCAGTAGCTGCCATTCACTCAGCATACAGTTGTGAACAACAGAAACTCTCAGAGTTTGAGATAATTTCATTCTAATGGAAGGAGTATTTGATCAAACTCTTCATTTTTTCATTGCTTTTGGAGAAAGAGGAAGGGGGAGAGAGAAACATGGATGTGAGAAATAAACATTGATTGGTTGCCTCCTGTACATGCCCCAAGCAGGGATCATGCACACCTGGACTGGGGAATCAAAGGATGTGCCCTGACTGGGAATCAAACCCACAACCCTTCAGTTACTGGATGATGCTCCAACCAACTGAGCCACACCGGCCAGGGCCAAACTCCAATTTTTATTTGATGTCCAGATGTATTCCATTTTCCTTTTTAAGTCAAGTGAACTAACACATGATAACAATTGGATATCCATTATTTACATTGTTTCGCTTAATTTTTCTCAAAAACAACACGCAGAGAGATCACATAGACTTTATAAGGATGTAGGAATATGATAACCAATTTTCCATGTTGGTGCCAGCCTAGGCAATGGTTACTAAAGAGGACACTGGATTTGTGGAAGGGTTAGGGAGCACTGGGAGATGGACATGAATACTGATTCTAGAGGTGAACATCTTGTGTTTCCATGACTAATCAATGATATAGGAATTTATTTACCAAATAATAATAATATCATGTTGACCTCACTTGAATGTTTTAAAAAATCTATAATGTGACTTTTCAAGAGTAAGGAGTTGAAGAGGTAGAATCAATGAGAATTCTTAGCCACATAATTTGTTAAAATGTCTCATCTTGAGAACTATTAATCTGAGTTTAATTAAAAGTCTGAATGAACAAAGTGCTATCTTATCTGATACCCAGTTCCATTTAGTTGTCCTTCTCATACCAAGTGAGGTTGCTTGAACTTTCTTACCTATTTACTTTCATTTACTTTTATAAACGAGTTCAGACCTAATGTGTGACCACCCCCTCCCCAGGGCACTCTATAACTAAACGAAGTTACTGGTGAAATCTACAAATCCAGTGATAAAGCAAGGCAAAGAACAGAAAGAGCAGTCTAAAAAAATTACTGTATCTCTTTTTGATCGGTCCTCAGGATTCAAGGCAGAACCCATTGATAAAGACAGAGAAATAATCCCGACGGAGTGAGATGGTATATCAGTGTTCTCCATACTCGCTCAATTAATAGACTTCACTGTATGTAAACACTGATAAGTGGGTGAAACATTGCTTCTTAATGATCTAATCTGTATTCTAACAAGATAGAGGCTCTGCTACACAAACACTTTGCTTGGCTATTTCCCCCAAATATTTATGCTTCAGAGTGTGCAACCCATTTATTTTGACAGTGGGGCTTGATGCACATCTATGCTATTACTAGCTCTGAAACATTTTACAATGAAAATACCATGCACCTGGAACTAATTGCATTATTTTTTATATTAATAATTCTTAAAGTATCACAAGATCATCAAAACCTGGAATGGTAATGCACAGATGTTTAACGCAGATATTCAAGAGCTCCTAGCCAAGTGATTCCTTCACTCCTCTGCCAGCAAGTATTTGTTGAGCAACTACTCTATTCCAGGCACTATGGTGTTTGTAACTATTTTTAATAAAACAGACATGGTCCTTTTCCTCACGGTACTGTCATTCTAGTGGGAGAGAGACCACTAAACTTAACAAACAAGTAAACATATGCTGATAAATTGGGGTAAATATTTCAAGGACTCTATTTCTCCTCACCATAAGCTCTTAAACATACCTCCACTGAATTTCCATCTCATTATCAAAAGACCAGCTCTATTCATTTGTTTGTATGAAAATCCTGTGGCTTCTTTATTTTTATTTCCCAATTTAAATATTAACTATAGATTATTTTTTGTTTTGATCTGCTAAGCAAGCATTAGGTCCTTGGTTCCTAGATTGCCAAGTGCACAGGCTGAAATGAAGGTAATTATAGCTCACGCTTTAGAGTTAGCATAGGACCTGCCCAAAGCCTGTTGTTAGATCTTACAACACCTTCTTCTGTGGCTTTAAGGAAGTGATATCACTGTCTTTGACTCATGGGAATATTAACTCAGTATAATCTCTGGATAAGACACACCTCATTCCCAGATTTGCAGAAGCCTTATGGGCATGTCTATGGACTTCAGCATTTAGTCCTTCTTCTCCTGCTTTCCAGTCTCACTGGTCCCTCAAACATGGACTAATAGTGCTTTTTCTAGCCAAGACCTCTCACACATCTTCTTTTCAAATGAAGCCAAGGTCTCTCACCCCAACCAAGCGTGTCTGGGCAGGCTGTCCCTTCCCTCTCCTAATTCTCCTCTTCCGTTCCTGACTACACCCCCTCCTCTGACCACTAAGAGAGAGAGAGAGAGAGAGAGAGAGAGAGAGAGAGAGAGAGAGAGAGAGAGAGAGAGGTGGGGGGGGGAGAGATTGCTGTTTCTTCCTTTGCTTAACACACATGTGTTCTCCCACTTTAAACTGTGTCCTATTATTTATGGTAATGGTTTTCAGCCCTATCAGATGCAATGAGTCATTTCATAACAAATACCATGTAATACTCCCTTTACTATTCTGAAATGAAATTAACAGATAATATAACTTATCCACTATACCATTTCAAGAAAAAAAATCAATATGATGCCCAAACTGTAATACAAAGGAGAAATAAATGGGAAGTTACTTGTAATAAAATAATACATATTAAGAAAGGCCATACTGGAATACAGAAATTTGAAACTACAATTATAATAGATAGTTTTCTATTTAAAAGAAGTAAAATAATTTTTATCATTCTATATAAGAAGTACAAGAATATACAAGAACATAGGTAGAAGTTGACACTAAAATAAAAAACTAAAGTTTATATAAATTATAGTAGATCAGACTTATGTGTATGCATTATAAGAAAAAGAAAAAAGCATCCTTAATTAGAGAGGGCATGCTGAGACAAATTATAGGCTGTCAAAATGGAGATGTGAGAGAGTATAATATTCTCAGAAATGACCTGATCTTATTTATAAGTGAAGTGGCAACATCTTCTCCCAAGTTATGAATTCTCTCAAGTTATGATGTGCAGTAGGGTTGTGATAAATACCATGGACAACATCTATGATCCTAAAATCCCACCACCTGCTGAGGTGTACATCCCACTGTTAGTACTTAAAACACTTTGGACAACACACTCTTGAATAGGCCATGGGAAATAAAGGATGAACGTGAAAGTGAAAGAGTAATTTAAGAAGCTAAAAATGATTGTGTGGTGACCTCTTGGGATAGAATAAGACAAAAAAAAATACAGAAAAAAACAAAACAATAATTTATAAGTAATTTTCATACCAAGTTTTATATATTTACACACATGAACACACACCCAAATCAAAAATTATCTATCTTCTGGAGGGCATGCCCCTTGTAGTATAGCTACTTCTGCTAGGTGAGTATTCTAGGAACCCATCTGTATCAATGTTCCAGCTGGAGTTGTTGTGAGAGGCTGCATTTGGCTTCAGGGAATTCTTCTGAAGACTTTTTGAACTCATTTGCCCGATAAATCACGATGGGTGATTTATCAGCACACCTACCCACATGGCACTGAGTGTTCAGCAGTTTTTAACCACAAATGGCATGACCTCTATGCCTTACTCTGTCTATTCACCTGATCTTACCTGGAGTGACTTTTTTTTGCTTCCCTGAAAGAAAAAGTCCTCAGAGGGAAACATTTTGCCAATATGGAAGAGGTGAAACAAAAAACAGCAGAAGCACTAAAAGGCATCAAAATCAACAATTACAAAAACTTTTAATCAGTGGAAAAAACATCTCAGTAGGTATATTGCATCAAATGGAGAGTACTTTGAAGGTGAATGAAGTTTAAATATGTAAGAATAAATATATAATTTTTATAAATAAATTCATATATATATCTCAAAGATATAAAATATTTTGAAATAAACTTTAATAATAAAAGTCAATGAGGTCTATTGAGCTTCACTTGTCTCCACTAATTTAATAATGTTTGATTTTGTGTGTTAATCAGAGTCTCCCATCTCCTCTATTACATATTTGTATGTGGCAACTACAAGTGTAGATTCATGGTTGTAAACAAAAGTGTTAGTTGGGATGGTACAAATGATGATCCTTTTGGTGAAATAGTTTACCAAAATGGTGAAAACTTCTTATTAAACTCTTAATAAAGTACCCTTACTTTACAAAATAGGTGCACTCTAGGGGGAAAAATTAGTCTATATTAGCACTATGCAAAACTTATTTTTTGTGTATATGTAAAATGAAGTTAGTTTCTAGACGTTTACTTGTAGATACAAGGATGTACAGAAAAACCAGAGGCAATTCTTTTGGGGGACCTGCTTTCTGCATGTTGAAGGACATCTGGCTATCCTGGCTCCTATAAATTAAAACTCAATAGCACACCTATGACTATGGGAATAAGGAAAAAGAAGCAGCTCCAACTATTCTAAAAATATCCCTTAATGGGCAGTACTTTCTTAATTAAGACCATGGCTTCATGGAATGATTTTTGGAAAAGCATAAATCTCACACTATTTTGCCTTTTAGTTTTCCCCTATAGTTTTAAATCTTCCACATGCCTTGCTATCAGCCTCCCCAGGTGTGGTAGGGTGAAAAATGACCCCTGAAAATATACTGAAGTCTCATCCCTAGAACCTGTGAATGTTATTTTATTTGGGGGAAAAAAAAAGAGGCTTTAACGCTGTGATTAGGCCCTTGATATGAGTAGATAATCCTGGATTATTCAGGTGAGCCCTAAATCCAATGACAAATATCCTTATAAGAGAAAGGCAAAGGGAGATTTAAGAGAATAGAGGAGGAGAGACAAAAAGAAGAGGAGGAGCCAATGTGGCTGTGGAGGCAGAGATGGGAGTGATGTGGCCACAACCCAGAGATTGCTGGCAGCCACCACAGGCTATAAAAAAAACAAGGAAGGATTCTTCCCTAGAATCTTTAGAGGAAATGAGAACCTTCTGACACCTCAATATCTGGCTTCTAAACTCCAAAAGTATGAGAAAATAAATTTTGTTTTAAGGAAATTAATAGAGCCAGTAAATCACTGGTATATATTACAGTTTAGCCCCTGTTTCTTATAATGAATCTTCTCATTTGGTTTTACTTCAACAACATCATTTCTATAAACTGATACCAGCCATTGGCTAATGATATGGTAAACACAGAATTATGGGAATTTAGAGGCTCATCTCTAGGAGGAGACTGCAAAGTAGTATAATCTGAGCAAGAAAGTCCTTGAGAAAGGGACTCAGGTGTCAGAGGGATTTTTGCATTTTTGTTGCAGTTCCTGCCCCTTTCTAGTTATATGACTTTGGTCAATTTATTTAAGAGCTCTTTCAAATGGAAGTAATAATAATCCCATCGTCATCAACTTCTTGTTGCAGATTACATGCTTAGCAGAGTAACTGAGACATGATAACTGTTATATAAATATTAGCTATTACTATGGTAATACCGGCTTTAGTGAAGGCTAAAAATAAGTTATCATTTCATTCAATAAAAAAAAGACTTAACTATGCTGTGCCTCTATAGTCCTGACAAACAAAATACTTTTATTTTGTGTATGGAGGAACTTATCTTCTTTACTCAGGAGTTTGATTCCATGTGTTACCTTTAAATGCAAACATCACTCCATTTTGGAATAGCCATGCCTGCACACCACTTATGGTTGCCTAAACTTGCCTGAGTTTACAATTTAGGAAGCTTGACGTCCAGCAATGATTTCTGAGTGAAGCTCAAAGTCAATAAAACATTATGCTACTGACTGTGGAAACAGGGAAACAAACCCTCCTCTCCCTGAGGTTTTTATAAGTAAACATCATGACATCTAATGATGTGTTCAACCTCTCCTCACTAATGCAGAGACTTATTTCTAATGAAAATGCAGGGTTAGCTTTCTTCTTTCTAAATGGTAAAGGAGAGAATGTACAAATATCTCTGTAGTGGTTTCAGATACAGCTAGTCACAGTAGGCAGAACACATGCCAATCACTGTTACAGTTTGCGAAAAAATAGTTTGGGTTTTTGTTCATTTACCATTTGATAGAGGAGAAGGGAGAGATGCCTGTGAAAGGTGCTACCTTATAAATGTATACTTCTAAAACTGAGACTAGGCAAAGAGTTAATGTTCACAATACAGAACAATCACTGAGGGTAGGAGAAAACACTGTTGAAGAAGAAAGAAAGGACACAGACTAAACACTGGAGCATCCCTGGGGGCTGTACCATATCAGGGGTTAGACGTTCACTCCTGCTAGCTTGCAGGAGGACAGAATGTCTTGGGGTTCCAAGTCTTGGGGATGTGAGGAGACTCTAGGTGGTTGAAGGATACTTAGGGAGCTTGGGCAGTGGCTGTTTGCCAATTAATGTGGAAGATTTTAATATGATGACAACTATGTGGCTATAAAGGCACCAAATAGTGGATATTGGCCCTGGATAAGGCTGTGATGAATTACCTGGCAGAATGACAGCAGGTGAATCCTCAGGCAGTCTTGCAGAAGACAGGGCAGGGAGGTATAGGGGGCAGTACTGTGCACTGGTACAAGCACAGTTAGTTCTATACAGAGTGAGGAAAATGGAGTGTTTGACCCCTCAAATTCTATTTTAACACATTATTTTACTTTCTAACTATATAGATGCAGATAGCATACATATAGATAACATAGAAATAAAATTTCTATGTTAAGGAATTCCTACTAAGGATAAATACCACCCAGCTTTCAAATTTTGGGTCTACTCCCCATAGGTAACTACTGTAGTTAGTATAGTAAACTTTTTATGTGTAAATATTTAGTTTTTAAGGTAATTTTCTATATATATATTCACATGCATTTGGTATTGTCTTGGGGGCTATCTATGTGTTTATGTATGTAGTAGGTAGAATGCTAAAATGCTCCCCTAAAATTCCTTGACTATTCTCCAGAACTGTTAATATGAGATACCACATCTTGCTTATGTTATATGGTAAAAGAAATATTGTAAATATAATTAAAGTGCTAATGAGTTGATTTTAAGTTAATCAAAAGAGAGATTATTCAAGTGGACCTAATCTAATTACATATGGCCTTTAAAAGCAGAGTTTTCTCTAGGTAGTAATGTAAGAGAAGTCAGAGAGATTCAAAGAATGAAAAAAGTTTGATGCTTCTTTGCTGGCTTTGCAAATGAAAGGCACCAAGAAATGCTGGTGGCTTCTAGAAACTGAGAGTGTCCCCCACTAGCAGCCAGCAAGGAAGTCGGACTTCAGTCTTATAACCCAAAGGAATTGAATTCTGCCAACCACTTGAATGAGCTTGGAAGCAGATTCTTCCCCAGAGCTTCCAAAGAAGAACCCAGCCTGGCTGACACCTTCATTTCAGCTTTGTGAGACCCTAAGCAGAGAACCCAGGTAAGCGCACTCAGACTTCCAACCTATAGAAGTGTGAGATCATAAATAGTTCTTTTAAATCACTAAGTTTGTGGTTAACTAGTTCTACAGTAATAGAAAACTAACACCACACACTATTCTGCATTTTATTATTCAAGAGTATGTCTTACAAATCTATGCAAATTAATTCATCTGTTCCACCCTTTTCCATAGTACATGTAGTAAACAATTTCCAAAGATAGCCACCAACATTTGGTGAAATCACTATACAAACTTGGGCCGGCCTTGTGATGGGCTTTAACAGATAAAATCTGATAAAAAATGATATTATAGGACTTCTGAATTCAGGTCTTGAGAGGCCTTGAAGCTTCTGCTTTTGCTCTTTTGGGATCCAAGTATTGTGTATAAAAAGCTCAAAGTAAATTACTGAATGATGAGAGACCCTGTAGGGAGGGGAGGAGGGGGAGAGAGCTGAGAAGAGGGGGAGGAGAAGGGAGTAGAAGGAAAAAGGAGGGGGAGGAAGGAGAAGACAGGGAGGCAGGGACTGGGGAGAGAGAGAAAGAGAGAGAAGAGGGAAAAGAGATCCAGACCCAGCCCAGCCAGTCCCTAACCAAGCTCCAAGTAATCTTGGGTGATACTACATACAGCAGAAGAATCACTCATCCAAGCCTGTGTAGCCCAAAGAATGGTGAGAAATACTAAATGGCTGTTATTTAAGGCACTGAGCTTTGGGGTGGTTTGTTATGCAACAATAGATAACATTAGACTAGGCACATCATGAATAAATAAATTATGAACATTATAGTTTATTCATTCTCCTACTAATGAACATTTCTGTGATCCCCAATTATCAAATTGAACCTATGAAATTGCCTTGTCAATGAGTACAGATTGGTCATACTTGTCTGTATGAGGTTCAGTCACACAGACAAAGCTGCCACACCTATCTCTTCATGTGCCCCTTGTGAACACAGTGGGGATGAACTCTAGCATGAACATGAGCAGTAGAACTGTTTGGCCATAGGATATGCCGAGTCTAAATTTTATCATATGCTACAACATTACTCGCCAGAGTGACTACTAATTTATGCTTCTACTATCAGTGTATAAAACTATCCTAATCTCTTGACTAACAAACTTTTAGGAAATGCATTATAATAAAAGTGGTTACCCAGGGCAAGATGAAGCTAACCTAATAAAAACTAACCTAAAGCTGAAGAAGTGTTGGCAAACCTGATGTAAAATTTCTGATAACCCACAAGGCATTGTGATTTGACTTTTAAATATTCTATTGTAGGGGATTACTTTAAGAACTCATACGACTCCACTCCAGGAAGACAAACAATCCAATTAAAAAATGGGCAAAGGACCTGAACAGACATTCCTCCAAGGAGGATATAGAGAGGGCCCAAAGACATGTGAAAGGATGCTCAGCATCACTAGCCATTAGAGAGATGCAAAGTAAAACCACAGTGAGATACCACTTCACACCAGTGAAAATGGCCACAATAAACAAATCAACAAACAAGTGTCGGTGAGGTTGTGCAGAAAAGGGAACCCTAGTGCACTGTTGGTGGGAATACAGACTGGTGCAGCCACTGTGGAAAACAGTATGGAATTCCCTCAAAAACTAAAAATGGAACTGCCTTCTGATCTGGCAATTCCACTGCTGGGATCATACCCTAAGAACGCTGAAACACCAATGCAAAAGAACCTATGCACCCCAATATTCATAGCAGCACAACTTACAATAGCCAAGTGCTGGAAGCAACCTAAGTGCCCATCAGTAAATGAATGGATCAAAAAACTATGGTACATTTATATGATGGAATACTACTCAGCAGAAAGAAAGAAGGAGCTCTTACCCTTTGGAACAGCTTGAATGTATCTGGAGAGCATTATGCTAAGTGAAATAAACCAAATGAAAATGAAAGACAAATACCATATGATCTCATCTATAAATGGAACTTAATCAACACAACAAACAAGCAAGCCAAATATACCAGAGACATTGAAATTAAGAACAAACTGGCAGTAACCAGAGGGGAGGTGGGATGGGATAATGGGGGGGGGGAAGGGGAAGGGTTGTCAGGAACATGTATAAAGAACACATGGACAAAACCAAAGTGGGGTAGGATCAAGGGTGGGAAGTGCGGGTGGCTGGAGTCAGGGGGAGAGGTAGGGGAAAAATGGAGACAACTGTACTTGAACAATAAAAAATGTGGGAAAAAATGATAGATATAGCTTCCTATTTGTAGAATAGCTAAATTAATATTAAGTCAAGTTTACGTTCCATTAGGAAACCTCACCTAGGTGTTGGGAATGAAACTGGAATAAAGTAAGTACTGGAAGATTGCAGAAGCCTAAGAAGTTATACAGTTTTATTGATACTAAGTGACAGTGCATGAAAACACCATAGATAACAATGTTACTATCCATGTGCCAATATCATCATAATTAGGAGGTTGAGTAAGTAATACTCAGAACATGTTTTAAGAGGTGTCTTAAACATTTGTCTAAGGCAGAGGCATAGGGTTTTTAGAGCATCAGTACTTATGTATAGCAGATTGAACTTGTCCTCCAATGAGTTCCATGCACCTTCTGTACTGATATAAATTCAACTGGGCACCTGGCCAATTTTCCACCTTTCTCACTTGATTATCAGATCCTTTCCTGTGGACAGGATTCAAGAAGAAGAAGGAAAACTGGGAGTTCCCTGAACATTTGGTGAGTTGTTACTATAGAATGGGAAATGCTTCTGATGAGAGAGAAGGCCAGAGACACAAATGATATAACAATAATGGACTCTTACTTCACAGTGTGGTCACACCAGTCTGGCCCCACAGAAGCAGGGAAGAATCATGAACCCACACTGTCCAAGCTGACTGGCAGTGCTCTGTGATACAAAGATAAACTAACATGTTGTGAAACATGTAGCACCTAGCATAATCTACCAGGAGACTTGCCAGAACTAGAATTGTTGGAGATTCCTGATTAGTAACGTGCATTTTCTGTATCTGAGTGAACCCGTATTCTAGGAAGGCAGCTGACTCTCTTGTCTCAGCAAAACCTCCACGCTGGCAAGTCACCTGAAAAGGCAGTAGCCTTTTGACAGTCTTCTTATTCTCTACAAAAGCATCATTCACTTAGAAAACAAAATAATTTGCTCTCGCCAAAGCAAATACACAGGGGAAAAAATATATCCAAGAAAAGCACTGAAGCAAATTAGAACTATTCCAAAAATTGAAAGAGGAGTGCCTTGTGAAATACCAGCATAAACACCTCAAGTAAAAAATTTCCAATGTAATGTGTTTTTAATCAGCCACATCAATCTAAAGTTTTTGCAACATCTGCAAACTTGAATGCTATTGTATAATGTGACCAAAATGCATTAAAATAATTGCATTAGGGTTTTTGGCATCACTTTATAATAAGTGGACAGTAATTGTTACTAAATTACAGCTGAATCTCTGCAGAATTAGATATTACATCCATATTAGGATCAAATGACTCCATCATGATTAATGATACTGCAGTGAATACCAAGAGAATTAAAATGATTAGCCACTTATTCTAAAGTGTTGACATTTTCCCACAATTTTAGAGTTATGTTTCAAGAAAACTTTGCAATTAAATGTATTGCTAATGGCTACTGAGTTAAATCCAGAGACAAATATTCCTTAAAAGGTCAACTTAATTAATGAATAAATATTAAAATTTGAAAAAACATGTAGCTGAACTATTCACCTTTAATAAATGGTAGCAGATGATATGTTTAATACCTTAGGTTTATTTGAATCATACAGCCACATAATTAAGAATACTTGGCTATAATTAAAATCTTCATATTAATTTTTGAAACTAATTCATGAAATTCAGACTACATATTTATGGTGAGGTAAAAATGTATTACATTTCAGAGGAGTAGATGTTATTCAATTGCCAGGCTTTTGGGTAACTTTTTAAGAAATTATGGTGAATAGAAGCATAAATTGATATCTAATTGTTTGTGGAAGATGCTTAGGTGACAAAGTTCTTGCATACATTTCTCAGAAAAAAACTTCATAGCAATTCATCACACCAAGACTCGGCGGCATCTCAGTACTCATTCCCTGAAGATGGGCATTAACCAAACATTTACGGAAAGTGATTTTTCTACTGCCTTAGTATTATTGAATATTAGTTCCTAAGACAAGTACAGTATTATATAAGATATTGTGGTTCTTAAAACTAGCTATTCTTGATCCTAAGAATAATTTTGTAAGTAACTGAAAATTAAAAATTTTATTAAAAAGAATATGCATATAAGGAAAGAATAGCTTTGAACTGGTATGAAAGTAGCCATGGGTTTGAATTTTGAATTTGTCTCTAATTTACCCAGTGATCTCTCTGGAATTTGTTTTCTGCACATGAACTCAGTATTTTTTCTGACTTCATTTCCCAGTTCATAATAATATACTGAGAAATCATTTTGCACTCTTCAGAATAAAGCCAGTTTATTTCCTCTAGTGTTTATCACTGTGGTTAGAAACCCTGCCTTAATGTTCTCAACAACTGGCATGTATAATAGACAGAAATTTGAGCACATATTATTGGGGTCACAGCCACTAACCAGCTACTGGTTTCTGCTAAGTTTGCCACAACTCAATTGCAATCTCTATGAACACACTCTATGGCTCAAATAGCTTTATTTTTATATTTCCAACAATGCCTAGCAAAACATTAGGTAGACAGTATACTCTCACAAGACCCTTTTCAATTGATCAGGCTTACAGAAGTCTGCTGTCTTCAGACCTCTTGTGAATGATTTCACCTTCTCTGTCAGCCCACCTCTCTTTTCTTACATAGTTCCCTGGAGTAGCGGTTGGCCCACTAAGGTTTGCAAGCAAAATCTGTACTGCTGCCTGCATTTGTAAGGAAGGTTGTTCAAGAATACAGCTCTTCTTTTATGTGTTGTCTGTGGGGACTTTTGTGCTATCAAGGCGGAGAAGCTGTGACAATGCCCACAGGGGCCTCCACACCTGTTTGAGAACAGGGATCCTCAGGGATCTGTCTTGAGGACCCTCTCTGCTCCTCATTGAAGGGCAGCTGGAAACGTCTAAGACGGAGTGAATGGGTGCATGGGGAATTACTCCTGATGAAACACAGCATATGTCAATAATCTCCCTCTAATAACCTACTTGAAATGAGCATTTCAGGTAAGTAACCACACCTTCTCCTAGTCATAAACTCCCAAAGGGGAGTCATAGAAAAAGTGACCCATAGTCCACCGCTTGATCTGCTAGGTGGTACAAATCCCCATTATAATGTTAACTACTGATTATTAATCATCTGGTAATTATATATTAACTATTTAATGTTACTAAGCTTTTGTTACTCTGCACCAGACATTATATACATTATGGTATTTAGTCCCTTCAACAACCATATGTAGTTGGTCTATTTTACAAAGAGCAAAACTGAAGTTCACATAGTTAAAGAGACTTGTCTAAGGATGTGTAATTAGTACCAGACAGAAGTGGGACTTCCCAGTGTGTCCAGAATCCAGGCTGACTGAGGTCACTTCCATTTCAGATCCCTAAACATTCCTGAACTGGGGGCACTCTGATTAAAAAGCAACAATTGTAGCAATAGGACAGGGAATTCTAATGCTTATAGCCAATTTGTGAAAACTTGCAAAAAGCCCTCTTGTTTATTTTAAACTTCATGTAAATTATATTCTGAAATGTTATTTCTCTTTTGATTAAATTAGGTGTATCACTTTCTGTTTAAGCAGTTCAAATGGACTCTTTTCTGTGGCTTAGAAAATAAAAGTTTTATCTCAAATACTACTTTACAACAATTTCCCAGTATAGATATATGAAATTAAAGTGACCATTTTGTTTATATTTTGTTGATGTAAATATGTATTCTTAACAATGCTTCTGGACATATGGATATTGCAAATAAATGGTGATTTACAAAAATAACATTTTTGTTTTAAATTTAAGAAAAAGAAATGCTAAAAGCAAAGTGCGAGGCCTATGGATATTTCTGGCTGTACTTGGAAGACTGTTGCATTGAGGCTGCAAGTCTCACAGGGGGCATATGTTGGCTAAGTCAAAGACTGTAAAAGAAGTCAAGATGTCCCGGGGACACTGGATTGCAGAATGTGATGAAAAATACGATGTCCTGGAGCTGAATCCATCATGTGGCATTCGAATCAGTCACTAACACCCTCAATGACATATAATCCAGACATCTCAGAGCATACCTTGATTCTGAAAATTGCGGAGAAAAAGGAGTTTCTGGGGAAAATATTTTTTTTTAAAAAGTGATTTTAAGGATTTTGTAAAGTCTTAGCAAAGGATGCAACAATTACAGGAGAAAGCACAAAGTTATTAGAGGTAAATCATGCTAAATTGACTTTTTCTCTGGTTTTTGTTTCTTCAGTAGACTTCTTAGCTCTGGGAAATGACATAAAACAAAGGATAAGGGAAGTAAAAAATGATGAAGCTGTTTTGTTTTATTAATTCATTTTTTACAAATATTTGTTTATGAAACTTCATTCAGTTCTCTTCTTAGGATCTTGATTTCAAAGTCCAAGTTCAAACTGTACTTTGCTTTAATACATCTCCCACTACCACTTTATTCATATCTTGTACTGCTTCCATGAACATGCCTTTGGCTCTGTGGTTGCCAGCTGGGTCATTTAGAATCGATAGGTCAGACAAGCCTGTAAACACCACCCCCTACACACACACACACACACACACACACACACGGGTCCACAAATACACTGGTCTCTCACGTCTTTTATACTAATGTTGATAATACTGAAATGGTACAAATTTGGGACTGAGCTACTGGAACACTGGATTCAGGTCCCAGCATTGAGAGTTCAATCAGTGACTTTGGAAAAGTCACCTTTCCTCTTTGGACCTCAATTTCCCCATTGGAGAAATGATGATGGGTTTGGATCTGAGGATTCCTTTCAGTTGTAATATTTTATCACCTATGAGTCATGTCTGCTACTTCACCCTATTTCTATAGTGCTAAAAGCTCATTTCCTTTCATTTTCCCAGTGGGAATGACTGATAGGTTTTTCCCCTTAGCAATTTCATTACATATTTTTACATATTTGTTAGTCATTATGTTTTCTTGCCATCACATTTCCACATGAATGAACAATATAAATTATTATAATCTTCAAAAGTTCTAAGTTCATTTGTCACTATTTTTTAATGTCTACTCTTTGAATACTAAGTTTACTAAAACATGTGTAGGGTAGTGGTGAAGAGTGAAGGCTCTGAATTTATTTTAGACTTCCTGGATTTCAAGCCACTTGCTCAAGGTGAAATATTGGACAGGTCACTTAACATGGTAAAGCTGAAGTATTCTTATTTTAAAATGAGAGCTACAATAGTGCCAAGCTCTTCAGTTAATGTGAGACTTAAAAGAGAGTAAGCACCTTCAGCACACACCAGATGCCAGGCCCATAATGGACACTATTTACATTATTATTTGGGGTGTCGTAAATGTTGTTTCTGATACCTCCTCATCTCTACGACGTCTCACAAACTAGTGTTTCCAATAGCATTATCCAAATGTACACTAAACAAGGCTAAAGAGAAGCATTCCCATCCACTTAGGGAGTCCTGGCACTTCCCTTTTGATAGTAAACAAATGACTGATGTGACTTCTATTTTTGATCATACCCTTTGCCCTTGTTTCAACTGCCTGTGACTGTAACCTAAATAAGAAGTCTTTCAGTATTTCCGGTTAAGCATTGATCCTCCTAAGTGGATAAAGGACTTCTGCCTCTTGACCTGAAACAAATTAACAAAGAAAGCTACCAATCTAAGAAAAAAGTCAAAAGTGTGATACCATCTTACTAACACAGAGAAATCATCCAACTCCTGTGCCACCTCCAGTGGATGATGCTGAACACAACACCAAAGAGATATGGCTGCAAACCCACCAACACCTCTCGCTGAATTTAAGTCCTGCCAAATGCTTAATTGCACATCCTTGACTATGTCTCCCATCACTGAGCAGGAAACTGGATATGTTAATGGTGATGCCAGCAGTCTATTGCTTGATAAAAGAGCTCCTAGCTTCTAAATTCGAAGTCAATCCTTTCCTTCTAAGCAACCCAATTTATTAAGCCAGCATGAGGTATAGGTTTTAGAATCTCAAGTGTGCAAAACTGTACATGAAACTGACTGACATCAATGTTGGTTTTGCAGAAGGTGGAGTAAGACTGACCATTGCTTTGCATTTAGATCTCATTTCTGTTTTTTGTGTTACTGATTCCCTTCAGGACATGAGCCTATGATTCTTTTTTTTTTTTTTTTAGATTTTATTTTATTTTTAAAGAGAGGGGAAGGGAAGGAGAAGGAGAGGGAGAGACATATTAAATGGCTGCCTCTCACATGCCCCCAACTTTGGACCTGACCCACAACTCATGCATGTGCCCCACCCAGGAATGGACCCAACAACCTTTCAGATTTCAAGCTGATGTTCAATCCACTGAGCTACACCAGCCAGGGCCCATGATTCTTTATATCACTGTTGTAATCTACCCCTTCCTGTGTCCTTTTATACATTTATCTTCTTATGCAATAACCAACTTACCCTTTGTCATCTACACACATCCTTCCTACATACTCAAAGGTCATTTCACTCACTCTGGTGCTCCTTCAGCTGTTTCCTTTAGGACTCTTAAGTGAATTTCATCAAACCTCAGTGATTTCAACACATTCCATTATTGAAGGGTGCCTTAACCTGCTTGCTCCAGATGGGAACTCACCAACATGCTCATTAACTGTTACCGTATTAGCATCCTCTGACTATTAACCTCTGTCATGAAGGCTAAAGACAAAGCTGTTAATGATTTCACAGCCTTCCTGCCATATGCTTCTCTGTCTCTCTCTCTCTTTCTCCACCCTCCTTTCTCCATCTCTCCCTCCCTCTAATGCAGGGGTGTCAAACTCATTTTCACCGGGGGCCACATCAGCCTTGTAGTTGCCTTCAATGGGACGAATGTAATTTTAGGACTGTTAAATATAACTACTCGTTAATAGTTAAGTGAGAGCTTGGTGCTGTCACCAGGTAGAAACAAGGTGCTGGGCTGGATACAACAAGGTGGAGGGCCGGATTCGGCCCACGGGCCTTGTGTTTGCCACCTGTGCTCTAATGGATAGCAGCCTCCTCCTCTGGGAGAATTCTCTTTTGTCTTGTGGACACGTGAAGCTCCTCTGTCTCACCTTGTTTTCAAGGAAAATCACACTGTGTCACCTTGTGTTTTCTGCTCTAAATCTTTAGTCCTCCATCTTTTTATAGATATCTTTAGACTCTTCCTACCAATCACACTGAAAATATTTATTTCCTTGTTAAAATTGTACATAAACATATGTATCCTTATAGAACTTATTCTTTACATTTAACCTTCAACTACTACACAGAGATGCTTAGAATCATTTCCCACTAGGTTTGCTAAGGGACATAACTTTTTTATTTACTTGCTGGTTATAGGCACAATACACACATGGACATGATTACTGTCTTCCCCCTGGTTTTAATCTGTGAAATTCTAATTGTTCCCATCTGAAAAAGGATAAAACAAAAATGTCATTTAAATCTATCCACCTGACCTCATCACTCTGGGAGCATTTCCTCAATCTACTACTTTGACTCTCTGTCTCACCATTCCCCTGCCTCTCAAAACTGCTCTGCTTTACCCATTGTACTTGAATTAGCAGGCTCTTCATTCAAACAACCCAGGCACAGAGTCAGTCCAGTCAGAATTCCACCACACTGAGCCGTGGTATCCCAGACTCTAAGAGGACAAGCTGGTTTCTGTGGTTAAATCCAGTAAATCCCAAATGGGATGCACCACATGCCCCAACAAGCACAGCAGCAAATGTGCAGCGTCTGAAGGGAAGATCTATATAAACATCTTCTTTTTAAAAATGTTTCTGTTCTTGCTATATTTAAATTTCCTGCTTATGTTCTTGGCTTAAAAGTGTGTGTGCTTGCTTTTTTTTCTCCCAAGATGTTTATTATATTAAGCTTTCACAGATATGGAAATAAAATAAATCCTGTTCACTCAATGCAAAATATGACCATATGTGCTCTTCTCACCTCCCCACCTTCCTGAAACTTTATTCCTTTCTCCCTTGGCAGCTGTCTTCCCTATTAAGAGAGGGGGAAAAAAGCACAGGAAGCTGACTGTATTGGAGAAGGAAAGCACAGTGAGAGCTATATCTGGGGATAACTTCTTTTAGAAATTGTCAAGGAAAAGGAGCCACCGAAACACATCTTCTGGAGACACTGAGACTAGCAATGCCTGCTCAATGGGCAGTTATTTGAGGTGTACCTATTAAGCATCTGCTCAGATGCTAGTGCTACTACCTACTCTCCAGAGAGGACATAAGTGCTTTCTTCCCATTCATGCAGATGCCAAATAAAGGTCACCCTGTTTCAGAAAACATGTGAAGAGTGATGTTTGAGTTCAGTCATTTCTAAATATTGACTTTCTTCTTTTTCTTGAATGCCGTAGGGAAGTGGTGAGACAAGACTTTCGTGACTGTAAAAATAGCCATTTTTAAAAATATGGTCAGACCAGACAATTGAAAGAGGGAACAGGATCATGAAAACAGCTGCTTTGGAAGTTTGAAAAATTTTACTGACTCATAAAATGTTACAGTAAGAAGGAATCCAAAAATTTATGTTAGAAATGAGGAAGCTGAGGCTCCAGGAAATTAAGGAAATTGCCCAAGGTCATTCAGCATCTTATTCATGAGGCTGAAAGCAAAGTAGAAACCAGACTTGTGTGTTTTCCAGTCTATTACATTGTCCCATGTCTTTCTTTTAAAATGTCAATCTTTTTATTAATGTGGCTTCATAGGGGAGCAATTTTTAGCCTACTCTACTTCTGCCTGAATCCAAAATAGTGTAATGTCAAAAGGTCACTTTTAAATTACCAGAGCTTTGAACATGGGGTCATAGGGATCATCTAAAGGCTCATGCTACCTCCAGGTAAACATACAGCAAACCCTCTACACCCCACACTGCAAAGTCCCACAGGTCAGAAGGGACCACAGCCAGTTCCCACAACTTCCTTGTCATCACTTAACTTGACAGCCTAAGAGGGCTCCAACCAGTCTTAGGGGTCATGACTGCGGCAGCAAGTCAAACCAGGGATTCTGCACCCGTGTATTTGCTTGGCATTACAGCTGAATTACAGCAAAGTTGTAGGATATAGTATAAATTACATTTTGAGTGTTTGAATTCTAGGTCAAAAGCAGCAGAAGAGTTCACAATTTAAAGGATATTTGTGATAAAACTGCATAAAATGTAAGTAACATGCGTGAATCTAATGTTAGTCAATCTGCATGTGCATTTACTGGATTTTCATATTTAGAGCTTCGTAAAATAGTGGCCTGTCTGCATGGAGTAGAGAAAATTCCCTTGACAACCTCAAGCCCACATCAGTCATGGAAGTGCATCCTTGATGAGCACCTCCAGACAGACATTGACCAAGCATCCACTATGTTCCCTGCATATAGGTATAAACAAATAGAGCCAACAGAGCCGTTGCCCTTGGTAAGCTCTAGTAAGGGAAATAGACCTTTAAAAAAGAAATTAGGGCCTCATGTAAATGATTTTGTTAGAAATCATTTCACCATCTTATTTCTGCCCATCTAGAAGGCATGTTCTTCTAAGGTAGGAAATAACCTTTAAACATTATCTAGTCCATCTCCCTGGCCATAGGCAAAATAAGATTTAACCACTCCACCATTTAAAGAAAAAATGAGCCTCTTTCCAATCGTCTCTCTACTATTCAACCATCTTTGTTATTAGGATATAATTATATTACTTCTAGCCTAAATCCCTCATGCTGTAATTCAAGTTCCCTTCCCTTCTTTTATTGATTCTTTAAAGAAGATGATAAGTATTTAATAATTCCACTAATTTAACGTGAAGACCACCTTAGTTTCCTGTTTTCTGGGACCTATAAATTTGATTTACAATTAACTAGGTGGTATACATAATTCCCCTCCGTGTCTGTCCTAACTAGAGAAGCCTGAATATTGTGCTCAGCAGACACTCGGGGATATCTTTTAAGACAATGAGCATTCTGAGTAAGAGACAGGAATGCTAGGAGATAGTATCTGTATTTATGTGCCAGCACTCCAGTTTAGCACCTCTCTTTTCAACAACAGTCTTCCAGGGAACCCCTTGAGAAACTGAAAAGCATGCTCTTACATCTTGTTAGCTCTTTTTCCTGACCTCAGATCAAACAATGTCACTAGCACACTGGAAGTCTTCAATCATCTTGAATGAATGAATGAATGAAAACTGGAGGCTTCCACTCTCATTATAGTCACCTCCATGGACACTTCCTCATAAAAATATATTTAATATTTGAGGAAAATTAATGTCATGGCCTATAATTTTTACAAGTCTCTCTTTAATCTCTTCTCTCCTTCCACATTTTGTTTAAGTCCAACCATTCACTTTTGAACTGATTTTTAAAAGAAGCAATTTCATCAAACCATTCTTGAAATTGGATAAAAAGTACCTGATCATGTATCATAAGGCCTCAAATAACACAAACATTAATGTAAACAATGTAAGCTCCCTGAGCATCTCAGGATAAAGTGCTTTATAGAATTCAGGGACTATTTTCCTGGCTGTAATATTTCTAAGAGCTATACAGTCAGACCTTTAAACTCAGATGATGTGATGTGTGTTGCAAAATTTATAAAAATAAAATTCTACAAAGCAATTTGGAAATATTAACAAGTGCTACAAAAGCCCTCAAAATATTGTAAATTATCTTCAATAATAAATCCAGGAATCAGCAACCCTTGACCACTAAATCAGTTATGCTTTCTGTAGAGAATTATGAGAATCATATCACCTGTATGATTGCAAATGTAAACATAACTATTAAATAATACTGCCCAAGGATATAGAAAGCAGAGCACTAGAAGGTATTGAATTTAAAGGTGGCTTTATTTTTAAAAATTTATTTATAATTTTTGTAGGGGCTTTAAAAAATCTAGGTTTCATTTAACCATACCCATGCTACAAAAAATATCTACTATAATTTTGAGTTAGATACACTTGCAGGCCTTTTTCAAGTGAAGCATTCTTTTGAATTCAAGTACTTAAGAGGATTAAAAGTATTTAACAGGATTTGGGTCTAAAAGGCATTCTCAATGGAATTAAGTTTCCCTGAGCGGGGGAACACAATAAAATCAAGGATTCAAACATTTTCATGCAAATATGTTAGGGAAAGTCCTAACAATGAAGCTCAGAAAAAAAAATAACAGCAACATAAATTCAATTATTGTATTGCATAGCCACAACAATATGTAGAGACATGGTCATTCAAGTAAATACAATATTCTGATTTTGCTCCTAGCTGACAAAAATGACTCATTTCCTTGGATGCAATATAAGAAGGCTTTGGAGCAGAAGAAGTAATGCAATCAAAGAGCCAAAAAAACCCACATTCTTCATTGTCTGGCAGCCTTGCAGTGACTGGCATTTACTATCATCCTTCAATCTTCCACAGCGTTGCAGAAGAAGTTCTTGAGCCAGACTGTTACAGGCTTAAATGATTTCATTCATTGATTTAACTTCTTTTGCAGGCTCCTATAACAGTTCTCAACTGTGGCATTGTGACTCACAGCCAATAGTAAACTGCCTCTAGTTATTTGTTACTAATAAGAGTACTGAAGTTTGCAAATGGCTTACTTTAAAAAACGAATTAAGTTTAATTTATTTTATTTTACTTTGTTTGGTACATGTATACAATGGAATACTACCCAGGAATAAGAAAAGGCATAAGTATTTTTATTGATTATGTTATTGCATTTGCTCCATTCTTCCCCCTTTGCCTCCCTTGACCCAGACCCCCAACTCCCTCAGACAATCCCCATACCATTGTCCATGTCCATGGGTCATGCATACGTGTTCTTTGGCTACTCTATTTCCTATGCTATGCTTTATATCCCCATGACTATTCTGTAACTACCAATTTGTACTTCTTAATCTCTTCATCTTTTTCACCAATCCTCCCAACCCCGCTCCCATCTGGCAAGAATAGGTGAAATACTGTCATTTGTAATAACATGGATTGATGCTGAGAATATCATTGCAAGTGAAATAACCCACAAATGTTTATTTTTAAAGTAAGTGGGAGTAATTAGCAGAGTCTGGGCACTAACCAACCAGAAAGGACACTGGCTGGAGGGGTTTCCGCTGTCCCTGGTGCTGGATGGTGGTGTGGGCCGGAGAACTAGAGAAGTGTCAGCTCAGAGGGCACTGAGAGGAGGAAGGCTTAGGAAACATAAGTTTATATCAACTAGGAGGGAAGTAGTTTGGTATTTTAACAATCTAGAATGTCTATCTGTTAGAGTGAGAAAAAAGTATCTTTTTTGGTAATCCTATTAGCCTAATTCATATGTTTCCTGTTGTGTTTTCTTAAACAGTAAAGGAGGTGAAGTGACATGCTGAAAATTACCACAACCCATGGCTTCTGTCATCTGTGAACTCAAGAAATTATGCCACATATAAAATATGAAGGCAGGTGACAACTCCGCTCTCCTGCACTCACACACTATCAGTCTGCCAGGGCCACCACAACATAACACAGACTGGGGCTTAAACAACAGATTGTTATTTCATCATAGTTCTGGAGGTTAGAAGCCCAAGGCCAAAGGGTAATCAGGGTCAGTTTCTGGTGAGGACTCTCTTGCTGGTTTATAGATGACCCTCTTGCTGGTTTATAGATGACCACCTTCTTTTTTCTTAAATTGTATTTTTATTGATCATGTTATTATATTTGTCTCCATTTTCCCCCCTTGTCCCCCTTGACCCAGCCCCCCAACTCCCTCAGACAATCCCCATACCATTGTCCATGTCCATGGGTCATGCATATGTGTTCTTTGGCTACTCTATTTCCTATGCTATGCTTTATATCCCCATGACTATTCTGTAACTACCAATTTGTACTTCTTAATCTCTTCATCTTTTTCACCAATCCTCCCAACCCCGCTCCCATCTGGCAAGAATAGGTGAAATACTGTCATTTGTAATAACATGGATTGATGCTGAGAATATCATTGCAAGTGAAATAACCCACAAATGTTTATTTTTAAAGTAAGTGGGAGTAATTAGCAGAGTCTGGGCACTAACCAACCAGAAAGGACACTGGCTGGAGGGGTTTCCGCTGTCCCTGGTGCTGGATGGTGGTGTGGGCTGGAGAACTAGAGAAGTGTCAGCTCAGAGGGCACTGAGAGGAGGAAGGCTTAGGAAACATAAGTTTATATCAACTAGGAGGGAAGTAGTTTGGTATTTTAACAATCTAGAATGTCTATCTGTTAGAGTGAGAAAAAAGTATCTTTTTTGGTAATCCTATTAGCCTAATTCATATGTTTCCTGTTGTGTTTTCTTAAACAGTAAAGGAGGTGAAGTGACATGCTGAAAATTACCACAACCCATGGCTTCTGTCATCTGTGAACTCAAGAAATTATGCCACATATAAAATATGAAGGCAGGTGACAACTCCGCTCTCCTGCACTCACACACTATCAGTCTGCCAGGGCCACCACAACATAACACAGACTGGGGCTTAAACAACAGATTGTTATTTCATCATAGTTCTGGAGGTTAGAAGCCCAAGGCCAAAGGGTAATCAGGGTCAGTTTCTGGTGAGGACTCTCTTGCTGGTTTATAGATGACCCTCTTGCTGGTTTATAGATGACCACCTTCTTTTTTCTTAAATTGTATTTTTATTGATCATGTTATTATATTTGTCTCCATTTTCCCCCCTTGTCCCCCTTGACCCAGCCCCCCAACTCCCTCAGACAATCCCCATACCATTGTCCATGTCCATGGGTCATGCATATGTGTTCTTTGGCTACTCTATTTCCTATGCTATGCTTTATATCCCCATGACTATTCTGTAACTACCAATTTGTACTTCTTAATCTCTTCATCTTTTTCACCAATCCTCCCAACCCCCCTCCCATCTGGTAATCACCAAAACATTCTCTGTATCTATAATTCTGTTTCTGTTCTGCTTGTTTTTTGTTTTATAGATTCAATTGTTGATAGATATGTATTTATTGCCATTTTATTGTTCATACTTTTCACCTTATTCTTAAAGAAGATCCTTTAACATTTCATATAATTCTGGTTTGGTAGTGACATAATCCATTTGTTTTTCCTTGTTTGAGAAGCTCTTTATCTGTCCTTTGATTCTAAATGATAGCTTTGCTGGGTAGAGAATTATTGCTTGTAGATCCTTGGTTTTTCATTGCTTTGAATATTTCTTGCCAATATCTTCTAGCTTGTGAGTTTCTTTTGAGAAATCAGCTGACAGTCTTATAGGGACCCTCTTATAGGTAACTAACTGCTTTTCTCTTGTTGCTTTTAAAATTCTCTTTGTCTTCAACTGTTGGCATTTTAATTATATGTTTGAGGGTGGTCCTCTTTGGGTTCATCTTGTTTGGGATTCTCTGTGCTTCCTGAACTTGTATGACTACTTCCTTTACCAATTTAGGGAAGTTTTCTGTCATTATTTTTTCAAATAGGTTTCCAAATACTTGCTTTGTCTCTTCTCCTTCTGGTACCCCCCATGATGCAAATGATGGTACTCTTGAAATTGACCCAGAGGCTTCTTACATTATCCTCATTCTTTTAAAATCATTTTTTCTTCTTGCTATCCTGATTGGGTGTCTTTTTTTCTTTCTTATACTCTAAATCGCTAATTTGATTTGTGGTTTCATCCACTCTACTATTGATTCCCTCTAAATTGTTCTTTATTTTAATTAGTGTATCCTTCATTTCTGACTGGTTCTTTTGTATGGTTTCCATACCTTTTTCATGCTGTTGAAGTTCTCATTAAGTTCACTGAGCATCCTTATAACCAGTGTTTTGAACTCTGCATTGGATAGATTGCTTATCCCTATTTTGTTTAGTTCTTTTTCTGGAGTTTTGTTCTGTTTTTTTCATTTGGACCATGTTTCTTTGTCTTCCATTTTGACAACCTCCCTGTGTTTGTTTCTATGTGATAGATATAGCTGCTACATCTCCAAAGCTTGGTAGAGTGGCCAAATGTAGTAGGTGTCCTGTAGGGTCCAGTGTCACAGCTTCCCCTATTACCCAACTTGAGTTTTTGAGGTGTGCCCACTATGTAGGCTGTGTATATCCTCCTGTTGTAGTTGAGCCTTGATTGCTATTGGCACATCCAACGTCAGCCACTGCCTGTGTTCTGTCTGGGTTCACACAATGTAAGCTACAAAGCAATCACAGATGGCTGCTCCTTGTGCTTAGCTTGAAGGTGCCCAGGCAAGGACAAGCGGTGAACCAAGGCCAGCTTCTACTAGTGCCATGCCTGAGGCAAGTTGCTGGCCAGACTTGCTGAAGCCAGATGCTGCTTGTTTGAGACAGTTTAGGAAAATCTGAAGCATGGGCCAAGACAAGCCATTTGTATGGAAAAGCTACTGTTAACAACTTGTGTGGGCCAGAAATCTGGGTAGGGCAGGGCCTCAGGGAATCACAGGGTTGGGCAAACAGTGTTGATGGAGTTTCAGGTAGGGGCCCACCTGCCAGCTCTGTGGCTCTGTGGGAGGCAGGCTCAGAAAAGGAAGAGTGACCTCTGCCAGCACTTCTATCTGGGAGAAAGCTGCCCCCCCCCCCAGCTCTTGCCCTGATGCTGGACAATTCATATCTCTCTGTATGTCTCTGATGCCCTTTAATCTGCTTCCCCCATGCTGGAGTTCAGAGGGAGTGAGTCCAAGTAAGTCTGTGCACAGGCCCTTTAAGAGAAACTACCAGGGGGCCCAGCAGTTTCTGTGTTCCACCACCTCAATCCTTGCTGGTTTTTGCATCCAGGAGTTATGGTGACTTCTCTTCCTAAAACCCAAACCCTGGGCTGCAGGGCCTGGTGTGGGGCTGGGACACTTCACTCCATAAATATCCCTCCCAGTTTTTATCTGCTACATGGGACCAGACAGTTCGGCATCTCTGCCCCTCCTACCAGCCATGGTGGCCACCTTCTCCTAGTGTGGTCACCCAGCCTTTCCTCTGTATGCTCTGGTATCTTTTCCTCTTCTTATAAGGACACAAGTCCTATTGGATTAGATCCCTGCACTTACAACCTGATTTAACCTTAATTTTCTCCCAAAGACCCTGTGGCTAAATACAGTCACACTGTAGTTAGGGTTTCCACAAATAAATTTGGTGGGGAGGGAGGAGACATAATTCAGTACACAACACACGAGAGAGAGAGAGAGAGAGAGAGAGAGAGAGAGAGAGAGAGAGAGAGAGAGAGACCAAGTGAAGTATAAGTGAACTTGTAAGTATTGCTGCAGTCAAACAGCACTTCAAAAGCAGTTTGCTGCTGTAGAGTCACCTGTCCATGTAGTCACACAGAGCCAGACCTCACTGAGGCCTGGGCCACCTTGGCTATAATCATACCTAATCACTGCCACTGTGCATACAACTTACCAATTAGCAAATAGTTATTGGATACCAACTATATTCCCAGACTAAGGACATATACAAGGAGTATAAGATCCACATAGTTTAGGGGAGAGTGTATGTATGAATCAACCAGTGAGAAAGATCAGTTCATTTCCCTTTAATCAGTGAGGACCAGAGTCTCCATCACAGCCATGTGGAGTTTGCACAGGTAGAAGCACCATTCTATAAACACCACTGTGACCACCGCTTCCTCATACCTCTCTGCCATTTCCATGCAAATAAAACTGTTTCTCTCCTCTGACCTTCCTATAACCATCCTTATCCACCAAATAGAAGTGAGGACTCCTCAGGGCCAAGAAGATGTGTCCATGAAGAATCTGTGCCTGCTCTCTGCTTCATGATGCCCTAGGTACTTGTGGATGAGGAACTTCCTTCCCAATGGCCCTGAGCCTGCTTCCTAGACCTACAAAGGCTTCTGTGTGCACCTGAGGCCCAAAGAGTGTCAGCAGACAGAAGATGTGAACGGAATGTAGACATGAAACCTGGAGTGTCTGTACAGGACCCTGAGACCTCTTGTGGGACAGGAGGACAGGGTTCAGGGCAGGAGGAGAAAGGAAGCTGACTAGAGAATTGGGCGGGAGGCCAAGAGTTAGGAACTGGTTGTCTTGGTACCCTCAGGAGCCAGCACAAAACACCAAGGAATCTGAGGACTTTAAACTCTAATTTGGTCTTCCAGGATGTGATGAAGGAATAGTCATCAAAGTAAGGAAGTAGAACATATTTTATTTGGCATTTTGCTAGCTCAATTTATGGCTTTTATATATTTAGACATGTGGAATGTGCTACATCACTTGTACTCTTGCTCAAGGCCCTGTGAATGTTTGGGGTGGGGCTACACCAGAATTAATTTTAGAAAATTACAGGTTTACAATGGGAAGGTAATTATATTTAGTTCTATCCATTTCTTTAGCAATACTAACATTACAGCTAATAAACCACAATAAGAAATAGCATGTTTCTGAAGTACTCTTCTAATTTTATATGTAAAATTTTACAAACATCTACAAAATTAGAGAATACAGTATAAGAAACTCTCCCATGCCCATCACACAGCTTAATTATAACCAATTCACAGCCAATAAGGTGTCATAGTGACTCCTAAATCTTTCTCCAGATTATCTAAAGCAAATCACAAATTTATGTCAGTGTTTGTATTTAGAATATAAGGATCCTTTAAAAATGTAGTCATATACAACCACACTTAAAAAGTGAACTATTATTACATGTCTAGAAAGTATCCAAATCTTCCAACCAGCTCATATCTTCCCACACATCATTTGTTTTCTTTTCACTATTTGTTCCAATCAGGATCTAAATAAGGCCCATAGTATGTTTCTTGATATTCTTAATCTATAGATGTTCTCCCCACCCCTTTTTCCTTCCTTGCAGTTGATCTGTTGAAGAAACCAGGTTGTTTGTTCTATAGAACTACCCATAATTCAGATTTTACCCAACTTATTCTCATAATTTCTCCTGTAAATTGGACATTAGGCCTATAGGTTCATTTTGGCAATATGGTTTCACAGGCAGTAGTGTGTATTTCCATTGGTAGACACAGAACAGATAACTGTTGTTGTGATGTTAGCAGCCAATGATGATCACTGCCTAGATCCATTATTTCATGAGGAGTTGCAAAATATATTGTGATTATATTATTCTTTCTTCACTAATTAACTAAAATATTCTATAAATAGAAACCCTCCTCCCCACAACCCCTACAGTAATTTAGTTACAGTTCTTAAAGAAAAGACAGGAGAAATACTTCATACTTTTCCTTTATCAGTTCTGAAAATGAGTTGGTTCCATAGCATCCTCTAAAGGTTGTGTTGGGGTTGTTTTGTGTCATGAACAAAAGGATTTAAATATAGCTGATGTATTTCAATACAATGCTGTTATTATTTTTACTAATGCACAAATTGAGATATTTTTGACTGGAAGAAGCCTTTTTGAATTGGATCGTGAGTCCTTTTAACAAGTCTCAGAATAACAATACTAACAGTAGCTCCAAAAATATGATTACTGAAAACAATGACTTTATTCTGTGTTTCTTTTTTTCAGATAATTGAATTTATTTATTTGATATATGATGTTGTATTAGTTTTAGGTATAAAACATAAAGCATATTTCTTTTTGTCCTTAATATATTCTACTATGAATGTATAAATGTCTATGCCTTAAAGTACGTCAAATAATTTTTCTCTGTGCAATTTTGTCATCAACTAAATTTGCAGGTAAATATGTTTGTTTCATCATGCTTCCAATCTTTGGTAATTTTGTAAATCAGGTATTTTATTACAATTACATATTCACATGTTTCTAAAGTCAAATCCTCAAAAAATAAGTTATTCAGAGAAATCTAGCTTC
The DNA here is from genome assembly GCF_022682495.2 of Desmodus rotundus. NCBI lineage: Eukaryota > Metazoa > Chordata > Mammalia > Chiroptera > Phyllostomidae > Desmodus > Desmodus rotundus. The sequence continues at coordinate 124,531,623 of NC_071388.1, forward strand.
TATACTTGCCCCAGATACTTCTCTGTCTGTAGTTAACTTTTAAAGTTTTACTTTATCCTTCCAAATACCATTTATTTGTTTATAAATGCACATACACACACATACACAAATACAACCTCCTTCTTTGACAAAATATCCATAATGTATATCCACTTTTCTCTACCTGGTACATTTTTTCTTCTGGTGATTTGATGATTACATTTGTATGAAAAAAAAGAAGAAAATGTTTATTGAAGTATTAAAAATAAGGAGGAAACCTAGATGAGTATAGTTTGAGAAGTGGTATAGTGGAAAGAATGTTGGACTCCATAAACATCATATTTGTATCTATCTTTCATTTCAAATTTAACTAAAGATGAATTTCTCAAATTGTTAAAGGTTCATTAATCAATTCTGGAAAAGGACGCAATAATACTTTACTTTAATTATTATAGGGTTTTATAAGTTTTAGAGTAAGTTGGCTTGAAAATCTATGCTTAAAGCAATGTTTTGTGTCTGATACAAAATGACAGAGAAACTTTTCATGTAGAACATATCCCAACAATGAGTAGATACACATAGATTCTCAGACATTGGAATAAAAACTTCAGTATATATCCAAAATATTGACTATATTTCCTATGTCAAAAATAAAGATTGCACTGAAGTAAATACTGAATTTCTGACTAGCTTGACATCTATTAATTGTTGTAGTATATAATAGAAAGAGTATACACCTTAAGGGAAAGTTAGACCTAGCTGAATCCTGGCTCAGCCATTTAGAGGCTGTGTGATCTTTTGCAAATTATTTAATCTCTCTGGGCTTTATTTTTCTTATTTATAAAATAAGGATAATAGTCCTTCCTCACAGAACTGTAAGCAATAAGATTATACAGTAAAAAAAAAAACAAAACACAACTGGGACAAGGCCAATAAATATTAGCTCACTTGTTCTTTGGTAGGTAACAGAAACAGGACATGATACACAATAATGGTTAAGAGCCAGGCTGTCTGAATTGAAAACCTAGCTATAATACATTCAAATTATATGATGAATGGTAAAATATTTAACACACATGAGCCTTGGTTTCCTCATCTGTAAAAGATAAATAATATGAACATGTTCCATAGAATGTTGTTATAAGAATTAAATTACATATAGTATTATGGTCCTTCCATGAGGAAGGACATTTTTTGTTTTGTTTCACCACTATCTGCCTGTACCTAGAACATTACCTGGTACATGGTAAGTTCTCCTTAAATATTAAGAAAAATAAATAAATTAGACATATGCATCTCATAACCTTATGTTTAAAGGGTCATCATAGAAGTTTCAAGTGTGCAGTTTTGCTGCTGTTCACATCTAAGAGTTCTCTCCTTGTGCATTTAGACTTAGTCCTTCACCTCCCCAAGTTTTATTAAATGTTGGATCATTACTGTCCTAACCTCCAAGGTCCTGGCCCTTCCTAAACTGGGCTTTAGGTGTATTGAGGCAGTACCTACAGCCTTACTACTCTCCTACTCATTTCTTTACTCAAGACAGACTGCTTAGAAAGTTTGGGTTTTCAGAATCTTGAAGCCATTCAAATCTATTACAAAGACCTGTAGGGTATTTCCTGATAACATATCATATGCTTTGGTAATTGTTTCTACAAGGCAATAGACTTGTAAGCATTTATATGTGTCATGCACATTGGAAGTATAGTAAATATATTACTACTTTACTGGAGACTCTCTTGAAAACAATGTGAATTTCTGAGGGAATAGAATGCAATTCTTAAAGTGTTTCTGACATCAAAGATGGCTGCCGGGTTTCAGAAAAAGGGTTCAAAGTAAGACTGACTTGTGTGATTGCAGTATTTGTAAGATCAGCACTGTAAAGGTGGGCCAGTCTTTCACTATTCAGAGCTCGAGGGGATGACGAAGGCTTGATTCGAATGGCCAGCGTGCTTAGATAAGGGCCTCAGAGGCACTGAGCTCCAAAAACACACCTTGAGGCCTGACTTTGTGTTCTGTTTTCCTAGCCTAAAATGTTCTTCCTTCAGTTCTCTATTAAATCCTCACCTACATAAAACTTCAGTACTCATCTCCAACGAATCCCTTTCTTGCTTGCAGTTTTTCTTAGGTCACTTTTTTCTTCCTTTCTTGCAGTAAAGATTTGATTTCATCTAAGTTAGTTTGTTGTTATTGTTGTTAAATTGTGACTCTATCTTTACCATAAAATCTTTAGGGACAGGAAACATGACATATTTTGTGGTCCCCACCTTGCTCAGCACAAAGTCAAACCAATTTTCTCATTAAAAAAAATTGTCATACTTTGTTCTCAATAGTGTCTAGAATATCTTACTCTTAATGCAATAATACTATCTAAATAAAAAATAAATTGAATAAAATTAAAATTAATTTGAAATTTGAAAATTATTTAGTATCTTTGATGTATCAGGATGGCCAAATACCAGCTACAGTGAGGGCTTGGTAAGTGGTAGCTTAAAAGAACAGCAGAGCTATTGGAAATATTACTTTATTCATTTATTACAACATTTACTGAGCACCTGCTATATGTCAGTCTCAAACCATAAGAAGTTCACAGTATAGTCCAGAGGAAGATACATCATATTAAGATCCAAAACCAATAGCAAGAAAATATATAATTACATGATTAGAGTGTTTACAGTAACTGAGTGAGGAAAGTGGACTGTTAGAAAAGGCATCAGGTGGAAAGGATAATATGGAACAGGGTTTTGTTAGCTAAATATATACTGTCCAAGCTAAGTGCAATGTGAAAATTTGGGTCTTCTTAGCTAAATGCAATGACTACACAGTCCATGTAATAAATGTAATTATAATGTGATAGCAGTCTGAATGTCCTCAAATGCTAATTTAATCAATAGCTCAGGCTGTCTGACAATGCAGTACAAAAATATAACAAGAAAGTAGAGTCCTTAAAAGAGGTACTAAACAAAAAGAGGCACTAAAGATACAATGATTGGACCTTCCTTATGAATTTCAAAATGAAAAAATTGTAGTTACCATGTTTCCCATTTAATTTGATACAATTTCATGTATTCCTCTAGCCAAGTATGATATTACATTATGCCCTGCCTACCATGCATAAGGTTATAGAGAGAACTGAATGAAATAATGAAGAGAATGGTTTTAGAAACTTTGAAAAATTAGAGTAAAACATCATCATTTGTGGGGCCATACTAATATGAATAAAAATGCTTATTTTAAAACCTAACAGTTTGAAACATTATAGAAACTAACCATGTAAAAAGAAATTCATATTTGTATTTTGAGAAAATTTGTCATTTGCTGCTACTACAAAGAAAACCTTTGGTCATTAGAAATGTGAAAAGAATTCTGAAACACAATTTAATGAAAACTACAACACTTTTCTCTTGTCAAAATCCCATAGCTTTAGTATTGCTAATTCCCTACTTTATTCTGTGAAAATATTGTTAAAAGCTTGAGGCCGTTTGTTAGTAACACATATAGACTTTTATAACAAGGACCATCTTAAATGATTTTCAGAAATTAAACAAAGGATCCCCAACAATGGTTCCAAGTGTTTACAATCAGCACTCAAAAGATACACTCTGCAGGAACACCATTTATTAAATGCAATGCTTATAGACCAAAGAGGTAATCAGAACAACAGCTTCACTGCTGAGAGTCCAACCATAGACAGACTGGTAAAATGTTATCCGAGGGTCATAAAGCACTCTCTGAAAGTCAACTTAGCCCTAAGGGAAGTAAACTTTTAATGCACCAAATTCCATTTAGTGCCCTGCAGCTTGGAATTCTACAAAGAATATTCTGAAACAGGCAACTCATCTTTTATGGCTGAGTACTCTGTCACAGAAACCCAGAAATAGGAAATTGGGTCTTCACCCTCCCAGGCCATCATGGTTTATAACTCTAAGAATGATGACTATTATCAAAATTTTAAAGATCCCCAGAAACAGCCATTCTGCAACCTCTCTTAGAAGCAAATTTCTATCATAAACACACTATTTAAAATTCTTCCACGTGTGTAACCCAGTCTTTCATAGTACAATGCTGGTTGCATCTTTCTTTTCACACTTCCTTTCCTTCCCTTATCTCTTTCTTTTTTTCTTCAATCAACAAATACATATTGACTGCCTATCATGGCAAGGTCATTCATACTGGTGTTAGATGGATTAGGGGAATATGAGAAAAGTTCTCTGCCCCATAGATATTGAAGAGAAAACTTTAACTTTTATTCATTCATTTACATATGTATTTATAAATTATATTTTATTGATTATGCTATTACAGTGGTCCCAATTTTTCCCCCTTTGCGCCTGTCCATCCAACAACCCCCATTATTCAGGCAATCCCCACAGCATTGTTCATATCCATGGGCCATGCGTATACATTCTTTGGCTACTTCATTTCCTATACTATACTTTACATCCCCATGGCTACTCTGTAACTAACAATTTGTACTTCTTAATCCCCTCACCTCTTCACCCATTCCCCCATAATCCCTCCCATCTGCCAACCATGAAAATGCTCTCCATGTCCATGATTCTGTCTGTTCTTCTTGTTTGCTTAGTTTCTATTTTAGATTCAGTTGTTGATAGATATGTATTTATTGCCATTTTATTGTTCATAATTTTGATCTTTTTCTTAAATAAGTCCCTTAACATTTTTCATATAATAATGGTTTGGTGATAATGAACTCCTTTAGTTTTTTCTTGTCTGGGAAGCTCTTTTTCTGCCCTTCGATTCTAAATGATAGCTTTGCTGGGTAAAGCAATCTTGGCTTTATGTCCCTGCTTTCCATGACTTTGAATATTTTTGCCAACCCCTTCTAGCCTGCAAAGTTTCTTTTGAGAAATCAGCTGACAGTCTTATGGGAACTCACCTGTAGGTAACTAACTACTTTTCTCTTCCTGCTTTTAAGATTCTCTCTTTATATTTAACCTTTGGCATTTTAATTATGATTTCTGTTAGAGTGGGCCTCTTTGCATCCATCTTGTTTGGGGCTCTCTGTACTTCTTGGACTTGTGGGTCTATTTCCTTCACCAAATTAGGTAAGTTTCATTATTTTTTCATATATATTTACAATTTCTTGCTCTTTCTCTTCTCCTCTGACACTCCCATTATGCTAGTGTTGGAGTGCTTGATGTTGTCTCTGAGGCTCCTTACACTCTCCGTGTTATTTTGGATTCTTTTTTCTTGTTTTGATTGGTTGTTTTTTGCTTCCTTATATTTCAAATCATTGATTTGATTATTGGCTTCATCCACTCTGCTGTTGTTTCCCTGTAAATTGCTCTTCATTTCAATTGTTTTTAATTTCTGACTGGACCATTTTTATGCTCTTGGGGTCCTCACTAATTTCCCTGAGCATCCTTATAACCAGTGTTTTGAACTGTGCATCGGATAGATTGCTTATCTCCATTTTGTTTAGTTGTTTTTCTGGAGTTTTGATCTGTTCTTTTATTTGGGTCACGTTTCTTTCCTCATTTTGGCAGCCTCTTAGTGTTTGTTTCTATATATTAGGTAGAGCTGCTACATCTTCCAGTCTTGGTAGAGTAGCCTAATGTAGTAGGTATCCTGTAGGCTCCAGTGGCACAGTCTCCCCTATCACCTAAGGTGGGCACTCAAGGTGTGCCCTTCATGTGGGCTGAGTACACCCTTCTTTTGCAGTTGAGCCTTAATTGCTGTTGGCAGGTCAATGGGAGGGATTTACCCAGGCCAGTCAGCTGCAAGGAATGGCTGAGACCACTGACTACCAAATTCCACCCTCTGTGGAGGGTCAGCTGTGCAAGGGCAGGGTGATGATGTTCCAAAGTGGTCTATAGCTGTCCACTGGCTATGAAGGCTCTGAGGTTTCCCAAGTGGTGCAGGCCAAGGTCATCCCCCATCTGTTCTGCCTGGGGCCACCCTGCATAAGCTATAAATTAATCTTAGATGGCTGCTACTTGTGCTGGGCTTGGAGGTTCCCAATAGAAGCCAAGCTGTGAATGTAGACTAGCTGCTGCTAGTGCCAGTCCTGGGGCCACTGAGCAAGAAGTATAGGGGCTGGGGGTTCACTGAGGCCAACTGTTACTTATTTGAGAGGATTCAGGAAGTTGTGAAGCATGAGCCAAGATCAGCCATTCATATGGAAAAGCCACTGTAACAGCTTGGGTGGGCCCCAAAGTAGGGTGGGACAGAGCTTCAGGGGATCTCCAGGATAGAGCAAACAGTGTTGGCCAGGATGATGGAGTCTCAGATATGGCACCCACCTGTCAGCTCTGTGGTTCTGTGGGGAGAGGGTTCAGAAAAGGGACAATGTCCTCTGTCCACCTTTCTGTCTGGGAAAAAGCTGGCCCTCAGCTCTTACCTTAATGCCAGACACTTCAGTTCCTCCCCGTATGCCACTGGTGCTTTCCAAGCTGTTACCCTGGTGCTGGAGCTCAGAGGGAGTGAATCCAAGTAAGTCCATGTGCGGGTCCTTTAAGAAGAACTGCTTAGAACCGCAGCAGTTTCCTCCACTTACTCAATCCCCACTGGTTTTTGCAGTCAGAAGATATGGGACTTATCTTCCTGGCACTGGAACCCTGGGCTTTGGGATCTGGTGTGGGTTGAGATATCCCCTATGATTTTTATCTACCACACATGGGTGTGCGACCAGCCTGTTCTCTGTCTGGATGAATGTTTTTCTTTGTCTGACTTCCATTCAACTCGATTTCTGATGGTTATTCTATATTTTAGTTGTAATTTTGATGTGGTTGACTGAGGAGGTGAGCTGTGTTTACCTACTGCTCCATCTTGACTGGAAGTCCTAACTTTATTTAAATCGTTATTATGAGCAATGCATGAAAATAGCTATTGATTTATACAAAATATGGAGAAGAGAAAAGAACATGTTGAATTGCCCTAAGAATAGTAATCAACAAATGTAGATTATGAGAAATAATTGTTCAAATGCTCTAGGTTCTTCAATAAATAAATTTGAAGAAGAAGCAAGTGATAGGGGGTACCTATTGATTAAAGGAAACCTAAAAGATGTAGTTAGTTTTATGACAAACAGGCAAGACAAAGTGTCAGGGGAAGAGTGTTAAATGATAAAACTATTAAAAACACAGGTTGGTTACTGCTATAAAGTTAGGAAAATAGTTACTTATTGGGAAAAGTTGGAGGCTGAGATTATTGTGAGGAGACACCAGGAGGGGATTCTAGGTGATGATTTGATGTTGGGTACAAGAATGTTCACCCTTAGACTAATTCATTGAGCCAAACATTTGTTTTTATTTTTTTGTGTGTGTAAGTTTTCTGTTTCTTTTTTTCCAAGAATTGTTTATCAATGTGGCGAAACTATAACTCTTTATACATTGGTAGTGGGAAAGCAAAATGGCACAGCTACCTTGCAAACCTTTTTGGAAGTTTCTTATAAAATTAAATATATGCTTACTATATGACTCAGTAATCCCATTCCTAGTTATCTGGCCCGCAGAAATGTAATTAACACTAAGACCTATACATGGAAGTTGCATGTTTGTAGGGACTTTATACTAACCAAAAACTTGAGGAAACTCATCAGCAGTTGAACGGATAAATAAATGGTGGTTCCTCTATACAACAGAATATCATTAAACAATACTGATATGTGCAACATCAAGGATGGATCTCAAAAGACATACTAAGTAAAAACAAAAAAAAGCCAGACTCAAAAAAAGTTAAATGGTTCATAACTTCAAGCATAAGACTTTCTTGGAAAAGCAGAGCTAAAAACTACAGGGAGAGAAATAAGAGAAGTCCTTGCCAGGGGCTGGGAGTATGGGGAGTGAACTGACAATAAAGAGAAAAGAGGGAATGTCAGGGGCATGAAACATTCTATATCTTGATTACATGATGATATCTGCTTGCCAAAAGTAATCAAACTATACTCCTAAAGCTGGATTTTCTGTAAATATGACCCAAAAAGCATTTGTTAATGAGAGTAAAAATAAAGTTAGTTCCCAATAAAGAAAGACATATGCTTTGATATTTTGCATTTATTTCTTAAAAGAAAAATGTGTTGAGGTGGAGATAGTAACACATTAATAATTATTATAGCTGATTTAAAAATGTATAGAGGAGAGACTAAATCACTGATATTTTTACTGATGGCTATTTCTTCAGAGAAATTGTGTAGAAGTGGAAACAATTCTGGTTGTCATAAAGTTCTCTATCCTCAGACTTTTTCCCAAACCAGTTCAAATAAATCCTAAAGCAGACAACATCAGAGCCAACAGCAATAATGGTTATGTCCACCGCAGAGACGCTTAGCTTCCTTTTGCCAGTCAAGTTCCTAAGTATTCAATTTTGGCTGCCCTCAACAAAAATATTTCATCTGGGCTTGGCAGTTTTCTAATCTCAAGTTCTCCAGAGTCAGATCACCAAAACAGACCTGACGAAAGCCCAATCTCACACAGCTTCACCACAATGACAATGTGGGCAATAAGCCCTCAGAGCATACATTTGCTTGTTAGGACCTTAAGGAGGCTTCGTTATAACACTGCAATTGCAATTTCACCCAAGAAATGCATTTCAGGTCTAATATTCTGTCATTTAAAAAGCATAAAAAGCACTGCCAATTTATAATAACCAAGTGCTGGAAACAACCTAAGTGCCCATCAGTAAATGAATGGATTAAAAAACTATGGTACATTTACACAATGGAATACTACACAGCAGAAAGAAGGAAGGAGCTCCTACCCATTGCAACAGCATGGATGGAACTGGAGAGCATTATGCTAAGTGAAATAAGCCAGGTGGTGAAAGACAAATACTATATGATCTCACCTATAAGTGGAACCTAATCAACAAAACAAACAAGCAAAATATAACCAGAGACATTGAAATTAAGAACAAACTGACAGTAACCAGAGGGGAGGTGGGAGGGGATAATGGGGGGATGTGAGGAAGGGGGGAAGGGTTTTAGGAACAACTATAAAGGACACATGGACAAAACCATGGCAGGTGGAAGCAGGGGAGGGAGGTGGGGATGGCTGGGGTTTGGGGGAGTAGTGGGAGGGTATATGCAGACAACTGTACTTGAACAACAATAAAATAATTTTTTAAAGCGTAAAAAGTGCTTCAATATCATAATGCAAGTCAACTTCCTCATTTTACAAATGAGCAAACGGAGATCCAGAAAGGTCAAATTACTTAACCAAAGTTATTAAGCTACTTGGAAGTGGGACTACAGTCAGGTCCTAGAAAACCCACTTAATAGAAAAGTGCTCTTTGAAATGAAAATGGAACTATAATCTTTGTTAATATGGTTTTCTTGACCAGCAATGAATAATAGGCAGTAACTTTTGTCATCTACTCAACAACATGTAGTTCTATTAAGAATTTCAGAAGAAACTCAGTCATTATATGTCTCATGCAGAAACAGAAATACAAAGAAATTAAGGAATGTTCAGCATTAAGTTAGTTGTTCAGGGAGCTGAAAATGGCCTTCTTTCTTCCCATCCTCTATATAGTTGGTTTAACCTCCCTCTGCATTGCTCAAGAGAGAGCTTTCACACTAGATCACTAAGATCTAAAATTCTGACATCCAAACATTATCCATATTATGTTAACCAGATATTTTAAAAGATGCCATTCAAAAATCTCTTTTTCCATCTGTTGTAATTTGAAGAAAATTTATCATTTAACCAATGTTGCTTTTTCATTTTAAGCTCCTAGTAGATATACTCAGAGGAGCAGAGGAGAGGCCCTTATTTTTATGAAGTCTCAGCCAGAAATTGTGCTGACAGTATGGAAATAGCAACTCCAAATCAAAAGAAAATTGCCCTCTACACTCATCAGGAGGAATGAGGCACTCAGAAAGCCAGCATCTGGGAGAAGTTGGAGTTGAAGAACATTCTGAAATGGGAACAAATGTAGAAGAGGGGCAGAAGAGCTCTGTGTTGTTGATTGTCTAAAGGTCAATTGACAGCTTTTCTTATCCTGTTATATTTCACTCCTTCTAATGATGGAGGGAAAGTGTTATTTTAATGCACCAGACAGATAAAGAGGAAAAGGGGAATACATGAGTAGAACACTTAAGGGCATATTATTCTCTTCAACACAGGCTTCTATGCCAGTTGCCTACAGCTTCCAAATGGGCAGAATAAAATAAACCCCAGGATTCCATAAAGTCTCTGAGAGCTGCTAATGTGAACAGCAACCAGTGAACAAGTTACACAGTAAAACTATCTCCATTTCCCTCTCCTTGAGGTTCAGCATGCAGTGGACTTCACTGAAGCATAGCATTCAACTGTGATAGGAGAAAAACCCTTATAGTAAGTAAAGCAATAGCTAACAGGGAACAAATAACAATGCAGGAAGAGAAGGTCAAAACAGGTGCTGAGAAATCCTGGAGGTTGAGAGTGAGAAAGCTTGGGCTCCATGTGGGTGAATTTCAACTATTTTAGTCAATTATGGGTGACAAAGCTTAATTGTTCCTTTTACTTAAGTTTATATTGCATGGTTTAAATACATACACACACACACACACACTGAACATTTCAAGGCTACAGAGAAATACTAATGATCGCTGATGATGCTTTGGGTGTAATATGGTTTGCTAACAGTCAATAGTTTATAAAATATGTCTCCCTGGTGGTGGGTCTACCAGGTTGATTGATTCTAATTTAAAGCTTCAAATATATTGCAGAATAGAGCTGTCACACTATATATACATGTATTATCATTACTAGTATCACTACACAATTATTAACTTTATCTGGCTTGAGTCATGCATTCGCATGATAACGTGTCCATTAGAAAATGAAATCTGGCTTTCCTGAATTTGGACAAAACTTCCCTTCATTTACAGCTAATCTATAAATGTGGTATTTTGTTCATCTATATACATAAGGCTTCTCTACCTGGGTTGTACATTTTTAAATGGATTTTATTGATTGATTGATTTTGGAGAGAGGGGAACAGAGGGAGAAAGAGAGGGAGAGAAACATCAATCTGTTGCCTCTGGCTCGCGCCCTGACTAGGGACCACACGCACAACCCAGACACTTTTCCTGACCAGGAACTGAACCAGTGACCTTTCACTTTGTGGAACAATGCTCAACCAACTGAGCCACACCAGTCAGGGCTGGGTTGTACATTTTTTGAGGGTACACACCAGGTACTATTTTACTGTACAACCAGTAAAAGTGGTTCACTGTTAAGAACAGCAGCTTCTAATAATAATCTACACATTGATCAGACTGTTTTGAAAGGAACCAACTCCAATACATCTACAAATCATACACAGTTTGCATGAAATCAGTACTCTGCAGAGTTGCTTATTTCTTCACAAGTCTGTTTTGTTTAAAAATTAGTTATTCCACCTCAAGGTATTACACAGTGTTCTTGGAAGTGCTCTTTCAGGCGAATCTAACTGAGGCACAAACACTTCCTTTACTCAGGGGAGAATAATGAGGCTGGGGGTTCAAACACTAATTATCTTCACATAGGAAGGAAGGTGGTACCACAGCCTCAGTCCACACAATTAACCTTAGCTAGCTGGACAATCACAGTTCAAACAAACCATTAAAGGGAGGGTGGAGACAGTAGAAATACAGGGGGTCACAAATCTAATCCCATGTAAAATATGCTCAGCCATGTGTACCACATAGACAATGGGTTAAACCAGCATTATGACACCTGGAAAGTATCTTCGATTTATATCAACAAGTAACGTCATAAAGAAGGGTCAGCCTTAATGACATCACCACCTGCCCCTAAGTACCACTTTATTGAAATATTCCTTCATCTATAGGGAAGGCTTACTTTGAAAGTATATTTTCTTCTTCTCTGTATTTACATGTAAATAGTTTGAATCATGTTTTTGACAGCTGCCTGTATCGCCCTCAGTGCAGGCAAGTTCTGATTTATGAGGTTAGAGCTGATTATGTAACCTCTGGTTCGTCTTTCTTTTTTTTCCCTCCAAATTTTGAACCACTCCTGATCATTATACCCTAACCAGAGATCAAGAGAGCATAAAAGATTACAGGTGAAGGATTGATGGTGACATAAAAGAGAACTACTCATTCAAACATTTTTATAGATTTTTATCACCTAAGTGACCCCATTACTCATTACCACAGATGATCAAAAATGTTCAAGTTTGCCTTTAGGCCAGCAGGCCCATCACCTAGTTGAAACTGCATAAAATCAAACCTCAGACTAATTTTCCTACATCTGACAACTAAACTCTATTTGTCACACACACTTAATTGTCGGAGCTCCTCACTTAATTATTCACGTCCCCTCTAATACCTCACCTCATCCCTGAGTCTGAGACTGAAAATCTCCTTAACTGTGGTTTAGATACTCCCATGGCTACAGTGCCATCCAAACATACCAGAAAAACACTTCACCCAACTCAGCCCAGGCTTCAGCATCTCACGTCTCTGTGTTCCAGGTCCATAAAAGAGGTATTACAACATGTGTCTAGTTAGATGTTCCCATGAACCTGCAGTATAGTGTTGACTTGAGAACCTTGAGCAATGGAGCTCATCTTGCTTGTTAGCACTTAGGCATGGACCCAGCACTCCTAATTCATTTAGTGTGAAATTCAGAGGCCGTGTAACTTTGTAGATATAAGTGACATAGCAGAAGTAGTACCACTTCTAAGAATTAATCCTAATTTGCATCATCTTGGAACACTGTCTACTACATCCTTCAACGCCATCTGTAAAGGGGCCTAAGTGATGCAGTCTGTTATGAATTTATGACCAGAGGTTATGTTTTTCTCTTTAAGGAGTAGTTGCATTTATCTATGAAATAGGAATTACCTATCCTCTTGTATTCCCTTTTATCTTTTCTGCCAGGTGTCTTAAAGCTAAATGAAATACTCATTCTCAGGAAACATGTTTGGGTACATAAGTATGATCCCTTGCCACAGTACTCTTTTGTGGTCTTTATATTCTGTTTTTATTTTATCAGCCTTGTTGAAAATCAGTCTTTTACATCAAAACTACTTCACATCCTTTGAAAAGCTAACTTATTAGCATTATTTTCAAAAGTAATCTCATCTGATGAACAATACTCAAAAAAGCCCAAATCTCATAGTCCACGTCTCAAATATCATCATGTATAAAATAAACTCATCAACCCAGGAGAAAGGGGAGAAAATCATGAATATAAAAGTTTTTAATTCAATACAATAATCTAGATTGTAGAAATTATTTAGTGAGCATTTAGATGTTGGCCACGTCCAATGGTAATGCACTATAGGTATGTTCTGTAATACTGAGAATTTTACAATACTTAATTATAGTAACGGAATTGTTTAAATAGCCATAACTAGAAATACCTTACAAATCAAAGTTTAAAATGTAAAAGGCAATCAGAAAATTATTCAGTGGGTCTAGTTAAATTATTTCATAATAATCTTATATGTTATATGTGCTTTTCCCCTATTTTTTGCTCATTTACCTTAGCTGTCTGGCTGTAATTAGACTTGAACTTTTTAGTTTCAGTGAAGTTTTACATTAGAAAACATTATACTGGGGGCAAAAAATCTTCACAGAAGCTGTATGTAAAAGCACCACCGTTTTACATATAATTATCTTCTCTTTCAGCCTGTGATGAAGACTAGCTCTTGTGCAACTCAGATCTGTATGGGGTTGTCCTGATTTATAGCAGATGACCTGACATAATATAAAAATAATTTGCCATTTCATGTGCCTCACACCCTGTAAATGAATAGCTTGACTATAGAGATGTCTTAATTAGACAGTACAAGAGTAACAAGATCTGCCTCTTCCTTTCTTATATTATTAAAATGGCAAGTATTACAAAGCCGTACTTGTTTTAAAGTTTCTTTGGACTGGGGATCTACTAGTTCAAGTTGGGAGTTATAAAGTGAGAGTTGCTATCAAACAAAGTGAGAAATCGAACATAAGGTTGTATAAGTAATAGCCTATGAGGGGTGGAACATGAACTTGTTAATATATCATTGATTAGTGCATTTCCATAGCACCTGGGCTTGAAGAGTTGAACAGGGTGTTAAATTATGGTCAAACTCAGAGGAGTCATCCATCCTTTTTACCCTGTTCCTCCAGGAAGCCTCTAAACCAATGTTGTGCACATTCATGGTATTTGCCACAATGAGATGAATTATCTGCAGGTCCAACTATGGTCTGCCTTCTCAACACGTCTGAAAATTAAGGATTATTATATGAGGAAGCTATACTACCTGTCACCAATCACAGCAATTTTTAACCTTTTTCATCACATGGCACATATAAACTAATTACTAAAATTCTGCAGCACACTGAAAAGTATGTATTTTTTGCCAATCTGACAAAAAAGGTCTAATTTTTATTTATTCACAACAGATGGCTATTACTGAGGCTATTACCAATGGCTATTATTATTGGCTTTCTTTTTTTAATTTAATAATCTAAGGGGAAAGAGGTCAATGCCCCTGACTAAATAAATAGTCAGGTACTGAATGTTTTTATAATTCTTTTTTTTTAAAAGGTGTGTGTGTATTAAAGGTTTTATTTATTTTATTTTTAGACAGAGGGGAAGGGAGGGAGAAAGAGAGGGAGAGAAACATCAATGTGTGGTTGTCCCTTACATGCCCCCTACTGGGGACCTGGCCTGCAACCCAGGTATATGCCCTGACCCAGAATCGAACCAGGGACCCTTTGGTTCACAGGCCAGCACTCAATCCACAGAGGAACACCAGCCAGGGCTGTTTTTAAAATTTTTGAGGCACACTGATTGAAATCACATGGATAATGTCCTAATTCCAATGGTAAATTAAACGTAAGATCTCCATAGTTTGCTTGTAAAAATTTAAGACTCAACTTCTCAAAATTGACTCTGCCTGGGAGAACCTCAGAGGAAGAAAAAACAAAAAATATTTTCTTGATTTTCTAAATGGTGAAGTGAGATAGAAATGAAAAGTAAATTACCCCTCACAGGGTGCTCAGATCTGGTGCCAGGACTGTAATTGCACAAGTTCTTTTTTTATCCATGGAACTGAGTGGATTTTAAATAACAAATTGAACCTTCACCTGTCCCTATATTGACTATAATTGAAGACTAAAAAATTGTGACTGTGCTGGAATTAAATCTAAGAAGAGCTACTTTTTTAGAATCTTCTTTCAAATTCAAGTTATATATTTTGAAAGGAAAGGAGCTTATTGATTTTTTTAAACACTCCTTAATGTTTCTTCTAAGTCATGAGTAAGAGCTTACTGGATGATCAGATTCACATTCTCTCTCCACCTTAAAATAGGATTATGGTGACCAGAGAAATTTCATCTTCCTGACTGGCTTTTCACAGGACATGCCAATAGACCACGAAGCCACCAAATCTTGCTGGAAGACCCCTTAGAAAGCCATCAGGGAAGAAAAGACAACTAGGTTCAATAAAGCCAAGACTACGTGAGGTGCAAGTGAAGTTTCCAAGGCAAATGAAGGTCCAAATGCAGTAAGATGGTTTGAAGACAAGGTTGGAAGTGTTGGCGAATTAGGACCAGTCAGATTCACAGAAGGTTGCACAATGAAAATTCAAGAAAAATTGTGATTGGTGCAGGGAGACATGCACCTTCTGAAGCAAGAAGCTCAGTTCATAACCATACCTGGAGAATTGCTGCTGCAGGCCACGCATCTGAATTCGGTTGCGTTCAGACTCCAGTGTTACCTCCTGCAACCGCTTCTCACTCTGAAGACGTAAGTGCCTCTCCTCTTCCAATTCATGTATCAGCTTCTCATGCTACAAAAGACACAAGGAAATGACTTTTGAGAAGGTGTTGCTTAAATATTATGACAAAAATAATTAATACTAGCTGTCGTTACAAAGTGCTAACTTGGACTCTATGTATACAATAATTAATTTTGTCCTGTTAAAAATACCATGAAGAAGGTTCTATTATTAATCTCTTGTTATAGACAAGGATTAAAGACATCTGAGTAATTTGTCATAAAAAACAGAAGATAACAGGTTTTCGATCCTGGCTGATTTGACTCTAATGCTTAAATAATTTCCACTAAACCAGGTGGCTTCCTGTGCAGATACGAAGATCTATGATCCAATAATACTACCAAATGCATAATAATCCAAGTAATAATGACTCAGATCATTAGTGCCTGTTCACAATTATTTCATTTCTTCAATCTCTAGTATATACTTTAAAAGGAACATTACTGTGTTTCATAGAAGAGAAAAGAATTTCAAGTTTATTAGACCATGGAGCTCATGAGAATAAGGTTAAATAATGTTTTTATTTTGTCCAATTAGATTTTTGCAGATAAAACTAGGCTAAACCACCCACTGTATTTACAACCCAGAAAACTAGCTCATCTCACAAACAGGCATCAAAAATTAAAAGATGGACTGGATGAGCTGGTATAGATTGTTCAGCAAAAATTCTTGCCTAGAACTGGTGAAAAGCACAGATGATCAGCTCCTCCTGACATTACAGACTCAGCCATGCTAATGTTGTTTTTCTTTTGTTGTTGTTACTGCTTTTTTTCTCTTTAGCATGTCATGCTATTATAGTTTCTATTGTTACTAAATTAAGTACATTGCATTTAGAATATATATTCTTTTATGAAAACCAAAGACTCAGTGCCTGATTATGAGGGACATAAATTCTTACAGGAAAAGAAGGGAAGTAGAGACCTCAGTCTCCAAATACATTAGACACCATGACTTTGTACCATGGATTACCAAGGATAAAAGAGTATGCATTAGATGGGGTGTATTCACAGGAAGTAATAACAAAGATGGATTTTCTCCAGCTCTAACTCATGTGGAAAAGGTTCTCCTGAGGACCATGAAGAGCACATTAGGTCATAATCTGGGAATGAAGGTACTCTAAAATATTTAAACACATACCCCTGACTCTGCATCTTTGACTATGTTTTTTTCCTGCTAAAAACCTTCTCTTTTAGAACGTTTCCCTTATCACTTCATTGTTCTTTCCCATCCCTGAGTTTCAACAGTAGTTGTGATCTTTAACACCCTTCAGGTGTTTACTTTTTTTTTTCTATCATTATTTTAAATAAATTTTTATTCTAATTCTCCAACTAGAAATAGTTGTTTGATGTTAGAACTATGTCAACTATGCATATGTATTTTTTATTTAGCATATTACCCCATGCACAGTAGCACTAGAAATATTTGCTTATTGGTTATGGAGCTGGCCTTTTGCTAAGTAAGGATTGTAACTTCTATGTCCTAACTTTTCAATTGTCCATCTTTGACTCCCACAATCAGTTACTTTTGGAATTATAAAAAGTAAAATCAAAATCAAATCTATATTCTGTCACTTTCCAGCAGCTTTGGAAAGGAGGAAAAATGTGGCAATGGAAGAAGAACATACTAATTAACATCACAGTACTATAGAAAGAATTAAAATGGCAAATTTTATATTTACATATATTTAACCAAAATTAAAGATACATTAAAATATAAACTATTCACCCATTTATTACACACAATCAACATTATTCTTTATATAGACTCATTGGACCTGAAGGAACATGAATAAGTCTCCCATATTATAGAATTTGGAAGACTGTGCTTTGGTTCCAGAAACAGGCAATAAAAAATGGCTTATGTTTAGAAGTACATCCTATGTACTTCTAAAGATTTGCAGAGAAAATGGCATCCTTCCTTCAATCAAAAGTAAAGAATGTTGTAGATTCGCTCACTTCTATATTGAATAACCCCCAAGATCTAATTAAGGAGGTTTTCCATATGGATAATCTTTCTGTTCAACTTGTTAACACCTTTTCAAAAATGAATAGATACTACCCTTACAATACAGAAAATGTTACAGGAAATTCTACACTAATGAAGGCAAAAATTGTTTACTAAAATATATTTTCTTCAAATGGTGTATGTTCCAGTTAAACTATTAAAGCTTACAATAAGCCATACCTAATTTCCAAATATGGAAAAAAATCTTACTTAAATTATAACACATGGCTAATGGTGGCAAGAGAGTATATCAATAGATTGGCCATATTTTTTTCTTTTTTCATGTTAGCTGTATCCCAGGTGTAAACTAACTTATCCTCAAAGCAAGTTTGGTTTGCTTCCACAGGTTTGCTCTGCATCCTTTCCAGCAGGGAGACTGAAGGGGAGTGAGAGATGGAGAATGGTTGGGTGTTATTTATATAGTGCCACTAGGTACCAAAGAGCAGTAAGCAAAGACACTGTCACCGAAATCTGGGTTACCACGTATCTGTGGCAACATCGCTCTTTCCATTGATGCACTGAGCTTGGCTCGCTTTAGTGAGCCATCACAAGAGAGCTCTAAGAGTGTTTTTCAAAACTGTTTGGGTCTCATATTTGTATTTCTCCCAGTTCCATTTAGCAAGATCACCTCCATTTCTCCCTCTTGGCTTTTCTTATCACCGTACCTAAATTACTACCCCAGGAACACAAACACTAGCCCTGGAGCAGAGTCTAAGAAGTGACATTAAACACACCTGCACAGAAAGTTTTCCAGCCACATTCTCTTCCTTCCCCTAGTGGCATAGACTTTATTTACTCTGACTCAAAAGGAAAGAATGAATATTTTTCTCAACAAAAGCTCACTCCAAGTGGGCAAACTTTCAATCCTGTGTTCTTCTATAGTTTCCATCTCTGACATAAGTTCTATAAGAAATTTTTTAATTCAGAAAGCACATTACATTTTGCAAAATGTTCTCACCTTCATTACTGTATCTAGTCCTCAGAACCAGAACCAAGTTTTTCAGACCCCAAATGCCTTTTTTTTTTCTTACTATGGTCAGTTCAGTTATAACTTGTATTTTAAAGGTACAAATTTATTCCAATGCAGTTGATATATCAGGGGAAATTTGAGCATGACACAGCAATCCTACACTTGCTTATGCCCTATTTTATTCATGAGAAACATAAGCCAACACATAAGACTGCATCCCACTGAAACCAGCACAGAAACACACAAATCACACAGATCTCAGAGACCCACGGAACCCTCAGCCCTCCCTGCATGGGATGAGCCACCTCCATCTACAGATGGAAGTACACCTTGTCCTCCCATTACAGTTTTCCTTCTGCCACTTCATAGTAACTCAAGCTGCCAATGAGCACTTCTACAGGTAAACTACATGCCTTTTTCAGGGTATAGTGCTATATTTAGCATATTACATATTTCTTAGCCATCTAACACATGTAAAACTTAATTGCCCTTTTTATTAGATTCCTATCTTTTTTTAAGGTGTCACTGACAAAATTTCATGTACTCACAAGCCCTGCGCAGTGATCTTTAGGAACAGGTATATCATGACATAGCAGAGCTGACTACACATCATGCTGGAGAAAAAGAAATCGGAAGTGAGCCTAGAATTCTAATGTCCTTTTCCCATTTGGGCACAAGCAAAAAGTTGGGCCTTCGATAAAGAACCAAACATAAAAGCAAAAAGAAAGGTATATTAAGTCCAAGTCTTTGATATCCCAAAAGAGCTTGTCTATATCTTAGAGCCTTCATATAGACTTTAAACTTCCTGAAATTTAATTATTATCCTCTGATTAAACCTCCAGAGGAGACTCCCCAATCTCTCTAGGTAATCCATTCTATTTTTTCTGAACTCCCCTTCTGATAACTTTCCAAGACTTGCTTAAATTGTTTCAAGCATCAGAAAGCCACTTCAATCTCCCTATTCCCAGGAAATAGAGAAAAATCTACTGGTTTGACAATATTTTCTAATTTAATAGAAAGCTCTGCTTAGCAACAGAGCTATGTACACACCCACATGGATTTATTCATTCTGTCAGATCACACTTGTTTACTGAGCAGCTATTATGTGCCAGAAACTAGACCACAAGGAGACCTGCAATGAGTCAAGTTGATTCATTGTGTGATTCATTGTGTCTACTGTGATTGCAGTAGACCTACACACAAGGCAGAGGGTAGGTGTTAAACAAACTCATGAAGATAAATATATCAGTATACACTGATAGGTAATTAAGGGTTTGCTGAAAGATGACACCAAGAGGAACTGATTTTATTTGGTGGGTTAGGTGAAGGCTTCTCTGAGAAATTAATGTTGAAACTGAGAACTCTATGATGATTAGGAGTTACCAGATGAAGTGAAGGGCCCAGCAGCCCAGGTGGAGTGAATAGCAAGTGGGAAGTCTTTAGTCATGTATGGGAAGAACAAAGAGAACAGTGTGCTGGAAGCCTGGTGACCAAGGGGACGGGAGTGGTATATGACAAAGGTGAGAGCAAGAGAGAGGCCACAGGGCACCGCAAAGGCCATATTAAGGATGTGGGATTGTATCCTGAGTAAAACAGTAACTTGTTACCAAGGTTTAATCAAGTGAATGATAAGATCTGATAAAAATTTTGCAAAGATCATCTGAAAGAACTGAATTAAGAAGCTAAATAATGGATTGGAAAAATATTTAAACAGAAAATGATGAATGTTCTCAGCTTCTAATTTAGACTCCACCATTTGATAATCAAGTGGTTTTGGACAAGCCACTTAACTTAAAACAACTGTTTAGGCTAGTTTCCTCTGTATATCAGGCAGAATAAAATTACCCAAAACAATTTCATAGTATCACCATGAGGAATGACCAAATTAATGCATGGTAAAGCACTATAAAAACTTGAAAGTCCCATATAAAAATGATATATAGCTAACTGGAATTATATAGCTTATATTGTCTAATATAGTTTAACTACTTTTGGACAAATTCTATACATATTGGATTTGCCAAAACGTTCATTAGGTTTTTAAGTAAAAATAAAAGACAGATTCTTCATTTCATCAATAACTTTATTGAACAACATATTCACCATTTGTTCCACTACCTTCCACCATCCTTCAGAGAACATTATAATTCCATCTTCCCAAAGCTTTTTATCTTTTTGAGCAAAGAACTTTTCCAGGTGCCTTTTGCAGTTTTTCAGGGAACTGAAAAATTTTTTTCCATTAAGACAATTTTGTAAAGAATGGAATTTTGTAAAGAAATAAGTAGAAATCTGAAGGCGCAATATCTGGTGAATACAGTATATGAATCAGAACTTCCCAGCCTAGTTGTCACAGTTTTTGTCTGGTCATCAAAGAAACATGTAATCTTGCATTGTCCTCATGGAAGATTATGCATTTTCTTTTGACTAATTCCTGACGCTTTTTGTTGAATGCTGCTTTCAGTTGGTCTAATCGGGAACAGTACTTGCTGGAATTAATCGTTTGGTTTTCCCAAAGGATCTCATGATAGAGGATTCCCTTCCAATCCCACCATATATAAAACATCACCTTCTTTGGGTGAAGACTGGCCTTTGGTGTGGTTGGCAGTGGTTCATTTCACTTGCCCCACAATCTCTTCTGTTCCACATTATTGCAAAGTATCCACTTTTCATCAACCATCACAATTTGTTTCAAAAACAGAATGTTTTTAAATGGAATGTTCAAGTAGACCATTGCATGCAGAAATATAGTCAAGAGGGTTTTTCTCGTTTAACTTACGTGGAACCCAAACATCAAATCGAATGATTTTCAATGCTTGATTTGGATATTATGAGTATTTTGGCTATCTCCCACATGGTATAACATTGATTGTTCTCAATTAATATCTCAATTTGATCACTATCAACTTCAACTTGTCTACCAGAGGGTGGAGCATCGTCCAGTGAGAAGCCTTCAGCATGACACTTCACAAACTACTTTTCAGCCTTTCCACCAGTCACTTTTGAGTGACTTCTCCATACACTGCACAATTTTTTTCTTTCTTTTTTTTTTGCATTTCTGTTACATTTTACCTTTCTTTTTTTCCAGTCATTTTTATTTTATTTTTTAATTTTTTGTTGTTGTTGTTCAAGTAGAGTTTTCTGCCCTTCCTCCCCACCCCTCCCCACCACCTCAGCTCTCCCCACTTCCCTTCCCATTTCCAGCCACCCCCTTGTTTTTGTCCATATGTCCTTTATAATTGTTATTATAAACCTTTCACCCTTTTTTACCTTCCTTGAAAAATAAAGCATAATATGCCAAAAATGTAGCTTATTTCCTTCCATCTTCAATATTAAAATGGCTACACAAAATTCACCAATTTCGATAAGTTTATTTTAAATGCACACTGATATGACAGCTGTCACAATACAATCTAACAAAATTTTTTCAAATGAAGTTAAAAACAACTAAGCATTACTAGAACCATCTTATGGAAAAACCCAATTGAATATTTTGGCCAACCTGATGTTTTAGTTTTTAATGGTCAGTCCATGTTAAATAAATATTGTAGATATAAATATTTTTTTTAAATCTCAAAATGTGTTTTTTCAAGTAGATAAAACTTTAACGCTGAGGAAAAATATATTTTGGATTACATTTTAATGTAAGACATGAAAGAGTAACTTAATCACAAACTAGTTATACTCTAAAATGCATAAAACCTTGTGTTTAGACTTCGATAAGAGACCTTATTGCTAAATCCCACCACCTAGTATGGTTTTGAAGAGATGCCTTGTTCTGCAGTGTGCAAAAACTTCAGGGGTTAGCCCTGTCTGGGAAGAGCAGTTGGTTAGAGCGTCGTCCCAATACACCAAGGGTGTGGGTCAGATCCCCAGTCAGGGCACATACAAGAATTGACCAATGAATGCGTACATAAGTGGAACAACAAATCAGTGTCTCTGTCTCCCCCTCTTTCTCTCTCTTGTCACCCTCCACCCTCTCTCTAAAATCAATTTAAAAAAAAACTTCAGGGGCTAACCTTAAGATAGTAACATGATTTCAGAGTGTCAATTAGACCTCCACCCTAGGACTAATCATATTTGGTGATTCTAGTCATATCAGTGGGTGGTATTCCTGACAAACTAGTGATAGAAGATTCAAAGAATTTGGAAAAATGGGGGAATTTTCCTGCTGTGGAAATTTTAGTGCCACCATGTATGGTCTGGTTAGGTAAAACATCCACCATAACAAGAGAGCTGCCCCCCAACACATTCTCAGCACTCTGAGTGAGTCCACCTAGTGAGTGACTTGAGGCATCGACTCATCTTGAGGTATCTGTGCTGACTTGATATTTAAGAGATACAATAAGGAGAAAAACATATGTTTCTGTTTCTAAAGATGTCCTGAAATGTGTTCAAGTATTATATGCTTATAGAATAATATCTTATGATATTATCTTATAATATCTTATGATCAACAAATCATAAAGAAAGTGTTAACACCCTCGGATAAAAAAAGGATATAAAAGATGGTGAGAAAAGGACAGAGGTCATTAGAGAAGGACTTGGAGATTAAATGATATTCCTGGGTATTGGTGAAAAGTATGTAAACTCATTAGCTAAAGAACATGTGTGCATAAACCAAAGACTCATACAACAGTGTGCTGATGCCAGAGGGACGTGGGGAAGGACAGGGGGAGGTAAAAATAAAGAAGAAAGAAATGTCTAGTCTGGCAAAAAAAAAAAAAGCTATATACTATGCAATAGAAATTACAAGTTAAACAGACCTTTGGAAAATATGTTACTTATGACTCAATGATATAAATATAAAGCATGACATTAAGACTCAATAATCAATTCAGAACTTCAAGATCAGCTTAGATTTGCCTATTAATTTCTGTCTAGACAGTCACGCATATCACCATGTGTTTACCCATCAATATCCAATGTATACCAAAACATTTTAAGGTTACACAGAGACCCAGAATAACCATTCTAATTCTCTTGCTACCTACTGAGAATCTAAAGTTGACAAGTAATTTATTTTCTTCAGAATTCCATAAACCAAATATACACCAGCAACAAAATTAAACTGCTGTATTTTCATGAAAACTAGTTTTCAATGGAAAAGTTCTATATTAACCAATTTCTATCAATTCAATGTAAAATGGGTCTAAATGAAGCATTAGTTATTGTACCTAATTGCAGTCTCACTTCTGCTTTTTACACAAATTACAATGTATTTTCCCTGTAAGGCTCCCTGAATTCAATATTCCCATTACTTATGAAAGATCCAGTTACCCTAGAAGCAGAGAAACAGATAAGGAACTTAAGAATTGATTTTTTTAAAGCCTGTATTGTTGGCTGTAACAGAAGAATCAGAATCAGATTTTGAGATGCTAGGATAGAAGCAGCCCAGTGTATATCCGCAGTGCTGATAACATCACCCAATACAGACAAAGCTTTTATTCTAACAAAAAAAAATTGAAAAAGATACAGAGCTTGGTTTAAAAAAATAAAGTGAGAGGAGGGAGGAAAAGGTGAGTGAGAGAAATAAAGGACAGAGAGGGGGAGGGAGAAAGAAATTTCAAGGGTAAAGAAGACAGGAGGATCTTAAAAATGCTACACTGGAACTCTAACAGAGAAATGCCACAGGTGACTCCCTCCATATGATTTCATTTTCTTATGTAAAATTTATGTGTATATTTATGACTTAGCAAAAGGATACAGATCTGAACTTTATGGGAGGATTATTTTCAGGATGGGTTGTACAGAAAAACATGATAAAATGAAGGTTTGGCATGTCAAGATTGAAATAGATTGTGGAGGTATATTGGAAGAAATTATAACAAAATACAGTATCCTACAAAGAGAAAATTAAATTGTATTTTGCTTATAGCCAGTGATGTTTATTATTTTCAACTAAGGCTACAAGTGAAGAAGAAAATAGTTATATTGCATTCACAATATAAGGTAATGCAGTTTTGATTTTTTTGAGTATACAGCTAAAAAAAAGGACAGAAAGTTATATATTGATCCACTTCCCACATTTTTCATCACTTTAAGAACCTTGATTTTCACTATCATGATTCCTATGGTGAGGAAAGTATGAGGCTAGTAGCCTGAGTTACTATTGTAGGAGGCAGTTAGACAGAAGTAAGCAGAGCAAGGCCAGTGGGCGAGATACGGAAGATCACCTGGGTGGAAGGCCCTGGGGGCCTAGCAACAGAGAGTTGTAGAGTGACCTTTTCTCCAGGGTGACCTTTTCTGCCCTAGTTTATCGCTAGTCCTGTGGCAGACCCCCTTAGAGGAGGAACAAGGGGGTCAGAGAACAGCCTCATTTGACTCCCAGATAAGCCCTTGCAGGACCACTGCCTTAAGCAGTGAGCCCTCAGGACAATGAGGTTCTGATCAGCATCAAGTAATCTTAGAAACAAAGCCTTGGGTCTGTTGACCACAGAGGCACAGCTTTGTTCAAACTAGAGATAACATCTAGGCCTCAGGTGTGTTTCAGCTCCAGGCCCAAAAGAGCAGGGAACACAGGCAGGGCGATACCATGGTTGACATCAGTACCAGCCACAATGAATAATGACCCCTGGTGCCAACCAATCAATGGAGACCACAACCCTGAAACTTGGAAACCTGATGAATATTCTTTTGAAATCTGCTCTTGGGGTCTCCCCTAAAATCCCTGCCCTTAAAAGCCCTTAGGACTGAGGACCCAGCATGGCTCTCTTTATGGAGCACACCCACGCTTTTCCTTCCCTTTTTCTTCCCTCAAGGCATGTAACTTTGCTTTCTTTTTCCTAAACTTCAAGGACCACCCTCACCACCACCCCTACCTTTTTTTTGGCCTCTGGAACTTGTTTCCTGAGCCCATGCAGCCCAGCTGGCTCCCTTCTTCCATGGCTCACTTCTTCACCCCCTGTTACTTTCTAAATAAACTTTTGCTTGTATTTGAGTCTTGACTCTGAATTCTTTCTTAGCCAGCACTCAAGTACTGAGATTGCTGTACTGAAGTCCAATCTCTGGTAATGTTCTGGTGCCATTTTGCCACTAACATTATCATTTTGGTCCACCCACTAACTTGCTATGCAACTTTAGGAAATACAATAACCCCTTTTGAACCTCTTTCAAAAATGCTAAGGTCCATTTCAACTCTTACATGTTATGCGTCCATGAAATTAGCCACAATCACAGTGATGGGTTAACACATCAACACAAAATAGGGCACCTTGGCTTTTGGAGTATCTTAAACTGAAGGAGTTTGAAAAAAACAGCAGATGGAGAAAGGTCACTCTGACCTCCCCCATCCTTCATCCTTTTACCTGAAGTAGGTCATAAAACCCTTGGGTGAGATGTGCCCTCCCTATACACAGGAAGAAGGAAGACACCCTTTTTACCAGGGACAGAGAATTTGAGGCTGAGAAATCTATACAATCAAACCTTGTTAAACTAAACTTTATCTACCTAGTTTCTTCTTTTTTTTTCTTTTTTTTATTGTTGTTCAAGTATAGTTGTCTCCATTTCCCCTCCACCACTTCCCCCCACCCCAGCTGGTCCCCACCTCTCACCCTTGATCCTACCCCCTTTGGCTTTGTCCATGGGTCCTTTATACGTATTCCTGACAACCCTTCCCCCTTTTAATCCCATTAGCCCCTCCCACCTCCCCTCTGGTTACTGTCCGTTTGTTCTTAATTTCAATGTCTCTGGTTATGTTTTGCTTGCTTGTTTGTTTTGTCGATTAGGTTCCATTTATAGGTGAGCTCATATGGCTTTTGTCTTTCTTTGCCACCCATTACTCCTAACCCAAACCCCTAAGTCTTGTCTGTTCTTCATAAATTGATGTTTCTTCATCTAAAGCTATGAAAGCTTTCTGCTCTGATCACTTCTTCGAGTCTTCATTCTCTCATGAAGGTTCACGTGTTCATGTAAAAATTCAATAAAATGTGTATACTTTTCTCTAGTTAATTCATCTTACATCAGTTTAGTTCTTGGGCCCAGTCAGAGACCCAAAGAAGGGAGATGGGAATTTTTCCTCCCTGCAACAGCAAGAAAAATATAATTACTAATGATATGAAGAGTATAATGAGATGAAACATAACATCTATAAGATGGGGGTATACAGATATTGGGTTTTTTTCATAGTATGGATTCCATTTGATAACAACAAAGGTGACTGACATTCCTGTATGGATAATTAGGTGGATGAAGCTATAGATTTATGAGGCTAAGGGCATGTTTTTCTTTGCTAAGACAGGCAAGGTGATGTTAAAATGATAACATTATACAACTGGGAAGAGAGGTGATGAAACATAGACCCTACAGGCATTGGTTCTAATTTGGTTCCCAAACGATTGCAGTTCTCAGTAGATCTTGAGGAGAATGACAGATTCTAAATGATGTCTGAGCAAGATAATTCTACCTCAGGGTGGACTCCAGAAGTGAAAGACTTCTGGAACAGGGACAGCAGCGACTGCTTCTTTTTCATTACTGCCATTCATTAGTAATGTTACTTGAGTTAGAGAAGGCCTTTCTACTGGGTGTTCCAGCTCACTAACTTCCTGAGTGTGATAAGCTTTTCAGAAAAACCTTTCCTCCCAAACGTTTGAATATCTGATGATTTGGGGGCACTGACCAAGGAAAGAACAAAGTGAGTAATAAGCCTGGTATCCGTAGCTGACTGCCTAATTCAGGCACACACTTTCCCTCATCCCAATCATTTCCTTGAGTTGATTTGGTCAAAATGCTCAATTCTCAACTTTACTTAGAAAACAGTTTCAATTACCCACCAGTGGGTCTTTTTATAAGAAGTCAATGACTCCTTCTCCCCAGGTCACAGATCTTTCTCTGTTGTCATGTTCATTGATCACAGAAACAGTAGCTATTAATCTATTCCTTTGGCGGCTCTCAGAAGTCAATTTTATTAAGTACCTCCCCACCTGACAGAAGTCTTAAATACTCTTTTCTGTGGATTCAGCATATACTTTTTGCAAGGAAGACAGAGGGTTTCAGTGTTCTTAAGGGTTGTTCTTTTTTTTATTCCAAATCTCAGCCCTGAACCAATCTATGTACTTTAGAGCTACGTAGATTCACTTATTCCCATTTCACCCTCACACGTCGTTGTTGTGTTCTTTACCCTAAGATAACCAGTGGAGGATGCGTGGATTTCTCCAGCAAGTTTAGTTTCCAGTTCAAACTTTGAGTCACTACATTTCCTCTCCTTGCTCCTTATGTAGAAGATTCTAAAATCTTTTATTCTCTCTTCTAGACTCTAATCTTGAACTTCAGCTGTATTTACCATAAAGATTAACACTTGCTCTGCCTTCTCCACATACGTTCATGTTCCTAATATTCAACTTAGTTTTTGAAACATTATGGGTATCTTTTGCTAAACATTTCATATATAATTATTATCTCCTATCTCTTCAAAGATCATGTTTTCTCTTAGGCAGAGATTGGGCCTTGTGGTTGGTAATGAAATCCCATAGAATACTAGCATATTGCTGAGCTTTCCAGAATGTTCAATACATTCTTGATGAGTTAAACGGAATCTTCTTGACCTCCAACTACTTCTTTTTGGCAGTTGGCAGCCAGCTCTAGGTTTGCAAAGTTTGTATCGGTTACAACTTCAGTCTCCAATCACTCTGCGGATAATGGGATGAAATTTTCTTTGGTTTAAAAACCCCACAGACACATGTCATCCTGCTTGTCATTGTCTTTTTCTACCATTGCCTTTGGTCTCATTGACATCCTCCCCACCAGTCCACAGACTGTAATCCTAAACTTCATTTTCAAACTCTTACCTGACTACTCACCTTCACTCCATAACTAGTAAGACAAAAATGTCTTCTTTTACAGGATTTGCAGTAGGTCCTTAAAAAAGCGTTTGTAATTCCTTTTTTTTAGGGCTGCACATTTTATTATTCTTTTTATTCACCCTACTACATTTTACAGAGCTGTAGGAAGAAAAACCTATTTAGAAGAAGAATCCCCCCTCCTTTTTTTGTGATTGAATCCTTTATTCCTGCCTTTCCTCAGTGAATGGGTATAATTATGTATATAGAAAATTAGAATATTTGCTTTGATAATTATTCACCTCTCTAAAATAGGAGAGTAATTATAATAATGAAAATAGTCTGTAAAAGGTACTACTTACTGGAGCTTTCTTTTCAAATCTGCCAGAGAAATGGCTTCTGAGACACAAATAATTAATATTAATTTCTCACAGATGCTTCTTATTCATTTGAAAAAAAGCACTAGAATGCCTTCATACTTCCAAATTTCATTGTTGAAAATTCTCTCCAATCATCTGGAGTAGTTTTTACATAGCCAGTCTCCATTGTTACATACTAGATTATAAATTTTAAAAATATTTAAAACTTTTAAATTAAAAATATTTTTAATATTTTCAAATTAAAAAATTATTTTTAAATATTTTAAATTTTAAAATACTAGAAATTATAAAACAATGTGATATTTAGCAGTTTGCGTTACCCTTGTTAACAAACTGAAACTTTCCCATTCTATCATTCTATTAAAAGGTCAGCTATAATATTTAAAAGATGGATGTGGACCTAATCATAAGTTTTGATTCAATGCTTTAGTATTTCATTTCATACAATTATCAAAGAAGAAATTGAAAATATTACATATTGAATGATTAGAGTTTATATTATTTCTGAGGTATAAGGTTAAACAGAAATATCATTTTTACAGAAAAATCATTAAAGACCTATATATGAGCTGAGTGAGCACAGTTAATCTGCAGTAGAGGAAAATGTATATTCTTAAAAGGCAATCTGTACATCTTTTTCAAGTGCATTTAACACTTCATCACGTAAATACGGACGACTGCGACAGATAACCTCATTTTCTGAGTTGTGAGAGTCATGAGAGAAAGCAGACAGAAAACACAGCCCTGTATGGCACAAATAACGGTCATGAAAAACAGGCCAACGTGGGCCACTGTCACCACTGACCCAAGGTGTGGCACACGGCTGCGTATAGGGAAGTTCACAGCAGAAACTCCTGGGTCACAAGTATCCCTCTCTTGTGTGCAACCTAAAAATATGAGCATCCGAAATTGTGTTCTCAGGTGCCCTTTTTGTAACCTCCTGGCTCCTCCCCAGTTTCCTCTCCTGGCTGAATGTTCAGCTTTCTCTGGTTTGAAAGTCACCTCTCCTGGATGCTTTTGTCAGACCTGCACAGACACAACTCAGTTGTTCAGCTAAACCTCCACATGGACACACTGATATCTTTCCCCTTCCATAGGTCTTATAATCAAAGGAAAATGAAAGTCTTTTCCCTGGGGAAGGTACTTCACATCACTAGGTGCAACCGAGGTCTGAAAAGGTATAAAGCATCCAGGGCGATGTGGCCCACCCTCAGTCTTTGTGGCTGTGTGGACATGAAGCCTTCCCTTTGAAGTGGCCTTTCCCAGGGAGTTCAGAGAACGTGGTGGAATTTTGCTTTTGAACCAGTAAGATTTACATGTAAAACTTTTATGTACATTTATAAATTACTTTCCTGTACAATATAAACCCTCATACATAAGCACAAAATTAAACTCCTAATGAAGGTGGAAAGGCAATTGGCAAGATTATAAAACATTTTAATTATTATTACATTAGTATCTTTAAAAAGCCCTCCTAGAAAATTTTGCCTCCTTCAGAAAACAACATTGTTAAAAATTTTTCACCCAGCCTTGAACACCATGAAATGTCGTTCCTTCACTTTTGCAGGTATAGAATATTGATGCCTTGCTCCACAATTGTATATTTTTGTACAGGCTAGGACTCCCAGAATTTTTGACCAATGAATCAGATTCAACATGTACAAAGAAAATGGCCCCAGCTGATGACATTTAACTCTCATTAATTACCATTATCGAGTAAAATGCGCACCTTTACATAGGCATGCTGAGTTATCACATGCAAATGACCAGAGCAGCAGCTTCCACCTCTTAGACCAGGAGGGACTACACACGGTCCACAAATCACAAAGGGTTCAGTGCACTGAACATTACTTATAAGCAGTTATTGACTAAATAAAAGCACAGCTATGATAACACACAGAGTCTGGGGCTTTATTTTATTTCACATTTTTATGTAAAAAGGATCCATCTACTCAACTTGGTCATTAATATTAAATCTGAGCTGGACTGGAAAGCATTATGCTAAGTGAAATAAGCCAGACAGTGAGGGACAAATACCATATGATCTCACCTTTAACTGGAACATAATCAACAGAAGAAAAAAGCAAACAAAATATAACCAGAGACATTGAAGTTAAGAACAATCTAACAGTGGGCAGGGGGGAGTGGGGAGGGGACAGTGAGGAGAGGGAATTACAGGAACTACTATAAAGGACACATGGACAAAATCAAGGGGGAGGGTGAAGGTGGGGGAGGGAGGTGGGTTCAGCTGGGGTGTGGTGGAGGGATGGGGAGAAAAGGCATACAACTGTAATTGAATAACAATACAAATTTAATAAATAAATAAATAAATAAATAAATAAATAAATAAATCTGTGCCATGGCCAGTGGCAGCAGCCCCTTGGATGTATAGGACAAAGAAATACGTACATACATTTAAAATGCACCTGCCTAGCCATGAAGCAGCTACAAAAGCAATTCCATAACAAATCAAGTGAGTGAAAATACATAGAAAGAAAAAGTAAGAAATATGCCTATATCAAAAATAAGAATGACGTTGATGATAAATTCTGACGGCGTTTTAAGCACTTTTTATGTAGTACCCACCTAATCCTCACAACAACACTAGAACAATTGGCACTATTTCCAAAGCAATTTTGTGCAAAGATTTCATTTCTTTATTTTTAGAGGGAGGGGAAGTAAGGGAGAGAGGGAGAGAAACATTGATTGGTTGCCTCTTGCACACCTGAACCTGCAACCCAGGCATATGCCCTGACCAGGAATTGAACTGGTGACCTTGTGCTTTGTGGAATGATGCCCAACCAACCGAGCCACACTGGCCAGGACTCCAAAGCAAATTTTTTAAGATTATGAAGCTAAGGCCATTCGTAATAAATAGCAGAGCCTGGTTTCAGGGTCATAGACTTGACTGTTCCCGCTTACAAGCACAAAGGAGTATCTCTCCTGGTCTAGTAAACTTTTACTTCAACCAGAGAGCTGGCTGCCACTAAGCTTCTCCCTCTTCATGGCCTGTTAGAAATTGTGGGATACAAAAGGGATTTAATAGAGGATCTTTAGAAAAGAGATGGTCTTTGACATTAAGAATATTATGATGACAATCAGCATATTGTTTTCTGTCTATGAGGTTTTAATTTTTATTTTTGCTTAATCCCTTCACCTTTTTTACCCAGTCCCATTACCCACTCCCTTCTGACATCTCTCCTCAGTCTGTTCTCCATATCTATGAGTGTCTCTACTTTATTAGTTTATGGGAGAGGAAGGGGGTGGAGGGACATAGGGGAGAGTTAAGGGAGCATAAATGGTGACGGAAGACTTGACTTGGGGTGGAGAACATACAATAACATCCAGATGATGCATTATAGAATTGTACTCCTGAAACCTATAAATTTTATTAACCAAAGTCACCTTAATAAATTCAATTTAAAAAAGAAAAATATTATAATGCTCCCATATCGATCAATGAGCTGGCAAAGCGTGACTGTCTAAAGCAGAGGGTAGCAAATTTCTCTGTATGACACTGAATGGTAACCACCTTTGGCTTTATGGGCCATAGAGTCTCTGCTGCAAATACTGAGCTCTGCTCTTACAGCATGAAAGTTGGCATAGGTGACACACCAACAAATGGGTGTGGATGCTTTTCAATAAAACTTTGCAAGAACAGATGGGGAACAGGGGAGGCTCAGCCATAGTTTGTGAACCCTTAATCTGGATTATCAATTGACATCTCATGAAATAGAATCAATTGTAATAATTTATTTTTCAGGAGGTGCTATTTCTTTTATCCCAAATACATAAACTCCCCAGAAGCCATGAGGTTGGGAAACTGCCTTATTATTATTGAGAAACAAATATAATTAGATACACCATTCCCCAAATATATGAAATTGTAGCCACTGTCAACAATCAAAAAACTAAGTTTGCATTTTCCAGAAAAGATGAGCCAGCCAGCAATTCTGGAAATCATGTAATATTTGTGCTTGTAAGCGTGTTAGGGACAAATCTTTTACTCCGTCCTTGTGTCATTGTATCTCCGTACAAAGCCACTGTTTTGTGTTATACATGGAAATACATTTTACCATTCGGTGCTGAGCCATTAGCCAAT
Organism: Desmodus rotundus; assembly: GCF_022682495.2. Taxonomy (NCBI): domain Eukaryota; kingdom Metazoa; phylum Chordata; class Mammalia; order Chiroptera; family Phyllostomidae; genus Desmodus; species Desmodus rotundus. The sequence continues at coordinate 124,564,548 of NC_071388.1, forward strand.
GCCCCTTCCTCTTCTCAACCAGCAATAGACAGATTCTGTAGTCACTGGCTGCAAGTAGTGTTCACTGTTAGAGAGTTTTCAAGTTACTGTAATTCAACAACAATTGGCAAAGGGCCTACTTCACGTCAAACTAATCTCCATATTAGATAATTCTGAACATTAGACATATGTATAGAGTAAATGATCATTGAGTTATACGGACATTTTGTTTTTCTTTAATACTCCAGGAGCCTCTGTGATTTAATGTTGACAGGAAATGACATCTTTAAATGCTTTTCTATCATATATTCTCAGATGCTGAAATAAAATGTTAAGTCTAACCACTCATTAAAATCAAACAATGCAGAATGTAGAGTAAGAGCCTTTCAGTGTGTGGATAACAGATTATAACAGAAAAGGCCTGTCTCCAGCTACTAAAAGTTTTATATTTACTAAGTGCTAAATAGTTTTAACTTTCCTGCACAGCCAGTAATTAAGATCCTATTCGTAGTGTCTTCGTTGACTCAGAAGAGGAGGAATAAATTGGCACTCTAGAATTTGTAATAGCCCTTGGGTCAGACCTCTTTTACCAATAATTTAACTCTCGAGATTGAGCATTTAGTTCATATTTTAAAGACTTCAAAACTTCAAATGTCCTTTTGTCTGTTATTTATTGATTGTTGTTAAACTAAGGGTTTTTCACTCTGCAATCAATACATGTTTTTAAAGGAAATAAACCCAGGCATTGGCAAACAACTCTGCAGCACATTGAAGCGTTCCTGAGGGCAGGCAGCATGAAAAACTACGGCCCCCAAGTATTAAAAAAGAGCACATTGACACCAGTGCTTATTACAATTTTCCAGGTTCCTTAGAGCCGAATCATTCCACTGTAACAAGACTTTATTAAATTAGACAGCTATTGAATCGTAAGCTTTCTGAGAATAACAATTAATATGCCTCAGCCCTTTATTATTGTTCCAAATTGCAACCATATGTTCATGTTCGTTTTTACATCTTGTCTGGTGACAAAGTTATTAAAGAGCAATGGCTGGATGAAATGGGGATACAAAGTGTAAACCACACGATGACTTTGTGTTTCAGGAGACTACTGTCGCAGGACAATTTTATATGGCACTATTACGTTTTTCAAAAACGAAGTTGTTTTACTTTTAGACCCCTAATGCAAGGAATGTTTTTATGAGGGACTTTTATTTTCACACCCTAAGCTGTGAGTGCCCTGGCTCTTATAAACACTTACCTTTCAATTATTTGCTCATCATAATTTAATTTAATTTAATGATTTGCCTTATTTATCTCTTTATAAACTTCCAGTAGGAATCCATGGTGGGTGTGAGGCATGAGTACCCTTCCACAAGCATACACCAGGGGTAACTCTCTCCCTGAAACACTAATCCAATCAAACACCAAATTCCTAAAGCTGATGACCTAAATTTCCATCAATAAGTATTTAGTGGTCTGAGTAAAAGCTAAAGCAAGTTGAGAAGAGTAAAGCTAAACACTTCCAAATACAATATACAAAAACCAAGCCCTTTAAATGCACACACCAGAAATAAGTTATGGCATTTTCTCACCTTTGTATTTATTAGCAGCAAAGAATTCAAAGAACAAAAATTTTAAATCATTTGAAACTTGCATGTGTTCACCCATGACAAACAGCAATAAAGGCATTTATAATTTTTATTAGCACAGTTGATATTTCCTGCTAACAGAGATAGTTTTGCAATTCAATGAACCAACCTGAAGGTTTTTCAACAGATGCTTTCTTTTTCTTGTTCCCAGAGAGCAACCTCTATGCCTCGGCTCACAATTGCCACCGAGTGGACGGACAGTAGTCTGATTGTAGCCGTACAGCAAATGGCTGCTTCTGACTTAAGGGGAGTCCAATAAATCCCACCCACCAGCGGGTATGGGTACTAAATACCTACTCGACACATGTGCTCTTCTAGATGCTACAGATGAAATACATTCTGATGATGAGTGAGAAAGCCAATGCCCTATTATGGGCCCTTCACTACAGGTGCCAATCTTTTGTAGACCTCAATATACAAATTATTTTATTTATCCCTTTATAAACTCTAAGGGGAAAAATAACCTATTAATGTTGCTGTGACTGAGAACAAGGGCAACACCCAGCTTGGGAAAAGCTATCTTACTGGCAATAACTGTTTAATTATATGCACAACAAGTTCCCAAGCACATGAAGTTAGAGTCACTTCTAAAACCACCGATAGTGTTCAAGAGAGCGATAAATTGGTGGTAGAAGCCCTCCTACAGTCCTTCATGAAGACATGATAGTGGTGATATGTAAGTCGCAGTAGGACTGAAACAAGGGCCCGGCACGCACTCGATGAGAAATGCCTGTGTTCCCAGTTAGTAGGCTGCCTGTCCTCCCCCTGGCACACCCTGACCTTTAACACCGTGTAGAGCTTAGTGTCTATAATAGACACATTCTCTTCCCAAATGAAGAGAATCTGTACACAGATTTGATGAACCAATTCATTTAATGAAATATCTAATTTATTCAAATGAGTAATTCTAAGCCCTATTTACAGTAATCCTCAGCCTCTAGCATTATTTATTTTGAACTATAAAACATATCTTCTCTCTTGGAAGTGTAGGCACCAAAGGGAGGAACAGTAACTTTTAATGGGTGCAGTTAAAACTTGAAATTTTTTATCTGAAAAACCATAAAGCTTTTAAAAATGAATTTGCAAATGTAATTGAGCTCCTAATAGCTACTACTGATGGTAATTAAAGGAATCTCATTTCCCCAAATTAAACATAATGAAATGTTTTTCAAGATCAAATAAAACTAGAAAATGCCATCAGGGTGCTAGAATTTGCCTCTGAAAGTGGTGTTCTGGAGTTTGTAGAGAAGCCTCCGTTGGCAGCAAATGCCAGTGGCTTCCAGGGTTATGGTTAATGTGGAAGTCATTTCCACTGTATCTATCAACTTTTATTGACTGATCACCAAACTGAAAGGCAGAATATTGCAAGTCTTCGCATCGCAGTGCTAACGCAAATGTTACCGGCATCCTTTAAGCTCCTCCATTAGGCTCTTTAAAAGTTTGCTATTTAATTAAACATCAGCATGTCCTCAGTTCAACTTGTGTATTTCACACATTAAGGTTTAATTTTCACATTACTTTTGCCTTAAAGTAAAAACGGCATTTGAGGTTCATAGAGACTTTTCTGTTAACAGGAAGGAATGTGTTTTGCTCACAACCGACCACTGTGTCTCCCTATTTCTTGATGGGCTCTGAGACAAAAAAAAAGTTTCCCTCTTTACTTCAGCAGATTATCATCCTGCAAATAAAGACATTTTTCCTTATGTTTGATCAAAATACTTTGTGTCTTAATTTAGTTCTTTGTCTCATTTGGGCTTCTACAAATCTAAGAAACAATTAGTTTTCCAACTCTTCATAAAATGCTTCATTCCAGGAAAAAATAGTCTCCTATTAATAGACATCTTCACACTTATGTCTGGTATAAAATATGATATATTTGTGTGGATTGTCACGAGTTTTTTTATCATTTTTCCATTTTATTTGATATTTTCACATTCCCTTTAAAAATAATTATCAAAATCCAATGTAGAACTGTAACAAGTGTCAAGCTCAGGCAAAGAACCATTGCCTGACCTTACTAAAATCTCGTGCTCTAAGCTGCCTCCTGCTCTTCTACCCCTGTACTCCCTGCTGCCGTCCAACACCTCCTCTCTACCGAGAGACACTCGTTTGCTTGTTGAAACACGTATAACATGTGATTAACAGATAATGACTGATGGATTATTTCTGTCTAACTTTTGGTCAATAATGGCCTCAATTTTTCCTCCATCATTAGTTGCTTGACTATCTTGTCCATAGAAATGATTTGTTTTCTTAACCCTCATACATCACAGCACTTGCATTAGTTAATTAATTCATCGACAATTCAGTAATCGCTTACCTCGTGCCAGGCACTCAATAGGTGTCGCCAATTCAATTCAGAATTAAGACAAGGTTCCCGCCCGGAACACAATTAAAGTCTAGTCAGTAATACTCCTTTTAAGCAGGACCGTAATTTTAAATCATTTTACTTTGTGCTTCTTTTGTTCAAAGTCTCAAGTAACTGTTTTATGTCAACAATCCTTTCAAATTGATGGCTGAGCATTGGTAATATTCTGTCTGTTGACCTGGATGCTCATTCACAGGTCCCACTTGTGAAAATTTAGTGAGCTTTACCAACATGCACACTTTTATGTATGTACATTATATTTCAATGAAAAGTTTAAAAATAGGAGAAAATATAGTGACTTAGATACAACACTGAAAGCATGATCCATGAAGGCAAACATTATAATCTGAACTTCACCAAAACTAATAACATGTTCTGTGAAAGACACTGTTTAGAGAATGAAAAGACAAATCTTCACAAAATACATATCTGATAAAGGACTGGTAACCAAAATATTCAAAGAACTCTTAAAATTCAACAAAGAAAGAAAAAACAATCTAATTAAATAGATCTGAGCAGACCCCTCACCAAAGAAGATATACAGATGGCAAATAAGCATATGAAAAGATGCTCAGCATCATAGGTCATTAGGAAACAGGGAAGATTAAAAGAGCAATAAGATAATCCTGCATACCTTTTAGAATAGCTAAAATCCAAAGCACAAACAACACCAAATGATGGTGAGGATGTGAAACAACAGGAATTATCTTACGTTTCTGGTGAGAATGCAAAATGGTACAGCCCATTTGAAAGACACTTTGGCAGTGTCTCACAAAGCTAAACAGAGGCTTCCTGTGTTACCCAGCAATCATAATTGTGGGTAGTTATCCAAATCAGTTGAGAACATTTATCCACACAAAACTTGCACATGACCATTTATTGCATTCTTCTTCATAATTGCAAAAACTTGGAAGTAACAAAGATGACCTTCCATAAATGAATGAATAAACAGACTATAGTACATTCATATAATGATTTGCTATTTGGGATTAAAAGACATAAATTATCAGACCATGGAAAGACACAAAGGAACATTTAAATGCACATTACCAAATAAAAAGACCAGTCTTAAAAGGCTATAAACTATATGTTTAATTCCAACTATATAACATTCTGGGAGAGAAGAACTTATAGAGACATAGAAATAACAGTGGATACCGGGGCTCAGGGGTGGAGGGATGAATAACTAGGTGTCACATGGTGGATTTTTAGGGCAGTGAAACGGTGCACTCCATGATTCTGTAATGATAGATGTATTTGTCAACGCCCATAGAACTGCACGACATAAAGAGCAAGCTGGCATGAAAACAATGGACTTTAGTCAATAATAATATAGTAATATTGGTTCACCCCTGGTAACATATGTACCACACTAATGCAAGAGGTTAACAAAAAAAGCTGTGGAGTATGTATGGGAGGGGTAATATGAGAACAATATTTTTGCTCAATTTTTCTGTAAACTACAACTGCTCTAAAAATGTAAAGACTATTGATTTTTTAATAAGTTAAAAAATAAACTGGTTTGATAGCTTCAAAATATCAAACCTGCTTCATTAAAATCTAATCAGATTAATCTGGGCTCTTAAACCCTTACTGTCTCCCTCTACCTTCAGGATCCAGTTCAGACTCGTAAGCACACGACATAAAGCCTTGGTAATCTGGTGGTGTGAATTCCACCCCCTGTCCAGTCACTGCTTCCAGTGACTGCTCTGCTCCTGGCTCATCTCCATGTCTTCCCATTTTTGTTGTTTCTCTGGGTCCTGCAGTAGCTTCTCTTCCAATGAATTCATGTCCTTTTTTCTATTTGGCGAACTCCTACTCATTTTCTGAGGCCACTCCTCTATGAAGTTTTCTTTACCTCTCTTCTGGCTTTGAATCATCTGCTATTCTATTATATCATAACTTTATATTTCTATTTCATTTGCTAGACTATGAACAGCTTGAGGGCAAGGACCACGTTGCCATAGTTATTTTTTTACCTCTGGTGCTGAGAACTGGTGGAGAGTAGGTAGTCAATAAGATTTTACTAAATAGTCGATCAATGAATGGCATAAAAAAGCTCTTCAATTATTATTATGGTTATTGTTGTTGCTGTTGTTGTTATTGTTATAGCCCTTGTGAGCTAAATGTATCACATTAAATGTTAACACAGTAATTTCTATGAGGGTCTGAAATAATGTGAGCTAGATATCTAACAGTCTGAGTAGGTGTGTAACTTACCATTGCCATCACCCCTAAAGGTCACAATGAAATCACTTGTCCATTAGACAGACACACTCTCTCAAAGACCAGATGTCTCAAGCAAGACTTTGATACATTCTGGACCACAGCCAATTCATGGCTGCCTTCTCTGATGGGCACCACAAGGACAAATAGATAGCCTGTGTGTTGTGAATTAGGGAGAGATGCACATGTCTTCTAAGCCAGACATGTAGAGTTAGAAACAGTGTTCTGTTAAGGAAAGTAAGGATTCTGACTTAAGACAAAAAGCAAGTTCAGCTCACCAGTGAGAGATCAAGATAAAATGTGACTCTAGAAGAAAAATCAAGGAGCATTCCCAATACATAAACATGTGTATGAGGTTTAGAATCTACATTTGACCTACTTTTCTTTCTTCTTAAAGTTCCTGCTTTGGAAATTCCAACCACTCTAAAATCAGAACCATTACTGTGTTTTCGGACTATAAGATGCACCAGATCATAAGACTTCCTGCAGTGGCGACCTGCTCCTGCCTCCTGTGACCCTGCTCCACCGCCAGCTCCCCGCCACAGCAAGCCAGGTAAGCTACATTCTGACTATAAGATGCACCCCCATTTTCCTCCCAAATTTGGCAGTGGGGGAAGTGCATCTCATAGTCTGAGAAAATACGGTACTTATCTGTGAGGGACTTCTGAGATTGCAGGTCCCTTAATGCAAGGGCAGGATATTTTCCACTTGCTGTTCCTGATTTATTTTCTACCCTTTTTGCACACTGATCTCCACCCTGGGAGGCTAATCTATCTGGCCTTCATTAATGGGTTTTGTGCTCTCTGAATTCCTGTCAGGTCTGGCCCACAAGGAGTCCTAGCAAGAGACCAGAGGAAGAAAGCTGGGAGGGAGGTGTATTTATTTACCTAACTCAGTAGTTTGTGTTTTGATTGCATCAGAATCACACAGAGGAGAACTTACCAACATGCAGGTTACTGTGTCTCGCTCCTAGCATTTCTGATTCAGGAGGGCTGGAGTGGGGGTCTGAGAATGTGCCTTTCTTACAGTTCCAGGTGATGCTGATGCTGCTGGTCAGAGCACCGCTGTGAGGACCACTTTCACAGTTCTTTCCCTGAGAGGTTACTTCTGAGCTACTGAAGTTCTTCCACCAAAAGTCACTGTTCCTCTCGAAGTGATGTACTCTTGTAGGACTGTGATAATTAATTTTATATGTTATTTTGGCTAGGACATAGTACCCAGATATTTAGTCTAACATTATTCTACATGTTGCTGCGAAGGTATTTTTTAGATGAGATTAACATTTAAATCAGTAGACTTTCAGTAAAGCAGTTTACCTTCCATAATGTGGGTGGACCTCATCCAATCAGTTGAAGGCCTTAACAGAAAAAGACTGACCTTCAGAAGAAAATGTAATTCTGCCAGAAGACCACCTTTGGACTTGAACTGCAACTATTCCCTGGGTCTCTAGCACACCTGCAGGTTTTGGATTTACTCATCCGCTACAATCATGTGAATCAATTCCTTAAAATAAATCAATAGATACATACATACATACATACATACATAGACAGACATACACATATACTTCCTGTTAGCTCTAGGTCTCTGGACAACCCTGAATAATAGTACAAAAGGACTTAGTCCACTCCAGGTCCCCTACATGGGCACCTGTTTCCAATATGTCTCTTCAGATAGGCTGATAACACTTTGACCTAAGGGTCTACCAAATGGTGTTTTACATTCTTATATCCATCAAACCTCAAGAATAGTTATTGTCATAGTGCAATAATGTCATTCAACTCATCTTTCTTCAATGTGTATATCCATTGCCTATGGAAAGTATGCCTCTAACAAACCAGTACTTACTGTGCTCCTACTTTGGGACAATAATAACACAAAGGGTAAAGGGCTCCCGTCTGCACAGGTTTACGGATTTCAAAAGTAGGGCTAGTTTTATTGAGCACTTGTTGTAAAAAGAGCAACTGTACTGTGTGCTTTCATTTATGGTTTTCACACTTTTGTTTGGGAATATTTTACAGTTGTTGTTTTAATGAGTTTTTTCAAAAAGGTACCCCAGAGACTATAACCCAGAAGATATGGATGTGGCTCAGGAATCTCATATGAATGAGCACTTGAGGTGTTAAATGCTGATGGTTTTATACTTGGCTCTCACTTTGAGCAATACCAGGATAGTGTGTATAAAAGAGGAAAATTCATAGAAGACAAATAAAGACCTCATGTTATTGATGGAGCAGTTATAAATAACACTACTAAAAATGTCCTATTAATGAAAACGCCTATTCAATTAATTTTGATTTTTAAAAAAAGATCCATGTAATCCAATGAATTAAAGTAGTTTCAACTGATAAATGATTCAGTTACATGGGGGGTTTACTTTACAAATCCCCCAGGTAACTTAAGGTATACTAGGCAATTTTTTAACTCACTGAGGGGCAGTAATATGGTTGCTATATGACATAAAACATTTTATACAATTCAATTAAAGGGTGGATATGCTTCTAAAGGAAGGAGGGAGCCAGAGAGATGAGTATTGCTTTCTCTGTATAAAGCTAGGCAGAAATCATACAATTATCCTTTAGGAAATTTTAAATATTCCATCTCTCTGTTTGCTCTTGGTTAGGGAGGTTTTCATTGAAACCTATTTGAGGCAAGCGCTAAGTATATTTACTATCATTGTATTCTTTCATCTCAGATATTGCATGCAGCTATAGAAACAGGTAATGTGGACAAATACGAATAAAACAAACTGCTGCCTGCAGATAAGTTTTTCTGGGCTGTAAGGAAAATCCAAGATGACTACAAATTTCCCCCCACTTAATTTTAATAATATGGATACCAACACATACTTCAATCTTCAGAATAGAAGTTTCACCTTTTGAACTCACTTTCAATTGTGAGTTAAGAAAATTCATTGTGCTATACCCATTCATTTGCTCACTTAAAAATATCATTGGCATTTTGTGCCAGACACATAAATTAGTGGTCACCTACTCTAACAGTCATATCCAGGTGTCCTATTCACATCTCAGAAGAATGGCACTGCTCTCATCTCCATTTCTGCAACACACTCAGAGTTACATAATTTATTACCTCATTTCTAAATGGGCTCCACCACTTGCCAATCTATATAGCTTCAATATTTTATGGTCTCAATCCACTTTGTATTCAATCAACAAAACAATATTCCCAAATATAATTTAGATCATTAGCCATTGGCTTAATAACACAAAATGGTGCCTTGCTGATTATCAATCATTTAATTAATCAAATAATAACTAAAGGTACAGAGAAACAGCTGCTCTAGACAGGGGTGATAGAAGTAAAGGGAAGAAGAAATAAAGAACAAATATAACTCATGACTTTGGCTGTTAAAACTATGCAAGAGTGGCCAACCCAGTCAAGCCAACCCAGACTTCTGACATACAGATCCTACAGAAAATATCCATGTCTTGCTTTCAGCTGCTTTATGGAATTTGTTATGGCATCAATAGGAAACTATTACCAGGCCCTGTGAGTGATCTCCATGGAGTGGAGCACTGCTCTCTAAAGCAACACATTCCAAAATTAAGTAGAAGATGCAGAGTCTGGTGAGAACCACTGACATGGTTCTGTTAGTTTTGAAAGGAAGCAGAGAAAAAAAGTAAATGAGGCTTATAGAATTCGCAGAAAACTTTACCTAGGAAATAGCATTTAAATGAATTTAATAAAGAAAACACTAGATAAAGAAAAAGTAAGAATTTTTAAAAAGTGAAACAACCTGGCAGGGGCAGCAACAGCAAATTGAGAAGATTGTGAAAAAACAGCACAATTGGAGCGGCAAACATTGTTGGTTAGCACGGAGAGGAAGGCTTATGAACTGAACAGTGGTTTGAGACTTGTTCTTAGGGGTCCCTGTAGGCCAAAGTGGGAGTGGGGAGCAAAGGGAAAGGAAGCTGCTCAAGCCTGTGATGGGGTACCAGAACCCCTCTGCCATCCCTTCTTCAGTCACAGCATCCCCACATTGATGGGCTTTACCGATTACATTTCTGGAAAGGACTGCTTGTAAACAAAGATTCCGTGGCTGCTGCATTAGTTTGCCGGGGCTTCCATAACAAGGGACCACAAAACACAAGACTTAGAACAACATAAATTTATTCTCTCACAGTTCTGGAGGCCGGAGCCTGAAATTCAAGGGTCAGCAGGGCTGCACGCCCTCTGAAAGCACCAAGAAAGCATCTGTTGCAGGCCCCTCTCCCACTTTCTGCTAGTCCTTTAGCATGTGATGGTATAACTCCAGTCTTCAAATGTCATTCTCCCCTGTCATAAGGACTCTAGTCATTGGGTGAGGGGTTCACCCTGTTGCATTAGGAATTTACCTTAACTAATTATACTTCAGTGACTCTATTTTCAAATAAAGTCGCATTTTGAGGTATAAGGGGTTAGGACTTCAATATATGAATTTGGTGGGGGGAATAATTCAAGCCATTACAACAGCTAAAATAAGGCTTGAAAATTATATGTATCAAATAACAACTCTGACCAGCAGCACTAAAAGCCCATTAACATACCTCCACCAATAACGTACCAACACCAATAACATACCTTCTCATGTGTCCAAACTGGACCTTTTAAACATGCAGGTTACTCATCTTTTTTCCTACTGACTGCCCCTTCCCTCTCTTAGAACTTCCTACCCATTATCAAGGCTCAGTCCCAGAGTTTTCTCCATTAGGAAAAAGTCATATGATAATCAATTTCTAGGAAGGCTATTCTGCTTCACATATTATATTAGTAATGAGCTGTCTTATGTTTGTTGATAAATTGCTTCACAACCACTGCATCGACATCCTCTGAGATTGCAGCCAAGACCCACAACTCATCTAATTGTCTTGAACCTAAAACCAAGTTCTATGCTCAGCGTTTACCCTATATGTGCTCACGGAAAATTAGTCCCTCTAAAAAGATATTCAAACACTACACAGCTAATAGTGGATTCAAAGCTAAATTTAGACTTTGTCCCATAGAAATACCCCTTTAGACCCATTTTTAATTCAAGCTTATGGGTCCCTCATGTATCAACCACTTTGATGGGTAAATACTACATGTACCTCTGCTGTTGATGCTGAGATTCAGCCTTCCAACCAAAACTGAAAAAGCACCACCTGGCGTCCCCATGTCAGCACACTACTGAGCAAAGCACTGTGGTCTCTCTGGCGGCCAGCATGTACCTCAGCTGAAAATTTAAAGACAACCCATTTTAAAAAGTAAGGCTTAGAAACTCTCAAGTGAAAGTCACCTTTTGAAAAGTAATTTCACCCTCAAGCTCAAGCTTGTCTGAGGAAGATTCATGTAACTTTTTTTTATGCCCACAGGATATGAGGTACTTGGAACCCCAGAACTATACCCAAAGACATCTCCTATAAGAACCAAGGTCTACAGCCAGGCTGAAAACTTCAGAGTTGTCTTAATTTTTGGAAAACCTTCAAAATATAGGTGCAGGCTCAAGAGGCTTCACGTGATTCTTTCCTTCCCGGATTTGGACCTTTTTGTTCTTATTGTGTCCTCTTGCAGAGTTTATGCACGGAACCTACAGTCTGGCACGCACCACTTTCAAAAGCATGTTTCTCACAGTCATCCACTAGCCTCCTCAGAAAGGGTGCTCTACATAAATAGGCAAATGGCCAAGGAGGAACATTTTTTGAAGTTTTAGATAATTTCTGTCAAGCCAAGGAGTAGTGCTAGCCGAGTATTTTTATTTTTTTTGTAAGACGTCATTTAATTACTGCATTTAAAATTTACATAAAACACTGTGCTAGAAATTATCTTCATGGGAAAACATTTTGAATTTAAAAATGTACTGTGCCCACATTTACTAGAGTTATAGCATCTTAAGTTGAAAAGGGCTTGTTCTATGGAAAGTAGAAATACACATACAATACTTGAAGCTGCAGCATTATATTTATTTTGGAAAGCAGAGTAGAACACTCATTTATTGCTGTAAGTAAGAGAGTTACTGTGAGAGGGAAAAAGTCAAAGTGATCTATAGGAGCCCTAAATTCTTTTTTGAACACCTTTGGGACCATGGCCTATTACTCTGATCAACCTCCACACACTGGATGCCTCATTTTTACTCTTAAGGAAACATTGAATGGACTTACTTAATGCAATACTTTTTTTAAATGTAATAAATATTCCATTCAAGTCTTTATGTCTTTACAACAAATAGTCCTTTAAAAGACAGGCCAGGAAATTGAGAGCTTTCAAAGCACTTGTGACTCCTCTTAAATTACTTTCTGCAGTTAAAATAACAGTTTGTAAACCGAGCACTTTCCAGGCATAGGATCCCCCAAACAGCCATATGTTGTTGTTTCCCATGTAAGAAAATGCATTCTTGGGAAGGTTCAGGGACATAAAGATGGCACTAGAGGACGAGGGTAATATTTTCACTTTTAGAAAAGGTGATGTATAAAAGGAAACTGTCCAAGGAAACTCTCATATTATGCTACATCTCAACAGAGGCAAAAATTGTTCTAAAATGCTCTACTTTTATATGTTTAAAAAACATGGAAGCTTAAGCTTAGGGATAAAAGGGCTTTCACTCCAGATGACAACATCCCAGCATTTCAGTTTTTCTGTTTCTGCCCATTGCGATTGGTCCCAAAGGCCCCACACACCCGTACACACTGGTATCCTCAGATCACAGTTGTTTCTCCCACTTTAACTTGATCACCGCCATTGGTAGAGGTAGGAGGGCACTGAGCCCAGGTCCTCGCTTAGTAGTGCTTACATCATTGGCTGACATCACTGGAATCAGACTTCTTGGGTTCCAGAGCTTCAACAGGCAGTAACAGAGGCCCACAGAAAATGGCCACAGATATTCAAGTTGCAACAAATTATCAGACATCATGCAAAACCTTATTACTAAATTTTTTAACCAGTGGTACTTGTAGGTCAACACTAAATCAGGCTAGCTTTATACTTTTGCTGTGGCAAAACTTCATAATAAAAATCCATTGGCACTGAACTCTGAAGTGCACAGTTCTTGCCTGAGAAGTTTTATAATTCAGAGATGCAAAGATGAATTTTTAGCTATGTGTTCTTGAAGAGGTTTGGTTAAGAATAAAGTTTAATTTTGCTGTTGATCCACACAACATTGAAGAAAGAAATTAAGGAAAACACACACAAATGGAAGCATGTACCATGCTCATGGATTGGAAGAATTAACATCATCAAAATGGCCATACCACCCTAAGCGATTTATAGATTCAATGCAATCCCTATTAGAGTACCCATGACATATTTCACAGATATAGAACAAACATTTCAGAAATTTATATGGAACCATAAATGACCCCAAATAGCTGCAGCAATTTTGAGAAAGAAGAACAAAGCAGGAGAGATCACAATACCTGATATCAATCTGTATTACAAGGCCACTGTCATCAAAACAGCCTGGTACTGGCATAAAAACAGGCACATAGACCAATGGAACAGAACAGGGAGCCCAGAAATAAACCCAAGTCTTTACGGTCAATTAATATTTGACAAAGGAGGCAGGAGCATAAAATGGACCAAAAATAGCCTCTTCAACAAATGGAGGTGGGAGATCTGGACAGCTACATGCAAAAAAATGAAACTCGATAACCAACTTACACCATACACAAAAATAAATTCAAGGTGGATAAAATACTTAAATATAAGTTGTAACACCATAAAAGTCCTAGAGGAAATCATTGGCAGGAAAATCTCAGACATTCCATGCAGCAACATCCTCACAGACATGTCCCCAAAAGCAAGGGACATAAAGGAAAGAATAAACAAATGGGACCTCATCAAAATAAAAAGCTTCTGCATGGCTAAAGAAAACATCACCAAATTACAAAGAGAACCAACAGTATGGGAAAACATATTTGCCAATGATACCTTAGACAAGGGTCTGATCTCCAAAGTATAGAGAGAACTCACACGACACCACTCCAGGAAGACAAACAACCCAATTAAAAAATGGGCAAAGGACTTGAACAGACACTTCTCCAAGGAAGACATACAGAGGGCCCAGAGACATATGAACAGATGCTCAGCATCACTAGCCATCAGAGAGATGCAAATTAAAACCACAATTAGGTACCATCTCACATCAGTCAGAGTGGCCAACATAAACAAATCCACAAACAAATGTTGGAGAGGATGCGGAGAAAGGGGAACCCTAGTACATTGTTGGTGGGAATGCAGACTGGTGAGGCCACTGTAGAAAACAGTATGTAATTTCCTCAGAAAACTAAAAATGGAACTGCCCTTTGACCCAGCAATTCCGCTGCTGGGATTATACCCTAAGAGCCCTGAAACACCAATCCAAAAGAACCTATGCACCCTAATGTTCATAGCAGCACAATTTACAATAGCCAAGTACTGGAAGCAACCTAAGTGCCCATCAACAAATGAGTGGATCCAAAAACTATGGTACATTTACACAATGGAATTCTACATAGCAGAGAGAAAGGAGTTTATACCCTTTGCAACAGCATGGATGGAACTGGAGAGCATTATGCTAAGTGAGATAAGCCAGGCAGTGAGGGACAAATACCATATGATCTCACTTTTAACTGGAACATAATCAACAAAAGAAAAAAGCAAACAAAACAGAACCAGAGACATTGAAGTTAAGAACAATCTAACAATAACCAGAGGGGAGTGGGGAGGGGACAGTGGGGAGAGAGGATTACAGGAACTACTATAAAGAACACATGGACAAAACCAAGGGGGAGGGTGGAGGTGAGGGAGAGAGGTGGGTTTGACTGGGGTGTGGTGGAGGGATGGAGAAAAAAGGCAGACAACTGTAATTGAATAACAATAAAAAGTTAAAAATAATTTGCTGTTGTTGTTTATTTGTTTAAATATTTCCCACTTTCCCACTAGCTTCTATTCTCATTTCAAAGGGATTTTTATTGTCATTTCTCAGTTACCTTAACACCTTAACTTTTAGTTTCTGTCAAGTAGTAGCTGTATTAGATGAATTCCAATTCAAAGAACCCTGTAAAGTGTCTTAAGAAATCCTTTTCTTTTGTATCTAGACAGAAAAATTTAACTGTTTTGTAAGTTTGGATTCTCAAAACTTAGGTATCTTAAATAAGTTCATATCTCAAAGGAACAAAACGAGCATCAACTGAACACCTACCGTATTTTTGGACCATAAGATACACCTAGGTTTTAGAAGAGGAAAATAGGAAAAAAGATTTTGAACCAAAAAATGTGGTAAAATATTTAGTAACATAAATAACACCCCCCCAGCAAGCCAGGTAAGCTACATTCGGACTATAAAACGCACCCCCATTTTCCTCCCAAATTGGGGGTGTGCATTTTATAGTCTGAAAAACACGGTATTTGGTTCTGTGGGCACAGATCCATGCTATGGGAATGCAAATCTTAGAAAAGCTCCCCTGGAGGTAGGTAAATATTTTTCATGATGGATAATTAATGGCTTTCAACAATCCGCAGTGGCCTACCCACAAAAGCAACTAGGGTACAAAACAAAAAGTTCTTCCTCCAAACTGCTGCTTTGTTTCCACTTTGAAATATAGCTCAGGAGTGCAGGAGGAGGAAGGGCACTACAAAGTAAAATCTTGGGCTCTGGAGCAAAAGCTGGGTTTGAATCCAGGTTTAGCCTTTTTCTAGGTGTGAGATTTGGCGATGTTCATTTATTTCATTTTCCTTGTCTTTGCTAAATTCAATAAAATAATAACAGGGCACTAGGCAAATTAAATTCATGATTATGTATTCCTATCATTGCACCTTATAACACAAACGTGTAAACCACAGAGTAGAGGTGTTGGTGATTGGGCAAGACTCCACTCCTCATCTTGTCTATTTCCATTCCTACTGCAAATCAAGTACACATTCCTGCAGGTCTCCAATGTGGCTTACTGACTCCCATCCTATTTAAATGACCACACTCAGGTCTGGCTTGCCCAGGTTTCTAAACCTCCGCCCACTATTCTCCTGGGAATCCCCTCTTTTAGTGGATTGGCCCTAATTAAAGCTTAAAGAATGTGGATTGGTTTGTCAGGATAGCCCTTAACATTGGAAATGAAATAATTTGTTTTAGAAGACAATTATGGGAAAACTGAACAATAATAAGTTGTGTTTGGAAGCCTGAAGACATTCCCTTTCTGGGACATAATATGTCTCTATGAACCTGCCAGAACGTGTGGTGTTCACAGGTATGATGAGAGACTTGGTAATAGTAAATGTTGGCAAAGACATAGAAGAGTAGTTCTCAAAAGAGGCTGGTGTTGCCTCCCCTCCTTTAGGGGACATTTGATCATATCTGGAGACACGTTTGGTTGTCACACCGTGGGGAGGGTGTGACGGGCATCTGGTAGGTAGAGGTTAGGAGTGGCGCTAAACATTCTACCTTCTCCAGACAGCATGACCCCAGCTCCCACAGAGGATTATCTGACCCAAAATGTCAGAATGAAGAGTGATAAACTGATTTAGCAGAAGAACAGTAACTCTCATACACTGCTGGTGGGACTGAAAACTGTATGAGCCCCTTGGAAAACAATCTGCACTATATGACAGCACTCAAGATGTCCATAGCCTGTGACCCAGAGATTCTACTAGTGAGTGCCTTCAGGAAACCCTCACAAGAGTCATGTTGAGTATTGTTTGTAGGAGCAGCCCAAATTTCTATCAGTAGTACAAAAGATAAAATGTGATTTACCCATGCATTGTATATAGCAGTGACCACAAATGAACTATAACTGCATGCCTTGGGGGGAGGGGAGGGCGGAGAGAGAAAGAGAGAGAGAACACTGAATTGACTCTCATCAGAAAAGAACTGCAGGGAAAAAGAGCTGGGGAGACAATGGACAGGAGCCCAGGACTGCCAGCAAAGAGAAACACTCGGTTCTGTTGTGTCTAAGCTTGAAGTTGTAAAACAAAAATGCTCCTCTGGTGTCACCAAGATCCAGAGGTCATGCCTTCAAGACCACCTGCCTTCCCTGGCACCAAATTCCATTCACCCCAGTCACCTTGGGATTATTAATCAGCTCTTTAGCTACCTTGGTGCCTGAAGAGACACAGCCATGGTGGGAATCCTAAGTCTTTTGTTTTCATGAAAGGATGATTTTTCATTACAAAAATTACTAAACTGGACTATGATTTAGTCATTGTTGTTTCAGATCAGTTTATATCAAAAATTGTATTATTTTTTGTTAATTACATGTCAACAAATATTCGAGTGCCTCCTCTGTGGCGGGCGCTGTGTTCAGTGCTGTACAAACAGTAGGAATGAAGCAGATGTGGGCTCTGTGCTGCGGGGGTGTCAGACAAGCGGAGGAACGTGCTCTCGCAGTACCCAATGGGGCACTACGGCGAGAGCAACGGGGTGGGTGCAACAGGGAGAGTCGCTCTGAGGAGGCAACATCTACACTGAGAGTACAAGGATGAAGAAGAGCAGGTCATGTAAAGAACTGGGAGAGGAACACTGCATGGATAATAAACTCCGAAATTTGAGAAGACAATAAAACCTTTATTTTAAAAAGTCTACTTTAATGTAGTATAGCCATTTTACCTGGTTCACACTTTACAGAGATGTAGTCATAATATATATATACAATTTTGTATCTTGTTTAACATTATATTATGAATAATTTTTTTTTCATGTTACCACATAGTCTTCACAAACATTTAAATGGCTACATGATATTCCATAGGTTGGCTATACAATAGTCACCTCTTACCTGTGGGGGTATTCGAAGATCCCCAATGGATACCTGACATCACAGATAGTGCCAAACCCTACACATTCTGTTTTTTCCTATATGTATGGACTTGTGATAAAGTTTAATTTATAAATTAAGCACAGTAAGAGACTAACAACAATAAATAATAATAAAATATAACAATATACTGTAATAAAAGCTATGTGAATGTGGTCTCTTTTGCTTTCTTTCAAAATATCTATTGTAGTGTACTCACCATCCTGCCTGTGATGATGCGAGATGATAAAGCGCCTACGTGAGGAGATGAAGTGAGGTGAACGAGACGTTCACCTGCCCTGAACACAGGCAATGCAGTACCTCGACAGTTGATCTGATAACCTAGACACCACCAAGTGACTAATGGGCAGGTGGAGTACATAGGCAGATGTGCAAGACAAAGGGATGATTCACATCCCAGGCAAGAAAGAGCGGGATGGCACAAGATTTCATCATGCTAGTCAGAACACAACACCATTGAACATTTATAAATTGTTTATTTCTAGAGTTTTCCATTTAATATTTCTGGACCACAACTGACTACAGGCAACTGAAACTGGAAAGCAGAACTGTGGATAAGGGGGGACTACTGCACCATGTTGTACTGAATCCCTGTCATGGTTTTCAGTCACTGATACCACTTATAATTTTTGCCCTTTTGAATAGTGCTAAAGGGAAGGTCTTTTTTTACTTAATTTTCCTTATGTCTTTTGTTTTATTGCCGGAGGCTACTCCCTCCAACCCCATCTTAAATTTAAACACACATTATGCACAATAGGATAATGAAGAATGTTTAAGCACTACTGATTCATCCTAATCACTTTTATATTTAAAATCTGTTTCTTTTTTAATTTTTTATTTATTTTTTAAAAAAATATATTTTTATTGTTGTTCAATTACAGTTGTCTGCATTTTTCCCCACCCCTCCATTCCACCCCAGCCAAACCCACCTCCCCCCCACCCCCCTCCACACTCCCCTTTGGTTTTGCCCATGTGTCCTTTATAGTAGTTCCTGTAAACCCTCTCCCCACTATCCCCTCCCCACTCCCCTCTAGCTATTGTTAGATAGCTCTTAACTTCAATGTCTCTGGTTATATTTTGTTTGCTATAAAATCTGTAAGTTTTAAGAATAGCTCTTATTATCCAAGCCATAAAATGTCTTTCATTTCAGCATAGTCTTGAATCTCTTCAAAATTCATCATATATGTAAACAGCTGAACAACAGCTAACAAAAAGACTTCAAAACTTGAAATCTGGTTTGAGGAGGTTGACATTTCTCCAGCTTATAGTTTAAAATATCTTTTTTCCTTTCTGTAGTCTCTGGCAGTCAACCATACATATTTCACCTTTGAGATGGTTTATGATCACCATGCCATATTATATATGACAAGATTACCTGGACTGTCTCTGAATGAAGTACCACTAACCTGAATTATGAGCAAATACAAAATTTTAGCTCAAATGCTTTGCTGTAGCCCTAGTACCTTTTGGATATTGAAGTAAACAGATTGTGGTCAGTAAAGAAATCCCCCCAAACTCTGGCCTCTCTCAGACATCCACTTACAGAAACGCAATAGAGCTGTGTGAAAACATTCAAAATTTTTCGTATTGATAAAAATTTTGACTTATAATACTTAGTACTGGGATTACAGGTGGTAACCTGAAAAAAATTGTCACATAACCTGATAGACTCATTAACCAAAATATCACTGAGGTGGTTAAAAGCAGTGCAATGATTTACCTATCATTGAATGATCTAAGGTAAATCATTAGA
Organism: Desmodus rotundus; assembly: GCF_022682495.2. NCBI lineage: Eukaryota > Metazoa > Chordata > Mammalia > Chiroptera > Phyllostomidae > Desmodus > Desmodus rotundus. Next base: position 124,584,285 of record NC_071388.1, read on the forward strand.
ATTAATCATATTTTTGTCATTCTTAAGAACAATCCCTGTATGGATCGTATCTAGGCTACTTCATGGCTTATGTTGCATAGTTCTTTAAGGTTCATAAATCATATTTATATATTGACCCTTCCCTGATGGGTAAGTAGGACAAAAAGCATTATTATTTTATAGATGAGAAAATACTTGTTTAGAAGTTAAGGGATCTGCTTGAAGTAGTATATGCTGAAGGGAGGTAATGAACTGTGGTTTCCTAATTCCAAATCAACTGTTCTGCACCTTGATACCCAGGATCAAAACACACTGAAAAGGGATTAGCTGCTAGTTCCACTTTTGGCATCAACTAGCCATGTTACCTTGTGTAAGTCCAGTAATTTTTGGCCTCAATTTCTTTATTTGTAAAATAACATTGGCTCTCATGACCTCTACAAGTTGAAAATTCTATTTTTAATTTTTTTTAAATTATGAATTATTTGATTTATTTAAACTTTTAAAAAATCACCCATTTCTTCCAACAAGAGGAGCTTGCTACCTACTTTCTTCTAGGAGTTTTGTGGTTTCAGGTATTACATTCAAGTTTCTAATCCATTTTAAGATAACTTTTGTGTATGGTGTAAAATAGTGCTCAAGTTTAATTCTTTAGCATGTGGCTGTCCAATTTTCTCAACACCATTTATTGAAAAGACTCTCCTTTTCCCATTGTATATTCTTGGCTCCCTTCTTATAAATTACTTGACTACATACACATGGGTTTATTTCTGGAATCTCTACTCTAGTCTATTAATCTATGTATCAGTTTGTATGCCAATACTATACTGTTTTGATCACTGTAGTTTTGTAATATAGTTTGAAATCAGGGGTCATGATGATTCCAGCTTTGTTCTTCTTTCTCAAGATGGCTTTGGCTATTCAAAGTCTTTTGTGGTTCCATATAAATTTTAAGATTGTTCTAGTTCTGTGAAGAATGCCATTAAAATTTTGACAGGGATTGCATTGAATCTGTAGATTTCTTTTGGTAGTATGGAAGTTTCAACAATGTGACTTCTTTCAATTTGTGAGCACAAAATGTCTTTCCATTTATTTGTGTCTTTTTCAGTTTCCTTCATTAATGTCTTGTAATTTTCAACATACAGGTCTTTCCATTTCTTGGTTAAATATATTCTTAGGTATTTTGTCCTTTTTGATGTATCTTTAAATAGGGATGTTTTCTTAATTTCTCTTTCTGACATTTCATTATTAGTATATAGAAACAACAGATATTAGTGTATTGGTTTGCATCTTGCAACTTTACCCAACTCATTTATTAGTTTTAAGTTTTTGGATGGAGTCTTTATGGTTTTTCTACATATATTATTGTGCGATCTGCAAAAAGTGATAGTTTTACTTATTCCCTTCCCATTTAGATAGCCTTTTTTCTTGCCTAATTGCTCTGGGTAAGACTTCCAATATGATGTGGAATAAAAGTGATGAGAATGGATATCCTTGTCTTGTGACTGATCATAGAGAAAAAGATTTCAGCTTTGCAACAATGAATATGATATTAGCTGTAGGCTTGTTAAATATGATTTTTATTATGTTTAGATACATTCTTTCTATATCATCTTTGTTGACACTTTTATCATTGATGGATGTTGAATTTTGGCAAATGATTTTTCTACATCTATTGAAGTTGTAAAACAATATTACCCTTCATTTTGTTAATTTGGTGTATCACATTGATTGATTCATGGATGGTGAACCATCCTTGTATTCCTGGACTAAATTCCACTTGATCATGGTGTATGACCCTTTAATGTATTGTTGAGTTCAGTTTGCTAATATTTTGTTCAGGATTTTGCCATCTATGTTCATCAGGGACACTAACCTTTGATTCTGTTTTCTTGTGGCATCCCAGTCTGGTTTTGGTATCACAGTAATGCAGGCTTCATAAAATAACTTTGGAAGCATTCCCTCTTCTATATTTTGGAAGACTTTGACAAGGATGTGTATTAATTCTTCTTTGAATGTTTGGTAGAATTCACCAATGAAGCTACCTGGTCCTGGACTTTTGTTTGTTGGAAGGCTTTTGATTACCAATTCAGTCTCCTTACTAATAATTAGTCTGTTCAGGTCTTCCATTTCATCATAATTCAGTCTTGGTAGGTTGTATGTTTCTAAGAGTTTTTCCATTTCTTCTATGTTGTCCAATTTTTTGGCATATAATTGTTCACAGTCCCTTATGATCCTTTGTATTTCTGTGGTATCAGTTGTAAAGTCTCCCCTTTTATTTCTGACTTTATTTATTTGAGTCCTCTCTCTTTTTTTTTTCATCAGCCTAGCTAAATGCTTGTCAATTTTGTTTATCAACTCATGGAACCAGCCCTTGGTTTCATTGATCTTTTCTATTGTCGTGTAGTACTTTATTTCATTATTTCTGCTCTAATCTTTATTTCCTTTGTTCTACAACCTTTGGTCCTCATTTGTTCTTTTTCTAGTTATGCAAGGTGCAAAGTATATTGTCTATTTGAGATTCTTCTTGTTTCTGGGGGCAGGCATTTTGCTAGAAACTTCCCTCTTACACTGCTTTTGCTGCATCTCAGAAGTTTTGGTACATTGTATTTCTATTTTCATTTGACTTGAGATATTTTTTGATTTTTTATTTGACACACTGGTTGTTTAGTAGCATGTAGTTTAATCTCCACATATTTGTAAGTTTTCCAGTTTATTTGATATAATTAATTTCTAGGTTCATACCATTGTGGTAGGAAAGGTTACTTGATATGACTTCAGTCCTCTTAAATGTATTGACTTATTTTGTGGCCTAATATATGATCTATCTTAGAAAATATTCTATGGACATTTGAGAATAATATGCATTCTGTTGCATTTGGATAAAATTGTTTGTAAATATCTGGCAAGTCCATGTGTGCTAGTGTGTCATTTAAGGCCGACATAATATAGAATGTTATACCCCATAATAATGGAGTATTAAAATCCCCTAGTATTTATCACTGTCTCCTTCTCCCATTATGGCTATTAATACTTGCTTTATATATTTAGGTTCTCCTAAATTGGGTGTGTAACTATTTACAAATATTAAATCCTCTAGTTGGACTGATGACCTTATTTATCATGTAGTGCACTTCCTTTGTCTCTTATTATAGGATTTGTTTTAAAGTTTAGTTTGTCTGATATAAATATAGCTACTCCAGCTCTCCTTTGGTTTCCATTTGCATGGAATAACTTTTTCCAACTCTTCATTTTCAGTCTGTGTATGTCTTTACATCTATAGTACGTTTTTCATAAGCAGCATATAAATGGGTCCTGTTTTTTAACCCATTCAGCCACTCCATGCCTTCTGATTGGAAGGAAATATTAGTCCATTTTTATTTAAAGTAATTATTGTAGGTATGCATTTTTTCTCATTTTGTTAATTTTTTCTTAGCTTTTTTTGTAGTTCTTTCTTCTCTTTCTCTATTTCTTTATGGTTTGGCAACTTTCTTTAGTTGTATGCTTATATAGCTTTCTCTTTATCTTTGTATATTTATTATAGATTATTGCTTTGTGGTTACCATTAGGGTTACATATAACAACTTATATAAATAACATTCTATTTTTAAGTTGATAACAACTTAAGTTTTATCTCATTCTATATGTCAATACTTTTACTTACCCTGAAACTTGTATGTTTTCAATCTCACATTTTACATCTTTTTACCTTATGTCTCCCTTAACTAATTATTGTAATCATAGTTACTTTTACTACTTTCATCTTTTAACCTTCATGCTAACTTTATATATGATTAATCCACTCCTTTTAGTATATGTTTACATTTTCAGTGAGGTTTATTCTTTCATGTGCTCTTGCCACTAATTAGTACCCTTTCTTTTCAGCTTAAAGAAATTTCTTTAACATTTATTGTAAGGCCAGTTTAGTGTTGATAAACTCCTCTAGCTTTTACTTATCTGGAAATGTTTTATGACTCCTTCAATTCTAAATAATAACTTAGCCAAATAGAGTATTCTTGGTTGAAAGTTGTTTTTTTTTTTTTTTTTCCAAACCCTTTGAATATATTCTGTCACACCCTTCTGGCCTGCAAAATTTTTGCTAAAATATCTGCTGATAATCTTATACAGGTTTCCTTGTATGTAACAAGTTGTTTTTCTCTTGCTGCTTTCAAGATTTTCTTGTTTGTAACTACTGACATTTTAATTACAATGTGTCTTGGTTTAGGTCTCTTTGGGTTTCTCATCTTTGTAATCTCTGGGCTTCCTGGATCTGGATATCTGTTTCTTTCCTCAGGTTAGAGAGGTTTTCAGTCAATATTTCTGAAAATAAGATTTCTGTCTTCTTTCCTCTGTCTTCTCCTTCTGGGTGCTCCATAATGTGCATGTTAGTCCAGTTATGTTCTCTCCAAAGTCCTTTAAACTCCCTTGTCATTTTTTCATCATTTTTTTTTCTTTTCATTGCTTCAATTGGGTGATTTCCACTGCCTTGTCCTCAAGTTGACCGATCTTTCCTTCTGCTTCATGTAGTTTCCTGTTGAACCCTTGCTAATGTACTTTCCAGTTCAGTTGTATTCTTCAACATCGTGACTTCAGTTAGGTATTTTCTTATATATTTCACATTTTTGTTGAAGTTCTCATTTTGTTATCAAGTCTTCACCCCAGTTCAGTGAGCATGTTTATGGTCATTACTTTGAACTCTTTAGGAGGTAAATTACTTACCACTGTTTCATTAAGGTTTTTTACTGAGGGTTTTATCTTTTATTTTATTAAAACAATCTTCCTTTGTTTCTTAATTTTGTTTGACTTTGTTTATTTTCTATGCAGTAGAAATAAGCATAAAATAAGCTTAAAATAAGCTTATGTAAGGGGCTTACATAAAATAAGCACCTCTCACAGTCTTTGCCATGTTTAAGAGATGAACCTTGTTGTCTACTATATTTTGCCATGTATAGTGTATACTTTATTTTGCCATGTATAAGACATTTTTGTGTGCATTATACATGGGGTTATTATACCCATTATTATACTCATGTTATACAATCATTGTACCTATGTAAAATGTACATTCTTATGTTTCCATCAAAAATCTGGGGTAAAAAAAAGTATGCATTATACATGGCAAAATACAGTAACTCTGCCCCAGGTCTTGGTTGTCTCTCAAACTTTTGTGTTTTTCTAAGAAGCCTGTTATGTTTGCAGCAGCTCCTAGGAATTGAGGACCTGTCAGTGTTTCAAAGGGAAAGATCTCAGCACCTACATACAGAATGATTGGAAGAGCAGCTTTTAAAATTGTGCAAGTATATACAGTCTTGTGAGACTACAAACATAAGCTCCACTATCTACCAGAGCCAGGGGACCTGGAAGTGTCCCCTGGGTAGCTGTCACAAAATCGGGGCTCTAGACAAGTATATCAGCTGTTTTGGGGGGAGATGCTGGTGAGTAGAACAAGGTAGAGGGTGAGTACCAAGATGGAGTCCACAGTGTAAGTTCTTTGAGAGCAGATCTTTAGGCTTCTATATGTGTGTCAAACCTGAAGCCTGCTCCTCAGGCCAAAGTTCCAGGACAAAAAAGCCTCCTTTACAAAAAGACTGGGGGATGTGCCTCAGTATTCTGTCTATGAACTGCCCTGGGGGTGGCAACTTGCCAAGAACCATCTGTCTAATTGCCAGAGTCCTCTAAGAGCCAGGAATGCAATCCCCCTTGATCACCAGAGCCAGGCTATCAAGGGGTATTCCCTGGGTGGCAGCCATAAAACCCAGGATACCAGACATAAAATCCTGGGCAGCAGACACATACAAAACTCCCCTCCAGGGACACTAGACATCGTGAGCACAGCAGAAGGTAGGTGACATGATAGCACCAGCCCTCCCAGGTCTCTGGGAAGTATTAGAATCAGCCCCTAGATATACACATATTTTTAGTGTTTACTAAGAAGCCTTACCCTCAGGTAACAGCCATGATGATTAGCCAATATGCCTCTTTCACAGAATGACCTATCTCCTGGGTCTGTTGCTTGCTGTTGTGCTCTGGTATTGGTAGCTATTGAAAAACCCTTTCTCATTGCTTACAGTCCAATGGGACCCAAGAATGTGAGTTTCCCTGAGTGTTCCAGAAGGCTCCTAGATATGTTTGTTAAATTAGATGCCTGCCCCTCAGGGCAATGCTTTAATAAAAGCAGGTGAGCCTCCTTTACTTGAAGTCTGGGTGCCACTTGCTGCCTCTGAGCTGGGCCCTGAGGCAGGTAATTCAGTACTTAAGCCCTTTCAGATCCATTTCTCTTAAAATGAAACTAAACCATTTTCTTACACCATATACAAAAATAAACTCAAAATGGATGAAAGACTTAAATTTTAAGACCCAAAACTATAAAACTAGAAGAAAACATAGGCAGTAAACTCTTTAACATCACTTTTAGCAATATATTTTTGGATATGTCTCCCAAGGCAAGGAAAACATAAAATGAACAATTGGAGCTACATCAAACTAAAAATATTTTCACAACAAAAGAAACTATCAAACAATGAAAAGACAAATTAATAAATAGGAAAAGATATTTGCAAATTTTATACCTGATAAGGAGTTAATATATAAGGAAGTCATACAACTTAACACCAACAAACCCCAAAAACAATTTGATTGAAAAATGGGTAGAAGATTGGAATAGACACTGCTTCAAAGAGGACCTACAGATGGACAATAGACATATGGAATGATGCTCTAAATCACTAATCATCAGGGAAATGCAAATTAAAACCCCAGTGAGATATCACCTCACACCTGTCAAAATGGCTACTATCAGTAAATCAGCAAACAACAATTGCTGGTGAAGATGTGGGGAAAGGGAATCCTCATGTACAATCTTGGTGGGAATACAGATTGGTATAGCCACCCTGGAAAACAGTATGGAAGTTCCTCAAAAAATTAAAAACAGAACTACCATATTACCCAGCACTTCTATTTATGGATATTTATTTGAAGAAATCTAAAACACTACAGGAACTACTACAAAGGACACATGGACAAAATCAAGGGGGAGGGTGGAGGAGGGAGGAAGGTGGGTTTAGCTGGAGTAGGGTGGAGGGATGGGGAGAAATGGCATACAACTGTAATTGAATAACAATAAAAATTAAAAAAAAAACATGAATGTTATCTATTAAAGAAAACTTTTACCCCCCCAAAAGGAAATCTAAAACACTAATTTGAAAAGATATATGGACCCCTATACTCATCACAGCATAATTTACAACAGCCAATTTATGGACACAACATATGTTTCCATCTATAGACAACTGGATAACAAAAATATGTTATGTATTATGATAGAATATCATTCAGCCATAAACAAAGAATGAAAACTTGCTGTGTTTTCCCGTAAATGGACAACATAGATGGACCTAAAGGGTATTTGGCTAAGGTAAATCAGTCAGACAGAGAAGGACAAAAACCATATGATTGTATATTTATGTGGACTCTAAAAAGCAAAATAAATGAACAAATAAAACAGAAACAAATTAATAGATATGGAGAATAAATTGATGATTGCTGTATGGGAGAGGGTTGGGGAGTGGGTAAAAAAGCTGAAAATGATTAAGTACAAATTGCCAATCATAAAAATGGTCAACAGGGATATAAAGTACAGCACAGGGAATACAGTCAATATTATTGTAATAACTATGTATGTTGCCAGATGGGCACAGCAGTTATTGTGGTGATCATGTTATACACTATATAATTGTCTAATCACTATGTTGTTCACCTGAAATGAATGTTATATTGTATGTCAACTAAAATAAAAAAATATATTTAAAAAGGAACCATTTTTCAGATCACTACAGTCTTATGGGTCTTGGTACAAGAGCCCTGTTTTTTTCAAAGTTACCTGTCTTGGGGACTTGCCTCCCAGGTGCGTACCCTAAATATTGGAGTACCTGATGTGGGTTTGAACCCTTTGTTCCTCAGAGAGAAGCTCCAGATTTTGAGTTCTGTAGGGTAAATGGAAGCAGTGTGACTTCCTCGCCCAGGTGTCTGGGTAACTAAGGGAACTAGTGTTCCCATAGCCTTGAATGGTCCTCATAAGTAGTGTTCTCGTAGCCTTGAGACTGGATCAGATAAACTGTTCCTATAACATGAAATGGGCTCACATGTGCAGAGTTATGCTATGTTATGTAATTTTCTGGCTGGAAGCCAGCTTTGCCTCCAGTACTTAAGCAGGTAGGGACTCCCTGCTGGGTGCCATGACAGGCGCCATGCTGGAGACCAAGGGCCACACTGTGTGCCCCACAGAGGGGACAGGCAACATGCAGAGACTTGCAGAGACATGCAGGGAGACATTCAGCTTGCAGCGTGTTTGGCTCACCCACCCATGAATAATGGTATGCCAGATCCCAATGGCTCCATGAATATTGTTCTTCTTTTAATTTTTATTTATTTATTTATTTATTAGCACTTTTTTATTGTTATTCAAGTACAGTCTTCTGCCTTTTCATGAATATTGTTCTGTCTGCCCAAATACCCTGAACCTGTCAGGCCTTGAATGGTCCAACACAAGTTCCCTCCTGGTTGTGGGTCACCACACTGGGAGTAAGATTTATGGTAAGATTGCGTCCTAGCCTCTCCTATGCTTCAATGTGTTTTTGTTTGTTTTTTACCCAATGTCTACGTGCCACTCAGTCAGTCACTATTTTTTAAAGAGGAAATCGTTCCACATGTAGTTTTAGACTCAGTGTGTCCATGGGAAGATGTGAGTTCAGGAGCTTCCTATGTTACCATCTTCTGAAAATTCCATTTCCTGTAAAAGAACTTCCATATTTACATGAGAAGAAAGTGTCACTCTGCTACACATTCCTGCTCCACAACTCTCTTTCAGTTGCTAGCCTCCATTTTATTTAGTTCTTCTTTTGGAGAATTTTCTTGTTCTTTCAGTTAGGGCCTGTTTCTTTGTCTTCCCATTTTGGCTGCTTCTCTGTGTTTGTTTCTATATATTAGGTAGATCTGCAGAGACTTGTGCAAGCCTATGTCAGATACTGACTGTGACTGGCCCTGAGCAACCTATTTGGAGCTGTCAGTGATCCACAGCTTATAGCTCCCTCTGCTGGGCCTGCTTGTGTGCATACCGATGCTGGTTTTTACTAGCACCAGGCCCAGGGAAGGATCAGCTAAAGCCTCAGAGCTCCCAGAGATCTGTCTTTGCCTGCAGTCTTTCTGTTTGGCTTAATCACTGAAATTGCCTCCAGCTGTCCTCCTCAGCAGCTGGACTTAAGCTCCTCAGGGTGGGGCAAGAAGAATTCCCAAAGGTGGGGCTATTGCATACCCCAGGTTGATGCTACTTGTGTGGGAGTATGAGAAAGATGGCCTCTGTAGAATAGGGAATGATTCAGCCCAGGGATCCTGGCAGCTGACTCTTTTGCTCTCTCTCCAGACTCTCCTTATGTGGCTCTTGTCTATTCTTCCCTCCCTCTGCCAGAGCCAATTTACATGGCTACAAATGAAATTCTGTGTTTTGGCCCTTTAAGAGGTTCTCTATATTTCTAGGTGTCTCCCCCTGAAGGACAGAAACTCCACTGCTTTTTACAGCCAGGTATTATTTGGGTTCCTTTCCCAGCTCTAGTGCTGTAGGTTGAGGAGCACAACTTGGGATTTAGACCCCACACTTCTCAGGTGGAACCCCAAGGCCACTGAAATACCCCTCCAGAACTTCAGCTGCTGCCTGTGGAAGCTCAGTCAGCCCTCTCATGCCTCCTCTGCATTCCCTACCAGTCTTGTGGTGGTGAAGTTGTTTCTTCCATATTTCCTCGATTATAAGGCTTCTCTCTAGCTAGTGTTCAGTTGGTTATTGAGGATGATTGCTCTACGGTTTAGTTGTAATTCAGTTTGGTCCTGGGAAGAGGTTAGTGTAGCTTCTACCTACTCCACCACTATCTTGGATCAAGAGTAAATTTCAATTGATAAAATTTCTTGACCACAGATTTTGTCTCAATCTACTTTGTCTAGTACCTTATTATCATGTGAAAAGCCCCCAACAATTTTTTTCCAAATAGATTGATTCCTGTATATTATTGACAGAAATATCTGTACCATTCAGGGGATCCCTTCCATTACAGGCCCTCCTGAAACCAAAGGCATTATCTGGGGAATGGCCCGATGGAAGAGATTTATTGCAGTGTGGAGTCATCAGAATGGGTCCTCCCTGGCACCTGGCCCCCTCCTCTGCCTCTCCTGTTGGACTTTTGGCAAAGCTCACTTGCTTTTTTGAGTCACTAGAGAGTCCCTGAATTCAGTTTTCTGTAAGCTCATCCACTCTTAGGAGGAACTTTAGAATAGAAGTTATGACTAAAATCAGTTTTCTCTTCTTTGACTTCAGTAAGAAAAAAATAAGATATAGTGTATATATTTTTACTATCCATGTTTAATATTCACTAATGGTGATTTTCTTGCATTTTTTAAGGTCACGTTGGTTGTTTATGCTAATAGTGCACTTTTCATAGCAAAGAAACGGAAACTACCACTCAGATTAAGGTGGACACCTCAACATGTATTCCAAGGGGTTTCTAAGCCCCAGCACCTCCTCTTTGCACCATGGACAGTGTCCCCATCTTTAAACACAGCCAAGCAAATGGAAGGGCAGCCCCTCTCTCCTGGCAATTCTGGCACTAAGGAGCAATGCTAGTCATTCTTCTCTGTATTCTTCATCCATCGTCATAAAGTCATAGACTCCTGCCCTGGACCCCGCATCCCAGTGTCAGGGTGACTGTACAAGAACATCAGCAGTCGTCTATAGCAGCAGGTGCATGCAATGAACATCAGAAAGTTGGGACAGAGACTCCCAAACAACTCTGACCAACCTTGTCTAACTACTCTGATCTTGAAATGCCAATATTCACAGCAGTAAATGGAAGAGCAACATATCAAATGCTCTGACTACTGTTCTCTTTCTGGGATTCCACCACCATTGGGATCTTAAAACCTCCAAGGAGATGTGCTACAGTTAATCTTGCTCCCCCTAATCAAGACAGAAATCTTTTCTTTCCCAATTAGGTCCAATTGCACAAATGAAAGAGCACATCTGTCTGCTTTTCAAGGAGGCTCACACCGAGGGGGCTGTGGAGCATTAGTGACATAGTAAGTAGACGGTTTGTCACCTAGCTCTTCCTCTTGCTGAGTGTTTGCCATCTTTTATCAGCAGTCTTACACAGCTTCTTTTTTGTGACAATATTAACCCATGACTTCTGCTGCAAGCATCAAGAATCTGCTCATTGCCTACAGGGACTTCTGATGAAAGTTTATCAGGACTGCCGAACCTGACACTTTTACAATGAAGTGGCTCCCTCTCATAGTTATTAGTGTCTGTGTGTGACAGAGTTATTAGTGTCACACGCAGACTCTAATAAAGTAGCTCCCACTAACAGTTATCAGTGTCCGTATGTGACACACCTGTTTGCACATCAGGCCAGATCCCCACAAGAGTTCTACCGAGAGCAGTGGAAATCAATCTGCTTCCAGTTAGAAAATAGAACTGTGTCTGTGCAGTTGAAAAACTAATCTGATATGGAATGGACCTGATCGAGTGTAGAGGTAATAGCAAATGCCTAATGTGGTTGCCACAGTAAGACATTAAAGGAGTCACGAAGCATCAGGTATCACTGTGCAACTTACAGTTGTTTGTAAAACAACAAAGAAATCAATAGATGTCAAAAGATAAACTATATTCCCAACTTACGGTATAAGGACCCTGCAATAACCAGACACTAACTTTTAGAAAATGTTTTCCCTTAGGTGACTTCTTCTTAAATAATTTTACTATGGGCCTAGTAGTATATTTTATATAAGCCTTAGTAATTCATGCAAAAGTGATTCTGTTTAAAATGGTGAGAAGGACACATATTTTGAAGGGGAAAATATTGGGGGAATGTATCATTTCATTGCTTTTGGGGGCTTCTTGTAAAAATAGAAGGCATATATTAGAAAACTTGGGTTTTGGGGTGAGATGGAATTCAAAAACCAGCTATACATTTTACTAGCTGTGGGATTTGGGCAAGTAGTGTATTAATAATAGCTACTTCCATGGGTTGTTGTAAAGAGCTTGTGTTGAACCTGTGCAGAAAAAATGCTCCACAAATACTAGCCCTTGTCGTCATTATCCATAGTACATTGTGGTTGTTACTACTGTGGGCTCTCAAAGAACTCTGCAATGACTGCAACAAGGAAGTCTGACCAGTGGCTGCCCGACATTTATGACTCTCCAATTCAACACTATGTTCATAGTATTGTGATGGGTGGGAAATGGAGAAGAAATACCCAATGCCCTAAATTAGTGAAAAATTCTATCCATGTCCTGGTAACAATGGGAATGTGCACAGCCTGCTGTGTAAAGGCTATTAACAGGACTCCATTCAGGGCGATTGTGCAGTGGATGAATAATCTGAACACAGCCATGTTCTTCTCTTCTTTTCTAAACTACCTTTTTATATTGCCTTTGTTGAGGTATGCTTTCATTGTGGCACTGACACACTTCTCAACATAGGAATAACCTCTATCCATAACCACTACATTAGTGCTGCCATGTTCATTCCAGCACTATTCACAATATTCAAGATGTAGAAAGATCATAAATGTCCAACTATTGATAAAGAAAACCTGGCATATGATGCATACACATAAAATGGATTATTTGATCTTAAAATAGAAGGAAGTACGATATAGATAAAACCCGAATCCATTAGGCTAAGTGAAATAAGCCAGATACAGAAAAAGATATACTGTATGATTCCACTTGTGAGGTATCTGATATAGTCAAATTCATGGAATCTTCCTGAATAGCCTCAGCAATCTTGAAAAAGAACAAAGTTGGAGGATTCATGCTACCTGATATTAACTGTATAAAGACCATAGTAATTAAAACATGGTACTGGCATGAAAAGTACATACATGTCAATGGAATAGACTAGAGAGCCCGGAAATCAACCCACACCTTTATAATCAATTAATATTTGACAAAGGAGTCAGGAACATACAATGAGGTAAAAATAGTCTATTCATTAATGATGCTGGAAAAATGGACAGATATGTGCAAAAAAATAAAAGTAGACTACTTTCTTACACCATATACAAGAATAAATTCAAAATGGATTAAAGACTTAAATGTAAGACTTGAAACCATAAAAACCCTAGAAGAAATCATAGGCAGTAAAATCTTTGACAATTTTTGTAGCAATATTTTTCTGATATATCTCCTAAGGCAAGAGAAACAAACAAAAAATAAACAAATGGGATTACATGAAACCAAAAGGCTTTTGTACAGCAATGAAAACCATCAACAAAATGAAAAAAACAACCCATTTAGTGGGAGAACATATTCAGCAATGATACATCTGATAAGGGGTTAATATACAAAATTCATAAAGAACTTACACAAATCAACAACAAAAAAACCCCACAAAAATCCAATAAAAAGTTGGGCAAAGGACCTAAATAGACACTTCTCCAAAAAGGACATACAGATGACCACTAGACATATGAAAAGATGTTTAATGTCATTAATCATCAGAGAAATGCAAATTAAAACCACAATGATATACCACCTCACTTCTATCAGAATGGCCATCATCAATAATCAACAAACAACAAGCATTGGCAAAAATTTGGAGAAAAGGGAACCCTCATGCATGGTTGGTGGGAATGTAGACTGGTGAAGCCACTGTGGAAAACAGTGTGGCATTTCTTAAAAAATTAAAAATAGAACTACCTGATGACTCAGCGATTCCACTTCTGGGAACATATACAAAAAACCTGAAACACTAATTTGAAAGGATATATGCACCCCTATATATTCACTGCAGCATTATTTACAATAGCCAAGATTTGGAAGCAGCCCAAGTGTCCATCAGTAGATGAATGTATAAAAAAGCTGTGGTACTTTTACACAACGGCATACTACTCAGCCATGAGAAAAAATGAAATCTTAACATTTGCAACAGCATGGATGGACCTGGAGAACATTATGCTAAGTGAAATAAGCCAGTCAGAGAAAGACAAGTACCATATGATTTCACTTGTATGTAGAACCTAATGAACAAAGTAAATGAACAAACAAAATAGAAATAAGACTCACTGATACGGAGGACAGACTGACAGGTGTCGGGTGAGAGGGGCATTGGGAGGTGGGTGAAAAATGTGAAGGGATAAGGATAAAAGAAGCAAAGAGGCAGGGGAGGTAGAATAGGGCAAAGGGAATATAAATGTGACAGAAGGAGACTTTGGGTGTGAACACAATACAATATACAGATGATGTGTCACAGAATTGTGCATTTGAAATCTATATAATTTTATTCACCAATGCCACCCCAAATATTTAATTAAAGTCTTAGAAATAGTCAAGTTTCTTGAATCAAAGAATAAAACGGCAGTTTCCAGGGGCTGGGGGCTGGGGGTAGAATGGCGAGATACTAATCAGTGGGACAAAGTCATGGTTAAGTAAGACAAAGAAGTTCTAAAGATCTGCTGCACAACACTGTCTGTCGTCAACAGTACTGTGTTGTCCCTTAAAAATCTGTTAAAAGGGTAGATCTCATGTGTTCTTAGAAAAAAATAAAATAAAAATTAAAAAGCGACCTAATGAATTCCTACTTTAATTGCTAAGATGACAAGTTTCCTAAGTTTAATAAACTAATCTAGTATGTACTGTCAAATGGTTCTTGATAGATTAATATATTAACGGGAAGGAAATATTTATAATTTTAAGACTCTTTCAAGCAAACTATAATACTCCAAGTGAATTAAGTTTTCATACTTTAATTTTAAACACTTGAGCAGAAAGGTAAAGAGATAAGGGGAGAATTGGGATGCAGGATATTTTTTAAGGCATCTGTCAGATTATAATATAAAGGCTACAACCTATTTTTCATGCTGTGATATCAACACCCAAAAGAAGAGACAGAAAGTAGGTTACTACATGTTTAATTGAAGATCCAATCCTTTTAATCCAACAGGTACGTGATCCTCCAACTGAGATGAAATGTGGGCTTTGGAGATAAGCATACTTAAATTTTTTCGTTTTTTTGTTTATTTGTTTTTTGTTGCTGTTATAACAGAGAAAAGCATAAGAACATATCTATTCACTATAGGACCAAGAGCATCGTCATGCCTTCCACATCTGGTGCTGGTCTGGGAGGCAGTTCCCCTCCCACCACAAAGGCGAGGTCTGGGTTCATCCTGCTGAGGGCCAGGCCCCTTGCATCCCATCTGAAAGTGCGTGCGAAAAAGAACTGAATTTGGATTTTAAATGAATGTGGCTCCCTCTTCTGGTAGAAAGTCTGAATCAATAATAAAATTCTCTGAGAAGGAGAGCAGGGGCTTAGCCTGTGTCTTCCCCAGCTCCAGAAATATTTGTCGACACAAGAACCCTAACAAATGAAGCAGACAATGGCATACCCTCCATGGTTCTCATATTCTGATACTAGTGTTCATGTGAAGTGCACTAACGAGAAAGGGGGAAAAGTCCTGCTTTGGGATAGAGAAAAATGAGACACTAACAAAGGAATTCTTAAAGAAGACACCTGGGGTTAAAATAACTACGTTTTTCTTTAAATAATAAAAAACAATCTTTTTATCCTTGGTTCTCTTAAAAAGAAGCCATTCCTACAAAGGTATACATGAATGTAGGGATTGAGGGGAAAACTAGATACTGCTTTGGAAAGCAGTACCTTTAAGAGCATTCTTCTGAGACCAAGTGACACGCCAAAACGCCTATTTGACATCTTAACTTTTAATGAGGTCAAACCTACAATACTGAAAGTATCTTTCGTCACATAGCTAGAAGTAAGTCTTATAAAGGGACACTTCGAGAAAGTGCATTTTGTATTGTTTATTAAAAATAAAGACTTGAGCCCCAGCTATATAATTCTTTTTCATTAATCTGAAAATGTAGGCAACCATAGAGCAGTAGCAAATATCTATACTTACATGAATTTCAACAGTAACACAAAGTGATATATTGATGATGCATAGATGTACCACTTCCTAAATAAATCCTAATTGGTTGAGTACTACAGAAGCCTAAGAAATGGTTAAACACAAAACAAAATAAAACAAAAATAACCCTAACACTCCAAACAGAAGAGTCCATTTAAACCACCACATTTTGTCTCTTAACACTTAATTGATTGCTAAATTACATTTACTCCCTCATGATCCCAACGTTTCTGGATCACAAATCCTGCCACTTGCTGAAGGTTACAAACAGATTTATCATATCTTCATGAAAGAGTGTTAGTGCTTGAAGCAATGTATTGCAGTTTCAGGCAGAAGGTTCAAGTTCAAGAAGGCAGAAGGCTGCACCCTCATGCCAGAGGCAACCAGGGAAGACCCACGTGATACTTTGTTTCATCTCTAAGGACAGCTCCCCTCCACCCTCAATGAAGGTTAGGTAAACTCTAGATTTGGGGATGACAGGAAGTTGTGGTAGAAAATTTCCAAAGGTAACTTGGGTAGATGTCATATTTTCTGTTCTTTCTTACAAAGACATGTATTGCAACTCTGGGGGGAGCTGGAAGAAAGGAAATGAATATGGAAATATCAAGCATCACTCATATCCACATATGATAGATTTACCGGAAATCTGGAAACCAGTAAAAGGGATAAAGAGACCGGAGTGAAGATATGAAAATATGCAGTACATATTTTTCAGTGATAAAACATGCATGCATGTAATTAACACTGCTATAATACCATTAACTAAGTTAAAGAGAGCTTATTTGAATTTCATCAGCTTTTCTACTAATATCCTTTTCCTTTTGCATGATCCTATTTAGGATCCCTTCCAGTTTATAAGTCTTTTGTTGCCTTTGATAATGCTAAAAATCATAAAGAGTACTGGTCAATCATTTTGTAGATGTCCCTCAATTTGGGTTTCTTGGATATTTTTTTCATTACTGGAACAAGGTAATACATTTTTAGGCAAGTATACCACACACACACACAGACTGTGTTCTCCTCAGTGCACCATATCGAGGTTCAGGGTGGCTCTATATCTTAATACTGGTGGACGTTTATCTCGATCAGTTCCTTACTTTCTAACATGACAAACAATTTCAAGTTCATTTGGTATTTTCCTGCTCCAGCTCTGGAATCAATCACTTCTCCAGAGTCTCAGTTCATTTTTTTTTAGGGGATACTTGACTCTAGTTGCACCACTGTTTCTGGAATGCCATTGCTTTAAGTCCTTTCAGTGGGCAGAGATAGGAAATATACATATATATATATATAGTAATGTATGTGTACACATATATCTACACTTCTGCATAATTCATCTTTGTGTTTATATATATATATATCTGTGTGGGGGTTGAGAATATAAATATGTGTCATATGTAAAAAACATACACACATACACACATAACCATGAGTTTTCACTGATAACCTCTGATCCTAAACACTACAAGGTTTGTTTTAGTATTATCCATTTCCTCACCTACAATTATTTACAATATAATTATTTGTTGAAATCTAGTAAGCGAAGTAGTTTCAGAATTTCCAGCATATACCCTTGTGAGAATCATGTTAGCTACTAGATTACAGCATTTGATGTAATTTGATTACAGCAATTCTCTGTTTCACCTCACAGTTCCCAATCGAAATGTTGTTTCTCAGTTACTTAGGTTATTTTCTTCACCCACTTCACTTTATTAACAAACTATAATATAGTTAGGTTAACGTGTTACTGTTTGTATTCCATTTTGGGTCCCCCTTACATCCTGATTGGTTTTAATTCTTGAAGAATTAAAACCAATCAGGATGTACAGAGGATATGTGAAGAATTAATATGAAATGAGGAGTCAGAACTATACAAGGATGACCTAGAAATTACTCCCCATCAATTCATAGTGACCTCTGCCCCACCCCCAACAGTAGCACAGCCTTCCATTGTGTCTGTATTACAGGTTATACAACAAACTCCTATGTATGGACAATTGGGTTATTTCCAGTATTTTGCAATCACACAAAAAGGCTGAAATGAATAATCTTTGTGCATGTGTACTTTTAGATTGTTGCAGGTGTATCATAACAGGCTCCTAGAAGTAGGATTGCTAGGTCCAAAGGTAAGTGCATATGTAATTTTGTTAGCCATTATCAAATCTCCCTTCAGAAGGATTGTGCCAATTTTCAATGTATGAGCGTGTTTCCCCACGACCTCACCAACAGGATGTGTTGTAATTATTATCTAGTTTTTACTCTATGAATAATCATTCATAATAGGTGAGAAATAATAGCTCAGTACTGTTTCATTTTGCATTTCTCTAATTATGACTGAGCTTGAACATATTTTTCAAATGCCTGTGGGTCATGTTTACATCAGTTATATGTGCATGTCCTTTTCCCATTTTTCCTATTGAATTTTTGGTCCTTTGACTCTCAGTTTTAAAGGGTCTTATATGGGAGGTACACTAGCCCTTTGTTGTGGTGCATGTTGCTAACACAGCCCCAGGATGTCACTTGTCCTTTGACTTTGTTTATAGTATTTTTGGTCATGCAAGATTGTTGAATTTTCATGTGAAATGTATAAGACTTCTACTGTATCTGGAGCTGGAGTCACAGTTAGAAAGCCTTTCCATCACCAAGGCTAAAGAATTCGTCTGTTTTCTTCAAGTATGTAAATCATTTCCTCTGTTACATTTAAACACCTAATCCATTTAGAATTCATTGTTGTTCACAATAACTTAGAAACATATTTTTATGGTGGTGATTAAAGACCTCTTATCCATTTATTCCCATAACAGTCTGAGAATTGTTTTGATTTTCCTACTTTGACCTAGAACAAGGCTAACTTCAGTAGTAGAAACATGGAGTCACTAGTTGAAGAGAAACATCTGAAGCTTTATGTAATCCAAACACGTTTTTCTCTTTCCCCTATTTTGTCTCTTCAGCTTGTGTCTGCCTCTGTCTGTCTCTCCCTCTCTCACCCTACAGATGGGGAAGCTAGAACTCAAATGATGAGCCTAATTGGGTTAGGGGCAACAACGGAATGATTTCCTGACAGCCCATCCTTTATTTGAAGGCACAACCCAAGCTCCATACACCAGCCCTCATTGTGAAATACAGATGCCAGTGACCATGGTAAATCTACTAATAGGACTTGCTTCCCATTATTAGCACCATCTGAGTCTGTTAAAAATCTTAACTAGGAGTTTAATTTCTCAACATAGGGCTTTAAATTAATTAGGGGTTTACATGCTAACAAAGACCTTGATACATCCATAAATCAATCCGGTGTAGGAGTTCTATGCAGGGAGGATGCCTATTCAGTGGAGACCTCAAATCCAGCATCCCTGTTGGGCTCCCAACAAAAGGGTGCAGGTGTGGAATAGGCTCCTATGACAAGGAAGCCCCAATAATTATTTTGCATCACTTAAACCACAGCAGGTAACATGGCAAATCAAAGTCCCAGGCACTCAGCAAGTGAAACCCATGTTACCGTGAAAAGCCACAACATATCACTTTAACCTCTATAAATGAATTGCCATAACACTGTGATTTACTTTATACCAAGTCCAAGAATTAAAAGGACATTGATCAAAACTATCTCCTTTTTCCCCCCTTTTGTTACAAATAAAAAGTAACAGATGGGAACCACTTTCTTTTTTTAAAATGCACCAAACATCATTTTAAGAACCTTTGCAATTGCTAGAGCCTTTTATTAAATACACTTGCTCTAAGATTTACACTGGTGTTCTTGGGATAGGATGTCACTCATATTCCTTTAGTTAAATACAAAATTTGTTTTTTTGATATAACTTTAAAATTGCCTAACAATTACTTCTAACCTTAAACATTTCCATGTGATAGTAGTTTTGTTTCTTTTGTATTCTTTTATTAGAAAACACTTGATAAAAGGAAAATAACCACGGATTCACTTTTAAATAATTTTGTATTTCTTTTGTCATAATAATATCTGTATCAATATGAAAATCATAAGTATATGTACTTGAAAAATCTATTTAAAAATCTAGTTTAAATGTGGATTTACAGTCTCCATGCAATAGCTCTCTGCAGTATTTTCTTTGTCCAGCCTGTTCAGACCCCTCTCTCCCTTTCTCCAACCACAGGGGTCTGACCTACATGCTAGAAGCAAATGCATTTAAGCCTATATAAGTAATATTCTCTCATTAATTCCCCTTTAAGCTGAAAACTTTGTTATTACATCCAATGCCGAAGGTGTTGCGAGATCAGTATTTTAAAAATACATAACTACAAAGTCCCCATATAAATATCACATCTCAAAAGTTACTGTGGGTTTAAGCTAAATAATCCAGGCTGCAGACGATGTCAGTTTGGAAATAATGGAGTCAGCACTACTCTAAGCATTTTCATGACACAGGAGGTGTTTTCCCCTATACACATGCTGCAACACTGTGTGTGTTTTCACCCTATCCACGATCACAGCATTTAGTTAGGCTAATGATGATTCAGGCCCTGCAGAGTTCATCATGATGTAAAGCAAAGAAAGAAAAAGAAAAAAAGAAAGGAACAGTCTGTGCTAAAGACTGTCTTCATTTAATCAGAGTCCCTATTCTGTCCCCAACCCTACCTAATACACCCACCACACTGAAGAGGAGTGAGAGGAAGCAGGGATCCAGAATGCACTTCTCAAGCATGTGCAGCCTCCCCCAGCCTCACTTTGCCCTCTTCAACCATGCAGATGTTCTCAGAATGTAAACATGTACTGTGCCTGTCATTTAAAACACACACACACACAACTTCCTTTGATCCCATACCTCCCTCTGGCTATCACCTCAATATTTGGCTGCTTTCATATTACAAGTTTATGAAAGAGTGGTCTATATTTGAGCTTTCCACTGCCATTCTTTATAATTTATAGTCTAGATTTCCACCCCTGTGAGGTTATAATGAGGCACCCCAAAACACCCATAATGGGGTGTCAAAGAAGGCCAGATAGGGAGCCAGGACTCTCAACCTTGTCAGGTAGTAAAGAGCTCTGTGACACCCACAATGTAAGTGGATCAGCTGGAAGGTCTAGACTTCCCACCTCTACCCAGTATTAATCAGCCCTCCCCACCAGCCAACCTCTCCCCACCAGGCATAAGGATAGACGTAGAGGGCAATAGAATAGAACTGAAAGTCCAATGACAAACCTTCACATTCGTGTCAACAGATTTCAACAAGAGTGCCGAGACAACTCAAAGGGCAGTCTTTTCAACAAATGGTGCTAGAACAACTGGATAGACACATGCAAAAGAATGAAATTGGACACATTCTTCAAACACACAAACAAAAACTCAGAAGGTACCACGGACCTAAAAGTAAGAGCTAGAACAAGAAAACTCCTAGAGGAAAATCTTTGTGACTATGGTGAGGCAAAGCTTTCTTCAGTTGACACCAAAAGACATGAAAAAAGAGAAATAAATAATTTGAAATTCTTCAAAATTAAAAAAAAATGTGTTTTAAGGGGCACCATAAGAAAGTGAAAAAGAAAACTGCACAATGGGATAAAGAATTTGCAAACCATGTACCTGATAACAAACTACATCCACAAAAGAAATTTTAGAAAGATTTCATAGTTGTCTTATTTATAACAGATCAAATTGGAAACAACCCAACAACTTGCCTAAAGGAAACTGGATGAACAGATTGCGATATATTCATAAAATGAATTATTATTTGGCTATAAAAACCCCCACAATACATGATGAATCTCAAAAATATTATGTTAGGAAAGAAGCCAAACACTCAAAAAATCTTATACTATATTATATATTATATACATACATTTATATAAAAATTCAAGAACAGGCAAATCCAATACATGAATTATATAAGGTATATCAACGGTTGCTGTGCAGGGGTGGAAATGTGTGACTAAGAACTGTTAAGAAGGAACTTCCTGTAGCAATAAAATTTTTCTATACTTCAATTGAGGTGTTGGTTTCACAAGTCAATATATCTATCTAAACTTATCAAGTTGGACAATTAAGATATGTGCATTTAACTGTGTATCAATTCACTTCCACTTTTTAAAGTACAAGAAGGTGAAGTGCCATGCAGATGATGTCCTACTCCTCCCATCCCCTTCTCAACCACAAGGCACAGATGCGTAGAAAGCCATGTCAGCCACCGGAGAGACTGTAAGACTCTTTGTGCTTTAAGCAGTCTTTAAAATGCCTGCTTTGTTAGAAGTGGAACAAATTCTGCATAGTTTCCAAGATTCCTGGTAAAATACCATCCAATATCTGACTTGGAATAAAAGGAAGATATTTAACCTAAATCTTACTGTCAGCCAGTCCTGGGGTTAGCAGATGTTAACTGGTGTGGGGAGTATACTCTCATCAGGAATACCATATCTACTTGGAAGAATCCTAAAGGAAAACTAAGAGGCTGTAGATTGATCCAACTTTTAAACGTAGTTTAAGATCAAATTTGGGTATGTAATTCACAGCATTATTCTGAGGGTGTCTCTGAAATCTTCTAGAATTTTATGTCTTTATATCTGTTGTATCTGTTACAATTTAAAAGCTGGTGTGGCTCAGTTGATTGGAGCATTGTCTTATAAACTGAAAGAAAGTTTGTGGGTTTGATTCCTGGTCAGGGCACATGCCTGGGTTTCGGGTTTCCTCCCTGACTGGGGTGCATGCCAGAGGCAACTGATCAATGTTTCTCTCTCCTTTTCCCACTCTCTTTCTTCCTTTCTCTCTGGAATCAGTAAATATATGCTCAGGTGAGGATTTAAAAAATAGTAAGTAAATAAAATAAAAACAGAGTGTGTAATTTATTAAGAGTTTATGTAACCTTCCACTCAACAGAAGTAAGTGCTTTTTACTGTGTCTAATCTCCATCCTTTCCCTTCACAGTTTATGGCCCTGGTGTCCTGCTGAGATGTGCCTTCACTATGTTCAAATCATAGAAATAACAGACTGGCTAATATAGTCCTCTGAGTGATCTAATAGTTTCTTCTAATTTCTCCTATTTTCTCCTATTTTCTCTTCTGATGGTATTATAGTTTTATTTTTTATTTCAAAATTTTTATTTAAATTCACTTAAGATTGTTAAGGTGAAATATCTTTGAAATTCAGAAAATATTTAGAAATATCAGCGACCACTTAACTCCACCCAGATTTAACAGACTTCTAAGACATTTTATGATATTTGCTTTATTAAAAAATTAAGTAAATTAATATAATTAAGCCCTTACCCCTCCCCAGAAGTATCCATTGTCCTAATTTGGTGTGTGTTTTTCCTATACATGGTTTAAGAACAAAGGAAACAAATATGAAACATTTAATATATTGAAAGATGTTCCCAAAGACTTGAGTTAACAGTAAAATAGAGCATGCAAAATTGACAAAAATCAGTGAAATGACATGTCCAAGGTCACACAACTAACAACTGTCCAAGGCAGAGCTTTGAATCCAGGTCTGCTTCATTCTCAGGCTCAGTTTTTCTTCCTCCCACACATGTGTCAACTAGCCATTAAAACAGAATCTCTCTACATGCAATATGGTGCCCTGGATTGAATCCTAGATCAGCATAAGGAGCATTATTAGAAAACCTGGTGAAATTCTAATAACATCTGGAGTTTAGTTAATAGTAACACACCAATGTTAATAATCTCTTAGTTTTGATAATTACACCATAAATATGTTAAGACGTCAAAACTACAAAATTGGTTAAAGGGTGTGCAGGTGTCCAATTTTACTGTAAGTCTAAAGTTATTCCAAAATAAAGAGTATGTTAAAAATAAAACCAATATCCCCAAACTGGTGCCTTAGGTGCTATTCTTAAAACTTATAAGTAAAGAGATTTACTATATAAAGTCAAATGTTACTAAGGGCATGCTTCATATTAAAGACTTTGATTATAACAGGTTCATTGTTTACAACAGGTTCAGTGGTTTTAAAAATAAATATCTGCCTCAATTATATAGCTTTTCTGAAAATATTTCTTGAATAACTTTTTCTATACCATTTTTCTTTTCATGTAGATAAAAATAGAGAATACTATAAATATTAGTCTTTTAAAACATAAGGTGACCTGGTTGTAATGAACTCCTCTCCGTTTCTGCTACAGACATGACAAAAGTTCTGGACTTGTAACAGCAAGAATTAAACTTAGAGGATTAATAGAACTGCCCAATTTACAGAGCTCTCAGATGAAAGAATCAGGACTTCAGAAATAAATGAATCCTAGGAGTGGAAAAGCTGAAGTATATAGTTAAGTAGAAAACTCAGGGTGGCAGTTGACTAGGTAAGGAAAGAGAAAAAAATATTGAAAAAGGAGAAAAAAAAAACAAAATAAAGGATGTTAATGAAAATCAGGGCTTATGGTGTCTCCAAGGAATTGCACTGTGATAAATCATAGAATGGGGGAAACAATGAATCGTAGTACATCAGGTCATATCGCTGCCTCACTCAAAGCCTTCCAACAGCCCCAGCCACTCCAGCCAGAGGTCCTTGGGGCCCTTGATGACTTCCTCTCTGCCCCCATCACTTCTCTGACTTCATCTTCGACCTTTCACTCCCTCCCTCACTGCCCTCCAGCCATCCTGTCTCCAATGTTTCTCAGGCACACAGGCCTTTGCACTTGCTTATCTCTCTGCCTGGAAGCTCCTCCTCCAGACACCACCATGGTGCACCCCTTCACCCCCTTCAGTTTTTGCTCAAATACTAACTTTTCAGTGATATAATACTATAAACACTCCATTTTAAATACTGATCCCCTAGAACTCCCAATGTCCCCACCTTGATCTTATTTTCTCAGAGCTGCTTCCATCATCTAACACTCTTAATTACAGTCAATGTCTGCCTGTTTCCACAACCAGTAGAATGTAGGTGTTCAGATTTTTGCGTGTTTTTTTTTCCCTATGATGTTTCCGCAGTTCCTAGAATGGTACTGGGCACATAGTGGGTGCTCAATAAATATTTCCTAAGTCAATGAATGCATAAATGTGATTTTTGTCATTATCATCATTATAGTAAGTGTAGTAAAACACTGGAAACTTTTCCAATGTTACTTTTTGATTAACAGTCATCTTTCTGATTGTCTATGTTTTCTGGGTACTTTCTGCACTGAATAGTTACTTCAATAATGTTTTAAAAAGAGGGTTTTGTTTTGTAAATACAAGAGAGTTATCTGTCTGTGATGATTTCTTCTCAGGCCCATTCACTGTCATAGTCAGAAAGATACATTCTTTAGAGGCTTGTTCTTTTTACCAGCTTAAATAACATTCAGTTAATACCAAAAAGAGCTCCCCATCATAAAAACTTTATATGAACCAATGGTCAGTAGCATGATACACTAAACTAATGGAATCATGTAATTCCAACCTCCTCATTTAAAAATAAAGAAACTGAGCCCTGGCTGGTGTGGCTCAGTGAACTGAGTGCCGGCCTGTAAACCAAAGGGTCACTGGTTCGATTCCCAGTCAGCGCACATGCCTGGGTTGCAGGCCAGGTCCCCAGGAGGTTGCATGTGAGACAACCACAAATTGATGTTTCTCTCCCTCCCTCCCTCCCTCCCTTCCCCTCTCTCTGAAAATAAATAAATAGCATCTTTTAAAAAATAAAAACAAAGAAACTGAGACCTAGAAAATTTACTTCTGTACAGTCAGTTGGAACATAGCTGACGAACAGGTGGAGCCCTAAACAAAAGACTGAAACACTGAGGAATGGCCTAGCCCTACACATTTTGCAATGCGGTGAAATTTCAGGTTGAAAATTTTTAGCTCACCATTTGACTAAACCTTCATTTTCTCCAACTTATTTCCAATTCATTGCTCGAAAATGAGTGTGAGCAGTTGCTTCTCATTGTTTGAACATTCAAGATTCTCTTTGCATTCAGATCACTAACAGAGAAAACAATGTGATATCTAAGAATTTTTGCATGCCCAAGGACCCTGCACCATCCAGGACCCACACAGCATTCAGCCTCTTCCTCCAGCCCTTTGCTTTCCCTGTTCAGAGAAGTATGAGGCCAGCATTCTTTTACAATTTCTTACTCTTTTCAGTGGCTAGATTATCTTAACTCTCAAAAAACCAAATAGAAGCAGCCTTCACGATCTAAAAATGTATCACTTTTCTTTCTCAAAAAGCTCATTCTTTTGCTGAAAAATTGCACAGGTGCCATTGTTTTGTCATAAGTGGGGGAAAAAATCTGGCATGATATATTTTTTTTCCAGAGGTAACAGCAGCAGCAGTTAATCCACAATGTTCATTCTCTGGGTCCCCAGACAGTCATCTCTGATGTTACAGTAACACCCAGGCAGACACCTTGGCAAACAGGGACTATAAAATGAAGTTGAAATGAACCAAAACAACGATATTGATTTGAGTACAATTCAAAACACACTTTTCTAAATGGCACACACTGAAGAGGATAGGGAGAGATGCACTGCAGAGAGTTAAGAGCAGCAAAAGGATTAAGACAATGACAGTAACAAACATCTTAGTGTTCTTTTACAATATTTGTTTTTTAAGTTTGAAGAACTGAGAAGCTTGACTTATGCTGAACCATCCTATCTGAAAATCTAAGATTGCTCATTTATAGATGTTGCGCTCACTGCTTGAAGCCTGGGCATCCAGTAGACCTTAGTAAAATAAAGTCCATTACCCTTTGAACATTTGAACATCCTCTTCAAAGTCCAAGTAGTTATTTTTCTTAATCAATCTTTCTCTCTTCTCTCTCCCTCTCTCTGCAAATGGCAGAACTGCCTACACTACATTATAAACACATTATATACAGATAGAGCATTCAGTTTGCTGCAAGCAAATATTTTCCTTATTTATCCTTAATGAGAAAAATGCCTTTCAAGTCAGACACCTGTGGAAAGGAGCTCCAGAACCGGGACAGAGCAGCCAGGACTTACCATGGCCCCCTCACTTCTTCTTTGGGCAACTTCTCGCTGCAGCCGGGCCACAGCCAGCTTCTCCCTGGAGAAACAAAAGAGCATGATTACTTGGCCGTTCTTCTCAGGGCAGAGGGCACGGGCATGGCTCGGAAACATTCCTGTGAGGTCTCTGGAGGAACTCCTTCCTTGGTTTAGCTCACTTCCTCTGCTCAACTTTCTATAAATATTTAAACTGAATGGTCCTCATGCATTGTTTTCATTGAGTGTCACGAAAGCGAATTTTTTTTTACCTTGGATTTTAAAATAACCAAATAAATATTGAATGTCAAATGAAAGCTTTACTTTAAATTCATTAATGTATATCATTTGTAAAAGAATTGTCTATGTCCTTTCTGTATCAACTTTGATCATATACATTTTAATTATTTTTATTTCTTTGTTGATCTATGTTGATACTGAATTTTGAAAAGCAAAGAAAACATAAGTGTATCATTCTTGAAATGATAACCAAAAATCATTTGCAGGCTTGCTATGCAACAGCAATGTATGCACCACGCCGGGACTTTTACCTGATCTTATATAAGCCCGACAATAATAGGTTTTATTGTCCCCATTTTATAGATATAAAAATAGAGGCTCAGAAAGATTCAGGAACAAGTCAAGCCCCCAGCTGGTATGTAGTATATCATGATCAAAATTAAGTTTGCCTTACTTTAAAAAGACTAAAAATTTTGCAGATCACTTTTCAGGGACCAGGAAAAATCTGCATATCATTTTTCAGGATCTAGAAAATATGTAGAATTAAAAAACAGATTATTTATTTTAGTATTCTTTGTCTTACAATGGGGCTTATTTGGTATCTTTTATCACTGGAATTCTGATTTCATTTACAAAAAAGCTACTGTTCACCAAGATTTTAAGAATATTTTTTAAACTGATAGATATCTGCATTTTAGACAGCTTTTCAATTATTCTTTGAATGGTTGGTAGGTGAAGTAAGGGTAATAAACTCTTCCAGCAATCCTTAAACCTTAGTTTTAGCAAGGATTTTCCCTGAAATGTTTCTACTGCTAAGAAGATGTAAAACTATTGAAAATCTATTTCATCCCTCAGCCTTCCCTCTACACAGGATCAGCTATCTGCAAACAGCAAAGAAGCAACTCAGTTCCTTGATAGTGAGAGGGTTTCTCCCCTTCCAACTGCATGGGCCTCTGAAATGCCTATGACTGCCAAGAAGGCATGTGCTTGGTTCCGGTCCAGATGGCAGTGTAGGCAAATGAGTTACTCGCGTCCTCCCTCAAACTACAGAAAAACTGTCATTCAGAACTGCCTGAAATCTAGCTGAACAGAAGTCTGATAACTAAGGGTATGAAGAAGAAGCCACATAGAGACTGAGAGGAGGGGTGGAGATGCACAATGGGCTGGTCCCACACCCACATGCAGTGGTTAGAAATTGGGAGGGATATCTCAGCTACAGAGGTTCTCTCCTGAGGATCAAGGGAACCCAGCTGCACATCAGAACTCCCAGCCCAGGGTTCCAGTGCTGGGAAGAGAAGTCTCCATAACTTCTGGCTGTAAAAACCAGTGGGAAGTGTGGCTGAGAGAGAGAGAGGACTGCTTCATTCCCAGGCATTCCTCTTAAAAGGCCAGTGCACAGATGTACTCACTCATTCTCTCTGAGCTCCAGCACTGGGGAAGCAGCTCTAAAAGGGACCAGAGTCATACAGGGAAGAACTTAATTGTCCTGTATCAGGGCCAGGGATAGAAGGGCAGTTTTCTCCTAGACAGAAGTGTGGCACAGGCTACTGTTCCTTTGCTGAGCCCTCCCTACTGACAGAGGTGTCATATTTGAGTCCCCAACAACCTGACTATCACTGTTTGCCCCACCATGGTGACTCCCTGAGACTGCCCCACCCAGCTTGCAGACACACCTAAGCTGTTTTTTATACCAACAGCCTGTCTTGGCTCATACTTCAGACTTTCCTAAAATCTCTCAAGCAAGCAGCATCTGGCCTCAGCATGCTCCGTACCCCTCACTAAGTGGCTCCAGGCCTGGCACTAGCAGCAGCCAGTCTTCGTTCACAGCTTGGCCTCTCCTGGGCACCTCCAAGCCCAGCACAAGTAGCAGCCATCTGCAGATTGCTTCATAGTACATACTGGGTGGCCCCAGGTAGAACACAGGTGATGGCAGACTTTGGTGTACACTTCCTAGGAAGCCCCAGAGCCACCTGCACAAGTGTCACACTAAGGGGCACACTCAGAGGAAAGCAGAGCCCTGCTGAAATCAGTCCTGTTCTGTGGGGTGGGCCCTGGCACAGTTGGTTCTCCACCGTGGCCATAACCAGTCTTTGTAGCCAATCAACACGGGGGTAAATCCCTCCCATCGACATGCCAAATTAATCCATAATTTTTTTTTCTTACTGGGATGTATACCTTCATCCAACTGAATAAAGAGAAAGACATGAACAGCAAGAAACAACAAGTCCTATATAGGAGAAAAAAAATTTTTAATGATGACCCAGGACAAACAGCTATGCAGGAAGAGAACAGCCAGTCCTGTTTTCAGCAAGAAGATGGAGAGTCTCCAATGGATGACTCCCAGTAAAAACAAAGTGGATTGTTGGGAACCACCCTGCCTGGTTTCAGAAGCTGTAAACCCCCATGGCTAAGGCTGAGTGAGAGACCTTGGGACCCTAAGTCACTAAGGAAACAGAGGTTATCTCCCTGGCAGAGGTGCCGCTTCTGCCCGCTTTATTTCACCCTGCTTGGCCCCCAGTGCATGACTGGTTAGCCAATGATGGGTAAGATTCCTCAAAGGAGGGATGACCTATGACAGGCATGGTCAAGAAGAGGCCCTCAGGGAAGGACTTGGGGGGCTGTAGAAGAAGGGGGTGTGGACTCTCACCCCTCAGCTTTGACATAGCCTGAGTCCTCATTCTGTCTGCAAGAAGTCTCCTAATGTCTTGGCTGCTTACTTCCCCTGCCTGATTTAAGCCTGAAACAAAATACAGAGGGCAGTACAGCCCTGTGTTGGAAAGGGCGGATTCTCCCAGGCGATCAGGCCTAAGAAAGAATACATAAAATCCTATGAAACCTGCTTTGCTAAGAATGCCCTCAATTTTCTGATAAGGATCCATGCATGAAATGAGTTTGTTTCCCAAAGTTTTATAGCCCTTTAGCTAACTGACCTTGACTCAGAATAAGCCCTCAGAGTTCTTTGTATGTTATCTATTGTTTGATCCTTACTGCCTGACAATGATTGATGAGCTTTACCTGTATTCCTGTGCAAATTGAACCCAATAAAAGCCCATTGAGGAAAAGGCTCTTGGCCCTTCTCCTTTGAGAGATCGGCCACCTCTCCTCCCCAAGCAGATCATGTCTTGGTAGACTTATTCTCATCTGTCGCTGATGGGGGGGCCCTGCAGGTGGAGCTCCCCCCCACAGTGGATCAAAACCAAATTAATCTATATGTTTGTAAATATTGAGAGGACTTTTAGAGTTTCAGGGGAAAAGTCTGTTAAGAACCAGGGATTGGGGGGATTCGGAAGATGGCGGCAACATAGGTGGGAGCAGAATCCACTTCCCCTCAGCGCCAGGGAAATACCTAGCTGATCTGAGGAGCAGAGCGAACAGCCAACAGTACTCCAGCATATACGAAGATTAGAGACCAAAGATAGAGGACATTGAAAGATCTGACGGTAAGAAGAGTGCTCAAGGACAATAAGGTCCCCGGGACCCGGGACCGCGCGGTACCAGGGCTGCAGAGGCGCCAGCCCTGGCGCAGGGGCTGCTGCAGGAGTCCTGGGAGAGGGCCAGGCTGCGCTGTGAGCAGCCAGGTGCTTGATTGGACCAGGGGGGCTTGAAAAGGAGGAATTTCTCAAAAAGAAAAAGAAAATAGAGACACTCAGGGGCTAGTTAGAGAACTCTCGGTGGTGGCCGAGGCCCCTGGCGCCCCTCCCCCCTCCGCCCCTGGACTGCGAACGGGGAACGCGGGATAAGCAGCACCGGCGCTCACCTGAGGTCTGGTTGCGAGCGGTAGCGCGCGCGCAGATTAGCGAACGGGGCCCATACATGAAACCCCGGAGGGGCGCCCACACCTGAAACCTCCGAGATCTTTTGGAGCAGAGACTAGCTGCTCCACCCACAGACCCAAAACCTCGGAACCGAGGACCGCGTGATTCGGTCCCAGGGCGGCCCCGCCCACCCGAGAGTCTCAAGCCCCGGGCGGCTGGATCGGGCCCCCAAGCGTAGAGCCTCTGGCTCGGCGGCAGGCTGCGCGCTCACCAAGCCTAGGGCCGGCTGGATGCGCACTTCCCAAGCACAAAGGGGCTGGCGAGAGTCGTAACACCAAGGCGGCTGAACCAGCAGCTTGCAGCGCGCCAGCCTCCCTAGCCTGGGCGGCTCGATTGGTCGGCCGGCTGCGCGCTCAGAGCCCAAATAACGTCACAAACCCGAGGCGGCTGGATTCCCCTGCTGCGCGCGCACGCGACCGGAGCCAAAGCGGCAGGAGCGGCCACTCGAGAGTCCCAAGAACAAAGCTGCTGGATTGGCTGATCAACGGCCTGATTGCCTGCCAGGGACCACACCTACAAAACAGTGAAGAGTGTGACCCAGGAAGGAAGAAAAGTGAAACCAATCCTTCCAACCACCCCCTCCCGTTGCACAGACAGGACAACAGCAGAAATAACCTGAACGGTTTAAAGCCAACAGAAGATTTTTTTTTTTCCCTTTTTTTTTTTTTTTTTTTTTTCCCTTTTCCTTTCCCCCTGAACTCCTTCTTCCTCTCTCTCTCTTTTTTTTCTTTCATTCCTTCTTCCTCCCATCCTTTACCATTTTTATGTCTTCTTCCTCCCTTCTTTTATCTATTTCTATGTTTTAATTTTTGTTAAAATTCCTTCTTATCTTGCCTCCGATCTTTCTTTAATCCTTCTTCCCTCCTTCCTCCCTTTCTTCCTTTCCTATTTCCTTTTTCCCTCCTTCCCATCTTTGGTTTTGTTTGTTTGTTTGATTGTTTGTTTGTTTTTTCCTTTTCTTTCTCCCCCCCTTTCTATTTTTCCCACAGGTGAGACAACAAAACCTGGAGTGCTGAAAAGACTAGAGTTAGACCGTGTTAAACACATAAACGTCAGCTCAAGACCAGTGAGCACAGGAGAGTAAGGAGACAGCACCACCGAATCCCATTGGCATTCTACCATAGAAGTTCATATCATAAACCCAGGGATTCAGAACAAAGCAATTTAAGAAGCAGAGGCCAACAAGAAGAGCCTCACAAACAATGGGAAGACAAAGAAACAATTCCCAAATGAAAGGAAAGGAGGAAGTCTCAGAAAGAATACTAACCGAAAAAGAGGCAAGTCAACTATCAGATACTGAGTTCAAAGCAATGGTCATCAGGAAGCTCACTGAGCTCTCTGAGCTCAAAGAGAACTACCAGAAACTACAAGGAAACTACAATGAACTCACTGCAAACTATATCAACATGAAAAAGGAAATAGAAAATATCAACAAGAGCCAAGAGGAAATGAAGAATACAATTTCTGAATTGAAGAACACAGTAGAAGGAATTAAAAGCAGACTTGATGAAGCAGAGGATCGGATCAGCGAGCTGGAGGATAAAGTAGAAAAAAACACCCAGAAGGAGCAAGAAAAGGAAAAGAGGCTCAGAAAGAATGAAGAGGCAATAAGGGAAATGCAGGACAACATGAAACGTAACAATATCCGTATAATAGGAATACCAGAAGGAGAAGAAGAAGAGCAAGGGATAGAAAACCTGTTTGAAAAAGTAATGATGGAAAATTTCCCTAATCTGAGGAGAGAAAAAGTCACCCAAATCCAGGAATCACAGAGAGTCCCAAACAAGAGGAACCCAAAGAGACCCACTGCAAGACACATCATAATTAAAATGGCAAATTTCCAAGACAAAGAGAGGATCTTAAAGGCAGCAAGGGAGAAAAAGGAAGTAACATACAAGGGAGCCCCAATAAGGTTAGCAACTGACTTCTCAATGGAAACGCTCCAAGCCAGAAGAGAATGGCAAAAAATATTCCAAGTAATGAGAACCAGAGGCCTCCAACCAAGACTACTTTACCCAGCAAGGCTCTCAATCAAGATAGAAGACCAAATAAAGAGCTTCCCAGACAAAAGAAGTCTAAAAGAATACAGCTCCACCAAACCAGCTCTGCAAGAGATGCTAAAGGGACTGCTTTAAGGAAAGGAAGGAAAAGAGAAAGACAGAGGAACACAGGTAGGAAATAATGGCAATGAATAACTACCTATCGATAATAACCTTAAATGTAAATGGATTAAATGCTCCAATCAAAAGACATAGAACAGCTGAATGGATAAGAAAACATGACCCACACATATGCTGCCTACAAGAAACCCATCTCAGGACAAAAGACTTACACAGACTGAAAGTGAAGGGCTGGAAACAAATTTTCCAAGCAAACGGACAGGAAAAAAAAGCAGGGGTAGCAATACTCATATCAGACAAAATAGACTTCCAAAGAAGGGCCATAAAGAGAGACCCAGAAGGTCACTTCATAATACTCAAAGGAAGAATCCACCAAGAAGACATAAACATTATAAATATATATGCACCCAACATAGGAGCACCCAAATACATAAAGAAAATCTTGGAGGATTTCAAGAAAGATATTGACAGCAACACAATTATAGTAGGGGATTTTAACACCCCACTATCAAAAATGGACAGGTCTTCCAAACAAAAGATTAACAAAGATATTGTGTCACTTAACAATACCCTAGAGGAAATGGACTTAACTGATATATACAGAGCTTTTCATCCCAAAGAAGCAAAATACACATTCTTTTCAAGTGTCCATGGATCTTTTTCAAAGATAGACCACATGATAGGACACAAAGCAACCCTCAACAAATTCAAGAAAATTGAAATCATATCAAGCATCTTCTCTGACCACAAGGGTCTGAAACTAGAAACCAACCCCAAGGGTAAAAACCCAAAACACTCAAAATCATGGAGACTGAATAGCATGCTATTAAACAATGAATGGGTCAAGAACGAGATTAGGGAAGAAATCAAAAACTTCCTGGAAACAAATGAAAACGAACTCACAACAACCCAAAACCTATGGGACACAGCTAAGGCAGTCCTAAGAGGGAAGTTCATAGCAATACAGGCCTACCTTAAGAAGTTAGAAACAGTTCACACAAACAACCTAACCCTACGCCTACAAGAACTGGAGGAACAACAACAAAGACAGCCCAGAGCAAGCAGAAGGAAGGAAATAACCAAGATCAGAGCAGAACTAAATGACATGGAGACTAAAAGCACAATTGTAAGGATCAATGAATCCAGAAGCTGGTTCTTTGAAAAGATAAACAAAATCGACAAGCCTTTAAGTAGGCTTATCAAGAAGAAAAGAGAGAGGATCCAAATAAACAGAATTAGAAATGAAAGTGGAGAGATTACAACTGATACCACAGAAATACAAAGGATCGTAAGAAATTACTATGAAGACCTATATACTAAGAAATTTGAAAACCTAGATGAAATGGACACATTTCTAGAAAAATATAATCTTCCAAAACTGACTGAAGAAGAAGCAGAAAACCTGAACAGACCAATATCAGCAAAGGAAATTGAAGCAGTCATCAAGAAACTCCCATCACACAAAAGCCCTGGACCAGATGGTTTCACAGGAGATTTCTACAAAGCATTTAAGGAAGAACTAACCCCTATCCTTCACAGACTATTCGAAAAAATCCAAACTGATGGAAGACTCCCAAACTCTTTTTATGAAGCCAACATCATCCTAATCCCAAAACCAGATAAAGACACAACGAAGAAAGAAAACTTCAGGCCAATATCGCTGATGAACATAGACGCTAAAATTCTCAACAAAATATTAGCAAACCGCATCCAGCAATATATTAAAAAGATCATCCACCATGACCAAGTGGGATTCATCCCAGGGATGCAAGGATGGTACAATATTCGCAAATCAATAAACATAATACATCACATCAACAACAGCAAAGACAAAAATCACATGATCATATCAATAGATGCGGAAAAAGCATTCGATAAGATACAGCACCCATTTCTGATAAAAACACTCAGCCAAGTGGGAATAAAGGGAGCAGTCCTCAACATAATTAAGGCCATATATGAGAGACCTACAGCCAGCATCACATTCAATGGACAAAAACTTAGAGCTTTCCCACTAAGATCAGGAACAAGACAAGGATGTCCTCTCTCACCACTCCTATTCAACATAGTATTGGAAGTCCTAGCCACAGCAATCAGACAAGAAAAAGCAATAAAAGGCATCCAAATTGGAAAGGAGGAAATGAAACTGTCACTGTTTGCAGACGACATGATAGTGTACATGGAAAACCCTTTAGACTCCACTCAAAAACTACTCGACCTAATAAATGAATTTGGCAAAATAGCTGGATACAGAGTCAATACCCAGAAATCAAAGGCATTCCTGTACACCAACAACGAAACTGCAGAAACACAAATCAGGAAAAAAATCCCATTCGATATAGCAACAAGAAAAATAAAGTACCTAGGAATAAACCTAACCAAGGAGGTAAAAGACCTGTACTCAGAAAACTACACAACACTGAAGAAAGAAATTAAGGAAGATACAAACAAATGGAAGCATGTACCATGTTCATGGATTGGAAGAATTAACATCATCAAAATGGCCATACTACCCAAAGCAATTTATAGATTCAATGCAATCCCTATTAGAGTACCCATGACATATTTCACAGATATAGAACAAACATTGCAGAAATTCATATGGAACCATAAACGACCTCGAATAGCAGCAGCAATTTTGAGAAAGAAGGACAAAGCAGGAGGTATCACAATACCTGATATCAAACTGTATTACAAGGCAACGGTAATCAAAACAGCCTGGTACTGGCATAAAAACAGGCTCATAGACCAATGGAAGAGAATAGAGAGCCCAGAAATAAACTCAAATCTATACGATCAATTAATATTTGACAAAGGAGGCAGGAGCATAAAATGGAGCAAAAACAGTCTCTTCAACAGATGGTGTTGGGAGATCTGGACAGCTACGTGCAAAAAAATGAAACTCGATCACCAACTTACGCCATACACGAAAATAAACTCAAGATGGATAAAAGACTTAAATATAAGCCGTAACACCATAAAAGTCCTTGAGGAAAACATTGGCAGGAAAATCTCAGACATTCCACGCAGCAACATCCTCACAGACACATCCCCTAAAGCAAGGGACATAAAGGAAAGAATAAACAAATGGGACCTCATCAAAATAAAAAGCTTCTGCATGGCTAAAGAAAACAGCACCAAATTACAAAGAGAACCAACAATATGGGAAAGCATATTTGCCAATGATACCTCAGACAAGGGCCTGATCTCCAAAATATATAAAGAACTCACACGACTCCACTCCAGGAAGACAAACAACCCAATTAAAAAATGGGCAAAGGACTTGAACAGACACTTCTCCAAGGAAGACATACAGAAGGCCCAGAGACATATGAAAAGATGCTCAGCATCACTAGCCATCAGAGAGATGCAAATTAAAACCACAATGAGGTATCATCTCACACCAGTCAGAATGGCCAACATAAACAAATCCACAAACAAATGTTGGAGAGGATGCGGGGAAAAGGGAACCCTAGTGCACTGTTGGTGGGAATGCAGACTGGTGAGGCCACTGTGGAAAACAATATGGAATTTCCTCAGAAAACTAAAAATGGAACTGCCCTTTGACCCAGTAATTCCGCTGCTGGGATTATACCCTAAGAACACTGAAACACCAATCCAAAAGAATCTGTGCACCCCAATGTTCATAGCAGCACAATTTACAATAGCCAAATACTGGAAGCAACCGAAGTGCCCATCAGCAAACGAGTGGATCCAAAAACTATGGTATATTTACACAATGGAATTCTACGCAGCAGAGAGAAAGAAGGAGCTTATACCCTTTGCAACAGCATGGATGAAACTGGAGAGCATTATGCTAAGTGAAATAAGCCAGGAAGTGAGGGACAAATACCATATGATCTCACCTTTAACTGGAACATAAGCAATAGAAGGAAAAAGCAAACAAAATATAACCAGAGACATTGAAGTTAAGAACAATGTAACAATAGCAAGGGCGGGGGTGGGGGGTGGGGGCGGGGACAGTGGGTAGAGGGGATTACAGGAACTACTATAAAGGACACATGAACAAATCCAAGGGGGAGGGTGGAGAGGGGGGAGGGAAGTGGGTTCACCTGGGGTGGGGTGAAGGGATGGGGGAAAAGGCATACAACTGTAATTAAATAACAATAAATAAATTAAAAAAAAAAAAAAAAAAAGAACCAGGGATTGGAATATGAAAACCTAAGCCAATGGCAATTATTAACTCTTGAAAGAGTGAAGTTATTCTAGAAATGCAATTCTAGAATTCTACTAGATTTAGGTATGAATACTATTTACTTCATTTTTATTATTATAATTAATTTAATTAATTTTTAACAATTAAACAATTAGGGAGCAGGAGAAATATAGAGAGATAGGTGGGATAGGAGCACTAAGTCTTTATCTTCTATAATAGGGAGACAATTCATAATGCCTAAAAATGATAAATCTAAAAATATAAGTACAAGTATGTTTTGTAGATACAAGGATGAAAAATCCATAAGATAGAGCTAAAAAAATGGAAGGTAGTTTGCAGGACAAAGATATGGAGGTAGGGAGGAATGGGTGAACATCTTATAAATTTATCACTACACTTGATTTCCAAACTATGTACATGTGTTATTTTGATTAAAAATTTTTCAAAAATACATGCATTTTGAAACTGTTGGATCATTCCTTTTATTTTTACTAAAAATACTATGATGATACATTGAGAGAGAGAGAGATTAGAGATGAGAGATGAGACATAGAGACAGATAGAGATGAAATGGGGGAGAGAGACCTCAACAAGTATTTACAAACTGAAAACTCAACGCCAAGTGACTCACCATCATGGTCCTGAAAAGAAGAACCTAATTAAAACCTTTGGTAGATGGAAGAAAAATAAGGACTAACTAGAAGCATCAAGGAGTCTTCAGATAAATATCTTAAAGTATATACTGTAAACAGTTTAACACTGTACGGTGATATTTTAAATTTAAGATTTTTAATTTTTCTATTTTTTCATCAAAATACAAAATACATATAGAAATTAAGAAGTCATAAACTCACAGCTTTATGAGTAATCATGAAGTGAGCATGACCTGGTTGCTACAACCTAAGTAAATAACTAGAGCATTACCAGAACCCCAGATGATACTATGATGCCAAAGGTCATAATTAAGTTAACGTAATAATACCCAAACTCATCTGACCCACAGTTTCCTTTGTATAGTGAATACAGACACATTTAACGTCTAGTCTAAACTAAATTATGCAGACTTGTATAGTTCCTCAATCATTTAATCGGTATATGTTTTCCTCTAAATAAGCCCATAAATTCCTCCTCAGCCATAGCAGTGGCAGCCAAAGCAACACTGATTGATATACTTTTGCACACAGTCAGTGGGTCAGTGGTGGTGTAGTTAATACCTCACTGTGACAATTGCTTGCTTGAATGTTGAGACCATGGTCAGTTCATCTCTATAACACCTACTAAGGGCCATTCAGTAGGAACAAAATAATTGTCTGTGATTTGCTGAATGAGGAATCAGTCACACAATCTGATACCAACTGCCTAGTATAATAGAATTTCAATAACACTACGGTTCTTCCCTGACATGTTACACTGCACATATGCTCACACACGAATGACCCTCATAGGTTGCCTTCTGGTTCTGGTGGCCACAAAAGCCCATTTACATACATTTAAAATTATGAAAAGCACAGCTCCCACTGGCTACCATAGAAATAGTGACTAAGCTTCAACCAAATGAATTTCTATATAAGAATATCGAATGAAGGGATAGTCGAATAGCCGTTGTCAAATATTTGTCAGTGGACCCCTCTGCACCCTGAAAAATTACTGAGGTCCAAAAAGAGTGTAAGTTAACATGGGTTATATCTATTGACATTTATCACACATAAATGAAAACAGATAACTTTAAAATATTTATTAATGCATTAAAAATAAGATTAAACCTATGTTAATACAAATAAAACATTTAAATGAAAAATTAGCCTATATTCCAAAAACAAAATCATGACAGACACTGCTTCAAAATTTTGCAAATATTTTTAACATCTGGCTTAAAAGAAGACAGTTGGATTCACATATCTGTTCTGCATTGAACCTGTTGAGATAGCATATCATGTAGTTTGTAGAACACGCCGCTGTACTCTCATGTAAGAAAGTGAATAAAAAAGGGAAATGACACCTTAATGTTATTACAAAAATAGTTTTGACGTTGTAGATTCCTTCAAAGTGTCTCGGGGGCACCCAGAATTGCAGGACCACATTTTGAGAACTCTGCCCAGAAGATACAGAACTAGAAATGAAGGACTATTCTGGAAATTTTCGTGGAATCATCATTCCTGATAGCTGGATCTCCAGAGAAAGATTTAATATATATGCTAATAACATGTTAATTTTTACAAGAGCAGTTAAGCATAACAAAGACCTTTCTAGAAACAGCAAGAGTCTAATGTTAGCACTATCACCCTTCTAAATGATAGGTCCTAATATAGTTTAAAGGTTAGAAACATCACTATTTTATCTTCAAAGGAGATTGCCTTTATAGCACTATTAGGGATTACCACACAGTCCAGGTGCTTGTCAATTCATATTCAGTTCAAGAAAACTTCAACAATTTTAGCCATTACATGGTTTTAAGAGGAAAAACATTAATAAATTATAAAATTTCATGAAGTGCTCACACATCATATTTCTGTGGCATTCAATAAAGAAAAAGTGTGAATGAATGCACCAACATAAAAGAATCTTCTCTAAAGTAGCAGCATAGTAGCCATTTGATTTGGAGGAAGAGTAAAATATGAAGAAACTGGAAACATCAACTGTAGCTTTGACCTGACCTACCACCACGTAAACAGAGATGTGCCCCATTTCAAACAGCCAGGTGGAAATGTGTGATGTAAGCAGAGAAAATCTCAGAGTAGTCTGGGTCACAGAAAAGACATTCCCCAATCCTAGCTCTGCAACCTAGTCCTCCTCACTTACAAGGTAGAAAATTCCTTAAGTCCAGTTATTTGATTCAAACTAATTAGGTGGTGAAGGAGCAAAACTCATAAGAATAGCAAATACAAGTGTTTCTTTGGGACCATGCTCTGTCATTGTTTTAACCCAGTTCTTCAGGAAATGTAATGCATATAATGTCCTGGAGCAAAGACCTCCTATGGGTTCCAACAGCACAGGGTCTTCTATGGGGCGAGGGGCAAGATCAGTGCCACTAAGTGCCACTACAGCAAGAGCACCCCAGTCTTGAGCTATTTTATGTACTAGGCTTCTAAAATATTTCCTTTGAAAAGAGGGTTTCAAGGCTAAAAAACAAACAAACAAAAAAAGATTCTTTGAGATTCAATACTTTCTATCTCTCAAAATTTTCAAGTCCTTGAAATTCCATGTGTGTGCATTTTATGTCAGTAGGAGTTTTTGTCGTGGAATTGTTTTTTTTTCCATGAAAGAACATTTTTTTATTTTTTATTAAAATTAAGGAAGTGATGGAGTTGATAAAATTCTCAGGATTTCTAGATGTTGACATTTCTGGGCTCAAAAAAAAAATTTCTGGGCTGAAATGACCAACTTTGAGTATTAAAAATAATAAATGGGTCTTTTTTTTTTTTACAGTAATCTCATTTGCCTCTGGTTTAGTAGTCCCTTAGCAAACTATATCTTCAAATCCCCATGGTTCCAATATATGTGTGAAACCAACTGGGACCAGCATCTTTTTCATGCAAATTCAGGGTTCTTAAAAACAGCTTTGTGTAAAAAATAAAGAATCCTTGACTTGCATGCAACCCAAGGAAAATGAAACAAACTCACATACACATACACTCTTGCTTCTATTTGAAGACCTTAGCTCATCTGCTAGAAAGACAGTTGCGCTTTTGCAATGCATCACTGTTTTGTTTTGTGTTTGTAGCAAAGCCAGTGGCTCATTATGAAGGGGATACTGACTTCATGACTGCAAAACAAATGCCTGAGCATACTTTACTGAGAGCTGCGGAACCTTATTTCCAGTATAGGAATAAAAGAAGAACATAAAGAATATACACACAGTAAAACAAAGGAGACCATAATACTTATTTCTCTTTCAATTAAAACCAAAGGGAAGTTTTCTTTCCAA
Source organism: Desmodus rotundus (assembly GCF_022682495.2). Lineage (NCBI taxonomy): Eukaryota > Metazoa > Chordata > Mammalia > Chiroptera > Phyllostomidae > Desmodus > Desmodus rotundus. The sequence goes on from NC_071388.1 coordinate 124,625,404, forward strand.
GAAAAATAAAACAGAGCTACTTATTTAATTTTATGCCCAAATGGTGACTTAGTCCCAGGTTTCTAAAGTCCTTTAATAAAGATCCAAACAATCTCAACTAAAGATGATAACAAAAACCAAATTATTAATGCAAACCATGGATCTTTAGAATATCACTGATAGATCTGCACGTTAAGCCCATGGGAAAGATCATCCTCAATGCAGACAACAGGATGTTGGCATTTGTGAAATCCAGAAAAGACCTGAAATGTTCGCATGTTTAGAAAAATGTTCCCCAAGAGAAAGTAGCTTGCAAAGAGGAAATATATTCAGTTTGTGATGTGTGGAGACCTCAAACTTAAGGGCACTGCAGAGCCATCTGTTGCGTAAGTGTGGAAGGCAGGCTTGTCTGGAGACAAATCTGTGTTCTATTACCACTAAAGAAAGCCAGCACCCATCCTGAATGGGTGAGAATAAAACCACTGTGCAGCCTTGCTCTCCACCAGGCAGATGGTCTGCCCCCAGAGGATGCCCTGAAGGAAGAGCAGCACAAGCACTCAGGGTGTGAAGAATTGTTTCTATGCATTCTAAGTCGCATTGCCCCAGACTACTCTATACAAATAGTGCAATTCGAATGGTGTGGTTCTAAAGGCACATCAAGCAAGCTGTCAATGTAACAAATACTCTGTGGGTCTTGGTGAAACTGCCAACTATTTTGTGCAACTTCTACTTCACTTTTCTAGAAAATAAAGTATAACATGCAAATATACTGTGGTATTAGAGGATTCTATAACAAACCTTCAAACTTTGACTTGATGTTAGATAGGTTAAGCTCCTATATTCTAAAATATTTAAACTCTGTTATTTCATGCATTACATATATATACATATATATGTGTTATGTATATATGTGTACATATATATGTAATACATATTTGAATTTATTCACAATATCCTGCTGTGTCTATATAATTCAATGTTGATGAAAACTTTAATTCAGCAAATACTTAATGTGAGTTTACTCTAGGCCTGGCCCAGTTCTAGGTACTGGGAAATAAAGATAAATAAAACATTTCCATATTCAAAGAGCTCACGGCCTAGTAGGCAGAGAGCACACCCATGCACACCAATGTCATAAGATGCAGCCAACACAACACAGGCTCTGGCTAAGCAGAGATGTATTAAAACTGGGTCTTAAAATGAATATTATATAGTAATCTTATTTAAAAAGTAACTCCCTTTTAAATGGGAAGGCATATTCTGCTATTTCTAAGAAAGTTATTTTTTAAACTTAATGCTTTTTAGCAAAAAGTCATACAGCAAGACAGGTCTGACCCCACAGATATTTTAATTGTAAAGAATCTCTACTGCATGTTTTGGTTACATGAGTCCCTAAATTCTTTAAGTCTTTTGAATGTGATGGTATTGGATTTCAGACCCGCCGCAACTTCTGCAACTTTTGGATCATCATTTTATCCAGGTAACTTTTTTAGAGATACTCTACTGACTTCTTCAGTCCTTTCCATTGCAACATACCATATCACAACTTAAAAATATAGTAATGGGTAGTTATTGAATAGTTATTATGTAGAGCACTATTCTAAATACTTTACATGAAATATTTAAACCTCAAACAATCCCATGAGGAAGATATATATTATAATGAATTCTGTGATATACAGACAACAATGATTCTCAAACTTTTTAGATTCTGAACCTCTTTACACTGAAAAAAACCACTGAAGACTCCAACATGCTTTTGTTTATATGTATATCTATTGGTGTTATATTCAACATTATAACTGAGACTTTAAAATATACCTTAATATATTTGAAGTATAATAATAATTCCATTACAGGTTAACATAATTAATACATAATTATGAACTATGTGCAATATAGATTCCAAAACAAAAATTAGTAGAAAGAGTGGCACAGTTTTATACTTTTGCAAATGTCTTTAACGTCTGGCTAACAAAAACAACATCTGGATTCTCATATCTGCTTCTATATTTAGTACGCTGCAATGTCACATGTTGAATAGCTTCTGGCAAACCTCTGTATGCCCAGAAGAGAAAGAGAATGAGAGTGAAAAAGGCAAATAATGCCTTAGTATTCTAATAAAAGTAGCTTTGACCTACATTATCTCAAAAAAAAAGAAAGACAGCTTACAGAACCCCTGGTCCACAGTGTAAGCACTGTTGATGTATAGTGATACCTACCCTCCATGGGGAAACTGAGGCTCACGCAGGCTGGAAAACCTGCCTATCATGCCACGGCTCTTAAGTTTAGATACAACTATGCATGTTTTTTTTTTTGTCAAATTTGAAAAATAGCAATAAACATATACTTAGGTAAAATCTCAATTGTTAGAACTTGTGCTTCTGTATTTACCATCACCTGTTGCCAGTGCCTCTACCGTTAGAGAAGAAATCACAAATAATGCAAGAAATGATCAGGGTCTCCAAAGATGAAACATTCACGACCATTGTGATGCCCACCAGCAGGAAAACCACCGGTATAACCTTTTACATTGAATTCCAAGTACTACGAACCTGCATTTCTGGCAAGGTAGGAGAAAAATACTACTGAAACTCCCAATATAAACCTATGTTTGGGCACAGGCTTTGTTTGCGTGAGCATGCTCCATATTTCTCCCCTACAAAGATCTCACTGAATGCCTCAGAGGAAGTTAGATAGATGATTACTCTCACTTATACCTTGGGGCAGAAAGTCACAATCTAATATCCTGGGGAAAAGTTTCAATAAATCATCAGCCTTCCCCACTTCTGAGTGGGCCCCAAGAATCAGAGCATGGTGGTGACCTGGTGTGTGTGTGCAGAGAGCAGGTCTGCTCCCCCGGAGGCCGGGGACCATTCTCTGCACACACAGAGGCATCCCGGGAAGTGGCCCACCATGGAGGCAGGACAATGCCGAGTGCCAGGTGTGCCTGTCAAGTGGGCAGATGGGGAGACCAGTGGCAGCAGACCCTGAGTATGGCTAAATTAATTAGCCTTTCCAAAGCAGATTATTTAATTACTCATCCACTCAGATATTCAGAGTGAGAGAGTATTTTAGTGAAACTTTAGAGCTACGACCCAGATGAAAGAAACTTCTTCATATTCTTTTTCCAATACATGATATCAGTGTTGGTCCCAACATTTTGAAACACCAAAAGTTGCCATTTTATTATATACTTTGGGGAATCTCTTCACAGCCACAATGCATAAAGTCAGTAAGTGAGAGTGCATTCTAAAGTGGTAACCTTTACATGATTTTGTGCAACAATAACTAAAAGGCAACAGGACTCCAAAGGGCTAACATGCACACCCCACTGAACTTGGGAAGGAGTGGGAGTCGCATAACATTGTGCTGTGCCGGTTAACAAACTCCCTTCTCTCACACACATACACAAACTGGAGATTTTAAAAAGAATTTGGTGTGTTGGAATACAGAGATCATTAGAAAAAAACAAACACCCTAATTTTAGTTGCCTGCTTTTCTGAAAGTCTTATCCACATGTTTGTCCTCACTGAGCTGTCTGAAGCTTTCTAATTTTGTTCTAATTTTCTACATTTCCAGAGTACTTTCTAAAAGTTCTCTAAATTTTATGCCCATATAAGTATTCTCACAATTGTTCTATACTGAATGGTCTTCCACACTCAATACTGGAGTCTCGGCTTGCAACCACATTGTCATTCAGTGATTCATTGATTCATCCTCACAGTCACTTGTGCCATCCACTACATCACAATGGCCTGCTTACCTACTTCTCTCCACTACTGAGCCCTAAGAGCCAGAGGGCTGAAACTTTATGGTCTGTGTGTATCCAAGGCACAAACACGTCCTCAATGAACGAAAGATCAGGCTTCAGGGCAAAGACGATGTTGAGGCAACATCACAAGCTGCCTTCACTTATTTAGTCTTGACAGTTACTCCCATGCTGCAGAGTTTAACAAATTGTGCCAATAAAACCAAGCGAGCTACCGGCAATCCCTAGTACTACTGTCATACATGTAGCATTCTCAACATTTCAGAGGTACACACTAGTAAACAAATGTACCAATGAAGAGATGAACTTGTCTTTCTTGGTTTTTTCCTTGTCCTTTCTGCTGTTAGCTTTCACTGAAATAATGCATGTTTTCCTCACAATGTCTCTGATAAATGCAGGCTCCACTAATTTAGCTAACACCGTACAGAATTAAAGCAACCCCATTTCCTTCTCCTCTTCTCTTTGTCTGAGGCACAGTGAAACCCAGAAACTCTCATACCTAATATGTTTCTGAAATACATATTAGAACAAAAAACTCCTTAAACTTTAATGTAGAAATTTCTATTCCTAACTCTTGCAATAACTTCTTCCTTGAGTATAAAGTCAGTTCAAGGACTTCAAAACAGATTTCCTTGAGATATACTTTTTATGAATAATTGAAGAATCACTTAATTTCTTAAACTTAATTTTCACTTCTGAAAAAACTGAGATTTCTGAATGATTTTCCTTATGTTTCCATGTTTTCTAAGGAGTTTTTTTTTCATGCATTGCCCCCATATTTATTCCCTTAATATTAAAATCCCACTAAAAAGGCACATCTAGGTCTATCTTATTTCTGGCAATTAAGAAAAATTTGGAAAACAACAGAATTGTATTAATACTATTTTATTTTATTCCATCAGTTTCGATAGCATTCAAAAGCAGTAGGCTGTATGGAGTTTCATATGGAAAGGGAATTCTTAGGACAACACATGGGAACCATCTTCTAAGGGGCATTACACACCTGTGGGTGTGTGCGACCACAGCCCTTATGTGACAATTAATTTAGTTTCATGGCTTTCCATTATCAATGGCCTTGAAATTTCATTCTGTCTCTATTTTCATGAAGGTCCCAAGACAGTCTCTTCGAGTTGACTTAAGCCATCTGTCTAGGCTCAGAAAAATAAAGCTTATGAGTTCCTAAAAGAAGAAGTTAAAAGCGGACTGTAATACAACAGAGTTCATACTATAAAAGCTCCTTCCTTCATTTGTAGAATAAGCCACACACATGGGGGTACATTCTGCTCAGCAAAAAGATGGCTTTTAGGATAGACTTGCAATGCCATTAACCCAGTCCACAAATGTTCTGCCTACAATGTTGGGGAGCACTTTGCTAGGTTCTGTGGAAGACACAATGATGACTAAGGCTTAATCCCTGTAGCCACAGAGCATTCTTTCTCAGAGAATAGATAAGTGTGTCTATATACAGTATATTTGCTTGAATTATGCAGCCCTAATATTCATGTTGAAGTCCTAACCCCCAGAACCTCAGAACGTGACCTTGTTTGGACAGAGGGTCTTTACAGAGGTTATGAAGTTAAAATGAGGTCATTAGAATGGGCCCTAATCCAGTAGGACTAGCTAGACTCCTTAAAAAAAAGGGGGGTGGATAAATTTGAGAATAGATACACAAAGGGAGAGCTCCATGTGACAATGAAGGCAGGGAACAAGGTGATGCTCCCATAAGTCAAGGGCACTGAAGACTGGCAGCAAACAGTGAGAAGCTAGGTGAGTGGCACGGAACAGGCACACACACTCAAGTGTCCTCCGAAGGAAGCAACCTCGTCAACACCATGATCTTAGACTTCTAGCCTCCAGAACTATGAGGTGATAAATTTCTGTTCTTTAAGACACTCATATCATGGTACTTTGTTACAGCAGCCCTAGAAAACTAACACATTCAGATATGCTTATATTTTAATATAAAGTCTATCAACTATATATGTTTGGATGTAATCCATCTCTATATAAAAATATACACATTCCTAGGTAAAATATAATGGGTGCCCTAAGCAGAGTGTAATATATTTTCAGCAGAAGGAGTGTTTACTTCTCAAGGAAGTCTTTATAGAGGAAATTGCAGCCACATTTCACACAAGGTAAGACCCATAAAAAGTCAGAAGCCAAACACAGGAATTTATGACTGCAGAACTATAAACTATTTACTGCAAAGCTATTTTTTAATCTAAGGAACTCACATCTTTTACATTCCATTTCTCAACAGAGTTCAAGAAAACTATATAATTCAATGGCATACTTCATATCTAAAACTCCACAGATACCATTATCTTAGCAAGAAAGACTCATTTAGTCCTTCCATATTCATCTTCATATTCTTTTTATGAAGTCTCCTCTGATGGTAAGTGTAAGATAAGGCCAGACTTCATGCTCTGTTACAAGAATATTGACTTAGTTAGTTGGTCTTTCAGAGTGGGGACAGTTTGCAAATAGCCTTGCTTTTGGCTGCCACCCTCATTACAGGGATATGTACTGGTCACTTGCACAAGGTAAGGAAGGAGTTTGGTGACTCTGGCCCTAGAACTGATCTGTCTAGAGACAGAACCCATAACCAGGCCCTCATTAACTTAGGTCTCTACCCAACTGAATGATTATCAGGCTTTAGAAGCACAATACATTTTCTGATTTTTATAAACCATTCAACTTAATAAGTTTGCCTACAACATTTGAAAGAGTAATTTTTAATGCTTTGATCATTTGTCAGCTCACTTTGATGAGTCCAATACCAACCAGAACCGAGCTCTCCTACTTTCCTCTTGAAATTGTTTTCACTGTTGAGCTTTGTGATCTGATTAGATTATTTTCTAATCTTTCTTTTTAAAAAATATTTATTTATTTATTTTTAGAGAGCTGGTAAAGGGAAGGAGAAAGAAAGGGAGAGAAAAATCAATGTGTGGTTGACTCTTGCATGTCCCCTCCTGGGGACCTGGCCCACAACCCAGGCATATGCTTTGACTGGGAATTGAACCAACAGCCCTTTTATTCACAGGCCTGTGCTAAATCCCCTGAACTACACCAGCCAGGGCATATTTTCTAATCTTTCTATATGAATTGTAGGAGTTTGGTTTCTCCTGGTTGCAAGTAACTGAAACAAACTCCAGCTAAAATAAGAAAGAGGAGGAATTTTATTAAACTGTTTATGATATTTCAGGAGGAACTGAACCACCAAACCCTGGGGAGGACAGGAGCCAGGGTACCTCTGGGGCCTCAGCAGCAAGAATTCATCTCTGTTTGCACTGGATGCTCCCATGATGCCCTGCCTCTGGACTGCAGACTCCTGCTCCCATCAGTCTCACATTTTAAATACCATGGAATAAGATTCTGATTGGGAGAACTTAGGGTGAGGCACATACTCTGGCCTGATCAGCTCTGGCCTGGGGGTCAGGGTCATGTAGCACAATCTTAGATATTCTCCTCCCTGTTGTGGGCTAGGGACTGTTCTCAGAGAAGTAAACAACCATTGGCATCTACCGTGTGGGTTGAACATTTGTATTTCATATATATTGTCCTTTCCTTGGAAAATGCTTTCTATAAATTTCCTGATTAATCTTTAGTTGGACACGATATACAACTAGATCTTATTTTTAACTCAAAAATTTTTGCATTCATTTCTATTGGACTAACTCAATTTGAGTTATTTCCTGTTAAAATACTTGGCTAGAATTGAGCCTGTGTCTTGCATTCTTCATATTTTCTTGACCCCTCCACTATCATTGTGACTTAAAAATTTATATTGAGCACATTCCTCTTTCTTCCTTCTAGAATACATAACTAGCCTGTAGTCAATATATTGCTTTCTATATATCGTCTTACTGTTTCCACTGTCAGCATGACTTAATTTATATTGAATATACTCCTGGAAATATTATCAACTATGAAACTTTGTATACATGCTCACACAATATGTATAATATTAGAACCAGAAAGTACACTCTCAGGAGACACAAACAAATCAGGAAGTATCTTCCTCCTCTATTTCCTGTCAGTCAAACCATTACCAGCAAGACTAGTCAAAAATACCAACAATAAGATTTCAAAAGACATGAGCATTTTAAAGGAATGCCAATTTAGAAATTCTAGAGAATAAAAGAGAAACTCATACTTCTATATATTCTTTGTAAACAATCTAATTGTGGCCAGATATATGTAATATTTAATTAACATCTGAGCTGCCCAGTAGTTGAAAAGCACCACCAACAAAAAAGTCAGCAATGGAAAATTTTGAGGGAAAAGGGAAGACACTGATAAGAAAAGAGAGCCTAATGTCTAAGAGATGAGAAATCAATGGAAAACAATCTGTGAGATAATTTATATTATACCAAGTAAGACCCTCAGGGGAAAGAAAAATATTTTCAGGTATATATTCTCAACAGAGGTAAAAGTATTTTAGAAAACAGGAAAGCAACTAGTAATGCAAACAACAGCAGGTGTTTTTGAAGAACAATAACAGTACAACAACCAGGCAGAAAATTTAATTCTGTCAAAATGGGTTATTGTAAACTATCTGTTTATATGTAAATAAACCTAAGAATTTATAATAATCAAGTTTTATTGACACAATGAAAGAGAAAAATAAAAAGGCAAAGGCATCTTTTGTATCTTAAAACAAGAGAAGGGAAAGACAAGCAGTGAGTGGTCCTGAGACAATAAAAAAGCCACTTTCTGAAAGATGGTAGACACCCACCATCCTTGTCAACAGATGGTGGTGGAAGTGGTGAGCAGTAGTCTTTGAACAAATTTTAATTATATTTAAGATAAAAGGGAATAAGAGTAATAATAACAAAACTAAATACTCATATAGTGATTATATCCAAGTACTTTACAATTAGGCATTAACTCATTGACTCCTCACTCTAATCATGAGGTGGGCACTATTATTATTCTCATTTTATAGATAATGAAAATAAGGCACAGAGATATTACATTTCTTCCCCAAGTTCTCAGAATTAGTAAGCAAAGATGTCAGGATTTGGGCACAGGCACGCTCAGCTCCGAAGTCCCCATTCTTAATCTTAATGCAATGTTATCCACGTGATTCTAGCTGGAGTTGTAATTTTTACATTGTATGCAGGTGTTCAGAAATATGGACAGTACAAATTCTATAAGAATTTCTTAAGAAGCTCTCAAAACCCATTTAAATTCCCCTTGGGAGTCACATAGTTGAAGAGGCAGAATAGAGTAATGGTTAATAAAATAGCCTCTGGAGCCGGACTTCATGGGTTCAAATCCCAGTTCTTCCAGTTACCAGCTTGTTGACCTAGAGAAAGTTGTTTACCTTCTGTGCTAGGATGTATCATTATTTACAAATCTACACTACCCCTTTTGTGGGTACATTTTACTTCCCCACTCAATTGATACCAGGCTTGGCACAGGACTTGCTTTGGCCAATGAAATGTGAGTGGGAAAACATGTATAACTTCTGGGAAGAAACTTGAAAAGTCAGGGCAAGATTTTCCATATTTTCTTCTCTCACTATGACTATCAATGTTGGAGAAAAAGACTGGCCTAGGTCCTGGAGTGAGGATGACTTGGAGCAGAGTAGCAGATACCTCAGACATCTCGTGGCGTAAGAAATATACCATTATTGTTATAATTCACTAGGATTCAAGGGTTGCTTGTTACTAAGACATAACTGCCCTTCTTGACTCATACACTCTCTGTGACTCCATACCCTATCTGCTTCTAAGGTTGTTGCAGGAATTAAATGAGTTAAAAAAAAAAAAAAACATATAGAATGGTGACTGGCACATGATAAGCTCTATAGTAATGTTTTGTTCTTAGAATTATTTTTATCTACAAATGGCATAAGTATTAGTAAGCCAGATACTATCTGAAAAAAATACAAGTAGAGAAAAGACTGCTAAAGAAAATATTCCCAATACTAATCAAATTAAATGATTTTCTGGTTCTCAGATCCTTTCAACTCAGTTTTAATGTTAAACTGGTTGCCCTTTGGGCTTTTTGCAAACTTTTGTTCCGTGGTCCTTTATCAACACGGTAATTTCATCCACTTGTTGGATGAAATGTTTAATTAAACATTAAATCCCAATGTTTAACAGGGATTTAATATTGCTGACCCAAAGGCTCCAGACAGTTTTCCTTGTACAAAATGTAGTGAGTTAGTTATGTTAGCCATGACAATCCTCCTCCATTCCGCTCAGCTATCTTTTTGGAAGCAGAGTTGAACACCAGCTTTCCCACCTGTGGAACGCTTTAGTGAGATAATAATAGCTGCTATCCCTTTGCTTCAATGGGTGAAGAATTAGATCATTTTGGTAAGTTTCTTAGTTTCATGAGTTTTGATCAGCTTTAATTTGCTAATGTGCAAAGTTTGATGGGAAAGCTCTTGCTAACTGATGTTCTACATGACTTGCTTTGAGGGGACATGGCTGACGACCACTCCCAATGTTTAACAAGCAGATGTTGCGACTTCTTATTTATGCCCAAGAGAAAGATACCACGGGCTCCTTCTAATTCATCTTAGAAATCACAAGTTACTAAAGTGTGGCCCCCAAAGGGATCTTTGACCACACCACCCTCATTTTAGAGATGAGGAAATAGAGGGTCAAAGAAGCTGAATAGCTCAATGACAAAATAAGTTAGTTGAAGAGTTAAACCCAATAGAACAGAGCCATTGTCCACAGGAGCCAAACTAGTGCTATTTCCAAGGCTGATCACATCTAAAAAAGTGCTTGGAAACATGAGTACATTTGGATAGACTGAAAAACATGTTCCATTCCCAATCAACAAATTCATTCACTCCATGCCACTGAACATCTAATCTGACCTATTCATAAGAGCCAAAGAGGTTACTGAGAAAGATACAAGACCAGAGCCCCATTTTACTTAACTCAAACACTAAGGCAGGTAGGTAAGAATGAGTCAGCATTAGGGCTTAGCTGAACTCAGACATAAAACAGAAACAAAGTTATTCAATATATCAAAAAACTTTATTTGGCAGTTACTATATAAATAACTGACTAGCTATTTTCATTTAAATAATAATGATTAGAATGGCTACCACATCCAATAAAAAACTGAAACAAGTCACATACAGGCTCAATCTTCAGAAAATAAAAATACTAAAGGTAGCTATCACTGTTCTTTACTGTTGCTAATGCAAATAAAACAAAAGTTATTTGTAGCACTTATTAATGTAATGATTTCTAAATTTGCTTCTCTAAAAGAAATAATACTGGAGATAAATAAATTTCATACAAAAACAAATAGAATATGTAAATTGCTAAGGGGATTGTTCCCTTTCCTTTTATTCTAGCTATTTTCCCAAGCCCAGAAGAAAGGCATTCCCTAAAGCTTTGTGTGGCTTCTAGCGAAATCGTCCCCCCTCTAACTAAATAGGTAAAGAAAGAATGTGCTTTTTTAGTAGCTAATGACAAAATTGAGATTTGTAGTTGAAAACATTTCTGATGACAAAAGCTTTGCGTTTTTAATTTGCTCCTTGGCTAAATTCTCATATCTAAAAGACAAAAGAGAAAACAAAACAAAGAAAAACAGATTCTGTAGGCACTCGTATAAGAAAGGTACAATTGTTGAAAGTCACAATAAAAATAGATTGTCATAGATGGGGGATTCCATTAAAGCAGGACAATATATCTGCTTTGGAGAAGGGCTCAATCCATTTTTAAAAATTACTGATAGACAAAGTGTAGAGCTGAAACACGTTTGTAAGATCAAGGTCAAAATAACCAGCAGTGTCCTAGTTCATCCAAAAGAAAAGCAAACCCAGCAACAAACAGACTCTCTTGCACATGGAGAATGTCTCTAGTACAATATAATAAGATTGTTGTATGTGACACCTTGATAAATTAAAGAAACAGAAACCCCATCACAAAAAGAAAAGGAAGAAAGGAAGGAAATTCACAAACAGTGCTCACAAAGGATGGATAAGAAAAGTTTTAAAAGAATATGCACATTGATTAAGGGCAAGCAAGAAAAACAAGATAGCTGCTCTATCTAGCTAACCCCCTACTGCACATGCCTATTGTATTGTTTCCTTTGGCACTGACTGCAAGAGAGCTTCATCCTATGTTTAATAATACCAGTATTTATAAAATGGAAGAAAAACATCCTGATAAGAATATACCTCAATAGGAAAAAGTCTCCTTCTATATAATCTGATTGTAGAGATGAAAAAGAAATGCTTTTTCAAAGTAATAACAATTACAAAGCAACCAGTGAACAAGATAAGCACTTGCAGGAGGAGTCACACTGAATCTATTCAACCGACCAGCTTTTCTGTTATGTGTGTCCAAGAATGGATGACGGCTGCTCCCGGGGAAAACCCGCAGTGCTGTAAAAATCAGCCAGTGGCAGTCTGTGGTTGGGGGGAGAAAAATGTTAAAGAAAAGAAGACAGTTTAGAGAGAAACAGAGGAAAGGCTGACAATATAACTCCTTATACTTCTTCATTCAACATTATATTCATTGATCTATTACACAGAAACCAATACAGAAGACACAGGATTTTGCAAAGTACACACATACACAATGGCCCCTGCCCTTCAAAAGCTGGAAGTTATAAAATACTACTTTGGTTCATGATGTTACCAATGCTCATTTCTTGCAAGTATAAGTAGAGTTTTCAGCTGTAAGTGAAGTTGTCTCCATATTCTGGCCAGCTTCCCATATTTATATTATTTTGCTAATATAGCACATTAAATTATTTTGAAATAAAAAATCAAAATAGAGTGAATATTTTCACAAGTCCAAATTTATAAACAATCTATTGAATATGGATGTTTCCTATTCATAACTTTGTAAACATAATATGTGCACATAACTACATTTAAATGCCAATAATTTTACACTAAGTGCAACCTGATCAGATATCGCAAAGACTAAGCTGGTAATTTTCTAGACTTCAGGAAGAGTAAAAAAGTCCATAGTACAATTAGCTAGTACTTACTGAGCCATTGGTATGTGGCAGTTACTGTCCTATATGTTCCTGCATGTATTCTTGTATTGAGTCCAACAAATCTCTCCTTTTTGCAGAGCAAAGCTTCCAGACCACAGCACTGTAGTCCTCCTAGCCACTTACTACAGAAGAGATTTATGTGCGACCTAGTCATTTTTTGTCTTTTAGTGGAATTTTACTCTATTTCTGAAATGCAGTCAAACTGAGAAGGATTCCAGCAATGATACCCCAGCAGGATCTGTAGTAAGCAGGGCCAGATAGCAAGGTGAGGGCCTGTGCACGGGCCACACCCCCAGGTACGTCAGATACCTGAGTTCAAAGAAGGATATTCAGGCACATAGTTCAGAGAAGCATATTCTGATAGTGTGTGGGTCAAGGTCCAGATTTGGAGAAGCCCAGAATGACATAAAAGGTGGGGGGTCCTATGAAGGGAATTTCAAGGCTGGTGGTCAGCTGAGGTGTAATGGTCAAGACCAGAACTGCAGTTTCTGCAAGGTATGATGGCAATGAGATAGGACCCTTAGATAAACTGAAGTACATGGGGGAACTTCAAGGCATTCACACAGAATGGAACAAATCAGCAACAAGAACAATTTGAATACTCTTTTAGGTAATTTTAATTCTACTTCTCAATAAAACTCAGTCATTGAATAAAATGTATTAATTCACAGTTCTGTTCAAACTACAGGACTATTAGTTTTCTGGGCCCTGATGGATCTGTTTGGAAAAATGGCCAGTCCAGATCTCTATAGCACTGATCCTCCAAGAGGAATAGGCTAGCTTTAGGACCAGTAGTTGCAATCCTGGCCATCCTGTACTCTTTAACACATTGCTCATCTCTGGCAAAGTCTGTCCTAAGCACAGAAAGGCTGTGATGTCTCTTACAGATAAAATGTCTGTAATAGATAAGCTTCTTTCAGGTATGAGTTGCAGTGCTGTTTGCCATGAGCTCAAGGTTAATAAACCAACAGTATATACTAAATTAGGTATCTTTAAAGAGAAATACACATAGACACACATGAAGGTTATGTACTGGTCACTTGAGGATGATGTTATGATCAGAGGCTCACAGGAATCTGTATACTTCTCCTAGGAGGGATAGTTCAGTGTTCACTAATTCAGCATTTGCAGCAACTTTGGAGAACATAACTACCATGAATTATGAGAATCAACAGTACTTGTTCCACCAGTTGTTTTTACATCTGAGAAAATGTAGGTTAACAATTTGGTCAAGTGACCAGCACAAGTAGGCACTCAAGGAATTTTACCTTCCTAAACTCAGTGTCCTCTTAGGCGACTACAACAATACAACTAAAAATATCAGACTCAGATTTACTACACTTCATAGAAGACAAGATAAAAATTAAATTGTATTTAAATGTATCACTAAAGTCAATATATTAGACACAAGGAATATAAGATATTTATGATTAATCAAAAGGCATCCGAGTCCCAGGTCAGGCTAATATTGTCAGAAGATAGGCTATCAGCTCTACTAATTAGAAAAATCGCAGTCTTTTATGCATAAACCCTCACACAAATCCAATTAAACCCGCAGTTCAAACTTGAGCATGTTAGTGACAAGTCTATTACCACTATAGGTTTTAATTACAAAGTGGTCCTGGTTGGTAACAAATACAGGGTTGCAACATAAACCACATGTAAGGGCAGAAACTCACAAACAAGAGACGCTCCTATTCCATGAATTTAGGGAATTTACTTTAGGAAACAAAAGGTATTGCTTAGAAAAAATAAAAGAGGTGTACCTTGATTAGTTGTGGCAAAATAGGATATTCCTAAGCACAGACAAATCATGTGTTTAAAAGGGTAACAAAGTAACTTCATGGTAGATAAGACCACTTCAATTCAGATTTAACTAACTCAGAATCAAGGGCCTAGGCATGTATTTTTCATTTATTTATTTATTTATTTATTTATTTATTATCCATACTGGAGGACATTTTATTTTCATTGCTTTTAAAGAGAGAGAGAAGCATCGGTCAGTTGCCTCCTGTATGTGCCCGAACTGGAGGACAAACCCACAGTCTGATGTTCCAAACAACTGACCCACACCAGCCAGGGTTGAGGCAGGTATTTTAATAAAAATATTAGATGGATAAAAAATGATAAAATGATATTAAGGGAGACTAAAGTTTTGAACACTATATTAAGAATATTTTTAAATGCTTTTCAAGATTTTGAAAGCTATATTTACATACAACTTATTTATCTATTCATTCCATGTGCATTAATTCCATACATATTTACTGAGTTCTGCTCTGGGCCAGCCATCAGAGATTCCCAGGAGAACACAACACAGAACAGCCTTTCTGAAGCTTACCATCTAGTAGGTGAGACAGACTTGTCAACAAATGCATTGCAAGGTGATAAACACAATTGAAGATGTAACTTCAAAGGAAGAAAACTGTTACTGAAATGAGACTGATGCTTTCAAAATAACCCTTAAAAGGGTGCCTGTTGCCACATTAAAGTAAGGCTTCTCCAGAGACCACTTTATCAACTCAGCTCCAGTTAACAGGAATATTGAAAATAATGCAGCTACAATTCCATAAGAATGGGAAGGAGACCTCACTAAATCAGACTAGTTTGAAGCAGAACCTCTCACCTTCACTGTCAGTCATTGTTGTCATTCAAACCAAAGCTGAGCAAAAGTAAGTAAGTTCGCCAGAAGGTACTGGTTCCTGCTGTGGTGTTTCTTCTAGCTGGTAGAGGCACTGGAAGGAGAGTGCTCCCACTCTTGATGACGAAAACTTGTTCTGGACTCTCATGTGAGAGAGAACATGGTTTCCATTATTTTGAGGTTAGTCGGCTTAGTCAAGTGATGGAAAGTTTTCTCACTTTAGTTTCCCTCTAAGAAGTGACACTTAATATTAATAGCCCTTATTTTTATCTTTCTCATTTCCCTCTGCTCTTAATACAATATGTATGTGATTGTATGTCCTTTCCCAGACTTAGGATCTGAATAGTTCATCTGTTTGAGGCTGCTGGAGAGAAACAGGATTAGTTGCGAGAACTCATCCACCCCAGTGGTCATTGCCAAGGAGGCCCCTCATCCTCATGCTAAACGGCTGAGGAGAGCTGAGGGCTGAGGAGGCCTTGCTGTGGAGCATGGGGCTCCTCTCTGCCTGCTCTGACCAATGGGGCTGTGTTTCAGGTGACCTTGACAGCCCATTTTTAATCAGATTTCTTTCCTTAGAGCCCTCTGCCTCCTTAGTGCCCCCCCCCATCACACTCTACGCACTAGGGAGATGCTGATGGTAATCACAAAGAAGACGAAGGTTGGATATCTGTAAGGATTCTGAGTATATGTAATATGACAAAAGAATTCAATCAGCACATAAGGGATGATGCAAAGAAGAAAGCAAAGTGGATCAAGAATTCAAACATAAACTATGTTGATATAATTTCCAAAAACCACTAATTCATTCCCAGGATAGATTTAAAACAAAACTTGCCCTGGCCTGGTAGCTCAGTTAGTCAGAGTGTGGTCCTGATACACCAAAGTTGCGAGTTCTATCTATCTTGTATAGTCAGGATCCATACAAGAATCAACCAATGAATGCATAGATAAGTGGAGTGGAACAACAAATCGATCTCTGTCTCTCTCCCCTCCCTTCCTTTCTTTCTCTAAAATCAATAAATTAATTTTTTTTAAAAAAGCTAGCAGTCCCTACTGAGTATCCTCCAAAGCAAAACATTCTTCCTCATTTCCAGATGAATTGGTTCTGTGGTAACTTATCATCTTATCTCTGTCTTGGCTAGACAAGGCTCCTAAAGTCCTTCTTGATGACAGGTAGGGATGGAAAAGCATGTAAAGCATCAGAGACTTGGTTCATTGGTTTCAGTTCTTCTTCCATGAAGCTATGATTCCAGATAAATCACAGCTTCTCTGGTTCGTTTTCTGATTGCAAAGCAAGAGAAGTAGCTAAAAGAGAAATCCCCTTCCAGATCTGTAAGTCTATGGAATATATCTTCTACTTCTGGTTAATAACCAACCCCAATTCCTTTATTAGGTCCTTATGTTATACATAAAATCAATAATGTAAAAACTCATATTAAAATACCATTTTATAGCCAATCATGCTGGATTCCCATAAATATGAATTTTTCCTACCTGCCAATAAAATCAACCAAATGTACTTATCATAATCCATTCAATACATCATGTGCTGGCATCTTCCAAAATATGCTCACTTATTATGTCTACCAGAAAGAATTTCTAATGAGCAGCTGCCTCAAAATTAATTAATATGTACAGCTCACACTATAAAGTTATAAAGCTAAACCCCATTATAACGAATACATTTTCAGGGTATAGCTCAAATTGCAAAGGACAGTAAAACTCCAGCTGACATCCCATTTATTTAGAATAGTATGTGAATCAACAAATTTACAGAGGCATGAAACAATTCTCTTCCTGATGTACATTTTGAATAATACATTCTTTGTGATGCACATTTTGAAATACTAGCCCACAGAATTCTAGCAATTAGGGAAGCCATTTGTACTTCATTTCTTACTGTACACAGTTAACCTTTACTATTATAGAACCAGGCTATATGAAAATCAAGGGATCTTATGGTACCAGCTAGATTCTGATTTCTCCTGTGCACCCCCCCAAATTCTAAAAAAAACAAGGGATTATTGTATAGCTCATTAACTGATTACCTTAAAACTCAACTACTTTTCATTAATAACCTATTTATATGTGAAGTTCCAAAGCATTTTTTAAAGAAAACCAAAAGCAAGATAAATAAAGATGAAACTATTTTCCAACATTTCTTTTAAAAATTAAAATCAGGTGCAATTGAAAGAAAATGATTATACACTTTGCTAGCACTTGTTCTATTGTTTAGAACAAATGTTCACATTCACCTAGGGGATGTTCCATCTGCTTCTCTCATTTGGTTTCCATGTTTTAACTAATTATTACACACAGACAAACTACCAACATCTTACTATTTGAAAGTAAATAATCTTAGCCTTATTTTTTTCAAATCACACTCCACCAAAAATGAAATCAGTTTTCCTCAAATCATATTTCCAGCAGGAAAGGAGATCTTATTCCATTTGGGGAAAATATACATTTCACCATCCTCAAAAGTATTAATTCTAGAGTTGTGCACTCTGTAGTTATGAACTTAGTTGTACAGATGGAAAATCGATTCTCTTGGATTCTAAACTCCAATGTAGGTGTACTCTGAGTAGATAAAAAGTAATACAATAGTAAGATAGAAGCATTAAACAGGTACACAGCAAACACATTACAATTAGATATCAAGGCATATGCATCTGTGGCTTAGTAAATCCGGTCAATACAAGTGACATGGAATCGTGGATATGACAAACCTTGACCACACCAAATGCTGGCAACAAGCAAAAGCTTTGCTGCAACATTCATACACTTTGCCACCCCCCATACCTCACATCTGACGCCCCCAAAGTAGCTACATAACTGATTTAGTTTCATCCAGATGGCTGGCGTCATGTAGACAGACTTAAAATGCTGACTGTGATTTGGGCATGCTTATTCAGTGAGTCTTGAAAGCCATTATTCACTAATTTCATGTGGAAATGAAATTTCAGCTTCCCATTGTGTCCAAATAACTTGGCCACTTACAAAAAGTGCTTTTTTTTGCCAGGCAGGAGTAAACGGCTGGAATGCAAAAGCCTTCCTGTGCTGTGCACTGCCCTGGCTCTGGCCCAAGCTAGCATATGGCAGTCCCACCAAACACCTCCATGTAAAATCTAGGTGAATGCTTCGAGCAATCCCTAATAATGTGATTTACAAAGCATGCACTAGACGGCTGCTGTTGGCCTCCATTTTCATGCAGGATAGGAGATTAATCTTGTTTTAGATAAAAACATTTGACCATGTTCTGCTCCCTTGCATCCACCCTCCCAACATTATTGGGTGCTAAAATTTTGGTATATCTAGAAATAATCATGAATTTCTTAGCTTTCTTATTTTACCATTTTCTTATTGTTGAATATAATCCTCAACACAGGCTTCACCTTCTGTTTCAAGTCTAGAAGTAGCAGGCTAAGAAAACTGGCTTTTGGAGAGCAAGTTAAAGGGTTTAGTGAAGTTCACGAGCTTTCCTTTTGAGCAACATTCCCACGCTATGCTTATAAACAACTATTGATATTTTCTGGGACTTCATTCCAGAAATTGTTTGCTTTCAAATGTCAAAGAACTATCTCTCCCTATTCCAACTTTTGGGTTTTATTTCATAAATAGTGGTACTCCTCAGAAGTAATAAATAAAAAATTTCATGTAAATATATATTAACATTTCATACCACAGATGAGGAGCTCAAAGTATTTAACAAACATTATCAAAATCACTGGTGATTTCCAGGCCCAAAGTCTGACTTTTGGATCTTTCCCAGATTTATTTACATCATGTTTAAAATATAATGTGTATTTATAAATACAGGCATTTATCTAGTACTCAGTAATGGATACAAGTCAGTCACATCCTGGGACTGGCATTCATTTCCAACAGAAGTTCTCAGAAACATGAGATATGCCTGCCTATGGAGATCCTTTCTCCTCTGAGGAATGATGGTTTTTTCTCCACTCCTACTTTTATCTCCCCTGCCACAAAGCTCTCTGTTCCTCCCCCACATCTGCAGGGAGCTAATCAACCTCCTTCTTTCAGATATCCCAGGAATGTGGTTTTGTCCAATTGGCCTTCCCCAGGCTGTTCCTAGATAACTGAACTTCAGGATGAGATGAGTGATATGGATTACAGTGACATTTTGGACATTAAAAATAAACAGAGCTTTGCTTCTATTTTGAGTTATCCAATTTCTGAAAATAACCTATGCTGCCAGAACTGACTTGGTAAATACCCTGTTTTCTTTAAACAATAAAAACAATTGATAGTGTACTCAGAAAAGTCAACTCTGACTTGTTCCTGGAATCACAGTTGACTATAAAGAAAGGGGGGTGGCTTTGTGTCCAAAAAGCAAATGTGCTTTAAAAATAAGAAATGGGCTCTAGCATGGTGGTGACATCCCAGAGAAACAGTGGTGATTCCAGAATTTCTAGAAGGGCTTCTCAAAGGAGCAACCTGGTTGGTAGGAGGAGGCAGGGAATTTGTCTTGAAGCTGTATTTGCTGAGCCAGCTCACACTTCTGAATTGGGCTTTGGGTTTACAAGGGTGGCTGGAGCCGGTGGCTGGATTGGATGGCTAATGGAGATACCACTGTTAACCATTCCAACTCAAACCTTGGTATACTTTTGGAAATGATACAGACACTGCATGCAATATCAGCCAGACCCTTCCTGGAAATCAGCTCTGACTATCAGCTTTAAGGAGAAATATAAATGATTGGAAAAATATTTTTGAAACAATAAAAACATTTAAAAATCATATGATTTTAAATTGAGGGACATGTAAACATTAAAGCAAAAAGTGAATGTCTATTCCTTCTCCTCTCCTACTCTGCAGGTTATATTGGGAAGGAGGATTTCACAGAAGGCTGATAGGATAGAGTATTTGTACAAAAAATTCAGAGTTGCATGGGCACAAATGTTAGGTGAGTAAAACATTAGAGCAATATGATATAACTCCATGCATAGCTTGAGTCTCAAAATAAAAGAGCTATGTCATAATAATCTTTGTTTTACATTTTAGGCACATATTGTTTTGGGAGACCTTATTATAATGAAAAGTCAAAAGCCATCACTTTTAGGGTCCTTAGATAAATCATTCTTCATATTCATCTTTTTAAACAGTCAGGAACAGTACAGCCTGGATTATTTTATAATTTAAGTGCAGTCCCCATTTTTTAAATCACAAAGTAAAATTTCAGTTGGCAGGGAACTGCTTAGTAGAGTTGTACCTGGAGAGAACCTTTCCTACAAATCTTTTCTGAGCAGAAAGGCAGCTCTAGTCAAATCTGGATTTCGTGACAAGATTCCCAGAACAAAGCAAGTCTGCTTCTAACAGACAGTAGATTGAAGCATTTCAGAGCATTTCATCTTTGGAATAACTAGGCTCTTGAAAAACACTTGCCTCAGTAGCTACCATAAAGCAGTAAAGGTAGTGAGGGAAAAAATGCTGTGACAGCATTTTCTTTTGATTCAGCCCAGTAGATATGGAAACTATCTTTTAAAGGCCATTTGGTCCTCTTCCCTGCAAACCATAAAAAGTAAAACTATTTCTTACCCTCATGACTCCATGGTTGGAGGCTTCATTTTTCAATACTTTCAACTCATCTATGCCCTCTCACTTTAGCCCAGGTATTTACAAGCTGAAGCTATCATATTTGATTGATACCATGGGTTTAAATTAGAAAATCCACAAAGGCATTTCTACATAACGCTGCAAAGAGTCATAATACCCTAACAACAAGGAGTAAACATTTGTTAAATCTGCTTGATATGCTACAAGAAATATAATGTTTGCTTCTTTACATTGCTCTATTTTTTCTTCTCTGAAGTAAGAATGTATGTAAATTCCCATCACTTGTAATGCCATCGGCCCACATGTTTGCTTTTCTGTGACTGTACATATGCCATAGGTTGTAAGTGGCAATTCAGGGCCGAGAGTCTCATTCTAAGGTTTGTTCTTTCATGGCTCTGTCAGTAGGAAAACAGTAAACAAGCTAAAAATTAAAACAAGTCTATGGCCTGACTTTTTTATCTACATGGATTTTAATCATAATCTACTCAAAGTGGAACTCTCAGAAATCTATTTCTAGAGATATTCACTCAAAGTCTTTGAGGTTTACCATTATATCTCCTTAATTATATTTCATTTTTTCATTTGGTACACAACTTGATAAAGATAGATATTTTTTGTGCTCATTCTCCTACTGTAAATATTACTTTAATCCATCCTTATTATCTCTTATTTTCCTCAGTCAAATCCTCTCAAAATCTATTTTTCTATATATGAGCTCTTATCAACAACCCCAATTTTGAAATTTGAAAAATTGAAAGAGAATAACCTTATAACATGTGTGAATTTCTCTCATTGATTTTTTTCAACATCATCTTTCTCTTTAACCTTCAATCATTTTCATAAAATTTATTCACAGCCTATTTATAGAATCCTATTTTGTATACAGTTAGTATGACACTTAAAATTAAAGGCTATGATACCGAAGATGATCTTTTTTAAATTAATTAATTATTTTTTGTATTGTTGTTCAGTTAGTTGTCCTACCTTTTACCCCATTGATCTCCCCTGCCCTTCCCCCTCTACTCTCAGAGCGAGTCCCCCTCCATTGTCCATGCCCCATGAGTCCTCTGTTCATGTCCTTTGCTTGCCCAAGATGATCTTAAATAAGAACAACAAAGCTAGAGGACTTACACTACAATAAGAAGTATTTCAAAGTTAGAGAATTGAGACAGTGTGTTTGAAGGAAGAAATAAGCAGATAGACCCATGGAACAAAAGAGAGTCAGAAACAGACTCACACAGAGTTACTCTCTATATGGCAAAGATAACAAGGGAAAGTATTTGAGAAAAAATGGTCTTTCACTATATGATTTGGGGTCTGTTAAATACCCATATGGGGAAAAGTGACTCTTGATCCTTTACTAAACACATAAACCAAAATCAATCCCTGAAGGACTATAATATAAAAGACAAAACAACAAGACATCTATACAAAATACATACAAACACAAATCTTTAAGATTTTGGAATAGGCAAAGGTTTCTTAAAGATAACATAGAAGGTACTAAACATAAAGGGGAAAAACTGATAAATCAGCTTTACTATATTAAGAACTTCTTTTCTTCAAAAGATACATTGAAGAAAAGAAAGAGGTAAGCCTCAGAGAGGGAAAACATATTTGTAGTACTTCTATCCAATCCAGGATATGAGTCCATAATATATAAAGAACTACTACAAATTAATAAGAAAAAATAATTAACCCATTGCAAAAATGGGCACACGATGTGAATAGACCACATCACAAAAGAAAATATCTGAATGGTAAATAAACATATGAAAAAGGGCTCCACTTCATTGGTCACCAGGGAAATAAATAAACCCAAAATTCAACCCTGCTGCTACCCAGCAGAGTGGCTAAGATGAAGGAAAAAGGGAAATGCCAAATACAGGTGGGCAGAGATGTGGAGAACACAGCTCTCTATGCTCCTGGTAGGAGTGTAAATTGGTACTGCCATTTTGGTAAACTGTTTGACAGTATCTACTACAGCTGAACATGTGTATACTCTAGAGCCAACAATTCCATTCTTAGGAGTATAATCAGAAATATGTAACAGTGTTCATTACAAATATGTATAGGAGTGCTCGTAGCAACATTCTAGGAAAGTTCCAAACCAGGAAATACACAATGGCCATCAACAGTTGACTGTATAAATAAATTGTGGTGTGTACAGTTAACAGAATACTGTACAATAACTAGGATAATCAACTTAAAACTATTTCCTATATAAAGGCAAACATAAATACTACGTTGAGTAAGAGAAGTCAGAAAAAACAAAAAGTAAATAGTAAACGACTCTACTTGTATAAAGTTCAAATATGGGGAAACCAATTTCTGCTTATAGAAACCAGGATAATATTTACTCATAACTAAAACTGGGTATAAGGTACATTCTTGGGTTCTTTGGCTAGTTATGTGGGTATTTTCACTTTGTAAAAAGTCAACTCACTAACACTTTTGATTTGTATATTTTCTATATGTATGTTGAATTTCAATAAAAGTTTTTTGAAATTTTTTTAAAGAACCATTTTTAACAAACATAATTTTTGAAGTTAGAGCATATAGAGAAATGTTGGACAACTAGTTTTGATTAGCACATATTCAGCAAGTTCCTATATTTGTGGCCAATATTTTAGGAATGATGGAAAAATTTATAAACAGAAAAATTTCCCCTGCTCTCTAGGAGTTTATAACTTAGAGAAAAAGGAAAACTAAGATTTGATTTTATCAAAGAAAAAAAAGAGAGAATGATAGTGGACATTAAGTGATTATAGTTCTGGGATCAAAACTTTCCAACTGCTGTGCTGGGGTTGTTGCGGAGGAATGGTGGTTGAGGACTGAAATCATCCAGAAAGGCCTCATGGAAGAGGCAGGTGTGAGCGTGGAGTGGAGACAAACTAGTGCAGCACTGAACTCACAGTCCAAGGAGAGAGCAATAGAACGATTCCAGGGAGGGAGAATGCTGCGGAAATGAGTGGTAAAGACACTAAACTTACAAGGCGAGCTAGGTAAAGAGGAGCCACAGCCAAGAAAACAATGAATACCAAGCTGTATTCTAGTAGAAAATGAGAATAATGGCTTGTTTAAAAAATGTATTTAATCATTCAACCACATGAATTGTAATTTTCTAAATTCTTTCTCAAATTGTGGGTTGTGTTAATATATATTAGTGAGGAGTGAGATCATTTTACTGAAACTAATTTTCTGCAACTATTTTGCTGCCACCAATGTTCCTTAAGTATAGGGCAGTCTAGAAAACACCACAGTGCACTACACAGATCCTTAGCAACAATGTACATATTGCAATGGGTCCTGCAACCAGGATCAGTGTGTGAGACATGGTGGAGGTAGGCAATGTGAGGAATATATGCAATAGTTGACTCACCAAGCTTTCAGTTCATTTTGGGCTATAGCATTGTTTCATAAAACTTACGTTTTCATAGTACATGTGTGTGTATTTACAGGTGCAGGTTACCCTTGAACAACACATGTTTGCATTGTGCAGGTCCACTTACGCACATACATATTTTGTTCAGTAAATATGTACAGTACTGTAAATGTTTTTTCCCTTCCTTATGATTTTCTTAATAACATTTTCCTTTCTCTAATGATTTTACTGTAAGAATACAGTACATAATACAAAAAACATAAAAAACACATGTTAATAGACTGTATATGTTATTGGCAAGGCTTCCCAATCAATAGTACGCTACTAGTAGTTTTGGGGGAGTCAAAAGTCATATGCAAAAGTTATGGACTTCTGGACAAGATGGAGGCATAGGTAAATACACTGTGCCTCCTCACACAACCAAAAGAAGGACAACAAATTTAAAAACAAAAAAACAACCAGAGCTGACAGAAAATTGAAGTGTATGGCAGTCTGACAACCAAGGAACTAAAGAAAAAACATTCATCCAGACCAGTAGGAGATGCAGAGATGGTCAGCCGAGGGCAGGGGGGGAAGAGGAAGATGACGCGTGGCAAGGTGGCGGCTGGCAGAGTGGGCAGTCCCACATTTCCATGTGGATAAACTGGCAGGAACAACTGGGGAGTGACACAGACTGTACAACCCAGGGTTCCAGCACAGGGAAATAAAGCCTCAAAATTTCTGACTGAAAAAACCTGTGGGGGTTGAGGTGGAGGGAGAAACTTCCAGCCTCACAGGAGAGTTCATTGGAGAGGCTCACAGTGTCCTAGAATGTACACAAACCCACCCACCTGGGAATCAGCACCAGAGAGGCCCGATTTGCTTGTGGGTAGCAGCAGAAGTGACTAAAAGCCTGCCAAGAGCCATACAAGCAGCAATGTTCCCTCTTGGACCCCTCCCACACATACAGTGCCACAACACAGCAACGTGGGTTTCCCTGCCCTGAAGAATACCTAAGGCTCCACCCCTGACTACATATAGGTGCGCTGAGCCAAAAAAAAAAAAAAAAAAAAAAGGTCCAAATGGAAAAACAGGTCAAATCTCCAGGAAAAGTATAACTAAGCTATGAAGAGATAGTCAACCTATGAGATGCACAGTTCAAAACACTAGTAATCAGGATGCTCATAGAAAAGGTTGAGTATGGTCACAAAATAGAACAAAAAGTGAAGGCTATGAAAAGTGAAATAAAGGAAAATGCACAGGGAACCAACAGTAACAGGAAGGAAACCAGGATTCAAATCAACAGTTTGGACCAGAAGGAAGAAATAAGCATTCAACCAGAACAGAATGAAGAAACAACAATACAAAATAATGAGGAGAGATTTAGGAACCTCCAGGACAACTTTAAACCTTACAACATCCAAATCAAACGGGTGCCAGAAGGAGAAGAGGAAGAACAAGACATTGAAAACTTATTTGAAAACATAATGAAGGAGAACTTTCCCAATCTGGAAAAGGAAATACACTTCCAGGAAGTCCAGGAAGCTTAGAGAATCCCAAAGAAGTTGGACCCAAGGAAGCACACACCAAGGCACATCCTAATTATATTACCCAAGATTAAAAAGTAGAGAATCTTACAAGCAGCAAGAGAAAAGGAGACAGTTACCTACAAAAGAGTTCCCATGAGACTATCAGCTGATTTATCCAAAGAAACCTCTCAGGCAAGAAGGGGCTGGAAAGCAGTATTCCAAGTCACGAAAGACAAGGACCTACATCCAAGATTACTCTATCCAGCAAAGCTCTCATTTAGAAAGGAAGGGCAGATAAAGTGCTTCCCAAATAAGGTCAAGTTAAAGGAGTTCATCATATCAAGCCCTTATTTTATGAACTGTTAAATGGACTTATCTAAGAAAAAGAAGATCAAAACTATGAACAGTAAAATGACAATAAACTTACAACTATCAACAAATGAACCTAAAACAAAAACAAAAACAAAAACAAACTAAGCAAACAACTAGAACAGGAACAGAATCACAGAAATGGAGATCACATGGAGGGTTATCAGCAGGAAAGGGGAAGGGGGGAAATGGGGGGAAAAGTACAGGTAATAAGTAGCATAAATGGTAGGTAGAAAATAGACAGAGGGAGGTTAAGAATAGTATAGGAAATGTAGAAGCCAAAGAAATTATATGTATGACCCATGGACATGAACTAAGGTAGGGGGAATGTAGGTAGGAGGGGGTTGCAAGGCATAAAGGAATAAAGGTGGGGGGGGGATGGGACAACTGTAATAGCATAATCAATAAAATATATATTTTTAAAAATTTATATGCAGATTTCAGACACTGCTAGGGGTTGGAGCCCCTAACACCCACATTGTTTGGGAGTCAACTGTATATGCACACTGAATTAAAATATAAAATGTATTTCTTACTGTGACTTGCGGTCAAAAACATTGCTAAAAACATCCCCTAGAAGTAGAATTCTGTAGAATGCATTTGGAAAAGGAAAGGCTTGAGTGTGTGCCAAAGATTGATAAATGATGAACAGATACACAGTAAATGAATAAGCAGCCAGGTACTGCTGAGTCTAGAGGGAATCTAGAGTAAAAAGCTAGAGTAAAGACAGTCAGACCTTCCCAGTTCCTGCTGAAGCCTGTGGGGTCATTTACTCCTCCTGAAAGTCTTGTATTGTAGGGGCTCATCAATGCTTTTAATAACATGATGCGAGGCTGGAATTTTACCATTTCCTACATCCAGTTCTTCCCACCTAATCTATGTAGCAAATGCTGAGACCTTGCAAATAGAACCATTTAAATCACATGTACCATTGCAAGTAATGTTGTTTCATATTTTTAAACTTTGTTCCATTTGGTAACACCCACTATGCATAGCCCAGCTTGAGAAGGGCCAAATAACTGGCAATTTGGGGCATAACTGAGAGTTGTCTTCTCTTTAAATGATCTTGATAGTTATGTTTCTATATCACTTGCACTATGCAAATCTAGTTTCAGCTAGGCTAATGGCTGTTTTATGATAGTGCCATTAATGATGTTGATATAAAAACTGTGACAAATGTTAAAAATAGTTTTTACATAGAGCAATTTTATTCTATGTTAATTTCCTACCTCTTAAAATGTTTTCAGCATTTAATTAAAATAACATAAAAATTTCCCAACCCCTTCAAATTTTACAGCATTAGATTAAAATTCCATAAGCAGCCTCTATCCATGCACCCACCCCCATCATTTTATATTACAAAGAAAACTCACTAGGAACCCAAGGTCTTGTGCAGAAAAGCATTTCAATCAGCTACACAAAGGTTTTATTGTGGGACAAGATCCATGAAGAGTTCAAGACCCACTTTAAGTATATGAATATATGTTTTCTTTATAGAAGCTTATATGGGATTAGAGAAGAACTTCATTCATTCTGAAACCTGGTAACCTGGAAGTAGGCAGGCATGGAGTATCTCAGTGTATATTCACTTCTGCTTCTGCACAGATCTGCCTTCCCCCATAGCCATGGTTGTGTAGTTTTTTTGTCCTCCTCACATCCTATTTTCTGCTGAGGCTACTAAAGCCATGTTTGGCTTATGTTACTTGTTCCAGAATTACTCTAAAATAGTTTCAAATATGTTACTATATTAGGAAAAGGGTATTGAACATTTTTACGTCCTGCCAGGGTATCACTGGTTTTCCTGCCAACGAGGCCATGTGTTGATTCCTTACTAATTGACCCCTCACATTACTGAGGAAGTGTTCAAAGCAGTTTAGGAATTCATCCCCCAAACTCCATGAATACTCTGGATAAACTATTTTCTTGCTGTCAGGGAAGCAAATGGGCTTCATGCTAAAAAAGGGAAACAGTATTGAACTTGTCATGGTGCAGTTGCTTTCATATCAGCTAGTCACAAAGCTTCCTGTAAATGACTTCATTACAGTCATTTTTAGAAAATGATGGAATTATAAAGCTATAGTGACTAAGTGGGTGAGTTTACATGCATTGCTTTTGTTTGGGACTATCTATTCCTAAATTCTCCACCCAATCACACAGGGGCTATGCGTGCTTCCCCTCCTGCTACATGCTCTTCAGAAAGGGTTTCTTGTTGTCCATCTCTTCCTCAAACAAAACGACCCAGGGAGCCATCAAACCAAAGGCCACCTGTGGTTTTTGCATGAGGACATTGGGCATATGTCCTCACCCCAGGCTCCTCTTCCATGCCTTCCCTCTACATCAGACACTGGACAGTATATGGGGCAGTACCATGTGAGAGAAGTTCAGGAAGGAACTCTGGTATACTGGAAAAAAGCAGTATTCGAGTCAAGAGCCCTGGGTTCTAGTCTAAATTCTGACACTAACTTGCCATATACCTTTGGTCAAGCCATTTGAACATTGTAAGCTTTAGATTTCTAATTTATAAAAAGTGGGGGCAAGACTGGATCATGTAGAACTGTATTTCAGCTTTAAAAAGCCTATTCTATATACATGTGAATAGTTTATATTCTCAAGCTCAGACAGACACAGCACAGAGTGCACATTGAATCCCTAATTGTTCCTGTTCATTCCTCCACCGTCTCAACAAATCCAATGCTGGTCCTTGGGAAAACCCATTTCTTTCTTCCTAATTTCCAATTTATAAATTCTCAGTTCAAAGAGAAATAATCTCCTCACTACTGAGTTTTATGTTGGCACTACCCTCTCATGTTTCTCAATATCTTACATTCTCATTTTTTTCCTTCCTCAGATTCTGTCAAGGAAGATGCTTCTAAATCCATTCACCCTGAGCTATGGATGTCCCTGTTGTCATTCCCCTTCCCCAGCCCACAATCTGTGTCACATCTCCGATGGCTTCTTATCCCCATTTAGGTAGTTGTGGTTGGCAAAATAATGATCCCCCCATAAAAAGATGCCTACATTCTAGTCACCAAATATGTGAATTTATTAATTTACATGACCAAGGGGCTTTTGCAGGAGATCATTAAGAGGAGATCATCCTGGATTATTTGGGTGGGTTCCATGTAATGACAAGTGTCCTTATAAAAGGGACACAACAATCCAAAAGAACCTATGCACCCCAATGTTCATAGCAGCACAATTTACAATAGCCAAGTACTGGAAGCAACCTAAGTGCCCATCAGCAAATGAGTGGATCCAAAAACTATGGTATATTTACACAATGGAATTCTATGCATCAGAGAGAAAGAAGGAGCTTATACCCTTTGCAACAGCATGGATGGAACTGGAGAGCATTATGCTAAGTGAAATAAGCCAGGAAGTGAGGGACAAATACCATATGATCTCACCTTTAACTGGAACATAAGCAATAGAAGAAAAAAGCAAACAAAATATAACCAGAGACATTGAAGTTAAGAACAATCTAACAATGGTCAGGGGGGAGTGGGGAGGGGACAGTGAGGAGAGGGGATTACAGGAACCACTATAAAGGACACATGGACAAAATCAAGGGGGAGGGTGGAGGCGGGGGAGGGAGTTGGGTTTGACTGGGGTGGGGTGGAGGGATGGCGAGAAAACGCAGACAACTGTGATTGAATAACAATAATAAATAAATAAATAAATAAATAAATAAAAGGGATACAGAAGAGCTGGAGTCACAGAATGAAATGTGATGATGCAGTGGCAATCCAGTGATCCCATAGCTGGAAGGGACACAATCCATAATCTGAGAAATCGGAGCAGCCCTAGAAGCTGGGAAGGAAGGAATGGGTTTTCCCCCAGAGCCTCCAGAAAAAATGCAGCCCTGCCAACAACTTAATTTTAGGACTTCTTACCTCCAGAATTGTGAATACTACATTTGTATTGTTTTAAGCCACTAAAAGTTTGCAGTAAGTTGCTACAGTGGCAGTAGGAAACAAATACAATAGCCACTATTAAATTATTTATTTTAATTTTTAATCCTACAGATTAATTTTGTATCCTCCCATTACATCCTGTACCTCTACCAGTAATCACATGGCTCTGCTACAAAAATTAATGTATCTAAAGCCTTCATACTCACAACTCTGGTGTAGAAAATATTAATGCAGCTATTTGCTTGGAATACACAGAAATGAGGAACTGTATCACCCACCTGCAAATGTAGCAGTTAGACAAAGGTCCCACAGAAAAAGTGAAGGGCTTAGTGAGCTGGTTCCAGAGTGATGCCTCCTTAAATGCAGTGCCCCTGAAACCTCTCTTGCCAACCATAGTCTGGGCCCTGGTGGCCCCTTCTCTACTTCATGCCTGAGAGGTCACAATGGTTGTCAACCTCCATGTATCTCCCAAAGTAGGGAGATACATTCTGGGTCACCCCAGGCTGGCCAAGGATCCTCCATGGATTTCCAGAAGGAGTCAAGTCCCAAGGTACATGGTCTAGGCTGGACTATAACTTCAAAGTATCCTCATCAGTCAGAGAGGCTATATGGAAGACTGGAGGTGAATCACATGCAAGCAGAGGACCCTGTACACACTCTGGGATCACTCAAATTGGCCCTCTAGCATTGCTGTGGAGCTGAACTCTGTCTGGCCATCAGCAAACTCTGGCTGAGCACTGGCTCTGCAACCAGCCTGTGGTACCTTGCTCTCTGGAAGCAATGCTGTCAGTGAGCCTTCAGCCTGGCATAAACTCTGCCATATGAAGCCCACGTTAAAAGGTCCTACTGGTTTATACCTCTTACTTTAGCCCCAGAACAGCTTAAACCATTATAAATGTGTCCATCATTTTATTTTTCATGACTTTTCTGGCAGTAATTATGCCCCAGCTTACAGCACATTCCTGACTCTCCTGGCTCTAATTTAGAGGTGCTCTGTTGGACAGCATCTCTCCATGTCTCAAGAACTCTCTGCAATGGGTCAGATAATGTCCCTTATCACCATTAACATGTCCAAAGCCTAGTCCCTGAAGCATGTGAAAGCGTTGCCTTACAAGGCAAAAAGGTGCAAAGGTGTAGTTAAGTTAAGGATCTTGAGATAGGGAGATGACCTGGACTATCTGGGTGGTTCCAGTTTTATCACAAGAGTCCTCATAGAAGGGAGGCAAGGACGGTCAGTGTCAGAGATGTGACAATGGAAGCAGAGGACAGAATAATCCAATTGCTGGAAGGGGCACATGTGCCAAGGAATGCAGGTGGCCTCTAGAAGCTGGAAAAGACAAAGGAATGTGTTTTTCTCAAGAGCCTCCAGAAGGAATGCATACCTTCCAACATCTTGACCTTAGAACTGTAAAACCCACTTCAGACTGCTGATCTCCAGAACTGTAAGATAATACATTTGTGTTGTTGTAAACCACTAAAGTTGTGGTAACTTGTTACAGCAGCAATAGGAAACTATATGCTCTCCCAAATTGCTGTGGGCACCACTCTCCCCAGTCAGACCCAATCCCAGCATCGTTCTTCCTTTGTTGTTTTGCTTCTTCCTAGTAAATGTTTACTGAGCGCCTCCCATGGGCCAGCTTTGTACTCGATACTAGTTAAAGAATAACATAGTCACAGTCTCCATATATGCAACTGACCACCTGACCCCAAATCAGTAAACAGCCAATGTTATGAGAGTTACAAAGAAGGCATATGATGCCTTCTATGGAATGAATGTTTGCATGTACTGACCACCCCCCCAACAGTTCATATGTTCAACTTCTAACCCTCAGTGGGAAGGTATGTGGAAGTGGCACCTTCATGAAGTAATGAAGACATGGGGGTGGAGTCCTCATGAATGGAATTAGCACCCTTATAAAAAGAGATGTGAGAAAGAACCCAGAGAGAAGTCAGCAGTCTACAAGTCAGGCAGAGATAACTCAATAGACATGGAAATATCTGGCACCTTCGTTTTGGACTTTCAGTGTCCAGAACTATGAGAAGTAAATGTCCGTTTTGTAAACCACCAGTCTGGTGTTTGTCATGGCAGCCAGAGCTGACTACAACAATGCTCTTGGAAGCACTTGAGTGGGGGACAGCGGGCTGAGACCTAGTCTGTGGAGGCAGAAGCTTAAGCTATTACCAGGGGGATGAGGAGACTGGTTTAGCCTGGAGAAAGGACACAGGCAGCCAATGGTGTGCTTTGCAAGCAGAGAAAGAGGTTGTGTAAAAAAGAAGTCAGAGGAGAAGGTAGGCCCAATCAGGCCCAACTCCTAGGCCACAGCAAAGGATTTGTTTGTTTGTTTATTTTGTTTTGTTTCAGTCTAAGGAGAGGAGTCTTAAGTAGAGAAATGACAGGGTATCTAAAAAACACCAGGTTCCAGAGGGCACAGCAGGGAATGGGCTCCCCAGCACAAGGAAAAACACTGGATTTGAGCTTTAAGGTTCTGATGAAATGTGCAAACGTCTGCCAGGCAGAGTACACACTAATCCACCACTGTGTGATAAACCTTTATTAGAAATGACTCTTCTCTCACTGGGCTGACACTGAGCAGTGTCCCAATGAATTGGGCCAGTGGGGGAAACATGAGGTGGAGAATGAAGGACATGTGCTGCCAGTACGGCCCCCAGGAGGCCAAGCCCCATGGAACCTCGGCCTGCTGTTGGGCCAGCTGCTGAGCAGCCCAGGCCCCAAGCAAGTGGGGACAGGCAGAGCATGATGACCTACTTCACATTTCACTCCTAGGGGAAACCCTAGATGGCTGAGCCTTCGGTTTCCCCCTTGGGGGATCCACCACAGGGATGGATGTGATGTTTTCCTTGGCTGAGTTCAGAGTCTCAGAGCAGAGATGAATCTAGGCACATGGCACATGAACAGGGTGCTAAGAGACTGTGCCAAGCATGCCTCCTAAGACCTTGAGGGCAAGTAGAGGACGAGGCCATCTGCTACTTAGGCAGCCTCTGCCCCTGGGCATCTCACTGCCTGCTAATTCCTCAGTGGAAAAGAGCCCACACTGAAAAAAAATTCTCTCAGATTTATTTTTATTTGCCTTGAAAGCAAATATCTGCTGCAAATCATAGTCAGAGCAGTGGAACCGGAAACAGACAAATGTATATATTTTGACCGAGACCCATAACTGCCACTGAGCTCCCCCAAGGACAGGTCAGACCTTGCATACACACGCTGGTCCTCACTGGGTGACTGTGCCAGGCACAGGGGCTGTAAGGGAGACAGTAACACTAAACACAGTAAACAACACAACGCAGATGTAAAAAAATCACATACAAAATTATTCATTATTACTATGCAAGGCACTATGCCTAACTTTAAGCTAAAGCAGAAGTTTGCTACCCAATAAGATTTTAGATGTAAAGTTTAGAGAATGCAAATAAAATCACTGTATATAAAGAAACATGAACTCTTAATATGTATTTTTTAAAAGCCTATTCCTTTTAATAGCAATGAAGACCAGATATAAGAAGCATATCTCTGTCCCATGAATAATCAACTCCATTTGGTTGATTTGAGTGGTTCTCTGAAATGGAAGTCTTAGACCCTGAAACTATAAGGAAGTCTACTCATGTTTGGCCTTGGCCATAACCCGCTAAAATATTATTTTAATTTCTTTAGGAAAAATTATTTCACAGACCTTGAGTTCAAAATTGAAACTGCAGAATGTATAAGGAAGGTAGATGCAGTGAGTTAATCATGTCCTTCTAATACCTGAAGTGTCATTATTCAGAGGATGATGATAGTCTAATCTCCACATCTGATTAAACAAACAACAGAACACAAGCTTGATATTTAGACAGGAGAGGTGTTCATTAGCAATAAGGGGAGAGTCCCTAGAACTAAAGCTATACAGTGCTTTTTCTTTCCTTTATGTCCCTTCCTTTAGGGGACATGTCTGTGAGGATGTTGCTGAGTGGAATGTCTGAGATTTTCCTGCCAATGTTTTCCTCTAGGATTTTTATGGTGTTACGACTTATATTTAAATCTTTATGAGACCTCATCAAAATTAAAAGCTTCTGCATGGCTAAAGAAAACAACACCAAATTACAAAGAGAACCAACAGTATGTGAAAACATATTTGCCAATGATACCTCAGACAAGGGTCTGATCTCCAAAATATAGACAGAACTAACACGACTCCACTCTAGGAAGACAAACAACCCAATTAAAAAATGGGCAAAGGACTTGGACACTTCTCCAAGGAAGACATACAGAGGGCCCAGAGACATATGAAAAGATGCTCAGCATCACTAGCCATAAGAGAGATGCAAATTAAAACCACAATGAGGTACCATCTCACACCAGTCAGAGTGGCCAACATAAACAAATCCACAAACAAATGTTGGAGAGGATGCGGAGAAAAGGGAACCCTAGTACATTGTTGGTGGGAATGCAGACTGGTGTGGCCACTGTGGAAAACAGTATGGAATTTTCTCAGAAAACTAAAAATGGAACTGCCTTTTGACTCAGTAATTCCACTGCTGGGATTATACCCTAAGAGCCTTGAAACACCAATCCAAAAGAACCTATGCACCCCAATGTTCATAGCAGCACAATTTACAATAGCCAAGTACTGGAAGCAACCTAAGTGCCCATCAGCAAACGAGTGGATCCAAAAACTATGGTACATTTACACAATGGAATTCTATGCAGCAGAGAGAAAGAAGGAGCTCATACCCTTTGTGGCAGCATGGATGGAACTGGAGAGTGTTTTGCTAAGTGGAAGAAACCAGGCAGTGAGAGACAAATACCATATGATCTCACCTTTAACTGGAACATAATCAACAAAAGAAAAAAGCAAACAAAATATAATCAGAGACATTGAAGTTAAGAACAATCTAACAATAGCCAGAGGGGAGGGGGGAAGGGACAGTGGGGAGAGGGGTTTTCAGGAACTACTATAAAGGACACATGGACAAAACCAAGGGGGAGGGTGGAAGCAAGGGAGGGAAGTGGATTTGGCTAGGGTGGGGTAGAGGGGTGGGGAGTAAATGCAGACAACTGTAATTGAACAACAATAAAATAACTAAAACTGTTTTAAAAATTTAAAAATATTAAAAAAGCACTTTTTCAAGAGGTCTTTAAATAAAAAAATAAATGCATCTGCTCTCTTGGGTTTTGATATAACCATGCCTAGAAGTAGATGAAAAAAAAGAGGTTTTTTAAGGTTCCATTTTCACCACAGGCTTCTGTTCTAGTCACAGCCAAGCAGACACACAAAAACACAACCTCCCAACAACACCACAACTCACAGAAGTCCTGGCATTGGCTGTAGCTGGGCCCCTCCCAGCACTGCCAGATGCCACCCAATCTGAACACCAGAGGTCTATGAGCACGGCTTGCTGCCATGAGCCAGTCACTTTTAAACTCCAAGGACACATTTCTTCAGCCCTGACATTAACTGAGGCAAACATGCATTAACGTTTCCCTACGTCCTTGTGGGAATGGGCTCAGTCAGAGTCAGGGTGCCAGGAAGCATCACCAAATGTGAATGGAGAAAGCTTCT
Source organism: Desmodus rotundus (assembly GCF_022682495.2). Taxonomy (NCBI): domain Eukaryota; kingdom Metazoa; phylum Chordata; class Mammalia; order Chiroptera; family Phyllostomidae; genus Desmodus; species Desmodus rotundus. The sequence goes on from NC_071388.1 coordinate 124,661,098, forward strand.
CTTTCCATGCCAGCCAAAAACAGGGGCTAGAAGATGCCTAAAGTCTTGGTGCATGATGCCACTAGTTTAAATTTGGGACTGACATGCTGCTAGAGGAATTCATCCCAATGCCCAGAATAATGTTGTTGTTTTTTTTTTTTCCTGGCAGTTCTAGTTTTTCATTATTTTTTTTTATAATTTTAATTTTTTATTGTTATTCAATTACAGTTGTGTGCCTTTTCTCCCCATCCCTCCACCCTACCCCAGCTGAACCCCCCTCCCTCCCCCACCTCCACTCTCCCCCTTGATTTTGTCCATGTGTCCTTTATAGTAGTTCCTGTAATCCCCTCTCCTCACTGTCCCCTCCCCACCCCACCCTGAACATTGTTAGATTGCTCTTAACTTCAGTGTCTCTGGTTATATTTTGTTTGCTTTTTTCTTCTGTTGATTATGTTCCAGTTAAAGGTGAGATCATATGGTATTTGTCTCTCACTGTCTGGCTTATTTCACTTATGTGACCTTGGAATTGTCATTTAAACTCTTACTTTCAGTTTCTTTATCTGTAAAATGGGGATATAGAATAAATCTATGTTTATTACAATAAGAAAAAAAAGAGGGAAATACAAAACCAAATATTGTGACTTCTATTTCAAAGTAGAAGGAACAATAGATAAATTAAGACTAATAAAGCAATCTGTTTAACATCATAATAAAAAGTTTTAAATAATGCAAGTTAAAAATATAATCAGATCTATCTAATTTTTAGTATGTGACTTAGTTTCTGGGGAATGACCTTCATCTTTATGCTAATATATAATATATATAACACATGTATATGGTTATACTTGTATGACATTCTCATTTGTTCACTGAACCAAAGGAGAACCTTAACCACTTTTCTTAAATTAATCATATAAAAACTGAAACTGTGAGTAGGAAGCCAGTTAAAGCCTACGTTACAGTTAAGAATCCCATTAGGAAAAGTCGTGCCCACAAAATAACTACTGTAGAGTGATTATGGTTGATTTGGCATGTCTGTGTTTCAACCTTCCTAAAATGCTGTTATAGTTGCTTTATTATTATGAATATAATAATATATTGTTTATGTTTGCTTTTTTATCAAATAATATGTATGAGACTCTGAAAAATACTCTTAAATCCATATGTAAGAGTCAAGGTAAATATTCTCAAAAGCATATTCAATTGTGGTTTTAAAAAATAAAAGATAAATGTGAAAATCTTGAGTGTATTATGATCAGCAAATTAGAAAATGGAGGTGAACATATATATAGACTACATATCATTATTTCACATTGAAAGATGATCATTCTATAGTTAATGAACTGGAAGAAAAACATGTTCTGTAGTTTAAAACAAAGCAAATGTTCCTGTTTAAATGTAGCACACTAGAAACCATTCTCTGACACCTGTGCCCAGATAGGCATCTCCTTTTAAGCTGTACCTTCTCTCTCTGTATCCCTCCTCCTCCATGGCTTCTCTCCTAGATTCACGTAGCAACAGAAGGCCATCTAAATGCCACTAACCAAACAATAATGATAGCTGCATAACTAGCCTGGATACATATTTGTCCCATCTTTCCCCTAAATAGCCATCAGTATATAACAGACTCATGGAGCACACACAATCACTAGTTACCAAAGGAAAGAAGGAGTTTTGCAATTATATAGTAAATTTAGCCAACATAGACAGCCAAATGAAGAATTGAGGCATTGACACGAACTTCAATAGCCTGAAGTAGTCAACATGCTCAAGTTAATATAACAATAAGACACCACTGGGCAGAGATCTGTCAAGCAAGAAGCACACTGAAATATAACTCAGGGTTTTCAAGGCCATGAGAAGTACAAATAAGTAATATATCTGAAGAATCAAAAGGATTAAGATACTTTATGGAATTCCAAACCAGAAAGGAAAATATTCAGAAATATTTACACTAATGACCACTACTACTTTGAATCATTTGCAAGGTCCCAAATATCTGAACAGAGGTACAATAGGTATAGGAATAGAAATAATTAAATTTAAAGAATGAGTTATTAATTAAACAGCTAAATGCATGTATATTCATAAACATGTAAGAAAACTGGGAAGCTTATTGTAATTAACTGATTACTCTGATGAACAATTCTAAATTAAAAGCAGCAAAGGTTTTCATTTTATACCATTGGTTTATACTACTGTCTATTTTAGAAAGAGATGTTAAGAACACATCTCAAAAATATAAAATAATCATAGGGAAAGAAAAATCTTTATTCTGTGTGATCTTATGAGAAAACCAAAAGCCAGATGCATAACTTCCTGCACATAGCTTAAACAGAACGTGAAGACTGTGAACAGACCGACAGTCCAATCCTTGGAGACCAGACAGACAAATGATGGGACTCAACATCATATGCTGAAATCTTGGCACCTCTAGGGATCAATAAACTCAAGGGAGCTGGCAGCAAAATTTGTGTGACTTTTTAATGGGCTCACTGTCATTTTTAATAAAGCTCCCCATGATAAGGGAAACCAATGAAGTGCCTTTACCAGACAGAACCAGATTCTCAACAGCGGGTGCAGAGTCTCTTTCTTCTCTGTGTTGCAGACATTCCCTTGGCATACATAGGCCACATCCCACTGCAGGGAGCTCCAATTTATGGCAACATTACACCTAACAGGTGGCTGGAAATGGTGGGGCAATGGTTTAGTGCATCTTTATTGAGGAAGCATTTTGACTATAAAGAACACGCAAAATGGTGTGTGCCTTCAAAGACAGCCATGTCTTAAGTTTGGGGTACACTTAGCGTACTTCATTGCTTTTGACTGGTAGGCAGAAGATACAGAAGTTCATAAATCTATAGAGAGTTTGCTACATGAGGCTCCTAATGCAAAAAAAATTTCAAAAATTTAGAGCCATTCTTGATTCTCCCATCTTGGCAACCCTTTTAAATTTGATCATTCAAAAAAGTAGGGTTCATCCACCCTAAAAACTAGTGAAATCTATCTTCTCCTTTCCATTCTCAGGCCACCCCAATCCAAACCTTTAATCACGTCCTGCTGGACGTAGCCAGTCTCTTCCCTCCCTAGATCCCATAACACTTTCAGGTTCACATTTCACCCACAGAGCCTCTGAATAGAAATCAGCAATGGCATCCAATAGCATTTCCCAAAATAGGAACCACAGGAAACTACTCACCCAAGATGCTCCAATAAAAAATGCATTCAGTGATCAAAAATATTTGGGAAGAGTTTGAGAGACTAGCAATGCAGATCAGCATATTAAACCTCTGAGAACCTTTCCAGGAGAGAATTGTTTTTAAAACTTTCAGCTTTTCTTATTTTTCAACCATGGGAACTTGTTTTGACTAACATACCTACAACACTCAGCAGAACTATTCTTCTGAGGAGAGAAGTCTTGGGAAATGCTAGCTCAAGGGATAAAGTCCAGGCTGTGCAGTGTGCGTGAGCTGACCCATGTTAATGGGTCCCTACTACCTCCCCATCTTTAGTCCTCACTCCTCTTCCAGGGCTGTTCAAGTGCCCACCCCAGGGCCAGAGTGCAAGCCCTCTCCTGCCTAGATCCCCCCTATCTCTCCTCATGTCTAAGTCCATCTGGGGACATCTTATGTTCTCCTTCCCCTGGGGGGGCCTTTCCCAACCACACTGGCCCTTGTGCATCACTTCATCTTCTGACCTGTTACACTGATTTCTTTTTCTACTTCACCAGCTCCACACTAAGTGTTTTTGGTACCTTATAGGTCTGTGTTCTTTTTCTCCATGTGAATTGTAAACTCCTTAAAGGCATTTGTACTTTATAACTAATTTTATAACTAACTTAAAACTACTTACATTTGATAACAATTTACTATGAATTCATGAAATCTGGGATAAGGTCTTTGTGCAGTGCAAGTGTTAAATAAATGATATCTTTTCAAGAAAATAAGGTGTTTTTGCCCAATGTGTCAGTGTAGGAAGTAGAAGAGGGAGATCACATTGAGGCAGAATAAAATTGTCAGAAAAACCATAACTCAGCAAAGGGGGTTAGGGATTTCCACAAAGAAGCAGAGGATTCCAAACTTCTATAAAATAATCAGCAGCGCTGAAATGTCTAAGGAGAAAACGCAGACATGTGGCCATTACACCAAACCCTAAAATGGATTGTCTAGTGCACAAGAGAACACATTCCCTACCCTGAACTAAGGAAAACATGATAATTTTCAGGAAGAAAAGTAAAAGGAGAGACGTTTTGGTGTGCGTGTTAAATCCCAAATCAGATGATTTTCTAATTCTTAATACAGTAAATTCCTAAATATCCTGATTTCTTTCTTTTCTTCCTGCCTGCTACTCAACAAATATTTATTGAACACCTACTAGGTATTGAGCAACAAAAAACAACTGGAAATCTCTTGGGAAACAGAATAAACTCTGAGAGCAGAACTAAGGTCCTTACCTTCTGAAAGTGTTAAAGGAAGAACAATTTAAAATAGTATATTAATGTAATGAGGATGAAGAACATAAATAAGTAATACCTAAAAGCTGCCAAAAGCAGGAAGTGGCAGAAGTATGCAGTGTCAAATTTGTATGTTTCTTTTGTTTATTTCTTTCTTTTAAGAATTAATGACTTTCTGTTGCTAAACGTTTAGTATTAGAATAACGGACACTGGTCATAGTCATTCTAAATCTAATGCATTTCCTGACACATGGTAGGCACTTAATAATCTTAATCAAAGTCAATTAATGAATGAACAGGTAAATGAAATAAGGCAAAAAAGGAGGCCTTCTGGTTATGCATAGAAACTCTATGTCTGGCTGAAAGTTTTTGGTGCAGTAATTCCTTTAAAGTGGAACAGAGTGTATGGTGAGTTGTAAAAATCAATCGAATCCTTCTTGAGTTAAATGTTTCCTTTAAAAATATCATTATGAAAGATTAAAATTCATAAGCACAAAACACTTAGGCAGCCTATGTGATTCCCCTTTCATGTTACAGTGATTCTGACAAAAGATAAAAAGCACCACTCTAGAATGTAAGAATATAACCCATCTTAAACAATTTCAGTAGGAAAAATAAGAGTGACAGCTGAGTTTGGATACATGTCACTTGGGAGAAGGTAGGGAAATAGGAAAAACTGTACCATAATATTGAAATATTAACATACTTAGATAAGAAAAGAAAGAGAAAGGAGGTACAGTCTGGGAGAAGTCAAGTTGATCTGAATTTGCACTGGGTGAAATGTGTGTTCTGAACTATGTTGGGCTGAGATGCCTATAGGTTGAACTAATCTATGTTGTTTCACAATGCCACACTTACTATTTGACACATGCACACATGCGAGTGTGCATAAAACTTGATATGCATTAAATTAGAGAAAATTTTGGTAGCCTAAATCACTTGCATAGAAACAAACAAATAAATCAGAAAAGTTATTGATGATAATGTGGTCTTTAGATTGAGGCAGAACCTTCCATGGGAAGCAAGTAAGAAATTATCCCTAGAGAATTTGCAATAAAAATGAATAAATCGGTAAGAAAGGATAGAGGATAAATTCACTGCTAGCTGGTGAACAAAGACCAGTCTTGTCTTTCTTTCACTTCTATAATGCTGTGAACAGAATGTAAGGGATCAAGAGATCGTTGAACCCAAATACAACCAGGGATAATGTAGTTATTAAATAAATCACATCAACATTTCCAAACCATTCATTCTAAGCACCAGCAAAACCCACCTGAGGTAGGCTTACCTGGTAAAGATAACCCATTCCTTTGCAACCCAAAGTATTTTATTAATATCACCACTATAAATCTTAACTTCAACTTATGTATAACAGAGAAAGTGACATCTGTCTCATAGGTATCAAGACTGCTGTTTTAATAAAGAATGTGTCTTATACATACCAGGGCTTGGTAAGTGACAACTGTCTTTATTATAATGACAACTATTATTATTATGCTGTTTTTTTTCTTATCATGTCAACCCCTCCTGTCTTCCAGCTTGAAAGCTGAGGATAAGAATAGTTTTTCATCTCTGCATCCCTTGCAGCCCAGCACAGTGCCTCTCACAGGCATTTGATGAATTTAATGTTAACTGGAGCTTTCTAGGTTTTTCTTGTAGACAAAACTATTTGTACCTCAAAGAGAGACTGGGTATCATCTTCCATCATACTTGTAGAAGACAAGGGTTCCTTCTGAAAGTAGCTGTAATTGCTAACCTATAACTTTCCCATAATAGTCGTTTTCTGTGGAGTGCTCAGAGACAGTTCAAAGATGAGGTGCATATGAAAAGGGCAGTATTATTAGTTCCCAACAAGTATGAACATAAAACTAAGATACCATAGCAAATACCAAATGCTAATCTTCTTGTGCATTAAGCCCTTGATATATATCAGATTTTACTCTAACAACTTATTAACATATACAATATTTTTTCTATTTTACAAATAAGGAAACTGATGTTAGAGAAATTAATAACTTTGCCCCAAATCAAATCAATAGTAAACGATAGTATCAGGATTTGAGCTCTACTCTACAAGACTCCCAAGTTTGAACTCTTAACCACTTGCTATGAAACCTGAAGTTTCAGTAACACTCTGAGTTCACAGTCCATTTAGAGGCCACAGTCTCACCAACAGCAGCAAGTGCTGTTACCTATTTTCAGCATCTTCCAGCACAGTATAAAATTATTATTTTCTCTCCCTTCCTCCCAGGGGTGTCCAACCTGCAGCCCATGGGCCACATGTAGCTCTGGATGGCTATGAATGAAGCCCAATACAGCATTATAAATTTACTTAAAACATGAGATTTTTCTGTGATTATGTGTCACAATGTATTTAATGTGTGGCCCAAGACAACTCTTCTTCTTCCAGTGTGGCCCAGAGATGCCAAAAGGTTGGGCACCCCACATTCCCACATGAAAACCCAGGTCCTGGCATCCCCCTTAAAGCACTGTGTAGGTTATGTTCATTTGAAGTAATATGAAATAGCTACGCTCTCTGAGATGACCAACAAATTCACAGGGGCTGTTTACTTAATCCATTACCACCTACTGTCTGAGAAGTCTAAGCTTAAGGGGACACATGAAAACGGATTTCACTGCGAAAAAGGTGGAAAAGTGTAAAATCTAGGAAGTAACTCTAGTTGAAGGCAGCTGCCCTCAGAAGTGATACTCTACTACTCTAATGCAGCAGGAAAGCCTCTCAACCATTCTCTTTTGCTTCTTTAAACCATACCTACAGGAACCTCAAAGGACAAAACTATTAGATATTTGAAAGGAACATGTCTATTGGCTAACCATTAAATGGCACAATTTTGCAGATAAAGCAAGGAGGCTTATAGTACAAAGCCTGTTCTCTAAATATTCTCCTCAACAAACATTCATTGAATGAATTCCCAAATGATGGAGCCCAAGCTTAGAGAGTCATGGAAAAGACTGACATCTATGAATCAGGTGACATTAGCCATTATCAAAGTACCCACAACTTTTCTCCACTCAAGTCTCTCATGTGAAATACAAAAATCAGAAAAGTATGTCTAAGGTTGGCATCAACTGCACCTCTCTCTAACCTTCATTTGAAAACCTCTGGGATCCAGCAGAAGATGATGACTTCAGTCCCCTGTCAGAGGAGAGCCCACTAGGTCCAATATAACTCCCCCACCCCAAAATATGTTTTTTATTATGTAATTTTCATTGACTTTCAATCAGCCTAATGATGTAAGTTCAGCTCTAAAGTAAGGTGTTATAATGTTTAAGAATGACAATAATACATAGGAATGCCAAATACAGAATACACTCAACCTTCCATTCACAGATTCAACCAATGGCAGACAAAAAGTACTCAAAAAAGTTACATTGTTGCTGACATACGCTATGTACTATAATGGCTAAGTATTATGTAGTTAGGCCTACAATGCTGGCATTTATACTGAACAGGTACAGACTTTTTTTCTTGTCTGTACATGTTCAATATAAATGCAAGCATTTATATTGCATTAGGTATGTCAGTAATCTAGAAATGATTTAAAGTGGTAAATCATGAGAAAGAAGATACCTACTAAGAAGGACTGCTGGTGGCTAACTGGGCTCAAATTAAACAAAATAAAACAAAACAAAAAACAACAGAACACTGCAGCCATTACTATAGGGGCCTCTCACTCAAACTGCCCTTCAGGGAGAAGCCTGTGCTATGCTGCCTGCTTCCTGTACTATGTTCCTACCATGTGAACTAGCCTTTATAAAGGAGTTCCTGGAATCCTATTTCAATCAATAGACCTGAGGCTTTCCCCATTCAATTGGAGCTGTATAGCTATATCCCCATCATGTCTTCACTATCCAATCAAAGCAGCTCCATTATGACCAACCAGGACAGTGCCTGGCTCAGGGAGCACACTTTCCATTTCCACCTAAAACTGCCTTTCCCTGGCTGGAGCAGACTGGCACAGGGAAGAATGGCATTAACTGAACCAGAACAGGTAGAGCAGGCCAGAGCAGACCAAAACTGTCTAGCGGGAGGGGGGCCTTGCTCCAGGGCTGTCTCTCCTCATAGCCATTTCAGAGCCATGCGGTGCTGCTTCATAACTGAGCTGTACCACTATCGAGCTGTTCCATGGCTGTGCTGTATCACAACTGAGCTGTTTGCACTGAATAAAGTTTCCTTCTTCACCAAACCCCAAATTGGAGATTCCTATTGCAGTTGACAAAGTAAACAGGAAAATGTGTATGGGTTACATGCAAAATGATGCCACTTTACACAAGAAACTTGAGCATCCATGGAGTTTGATATCTGCTGCAGTCCTGGAACAATCTCCTGTGGATACTGCATGACAGCTGTAATTGTCATGAGTAACAAATTCTCCACCAAAAAAAAAAAAAAAGAAAAAGAAAAAAAGCTACACATCTAGAAAGTTCCTACAAATCCTAATGGTACTAAACAATAAAAAGCTTCTTTGAGTATCTTGTTACTTCCTAATAACAGACTTTAACCTATGATTAACATCTTGGCTTGTCTGTTACCTAGCCACACCCATAGCCAACCTTTCACCAAAATAAGCTCCGTATGATATAACACCTTGTTTGATATAACTAAAACTTCTTTTAATAAAACTTTCTCAGTAATAAACAAGAGCATTAGCCCTGGTTGGTGTGGCTCAGTGGATTGAATGACAGCCTGTGAACCAAAGGGTCACCAGTTTGATTCCTAGTCAGGGCACGTGCCTGGGTGGTGGGCCAGGTTCCCAGTAGAGGGCACATGAGAGGCAAACACATTGATGTTTCTCTCCCTCTCTCTCTCTTCCCCTCTGTCTAAAAGTTAAATAAAATCTTAAAAAAAAAAACCAAGAGCATTAGCATGATATGTCTGAAATATCAACCAAATTTTATAAGTATCAGCTGGCATTTTCGAAATCATTTTTGGAGGAAAGTCATGAAAGATATTCTCAGCTGAAAAGTGAAAAACAGCCACCCTCCTTGCTGAAGGAGATGAGAAAATGAACAGATCTACACGAACAGATCTAAATGTGCCTTCGGCACAGTTTCCCTCCACAGTCATACACCACATAATGACGTGTGTGTCAATGACAGACCACACATAGGACAGTGGTCTCATAAGAACATAAAGAAGCTGAAAAATCCCTATCACCTGGTGACATGGTAGCGCAACACGTCACTGCTGTGTTTGGGGTGATGCCGGTGCGAACAACCCCGCTGCACTGCCAGCTGTACAAAGGGACAGCACGTACAAGTACAGTAGCAGGCGTCAGTCTTGTGTCAGTGCACTCATTCCATGATGTCCACGCAATGACAGAGTCACCTAAGGAAACCTTTCACAAGACACCTCCCTGTCATTAAGTGGTCGAAGAATGTAAATAATGAAAAAGAGAAGCTGCCATGTATCCACCTGAGATATCACCAGTTTTCAAAGTAGTGGGTAAAAATGATCCAAACCTAATTGTCTTTATATGGCTCAGACAAGGTACACAGACTCATTTTTTTATGTTCTACGTACAGAAAACTGCTCCATTTATAAAGCAAATATATATTAGAAACTTACAAATATCTTAAGAATGCCTTGTAGCTAAAGAAAGTAACTTCATTGCCTACTCATTTTGCTTAATTTTCTAGTCTCCCAGAAACTTTGTACTAACACTTCATCCCATTTTAGGTCCCAGCATAAGGCAAGAGTCCAGAACCCTGGAAAGTCTCCACATCCAGCAGCCAACTGTTCACTGGGGGACCACAGTCTTAGGATCGAGTTTCTTCCCATGATGTCTTCCTGGTAATGTTCATGTCACATGCATTTCACTTATTTTCTCCAAGCTACAGTCCCGTCCCGAAAGTTTCATAAGTTGCTTCTGAATTGTTTATTCTGTGTTTTAAAGCTCCATCAGCTGTTGGGATGATTTGAAAGATTCTTTTTCTTTTTGGTGAAGCAGGATTGATGAGCATTACTGGCCTTTTGTAGAATGCCTGCTATTTAAATTTCCTGTTGCTGGGATTAAAGGAGATAATGCCTACAAAAGTCTTTTGTCAACTGTAGCGTCCTGATCAAATGTAGAGTGCTGTTATAATATTAACTGTCACAGCAATAGCCACAATCCAGTAGTATTTAGGCTTTAAAAATGTTCATAGCCATTTGGGCCTTGCCTTTGCTTCATTCCCAACCTACATTTGGTACCCAACACAGCAGAGCTCTCAAAGTTTTGTCGAGATGAATAAATAAATGACTTTAAAACATCATGTGGTTTTTAAATTAATGTCAACAGGCAAAAGAGAGCTGTGTATGACAATTTAGATAATTAAAAAACTGCCAAAAAACATGGGGGTGCTGAGAAACAAATACTGTAGAATAAAAAGTTCTCCTGAAGATAACTTCTTTAATTATGAAATCTGGCCCTTTGTAGTCACTACTGAGGAGGGAGGAAAGGTGTATGGGTTGGGGCAGGAATTTCTATTAGCCCAGAAAGTTTGTATTAGTTCAGATGGCCTAAAAGAGGAGGCTGACATCCCTGAAAAAGGAAGGGGCAATGAGTTTGAGGGGTAAAATGAAAATACACAGAAGCAGCAAAGGTTGTGTCAGCACTGAGCATTCCAAGTGCAGGCTTATTCCATGACCAGGTATTTCTAGGGGTGGAAATGGCAGGCTTTCTGGGGGAAGAGAGAAGCTGAAGAAGGAGAATTGATATGAAATGAATTCTTTTTTGGAAATACTGTCATGAGCATTTGCTGGAATAGTTCTGATCATTAAAGAGTTGGTCCATTTTAAGTACCTATGTGTAGGAAGGGGTCTATGAGGAGGTGGGGAATGGAAACAGAAAAGAGACGACAGAGTCCAGGAATGGGGGCCTCATTTATTCCACAGAAGCCTGAGAACAGGAAGGGAAACTCTGGAGTGGCTGCTGGTTACTCCGGAAAGCAAATGCTGGCACTGAATTTAACCCTAGGTGATGATGAGAATATCCAAAAGGTTCCTTTTTTACTTAGGGGTGTGGTAGGGTAGGGCCTAGGAGGGAAGGAAGGCTGCCAACTACCCTTCCGTCTAAAGGGCTAAAGGGCCCAACCAGCAAGGAGGGCCCCTGTGCCGGCACCAGCTAAGCTCCAGAAAATATTGTATTTCTGCCCATCAATCAGCATTAAGCTACTTTGGGGGCTGAGCTTTCTGCAGAGGCAGTTGCCAGTAGCAACAGGGCACATGCTCATAGCTCCTGGGGAGCTGGAGCAGCAGCAGCAAGGGAGGGGTAGCCAGAGCTGGAGAACCTGAGCCGTTGGATAGACAGTGTCAGGGACCACTGGTGATGGGGGTGGGAGAGGGGTAGGTGGGTTCCCTGGCAGGTGGAAGTGGGCACAGGCTGCCGGAGCTAGGCCAGGCAGTAGTCCAGGCCGCTGGTTCCTAAGGGTGAGGTTTCTGGTGGCACAGCAATGTCCACTCCAAGTTCAGTGGCCACCCCGGGTTCTTGGAAGCACCTCACTCTGCTAGAGCCAAGGGGCAGGAGAGGTGCTGGTTCTGTGTTTCAGAGAGTCACGGTACTCGAGGTCTGCCCACTGCCTGCCATCCGTCCACACCCGCACCCTTGAGGAGTCTCTAAAGGATGCCAGCATGGAATTGTGTCTCCACGTGTGCTTGTTTTCATTTGTACTTCCACCACAAAAGGGAGGCCCCACAGGTTTAAAGAAGGGTGCGCGTGTTTTTCTGGGCAAGGACTGCATGGGACCGTAAGGTGGATGAAAGCACACATACCCACCCAGCTCCCACCTCCAGCCTCGAGTGTCCAGTGGTGCCGGTGCGCGGGAAAGGGCGCCCATAACCTAGCACCACCTTCCAAACTTCTCCCCCTGCTGTTGGTTAAGGTGGAAAAGAAGGGCAACAGTGAGGGAGGGCGGTAGAGGGCAGAGACGGACTGAGGAACCACGGAGGGAGTAACAGAAGCAGGGAGACAGCAGGGATTACTGGGAGTAAAGGGACCGGGAGAGGCTCGGGCAGCCTAGCGCGGGGGTTGCGCCTGGAAGGGAAGTGGACTGACGTCTCCTTACCTGGCCTGTGCTGGAGCATTTTGCAGTGGGTCAGGGGCTAGGTGGGTACCGACCCCCTAGGGGCAGAGCCTGCAGAGCTGTCACTTCGGGGGCAGCAAGGTGCTGGACGCAGAGCCCGGAGTTGGCAAACTTGCCATGCCCGGATCGCGCAGAGGTAGCCTGGGTCACGCGCGCTCCACAGCCAGCCCACAGCCTCGGGTAGCCAGGACACCACGCTCCCTCGCTTTCTTCCGCTTTGTGTTCCACTGGTCCCCCCTGCGCCTGCCTCTGGGTGTCTCCACGCCCTCTAGGCAATGGGACGTTTCACTGGCGTTCTGGGAGACCCTCGGGTCTGTGTGCCACTTTCCTCCCGGAGGCGCGTGTTAAAGAGCTGCCCAGGAGCGCCTGGCCAGGCTGCGCTGGTGCGCTCATACTAAGCGGCTCGGCCCATAGATTCCCACCCCCCTCCTTCTTCCCCTCCCCGCCCCTCCGCCGCCGCACCCCCTCCATCCCCCGGCCCCCCCACTCAGAAGCTGCTTAGGATCGGGCTGTCAAATACAGCCCATCTGCTGCAATCATAATCAGTCTCAACCGAATGGTTCTGACAAATCTCCGCCTGGAGTCCGAGTTGGGGAAGCTGGTGGGTGCCGGGAGGAGAAGAGGGGAAGGGGGGCGAGGGGGGCAAAGGGGCGACAAGGACTGGGTGCCAGGAGAGGGGAGAGGGGGGCATAGAAGCTTCTGTTTTCTGCCCAAACAGAGGAATTGAAAGGGGAAATGGGGATACCAAAGAGGAAATAGCGCTTTCCTTTCCCACTTCCTAGTAAGAAAAACCAATCCATCCTGGAGGGCCCCTGGCATACCCAACCCCACCAACCACTCCAAACAGCCCATTGGTGTGTCTGAGCGGAACGAATTTCTGCTAATGAATCAAACAAACAGGTCCTGTAATCTTATCATCAGGCTGACCTGGCGGCTGGCACAGATATCCAAATTATTGTAATTGACTGGTAAGAGCTGGAGCTAACAGTCCTTCAGTGTCAGAAGTTGGTTCCTAAGGACATTTGGGAACAAAGCTTACGGAGGGAGAACTGGCTTATAATTGGAAAAGAAGCTGGGCCCTTTGCCTCCTGTTGGCATTTGGGAGACAAAATGAAAATTTGCTTTGGGTCAGAAAATGCTGAACTGAATTTAGCTTCATTTTCCAGGCAGAGGGGCAAAGGGGGAAAAACTGGGACAACTGTAATAATATAATCAATAAAATATACTTCAAAAAATTCTCATAATGTTTTTCCATTTTCTCATGAAAATATTCCTTTTAAAGCAGTGCTATTTTATTAGAAAAATTCTAAAACCGGTACTTTTAAAACTAAACTAGTTTATTCTGCTGGTGAAATAGTGTGCTCCTTTCAATTGTATACTCTGGCCTATTTCAATACACCACTTTAGTATAACCACGCATGCTTCTACTGGTGATAGGCTTATAAAGGTTATGGCAATTTTTTTAAATAATAAAAATTACAGTAGTCCTAAATATACACAAACAAGTCTTAAAGCATAAAGAATACAACCAATTAAATCATTCCTGGTTTTGTACATTTTTTTCAAGTACTGGGGAATGTTCGGTTACTCTGAATGACACAGTACATATTTGTCAGGGAAATAATTTGTTGGGTAAACAAATCACCAGTTTAAAGTTAAAGGGGAAAATTTGTAAGCCATTTATTCAGATAGGTGTAAGAGGTATACTTTACTGTAGAAACTGAATAGAGCCTAAGTTAAAATTCTTTTCAAATCATTATTTTGCTTAATGCTGTAGCTGAGAAATGTGGCCAAGCCACATTAAGCGCCCACTTATCCAGGCAGAAACTATGTTTTCCGCTTGTTTTATAGCCCAGTGGTGCTTACAACAGCACTATGAACACTCCATGAATACTGATAGTGGGAAGTTTCCATTTACAGTTGAGGATTAGAATCATATACATCAGTGTGACTTGACGGGTGAGGTAAACTGAGGTTCAAGTGTTACTTTCCCCAGGAAGTAAATAGAAGTCAAGGACAACTACTTAGATATGCATGATGAGACCCAGGAACAGCAGTGAGGCAGAAGGGATGGAGTACAGTGAGGGGAGAGGTTAATGCCGGCAGGCCTAGAGGACAGTTCATGGGGAAGGCCCGCACAGGCCAACTTAAGGACTTTGGTTTTCATTCTGAATCATATGGGAGGACACAGACACAGAGGGTTGTGAGCAGAGGAGTTTTATGCTCTGACTTTTGTTTAATGGATCACTTTGGCAATCATGTCGTGAATTAATTTCAGGATGAAAATGAGTAGATCTGTTCTTAGGCCATTGCAGGAATCTACATGAGAGGGCATGGTGCGGACAGGGTCATAGCAAGAAGGACAATGAGAACATGTGGCCATTTGGGATTGTTCTGAATTTAGAGACAATAAAATCTGCTCAGAACAGAGGGTTTGGGGAAAAAAGGAAGAAGTAAAGAATAACTACAAGTGTCGGGCTTTATCAGCCAAAAGGATGAAGATGCTATTAATTAAAATGAAGAAGACTAGATGGGGTAGAATAAATTTTGGTGGAAGGAACAAGGGGTCAGTTTTGTTTTTATTAAGATTGGGATGCCTATTAAATTAAATTTAAACAACAGTTTATTTATGTAAAGCTCTTAGAAGAGTCCCTGACGTAAGCACTATATAAATACATGTGGTGGCAAGCTTGTGTTAGTTGGGTTTGTGCTGGTGTTTGTTATTGTTATTGTTGACATTACCAACCAAAATGAGATGTGAAGTAGGCAGTCAAATAAATATTCAAGTTTCGTGTTCAGGGTACAGTCCAGGGTAGAGATGTAAATTTGGGAGGTATATAGCATATAGATGGTTAAATTAAATCCATCAGATGGGGTAGGTCATTAAGGCTGTGAGTATAGTTAGGGGAAAAAAATGTTCGAGGATTGAATTGTGAAAGGCATTCAAACTATAAAAAGTCAAGAAGTTAAAGATGAACCCTGAGTGGCAGCCAATAAAAGAGAAGGCAAACCAGGAGAGTGGGCTCCCCTAGGAACCTAGTAGAGAAAGTAGTTCCAGAAAAAAGGGAATGATTTGCTAGTCATAGTTTCCTGATATGACTGTCTCCATTGAAAACCCAAAAGAACACATAGGAAGCTATGACAGAGTTTATCAGTTATTGGATAAATTGTCTATTGTCTGTTTACAATATAATACCCAGGATGTCCCAGCTCCTAGGTAAGGATCAGGCACAGGATAAGCATTCAGTATATACTAATCAAGTAATGAATCATAAAGGGATTAAATGCCTCATTCTGCAAACCATATTGCAAAGACTAACAACAGTAAGCATTGAAAATGATGTAGAGCAACTTAAATACTCCTACATAGCTGGTGGGCATGCTAAATGACCCAGCAAATTTGGAAAAGCAATTGGCCATTTCTTGTCAAGTTAAAATGCAGTTAAAACACCATCCAGTAGCCACACTCCTGTATATTTATCCTAGAGAAGCAAAAATGTATTGACACCAAGACTTGTACAACAAGTGTTTATAGCAGTGTTATTCATAAAATTCCCCAAACTGGAATTATCTCAAATTTCCATCAGTTTGTAAATAGAAAAACAACCTGTGGTAGATCCATCCATACCATAAAAAACTACTCAGCAATAATGAGGAAACAGCTATTGATAAGTGTAACAACAGGCATGAATCTCAAAGGCACTACGCTAAGTGAAAGAATACCAAACATACTTTTGTGACTGGTTTTTCTTTGATTCTGTTCAATTCTAAAAACTCTAGAGGCCAGAGCAGATCAATTGTCTGGGGCTGGGGACAGAGAGGGGATGGACTATAGGAGGCACAAAAGAAGTATTTGGCATGTGGGGAATATTCTACACCATGATTGTGGTGGTAGTCACAGACTGTATATATTTTGTCAAACTCATCAAATTGTACACATAAAAACAGGTGAATTTTACTGCATATAAATTAACCCTTAATACAAAGATTTTTTAAAAACTAAACAATATTGTTTTGGTTGGGGAATTATAGTGCTTCCCTATTTGAGAAGAGGACACTTACCACAGAAATAGTACCAGTTTGTAATCCTCAGTGAAGTAACAGATCCAAATAAAGATTACCAATAGATGCTAAAGCCATTAAGTAAAAGACTGATGGGGAATAGAATATTCACACAGTACCAAGTATCATCTCCTGATTTTTTCTAATTACAAAGGAGATATCTTGTATTATACAAGGGAGAGGTCACCTCACTGATTCCTCATTATATTATGCTTCATGAGAAGGGCATAACATCACTACTGAAGTATTCTTGAAAAAAAAAGTTTAATTATAATCTGAGCAAGACCATTGACATGAATTCCAACTTATAAGACGTATGGAAGATAGAGCAAGACCATTGACATGAATTCCAACTTATAAGACGTATGGAAGATAGAGGATCAGATAAATGATACCCAAAGAAAACAGTGAGCCTTATAAAGAACAGGATGCTCTGGAAATCTAAAAGTCAGTGTCAATGGATGGAAGACAGTAGAGGGACTGAAACAGATTTAAAGAGACAAAAGAGACAAAACATAACAAACTAAAAATATTAGGAATGGCTCTTGGTCCAAAATAAACAGTTATAAAAGACATTTTGGAAACAATTAGAGAAAATTAGGGTTCACACTGGATATAAGAATTCTTGCTAATTTTGCTAAGAGAAAATATAGCATTATGGTTATAAAAGAAGTTCTTATTTTTAAAAGACACATACTAAAGTATTTAGGATTGAAGTATCATGGTGTTTACCACTCACTTTGCAAAAAATATATGAGGAACAAAAATGTTAATGTTAAATTGTGGAGAAATTAATGTTTTATTGCTTTGTTTTTAAAAATTTTTCTATATATTTGAATTTTTCATAAAAAATAAAAAATGAACACTTTCAAAAGCCCATAGAAAAATAATTATTAAAGAATTATTAGAAAAAATTAGAATTTGATGTCTTAAAATTAACACACTATGTATCAAAACTCATAAAATAGAAGAAACTAAATCAGTACATTGAAATAAATTAATAATGCTAGTGCATATTCTGTAAGAAAAATGGGAAATTAATGGGCAAAGCATCCAACCAAAGAGGAGAGTAAAAACAAACAAATAAAATAAAATAAATAATGAAGATAAAATGAAAGTTTAATAAAATATAACACAAAGCATTAATAAAGGATTAGTAAAACAATACCTGCTTAGATCAATGATAAACAGAGGAGACAGATCAATAAGCTCAAGAATAAAGGCTGCAAAACTAAGGATACAACAGAGATTTAAAATTATATAACTACTATACTATGAGTGACTTTATGACAATAAATTTTAAAACACAGGTAAAATGATCAATATCCTAACATTAGTAAAAAAATCTTTTAATAAAACTCACTCAAGAATCAATAGGATCTTAAACAATTCAATAGGTCAACTCAGTAGTTGACAAATGTATTACATGTGCGACCAGTAGGCCTAGATTGTGCTAACATCTTTATTGAGATATAGTTGACATGCCATAAAATTCACCTAAAGTGTACAATTCATTTGTTTTTTGTATATGCAGATTGTGCAAAACTCATCATCATTTAAATTCAGAATATTTTTTATTTTTTTTGAAGTTTACAATATTTTTATCACTCCAAAAGGAAACCCACAGTACCTATTACCAGTCACTCCTCATTATTTAGCCATATTTTCTATCTCTACAAATTTGCCTTTTCTAGACATTTCATATAAATACAATCATACAATATGTGATCTTTATGTTTGGTTTCTTTCACTTGGCATAATGTTTTCAAGATTTGTCCATTTTAGCTCCTGTAAACCCCTCTCCCCATTATCCCCTCCCCACTCCCCTCTGGCTATTGTTAGATTGTTCTTAACTTCAATGTCTCTGGTTATATTTTGTTTGCTTCTTTCTTTTGTTGATTATGTTCCAGTTAAAGGTGAGATCATATGGGTCGCACATGGACAAAATCAGTGGAGGCAGGGGAGGGAGGTGGGGTTGGCTGGGGTGGGGTGAGGGATGGGGAGAAAATGCAGACAACTGTAATTGAATAACAATAAAAATTTTTTTAAAAGATTTATCCATTTTATAGTATGCACCAGTACTCCATTAGTGAATTATCTACTTTTTATGTGCATAAATTTGCCTATTCTGAACAATGCACATAAATACAGTCATACAATATGTGACCTTTTGTGTTTGACTCCTTTCTTTTAGCATGATGTCTTTAAGAGTTGTCTATGTTACAGCATTTATGGCTACTTAATTCCTTCTTATTGACAAACAATGTTCCATTGTATGCATATACCACATTTTATTTATCCATTCATCAGTCAATGGGCATTAGCGTTATTTTCATTCTCTGACTATTGTAAAAAAAATTCATGTGCAAGTTTTTGTTTGGACATATGTTTTCATTTCTCGCATGTGTGTGTATGTGCATAAATAAAGCAGCTACATCATTTTCCATTCCCACCAGCAATGTATGAAGCTTTAAATTTTTCCACATTCTCACTAGCATTTATTATTATTTATTATTATTGATTAGAGCCATCACAGTGGGTATCTAGATGTATCTCATTGTGATTCTGATTTGCATTTTCCTAATGGCTAATGATCACATATTATATGTGTTTTGTATCTTTTTATTTGCTTTGTTGGCCATTGGTATATCTTCTTTGTAAAAACTTCTTTTGAAGTCCTATGCCCATTTTTAAATAGCATAATTTATCTTTCTATTATTGAACTGTGGGCCCGGATGTTTTTCAAGGGAGTTTTTTCAAAACTTAAAAAAATACAAAAACTCAAAAAGTCATATCTTATGGAAAGAGTCCCAGGGACTGAAAAGAGAAGAGGGAAGGAAGAGAATGAAGGAAGAAAAGGTAGAGAAAATGGAGAGGGAATGAGGAGAACAAAGAGGAGGAAGAAGACTTATGACTCATCTAGAATGACCTCAATACTAAGTAAACATAGATCATATGAAAAAGAAAAATTAGCACAAGCTCAAAAACCCTAAATAAAACTGAATCCATCAATGTGAAAAGTAATAGTAGCAATAATAATGGTAATTATAATGTGGCATTACCAAATATGGCTTATTCTGTAATACAAAATCGATTTGTCCCTAGAAAAATCTATTCATTTCTAGAAAAATATTTTTAAAAGATTATAAAAAGACATAATAATTTCAATGGATTTTGAAATTTTTGTAAACATTTTTAATTGTTGTTCAAGTACAGAACTGTACTGGATTTTGAAATTTTTGACAACATATAATATTTACTCATAAATAGAAAAACAACAACAAAGCAAAAATCTTTCACAAACTAGGGATAGAAGGGAAGTCTCGAGTTGATAAAGGATGTGTAACAAAATCTCTATAACATGCATGTGAAATTTGAGCACATTTCCTTTGAATTTTTGCTATAGACAATGATGCCCCTATGATCACTTCTGTTCAACATTTCCTATGAGATCTGAGAGCAATAGCATAAAGAAAAGACACAAAAGGTATGAGAAGAAAGGAATGTAGAAAACCATCATTATTTATAGTCAAAATTATTATTTCCATAGAAAATTGTAGAGAACTTAGAGCAAATCATCAGATATATTAACAGAGTAGCATGTTTACTAGATAAAAGAGCAGCATAATAAAACAAATAGTGTCCATAATGTTATTACTAGAAAATCATTGGAAATATACTTATATATTAGAAGCATAACATTTCTTAGAAAACCCAATTTAAAGTAGTATAATCAAAAAATTTAGAAGGTACATAGGGATAAATACAAAGAAAACTAAGTAATTAGAAAAACATTATGTGATTTTTTAAATTAAAAGATGCAATTTCTTGACTTCATCTTTAAGTGGAAAACATTAGCAATCAAAAATCAAACAAGTTTATATGCTGAACTTACCAGCTGGTCTTCTAATTGTTTTTGTAACTTTTTAATTGAATTTACTAAGGTAACATTTGTTAATAAAATTATAGAGGTTTCAGGTGTACAATTCTATAATAAACCACCTGTATATTGTATTGTGTGTTTACTACCCTGAGTCAAGTCTCCTTCCACCACCATTTGCCACCATTTATGCTGCCTACATGTTCTTCTACCTCCCCCACACCCCTTTTCCCTCTGGTAATCACTATGCTATTTTCTGTGTCTATGAGGTTTAGCTCTCTTTTGGCGGGAGGTGGGGTTAACCCCTCCCCCTAGCCCGGCAACCCTCCCCTCTGAGAGCTGTCAGTCTGTTCTCTGTCTATGTGAGTCTGTTTCAATTTTGTTAATCTATTTTGTTCATTTAGATTTGGCATGAGTGAACTCATATAGTATAATACTTGCCTTTCCCTGACTAGCATATTCCATGTAGCATATGCTCTCCAGGTCCATCCATTTTATCACAAAGGGTAAGATTTCCTTCTTTTTATGGCTGAATAGTATTCCATTGTGTAAATGTACCACAGCTTTTTACAAAATATATATTTTATTGATTATGCTATTACAGTTGTCCCATTTTTCTCCCCATTATTCCCATCCACCCTGTACCCCCCTACCATCACTCCCCCACCTTAGTTCATGTTTGTGGGTCATACATATAAGTTTTTTGGCTTCTCCCTTTCCCATTTTTTTATTTACTCATCTAGAGATGGGCACTTAGGCTGCTTCCAAATCTTGATTATTGTAAATCATGCTGCAGTGAGCGTAGGGTGCATATATTCTTTCAAATTAGTATTTTGGGTTTCTTCAAATATATTCCCAGAATTGGAATCACTGGTAATCGCTGATAAGGCAGTTCCATTCTTAATTTGGGGGGTAACTCCATACTACTTTCCACAGTGGCTGCACCAGTCTGCATTCTCACCAACAGTGAACTAGGGCTCCCTTTTCTCCCCATCCTCACCAACACTAGTCTCTTCATTTATTGATGGTAGTCATTCTGACAGGTGTGAGGTGATATCTCACTGTAGTTTTAATTTGCATTTCTCTGATAATGAATGAAACTGAGAATTTTTTCAAGTGTCTACTGGCCTCTTTGGAGATGTATCTACTCAAGTCCTTTGCCCAACTTTTAATTGAGTTATTATTTATTTTTTTTGATGTTGAGTTGTATAAGTTCCTTATAAATTTTGGATATTAACTCCTTATTAGATATATCATTCCTAAATATGTTCTCCCATTCAGTGGATTGTATTTTCATTTTGTTGATGTTTCCTTTGCTGTGCAAAACCTTTTTATCTTGATGTAATCCCACTTTTTTGTGTTTTTTCTTTTATTTCCCTTGCCTGAGGAGATAGATCAGATATTGCTATGAGGTTTCACTGCCTATGTCTTTTTCTAGGATTTTTATGATTTTGAGTCTCACATTTAATCTTTAATCCACTTTGAGCTTATTCTTGTATATAGTGTAAGAACATGGTCTAATTTTATTTTTTGCATGTATCTATCTAATATTCCCAACACCATTTATTAAATACATTGTATGTCTTTGTATCCTTTGTAAAATATTAACTGACTACAAAGTGTGGGTTTATTTCTGAGCTCTTTATTCTGTTCCATTGATTTATATGTCTGTTTTTATGCCAGTACCATGCTGTTTGATAACTATGGTCTTGCAGTATAGTTTGACATCAGGTAGCATGATTCCTCCAACTTTGTTCTTTCTCAAGTTGCTCTGGCTATTTGGGGTCTTTTGTGGTTTCATATACATTTTTGGAATATTTATTCTTGTTCCATGAAATAGATCATATGTATCTTGATAGGAATTGTGTTGAATCTATAGATTGCTTTGAGTAGTATGGACATTTTAATGATGTTAATTCTTCCTATCTATGAACACAGTATATGCTTTCACTTATTTGTATCTTCTTCAATTTTTTTCTTAAGTGTCTTATAATTTTCCAAATATAGGTTTTCTTACATTCTTGGTTAAATTTATTCCTACGTATTTTATTCTTTTTTTAACATTTTTTAATTTTTTTAATTTATTTTTTATTGTTATTCAATTACAGTTGTATGCCTTTTCTCCCCCTCCCTCCCCCAACCCAGGCTGAAACCACCTCCCTCCCCCACCCCCACAATCCCCCCCGATTTTGTCCATGTGTCCTTTATAATAGTTCCTGCAATCCCCTCTTCCCACTGTCCCCACCTCACTCCCCCCTGGATCCAAAAACTATGGTATATTTACACAATGGAATTCTACGCAGCAGAGAGAAGGAAGGAGCTTATACCCTTTGCAACAGCATGGATGAAACTGGAGAGCATTATGCTAAGTGAAATAAGCCAGGCGGTGAGGGACAAATACCATATGATCTCACCTTTAACTGGAACATAATCAACAAAAGAAAAAAGGAAACAAAATACCACCAGAGTATTTTATTCTTTTTGAAGCAATTGTGAATGGGATTGTTTTCTTGGTTTTCCTTTCTGATACTTCATTATTGGTGTACAAAAATGCAACTGACTTCTGGATATTAATTTTGTATCTTACTACTATACTGAATTCATTTATCAGTTCTAGTAGTTTCTTGGTGGAATCTTTAGGGTGCTCTTTGAGGGACATACAGAATCATGTCATCTGCAAATAATGACGGTTTTACTTCTTCCTTTCCAATTTGGATGCCTTTTACTTTTTCTTCTTGTCTGACTGCTGTGGCTAGGACTTTCAGTACTGTGTTGGATAAGAGTGGTGAAGGTGAACATATATGTCTTGTTCCTAATCTTAAGGGAAATACTTGTAGTGGGTTTGCTATATATGCCCTTAATTACATTGAGGTATGTGCCCTCTATTCTCACTTAAGTGCTGAGAGTGGTTTTTTTTTTTTTTTTATTATAAATGTGTGCGGGATTTTATCAAATGCTTTTCTGCATCTATTGATATGACCATGTGGTTTTTATCCTTCGTTTTGTTTGTGTGTTGTATCATGTTGATTGATTTGTGAATACTGTACCAAGTTTGCATCCCTGGAATAAATCCTACTTGGTCATTGTGTATGATCCTTTAAAAAAATGTTTTTCATTCTCACCCACGTACATTTTTTTCATTGCTTTTAGAAAGAGAGAGGAAGCAAGAGAAACATCGATTGTTTGCCTTCTCATACAGGTCCCAATGGGGAATTGAACCTGTGATCTGGGTACATGCTCTGACTGGGAATCAAACCCATGATATTTTGGTCTGTGGGATGACACGCCAACCAACTGATCCACATAGGCCAGAGCCATGGTATATGATCTGTCTAATGTATTGATGATGTGATTTGCTAATATGTTGTTCAGTATTTTAGCATCTATGTTCATCATGGATATTGCCCTATAATTTTCTTTCTTTGTCATGTCTTTATCTGGTTTTGGAATTAGGATCATTCTGGCCTCATAAATGAGTTTGGGGGTCTTCTCTTCTTTTGAAATTTTTGGAATAGTTTGAGAAAGGTAGGCATTAGTTCTTCTTTAAATGTTCAGTAAAATTCACATGTAAAACAATCCAGGCTAGGACTTTTGTTTGTTGGGCAGTTTTTCTCTTGCTGCATCAGTTTTACTACTTGTAATCTTTGTCCAGATTCTCTGATTCTTCCTAATTCAGTTTTGGAACATTGTATGTTTCTAGGAATTTATCTATTTCGTCCAGATTGTCCAATTGTTTGGCATATAGTTGTTCACAATATTTTCTTACAATCTTCTTTATTTCTTTGGTGTCAGTTTTTACTTCTCCTCTTTTATTTCTGATTGTATTATTTAAGTTCTCTCTCTTTTTCTTGATGAAATCTGGATAATGGTTTGTCAATCTTGTTTATCTTTTCAAAGAACCAGCTCTTGGTTTCATTGATGTTTGTATTGTTTCTTTAGACTCAATTTTATTTATTTCTGCTCTGATCTTTATTATCTTCTTTCTTCTACTCACTTTGGGCTTTTTGTTGTTCTTTTTCTAGCTCCTTTAAGTGGAAAGTTAGATTGTTATTTGACATTATTCTTGTTTCTTGAGGTGTACTAATAATATCAATTTCCCTCTTAGGACAGCTTTCACTGTGTCCCATAGATTTGGAGTTGTTATGTGCTCATTTTCAGTTGTTTCAGGTATCTTCTGATTTCTTCCTTGACCTCATTTTAACCCATTCATTGTTTAGTAACAAGTTATTTATCCTTAATATCTTTGTGTGTTTTTCAATTTTCTTGTGATTGATTTCTAGTCTCATACCATTATAGTCAGAAAAGATGCTTGATATGATTTCAACCTTCTTAAATATATTGATACTTGTTTATGTCCTAATATGTGGTCTATTCTAGAAAATGCTCCAAGTACACTTTAATAGAATGCATATTCTGATTCTTTGGGGTGGAATGCTCTGAAGATGTCAATTAAACCCATCTGACATAGTCTGTCCTTGTAACAACAATGATTCTTTGTTGCTTTTCTGGAAGATTTTTCCATTGTTGTAAATAGGGTATTAAAATCCCCTACTAGGGCTCTATTACTGTCAATCTTTCCCTTTATGTCCATCAAAATTTGCTTTACCTATGTTAAATGTATAAATGCTTATAAGGGTTATATCTTCTTTTTGGGTTGCTCCCTTTATCATTATATAGTGTCCTTCTTTGTATCTTACTATAGTGTTTGTTTTAAAATCTATTTTGCCAGATATAAGTATTGCTACCCCAGATTTTTTTTTCATTTCTATTTGCATAAAACATCCTTTTTATCTCTTTACTTTTGGTCTGTGTGCATCGTCCTTTCTGAGGTGGGTATCTTCTAGACAACACATATATGTCTTGTTTTTTTACCCATTCAGCTTCACTGTGTTTTTTGACTGGAACATTTAAGCCATTTATATTCAAAGTGATTACTGACAAGTAGGAATATATTACCATTTTTTAAATCTGTGTTTCTCTGTCACCTCCTTCTTTGCCTCTCCTTCTCCTTCTTCATCTTTCTCCTTCTTTTACTCTTCCTCCTCCTCTTATTCTTATTCATACTCAAGAAGTCTTTTCATATTTCTTGTAATACCAGTTTGGTTGTAACAAACTCCTTTAGCTTTTTCTTATCTGGGAAGCTCTTTATTTCTTTTTTAATTTAAATGATAGCCTTGCTGGATAGAATAATCTTAGTTGTACATCCTTGCTTTTCATCACTTTGAGTATTTCATGCCAATTCCTTCTGGCCTGAAATGTTTCTGTTGAAAAATCAGCTGACAGTCTTATGTGAGCTTCCCTGTAGGTAACTAACTGCTTTTCTCTTGCAGCTTTAAAAATTCTGTCTTTAACTTTTGCCAGTTCAATTATGATGTGACTTAGTGTGGGCCTCTTTGGATTCATCTTTTGGGGGGCTTTCTGTACTTCCTGGAGTCATGTGTCTTTTTTCCGTCAACAGGTTAGGGAAGTTTTCAGCCATTATTTCTTCAAATAGGTTCTGAGTCCCTTGCTCTCTATTCTCCTTCTGGTGTCCCTATAATGCAGATGTTGTTGTACTTCATGTTGTCCCAAAGGTCTCTTAAACTATCCTGATTTTTAAAAATCTCTTTTCCTTTTTGCTCTTCAGCTTGGGTATTTTCTTCTACCTGGTTTTCCAAATTGCTCATTCAATCCTCTGCTTCATCTGACCTACTGTTTATTCCATCTAGTGTATTCTTCATTTCTGATTAGTCCTTTTTAATGGTTTCTATGTCCTTTTTCATGTTGTTGAGCATCCCTATAACCATTGTTTTGAACTCTATATCTGATAAATTGCTTACCTTCATTCATTTATCTCTTTTTCTCAAGATTTCTCCTGTTCTTTCATTTGGGACATGTTTCTTTGTCTCCCCATTTGGCTGTCTCTTTGTGTTTTTTTTCTATGTATTAGATAGATTTGCTATGACTCTCAGTTTTCATGGGGTGGCCTTATGTAGCAGATGTACTTTGGGACCCAGTGGTACAGTCTCCTTGATCACCTGAGCTGCCTATTGCAGGAATGTCCCTAGTGTGGGTTATGTGGACCCTCCCCTTGTAATTGAGTCTTGATTGCTATCTGTTTATACACATATTGGGTCAGCCCTCAGGCTGCCTGACTGTGTGACTATACCATAACCACAGCATGTGAGCTGCTGTAAAGGTGCTGACCACCACAGAAGTGGAATTCACCTCAGCAGCCTGGTGCCTGCTGAGATCTTGCTTTGGATAAGCCACTTGTGAAGCTTATTAGATCCTGCTCTGTTGTTGTCTGAAACTGGACACTGGGTGTATTGGTTTTAGGACTCTTTGGAGGGATTCTGGTGGAGACCAATGTCAGATGCTGTCTATGCCTGGCCTTGGGCAACCTGTGTTGAGCTCCACCATATAAGAGATCCACCATTTCTGGCCACCTCTACTGAGCCTGGATGCCCAAGGGACAGACCAAGCTGTACACGATGGCTGGCTTTTACCAACACTGGGCCTTAGGCCAGGTCAGCAAAAGCCCAAAGGCACCCTAAGATCCACCTGCCTCCAACTTCCACCTGCCCATTAATTAGGCTTGGTCACTGGAAGAGCCTCTGTCTATACTCAAGTTGCATGAGGTAGGTTTTCAGTGAGTCACCAGGTAGAGGTGAGTGGTGTTCACAATATTGATACTTATTCAAACTTGGTGCCAGTGCTGGGTCTGAGGTTACAGAGCAAATGTCCCCAGGTATACCTAGTCTAGCTGCCACCAGCTGGGTGCTTGCAAATGTTTGTGTTTGAGTGGGGTCTCAGGGAATCATCAAGATGAAGCCAGCAGAGTTTATCAGGCCCAAATAGACCAAAATTTGGCCATGTGAAGGAATCTACTCCAATCAGGTATGCAAGGAAAATATTACTCCTGTCCTAGAGCCACACACAACTCAGTCTGTCCCAGATTCTACTGGGAGGAGACAGAGTTCAGCAGGTTGGGACATCAGGGAGTCAGGAAGATGGGGCTAGTGGATCTCCGTGAGGGGAAGGTGCCGGTCAGGCTTTGGGAAGGTGGGGTGTGTGGCCCCAGCCTCAGAGCTGTACCACTCAGTCTGTCCCAGATTTTGCACAGACTTTGGCATAGCAGATCCAATAGAAATCTGGCTGGTGGAGCTACCAGGTCCTAGAGGATGGGTCAGCCAGAAGTCCAGAGGGTCATTCTAGCTGGTCTCCCTTGAAGGGGAATAACCATTCAGGTTAATGGGAAAGTGGGGGAATGGTCCCTGTCCCAAAGCCATAAAACTCAGTCACTGAGACCCCCTGATTCTGCCCAGACTTTTATACCCTGGCCAAGACAGCTGACTCTTCCACAGGTTGTAAACTCCACAGGGTGGGGTGAGAGGAGTCCAGAAAGTGGGGCTACTATATTCCCCCAGGCTGATGCCTTAGGAGCAGAGTGCTCCACCCAAGAAAGATGGTGTCTGAGGTGTGACAGGGTGACTCATCACAGGGATGGTGGAAGCTGTTTCTTCATCTCTCTCTCCAGAGCCACAAACCCCAGACTCTCCTCATGCAACTGTCGTCTGCACCACCCTTCCTCCCTCCACCAGAGCCCAGGGTGAGTGGCTATGAATGAGATTTTGTGTGTTGGCCCTTTTGCAGGGAGCCTGTGTCTCAAGTGGACACCCATCTCTCCCTGATAGGCATAAAACCCACTGACTTTCACAGCCAGATGTTATGTGGGCACCTCTTCCCAACTCTGGTGCACTGGACTGGAGAGCCTGCCTTGGTACTGAGATCCATGCTTCTCAGGAGGTACAACCCTGCAGCTGAGATAATCCCTCCAGAACCTCATCTGCCACCCATGGGAGTGTGGCCAGCCCTTTTCTTGTTTCCACCCTTCCTATTAGCCTCAATGTGGCTTATTCTGTAAAATGGCCTTCAAATTCTTATAAGACAGAAAAAGGCCAAAAGTAACCAACTAATCTTTTAGAAGGGTGACACCACTAACATTCAAAAAAGCATCGGACACTGTATTATAAACATAGGTAATTAAACAGGTAAGTGAGATAGGTAAGTGCATCAGTGGAATACAAAATGTGACTAGAAATAGACCCAGGTATAAGAAATAGAGGTAATCACAGAAATGACATTATTTAGTGGGTGAAGGATCAACTATTGAAACAACAGCATCAGGTAAACTTTCTATCTGAATAAAGAAAAAATTAGAACCCTACCTAAGATTCACTCTCAAAAAATAAAGTCAGATACCAAACTAAGTGCATGGTACTACTCAGTTACAAGATTTACTGTAAATCTACAGTAACCAAGACAGTGTGGCCATGACAAAAGAATAGACAAACAAATCAATGGAACTGAATAGAAAGACCAGAAAAGACTGCCATAAACACAGTTAACTGGGCTTTGACAAATGAGCAAAAGTAGTATAATGAAGCAGAGATAGTCTCTTCAACAAATGGTGTTTGAACAGTTGGACACTCATGAGCAAAAAAAGAAAAAAAAACATAGTCACAGACTTTATATTCTTCACAAAAATTAACTCAAAATAAATCACACACCTAAATGTAAAATGCAAAACTATAAAACCCCTAAATAATAATCTATATGAAAACCTACATGACCTTGGATATAGTGATGCCTTTTTTGATATGATGCCAAAGACATAATCCACGAAAGAAATAGTTGATGACCTGGACTTATTTATTTATTTTATTTTTTTATTTTTATTTTATTTTTTTTCTCCCCATCCCAGCCAATCCCACCTCCCTTCCCCACCTCTACCCGGGACTTATTTAAATGAAAACTTCTGATCTCTGAAATACAAAATCAAGAGAATGAGAAGACAAGCCATAGACTGTAAAAAAATTGCAAAAGACACATCTAATTAAAAAAAAAAAAACTTTTAAAACTTAACAATAAGAAAACAACGTGATCAAAAATGGGCCAAAGACCTTAAAAGACACCTCACAGAAGATATACAAATGGCAAATAAGCACATGAAAAGATACTACACATCTTGTCATCAAGGAAAGGCAAATTAAAACAATAATGAGGTTCCACTACATACCTGTTATGAGAGACAAAATCTAGTGACAACAGAAAACAGTGGTGAAGATGTGAAGCAACAGAACCTCTCATGCATTGCTGGGAATGTAAAATGGTAGAGACAGTTTGGAAGACAGTTTGGCAGCTTCTTACAACACTAAATGCACTCTTGCCACGCAATCCAGCAATTGTGTTCTTTGATATTTACCCAAAGAAGTTAATAACTTATATCTGCATAAAAACCAGCATTAGCTCTGGCTGGGTGGCTCCATTGGTTGGAGCATCGTCCCCTACACCAAAAGGTTGTGAATTCAATTCCCGGTTAGGGCACATAACTACAATGCAGGTTCAGACACCAGCTGGGATGTGTACAAGAGGCAACTGTTTGATGTTTCTCTCTCACATTGGTGTTTCTCTCTCTCTCTCTCTCCCCTTCTCTCTCTCCGTCCCTTCTTCCCCCTCCCTTTCTCTCTCTCTTAAATCAATAAACATATCCTCCAGTGAGGATTAAAAAATACATATATTAAACCTGCACCAGATATTTATAGCAGCTTTGTTAATAATTGCCAAAATTTGAAGGTAACAAAGGTGTCCTCCAGTGGGTGAATGAATAAAGTATGGTACATTCAGACAATGAAATATTATTCAGCATTAAAAAGAAATGAACTATCAACACGCAAGAAGACAGGGAGGAACCATAAATGCATATTACTAAGTGGAAGAAGTCAATTTGAGAAGGCTACATACTGTATAATTCCAGCTATATGTCATTATGCAAAAGGCAAAACTATTCAGACAATAAAAAGATCAGTGGTTCCAGGGGTTGGAGCTGAGGAAGAGATGAATAGACAGAGCGCAAAGAACTTTTTGGGCACTGAAAATACTCCTCATGTATTATACATGAGAAGTATTGACAGATATATGTCATTATAAATTTGCCCAAACCCAAAGGAAATTCACCACCAAGAGTAAATCCTGAGGTAATCTAGGGATTTTGGGTGAGTATAATGTGTCAATGTAGGTTTATCCTTGGTAAAAATGTACCACTCTGATAAATGATATTGATAACTTGGTGGCTATGCATTTGTGGAGGCAATGAGTATATGGGAAATCTCTTTTACCTTCCTCTCGATTTTCTTGTAAACCTAAAACTTCTCTTGGAACCTAATCAACAAAACAAACAAGCAAGCAAAATATAACCAGAGATATGGAAATTAAAAAACAAAAAACTGACAGTGACCAGAGAGGAGGAGGGAGGGAAGATAACAGGGAAAGAAGTGGAAGGGCCATCAAGGAACATGCATAAAGGACCCATGGACAAAGCCAAAGTGGGGGTAGGATTGAGGGTGGGGGGTGGGCTAGGGAAAGTGGTGGTGGGAAAATGGAGACAACTGTGCTTGAACAACAATAAAAATAAATGTAATCATGAAAAAAAAGGTCTTAAAAAATACCCACTAAATGTAAAAAGCAAATCTATTCAACTTTTTAAAGAATGCTTTGGAGAACACTTTTATATCATCAGGCTGGGAAGTATATTGAAGTATTACACTACATTTCATTTTTTAATCTCTGCAAGAAAAAAATTACCATAAAGAAAATAAAAATTCAAGGCACAGACTAGAAGAAAGTTTTTGAAACATATCTTAATAAAATCACTATTCCAAATTTATAAAGAATTGCAGAGAGAACAAAGATGGCAGTGTAGGTAGACATACTGCGCCTCCTCGCACAACCAGAACTGACAGAAAATCGAATAGCAAGGGGGTCCAACACCAAGGAGATAAAAAATAAACATTCATCCAGACTGGTAGGAGGGGCAGAGACGGGCAGCAGGGGCTGAGAGGACTCGAGTTGCCGTGGCGGGACTGAGACTGGTGGAGTGTGGGACAAATGGGGCAGGCAGTCCGAGCACTAGCAGACCCTGCAACCCTACATTTGTGCAGATAAACCGAGAGGGCCGGACTCGGAGTGGCGGAGAGGGGGGCAGGCAGAGCAGTGGTTCACACACAGATAAACTGGGCGAACGGCGGGGAGCAAAGCAGACTGCGCAACCCAGGGCTCCAGCTCCGGGAAATAAAGCCTCAAACATCTGATTGAAAGCGCCCCTGGGGGTTGGGGCAGCAGCAGGAGAGACTCCCAGCCTCACGGGAGAGGTCGTTGGAGAGATCCACAGGGGCCTAGAGTGTGCACAGGACCACCCACTGGGGAACCAGCACCAGAGGGGCCCAGTTTGATTGTGGGTATCAGAGTGAAAGACTGAAATCCGGAGGAGAGTGAGGCGGGCACCATTGCTCCCTCTGGGCCCACCCCCCCCTCCACGTACAGCGTCACAGCACAGCAACCAGCGCAACCCCACCCAGGTGAACACCTAAGGCTCCGCCCCTTAAAGTAACAGAAGCGCCAAGGCCAAAAAAAAAAAAAAAAAAAAAAATGGCCCAAATGACAGAACACTTCAAAGCTCCAGAAAAAATACAACTAAGCGAGGAAGAGATAGCCAACCTATCGGATGCACAGTTCAAAGCACTGGTTATCAATATGCTCACAGACTTGGTTGAATCTGTTCGAAAAGTAGATGAAAAAATGAAGCCTATGCAAATAGAAACAAAGGAAAATGTACAGGGAACCAATAGTGATGCAAAGGAAACTGGGACTCAGATCAACGGTGTGGACCAGAAGGAAGAAACAAACATCCAACCAGAAAAGAATGAAGAAACAAGAACTCGGAAAAATGAGGAGAGGCATAGGAACCTCCAGGACATCTCGAAACGTTCCAACATCTGAATTATAGGGGTGCCAGAAGGAGAAGAGGGAGAACAAAAAATTGAAAACTTATTTGAACAAATAATGAAGGAGAACTTCCCTAATATGGCAAAGGAAATAGACTTCCAGGAAGTCCAGGAAGCTCAGAGAGTCCCAAAGAAGCTGGACCCAAGGAGGAACACACCAAGGCACATCATAATCACATTACCCAAGATTAAACGCAAGGACCTACATCCAAGATTACTGTATCCAGCAAAGCTATCATTTAGAATGGAAGGGAAGATAAAGTGCTTCTCAGATAAGGTCAAGTTAAAGAAGTTCATCATCACCAAGCCCTTATTATATGAAATGTTAAAGGGAGTTACCTAAGAAAAAGAAGATCAAAAAGAGGAACAGTAAAAATGACAGCAAACTCACAGTTATTAACGACCACACCTAAAACAAAAACAAGAGCAAACTAGGCAAACAACTAGAACAGGAACAGAACCATAGAGATGGAGATCACATGGAGGGGTGTCAACAGGGGAGGGGGAGGGGGACAGGGGGGGAAAGGTACAGAGAATAAGTAGCATAGATGATAGGTGGAAAATAGACAGGGGGAGGGTAAGAATAGTGTAGGAAATGTAGAAGCCAAAGAACTTATAAGTATGACCCATGGACATGAACTATAGGGGGGAATGTGGGAGGGAGGGGGTGGGCAGGATGGAGTGGAGTGGGGGGGGAAATGGGACAACTGTAATAGCATAATCAATAAATATATTTTTAAAAATGTATTTTAATTAATTAATTAATTAAATATTTAAATTATTAGGACAATGAAAAAAAAGAATTGCAAATTAGTAGGAAATTGTTATAGAAAGGAAAGTATATAAATAGGTAGTTCACCAAAAATAATTAAATGGCAATAACTATATTAAAGTGTGCAATGTCATTGCTGGGTACATACAAATTAAAACAACAATGACATGCTACTTCATATCTATCATAATAGAAAAAATAGCCCTGGCTGGTGTGGCTCAGCAGATTGAACGCTGGCCTGCAAACCAAAGGATCGCCAGTTCAATTCCCAGTCAGGGCACATGCCTGGGTTGCAGACCAGGTCCCCAGTAGGGGGCGTGCAAGAGGCAACCACATATTGATATTTCTCTCCCTCTTTCTCCTTCCCCTCCCTTCTGTCTAAAAATAAATAAATAAAACCTTAAAAAATAATCATTTTGATTACAGTATGCATTGGTGAGGATGCATGTAAACAAACAGGAACTCTTACACATTTCAGGTGGGAACAATTTGGGCCTACGTAGTAAAGTTGAACGTGCTCATACTCTGAGATGCAGCAGCCCCATATCTGTGCATGTGCTCAAGGGAAAGTCTCATTCACATATACACACCCACATGGAATAATACAAAAATTCATTACATAATATGCCTCAAAATAAATATTGGTGAGTTCTATGAAGTAGAAATAATATAATCACTTGCTAATAACAGTGCATTTAAACAATAAATTATCAACAAAATTTAAAAATGAAAAATCTCTCCATCCTATAAATTAGAATGAAAGAAAGAATTCAAACTAAAATTTAAAAGTTTCTAAAAACATAATAAAAACAACTGGCTGGATTTAACTGGCAGTGGTCACAAAAATAAATAGCCCTAAGCACATTTGACAATAAAAATTACAGTAAAAAGAAACTTAATTCTCACTTAAAAACCCAAAAATGGAAAAATAAGCAAGGAAAGAACAAAGCAAGAGATAAGGACAGAGCAAACTGTAATTAAGTAGAAAACAGAAAAGCAATAAACCTAGTTAAGAAATCAAAAGCCAACTTGTTTCTTTTAAATGGATGAATACATAATTTGATCAAAAAAAGAAAAGGCGGAAGGGGAAAAGATATATAAGTTAAGAAATATACAAGATAAGAAATGACAAATAAGAAATAATCACAGAAACCGGAAAAAAAATAAGAGGCTACTTTATAGATCTCATCTCTATGCAAATAAATTTGAAAACAGATAAAATGGAATAATTCTTTGGAAAAGACATTTATCAAAATTGGCTCTTATTAGTGATAGAAAGCCTAATCTGATGAATTTTTCAAAAAGAAATAGAGAAAGCAATTAATATACTATCCCACCAAAAATATTATAGGCCCATATAGTTCACAGGGAATTCTAACAAATAAATCCCCAAGGTGAGACCATCCTGACATTTCATATATTTTCCCAGAACATGAAATTTTTTTTAATTTCTCATTATTTTTATGAAGCAAGGATAACCCTGAAAGTTGTTATCGACTGAATGTTTTCATACACAACAAATCCATATGTTTAAACCCAACTCCAAAAAGTGACTGTATAAGAATGGGGGGCCTTTGGACAGTAGTTGGGATTAGATAAGGCCATGAGAGTGAGCCTTCATTCATGAGATTAGTGCCCTTTTAAGAGCCATGAGAGAGCTTGCTTCCTCCCTCTGCTCTCCACCATGTGAGCATACAGTGAGCAGTCTGCAACTGGGAAGAGGGCCTTCACCATGCTGGCACCCTAATCTCCAACTCTCAGCCTCTGAAACTGTGAGAGATAAATTTCTGCTTTTGCTAAGCCATCGACTTTATGGTGTTTTGTTAAAGCAGTGGGAATTAAGAAAAAAAATTAACCTAAGAATTTTTAAAAATTTATATATATATATATATATATATATAAAAAATATAATATATATATACATATACACCAATGCCACTATATATATCAATGCAAAAATACTAAACAAATAAGAGTAAAACAATGCAATACCACATTAAAAAGGATTCCAGGACCAAAGGTCACTTGTATTTGGCTGAATATTAATTAGTCCATTAATATAATATACAACATAAATAAATCTAATGATAAAAATTGCATGATTTAAAGAAGTTCGACAAAATTTAACACCTTCACCCTGGCTGGTAGCTCAGTGAACTGACTACAGGCCTGTGAACAAAGGCACTGACGGTTTGATTCCCAGTGAGGGCACATGCCTGGGTTGCAGGCCAGGTGCCCAGTAGGGGTGCATGAGAGGCAACCATACATTGATGTTTCACTCCCCCTCTTTCTCCCTCCCTTCCCCTCTCTCTAAAAATAAATAAATTAAATATTTTTTTAAAATTTAACACCCTCCCTAGTGAAAACTCAAGAAGATAAAAATTGATGCAATTTTCTTAATGTGATAAATCTCTCTCTCTCTCTCCTAAAACCAGTATCTCAGTGGAGAAATATCTGAGGCATTTCTAGTAAAATCAGGAACAAGGCAAAGATACTCACTATTTCTACTACTTATTCAACAGTATGTTGTATTCAGTGAATTACACAAGATAAATCAAGTGTGATTTTAAGAATTAGAAAAGAAAAAGTCAAAACCATATTTGCTGATGATGTGATAGTATGCCTGAAAAGTGTGAATCAAGGATAAAATTAATTCAATCAATAAAAATTCAGATTCAGTAAAAATTAATATACAGAAATCAATCCTCTTCATACACACTAATAACCTGTTAGAGGTTATACCATTATAGAAAACTTAATTTACCAAAGAAGATAAAATACTTAGGAAAAATCATAGGATGAAATGTATAAAACCAACTTTAAAACTCCTGAAAGTCACAAAAATAGACCTGAAAAAATGTCACTCACTGTTCGCAACAGATGATTGAACATTATAAAGATGTCAGTGTTCTCCAAGTTTCTATATAAAATTAACACAATTTAAATTCCAACAAGATTTTTTTTGAGATAAGTGAATTAATACTAAAGGTCATACAAAAAAATCTTGCAAGAATAGTCAGGAAAACACTGAGAAAGAAAAGCTGCAAAAGGAAAAATATTCCAAACATCCTACAAGGCTCCTGTAATGAAAACAGCGTGGTACCTGATGCATGAACAAACAGGCCAGGGACAGCCCACAAAGCCCAGAAACGGGCCCTAGTACATGTGGAAATACACTATACAGTGAAGAAGGTCTCGAATCACTGAGTCAATGATAGAATATTTTAATAAAAAATGTTGAAATGGCTGGTTGGTCTTTTGACCAAAATAACACTACATTCATACCTCAAAGTATATACAAGCATAAACTCCAAATACATTAGGAGTCTAAATGTGAAAGAATGAGACCATACAAATACAAGGAAAAAAACACAGGTGAATTCCTTTACACCCTGGGTTATGTAATGATTCAAACTCCAAATGTGATAAAAGATTAATAAATTTCAGTACCCAAAATTTTTAATAATATAATACCATGGTATATTAGTTCTCTATGATTGCTGTAACAAATTATCACAAATTCAGTGGCTTAAAACAACACAAAGCCACCATCTTATAATTCATAGGTCAGCATTCAGACTGGTCTAACATCTGAAATCAAGATGTCAGGAGGGCTGCATTACTTTCAGAGGCTATAGAGGAGAATGGTTCCTGCCTTTCTAGCTTCTGGAATGTTCCTACATTTCCTGGCTCATGGTCTTTCTGCCATCCTCAAAGGCAGCAGCATGGAAGCTCTGTGATCTTTCTTTCCAGAGTTTTATTTCCCTCTCAGCACAGCTAAGAATACTTATTAGCTTTTAGGACACTTGTGATATTTTGGGTCCACGTGAATAACCCAGACTACTCACTCCATCTGAGGGTCCTTAATTTAACCACACCTATAAAGTACTTTTGCCACGTAAGGTAATATATTTACAGGTTTGGGGAATTAGGAAATGGACATATTTGGGAGAATTAATGACTATGCTGACCACAGACAGCAAAACAAACAAACACAAAAAATTAAAAGACTACTGACAAGCTTGGAGAAAATATTTGTTATATGTCATAAATAAGTGTTAATATTCCTAATATACAAAGAACTCTTAAGATCAGGAAAAGTGCCAAAATACTAATTTAAAAATGGGCAAAAGTCATAGACAATGTACAAAACAATATAAAAGTGGCCTCTGAATATCTGAGAAGATGCTCATGCTTACTTGTAGCTAGAGAAATACAGATTAAACACTGAGATACCATTTCTCATCAGACTGGAGAAAATGTACACATTTAACGACTCATTACACTGATGAGACTGTTGCAGGGCCTCATATCAATACATTGCTGCTGGGAGTATAAATTGGTGAACCCCTCCTGGAGGAAAATTTGGCAACATCCAACAAAACTCCATGTGCATTTCCCATTTGAACGAACATTCTCACTTTGAAATTTACCCTGAAAGTATACTTCCAACAATACAAAACACTAGGCACATGGTTATTCACTGCTGCATTGTTTGCAGTTATAGATTGCTGCTTAAAATGCTTCTAGTTCATCCTTTTTCTCCATGTATTCCATTTTATCCCTGTTTTATGACCTGCGGTATCTTTTGGGGGTGGATTATCAACTGTTCAACTTTGTAATCCTTCATTAGGCAGTTTCTACACTATTTTCTACCTAGTAGCACTGAATAAATGGTTGATAATTTGAAAATTATTAGGGCTATGCAATCATTTTGTTATAAAAATTTTTCATTTTGGAATAAAGCTCTCTTATCTAATACAATATGGCTTATTAATTTTGAATT
This sequence comes from Desmodus rotundus, assembly GCF_022682495.2. Taxonomy (NCBI): domain Eukaryota; kingdom Metazoa; phylum Chordata; class Mammalia; order Chiroptera; family Phyllostomidae; genus Desmodus; species Desmodus rotundus. The sequence goes on from NC_071388.1 coordinate 124,698,940, forward strand.
TATTCCAGATCATTGTCTACTATACTTTTTTCATGGTTCTTACTGTTTCTGTTCTATCACAGCCAGTTTTCATTAAAGAAATTTGGCTTCTTCAATCATTAAACCTCTGTGGCTAGGGCCCAAGGCTGGATTCAGCTCAGCAATCCAGGGCAAGATTTCAAGGGACTTTTCCACACTTAGAACTTAGCGAACCATTGTTCTATGATACGATTATCATCATTAATGAAATTTATACATGGAATGCACTTAAGTAGTGCCTGGTTATTCTTCTGGTGCTTGGTAACAAAACAATAAATACACACCCATGCTCTATTAACCATTCCACTTTTGAAACTTAAAGATTAATGTCCATTCATTAATGTAGTTATGCATCCAACAATCATTCATTAAAGCAGCTATTACATTAGATACCACACCAGGTTTTTAAAACCAAAAGTCTATCTAGTCCTTAAGCTGAAAAAATTTCATGACCTCAAATTTCAACAGTTATCTTCTGAATATTTTGTTGGCATTCATATTCTGTCCTTAGACTGTCTCCTGAAACTAGTATGCATGTTTACGGATGTTAGTATGATCTAGTATAACTGCTGTATATATGTATACACACACAAGCATATTAATTTGTGTGGATACAGCTGATCCTTCAACAACACCGGTTCGAGCTTATATGTAGTTTCTTCAATAAATACCTATACCTTTTTATCTTGCAACATTCATATTATTTTATAATAGTTTCAGGTATACAGCATAGTGGTTAGATATCTATATAATTTATGAGGTGATCCCCCAATAAGTCTAGTACCCACCTGGTCCTGCACAGTTATTACAATATTATGGCTCTATTGTCTATGCTGTACCTTACATCCCCATGACCGTTCCTTCACCTTTTCACCTAGCCCCCCAAACCCTCTCCCATCGGACAACCATCCGTTTGTTTTCTGTATCTATGAGTCTGTTTCTATGTTGTTTGTTTATTTTGTTCTTTAAATCCCACATACATATCAGTGAAATCCTATGGTATTTGTCTTTCTCTGCCTGACTTACTTCACTTAGCATAATACCCTCTCAGTCCATCCATGTTGTTGCAAATGATAAGATTTCATTCTTTTTTATGGCCGAGTGATATTCCATTATATATACATATCACATCTCCTTTATACTGTTTTTGATCTGCAGGTCTTCTTTACACTGTACTGCTTTTGATCTGCAGTTGGGAGCCCGTGGATGCAAAAGACCAAGCTATGCAATTTTATACAAGGAATTTGAGCACCCTCAGATTTTGCTATTCATAGGGGGTCTTAGAACCAATCACTCAAGGATACTGAGAAACAACTAAGTTTTGGGGGAGTCAAAAGTTATATGCAGATTTTCAAATGTGTACAGCGTTGGCACTCCTAACCCAGGCATTATTCAGGGGCCGCCTGTATATATACAAGGTGGGGGAAAAGTAGGTCTGCAGTTGTTTACATGGCAAATAATACAATAATTAATAAACAATAATACAAGAATAAATCTGTGTTTCACGTACTCATCACTGCAAACCTACGTTTGCCCAATCCTGGATATATACATTTGACCCTTGAATAATGTATATAGTGCATGCCAATATGTTACTTTTGTCAGAATACCCCCTTTATGTTTGGCCATCGATAAGCAAAATAATAATCTAAATGCAATGAAGGGAGAAAAGTCCCCTCAAGTACACACATGCTTATTTTATCTTTGCCCGAGCCCGTCAAAGTCAGGTCTCAGATCAGTACCCACACATACCTGAAATAGCTGCATGAAGGTGAAGGCAGGATATAGTTAAACTAAACTTGAACTTAGGAAATTCATTATGTATCATCTACTCTAACATGGGTCTAGCCTCTATGGTTTTCCAACAACCCATGGAATGCAGTCCTACAAAAGTAATAAATGTAAGCGTTATTTTTAGGAAGTCTAACACAAAGTTAGTAATGTGGTATCTTTATCCCTAGGGGCTGAAAGCTTTTACAAGGATCTATTAATCCTTATAATTTTTACTTGATGATTTATAGGCTTGAATTTTTTAATGTTTCTAGTAATAAAATTATACAAAGAATATAGTTGCTGAAAGGGACCTAGTGACACTATACCTGCTTGTTGCTTTATATGCAGAGAAACTGAGTTTATATAATATTTAGGTCAGGCAAGGGATTCATAGAGACAGCTCAGAGTTGTTGGCGAGGTTTCCTCATCCACTTTACAGCACTCCAGCCACCAGCCTGGTGGAGCTTTTAGTGCTCAGTGCTGAGCAGAGCAGTTCTAAAGGATGCCTCAGAAGCATGTGGAGACAAAAAAGGAAATTTATTATAGCCCACATAGGTGTTGGTGTGGAGAGTGTTGCAAAACAATACAGAAAGATTTTTTTAAAAATACACTCTAGATCAGGAATTAGCACCTAACTGCAAAATCTTGCCTATTTTACCAAATAAAGTTTTATCACAACACAGACACTGCATCACTTACGTTGAGTTCCAGCTACATAGTTGAGTAATAGGGACAGTGACCACAAGGATACAGCCAGTCAAGTCAAAAACATTTACTATCTGGCCCTTAACAGAAAAGTTTGCTAACCCCCACTCTAGAAAATACTGCCCTCTTAGAAGCTATTATAAATGTGAATAACTACTTTAAAAAACTACTAATGATTATAATTTTGAGATACACTTTAAAATAACTATGGTACTTAAGTAATGTTATAAACTTTAATGAGCCCTAAAGTCTCTGATACAAGTTGTTCTACAGCTTATACATTCCTGTGGGATGTCAGAAACATTCTACTTTTAATAATAAGAGTCATTTTAGCTAATTAACTTTTTAAAATTAAACCTAAATTAACTTTTTATAGCCAGCAATAACTACAGCTAAGATTATTTTCAGATAATTAAGTACACTGCTCCTAATGAATGGACAGCTGCTGTAACTTTCTTTACAAAGGTAATTATAGTTACTTATATAGTTTCAACTTATCCTCTGAGCACTTGAGATTATTATATTTTCCCAAATTGTAAACACGGATTTTATAATCTGTTTTTATGAATTAGGAATATAACATTTGTTAAATTTCTAGGATATCCTGTAATATCTTAAAGTTGCAAAGCTTTTTTGTAATTTGGGCAATTATGGTAAATTTAAAGCTATATTAAGAAGAACAGGCCTCAGAGTTTCTTCCAAAAGTAATAGAATTTTGAGACATATTCTGGAGATCTACTGGGGATAAAATAAAGGAAAAAACTAAAGCTGAAATTGGCACTGAGTAGATTAAAATGAGGTAGTACCATAATAAATTATTAAATTTTAGGAGATATATTCTAGGCCCCACAAAGAATCTGTTCTGCCTTTACACTGGTTTGGCCTGTATATGGATTTGGGATAGGGTAGGTTATACTATGGCAACAAACCACTCCTAGATACCTGTGGTTTGCCGTAGAAGCTCATTTCTTCCTCACACTACATGTTGTCAGGGGCCTGTGCTCACTCACAGTGGTCATTCTGTGACCTGAGCTTTAGATAAACCATTACCTTGAGCACCGCTGGTTACCGTGCCAGGACAAAAGAGCACACTGGAGGGTGGTACATCCACAACGAAATGCTTTAACTAGAATGTCACTTTTGCTAAAACTTATTGGTCAGAATAATTCACATGACCCCTCCCAACGATAAGGGAGCAGGAGCTGCAATCCTATCATGTGCCTATAAGGGATAGAACTGGGAATGTTTATTTGCAGCTGACTAAATGTCTAGAATAAGGATTACGGACCAAACCCTCATGCTAGACTAGTTAATTGTGCTTCACTTTCGTCAACTATAAAATAATTTTTTTAAAGCTACACCTCATAGAAATGTAGGGATTAAATGAGTTAATACTTGTAAAGTTCTTAGAAGAGTACTGGCATATGGTCAAGAATTATCACTGTTTCATTTATAGCTTTGCATTTGCCACACTGCTTTTAAAGATAGTAGCAGAGAGGACAGTCTTAGGGAATGCTGACTTGGGCCCAGCAGGGATGTCAATGAGAAATAGTCTTGAGGAAATGCCTATGACCAAATGAAAGAGATCAAAATGACAGGTATTTCTTCTAAGTAATATTGATCTAGGAAGCAGAAGACAAGCCATTAGTGGAGTAATAATTTAGTTTAACAGAAGATGGAGGACCAGGGAGATAAAGACAAAAAAATTGATGATAGGTCTTATGAAATAGGAAGGCCAGATGATGGATTTAGGGTATGAACATACAGACACAGTGAGTGGAAGATGTTGGGTAGGGCGAGTACATATTGTGTACATTTGGGTAATACAATATCTCTCCTAATATGTGGCGTACAAGGCTTCCATCAGGCTCAATATTAGAGTTAAAGTAGAAGACTCCCACCAGAAAGGACAAAGGTAAAAATGAAAGAAGAAGAAGAAAAATAAAGAAAAACTGGACCATGACCCAGAGCCCAGGATCCATAGGAACACAGCAAGTGGTGGTCTGATGGCATTGTTCATGCCCACCAGAGCTTCTGTTGCCTCAGCATTGGCACCCATGCAAGTGTTCTGAATCCACAGCCATCCACCCATGACTGTCCATGATCACACATGACCACACAAACATCCGTACTCACTCAGTCAATTCTAGATTTGGGGGCACCAGATGAAGAGATAAGCAGATGTGAGCTTACTGGTTAACAAGGGAGACAGAGAAGTTGTGAACTCACCTATAACATAAGCCAGAATGAAATAAGCCCTGTGCTGTATAAACATGCCAAATTTTATGGGCATAGAGAAGACGGAGAGCTCCATTTTCAGTGGAGAATAGGGAATGATTTTTGGAGAAGATAGAAAAGAAATAAGCTTTATCAAAAAATGGACAAAGGACCTGAATAGACACTTCTCCAAGGAGGACATGCAGAGGGTCCATAGAACTATGAAAAAATGCTCAACATCACTAGTCATCAGAGAGACGCAAATTAAAACCACAATGAGATATCACCTCATACCTGCCAAAATAGTCATCATTAATAAATCAACAAACAAGTGCTGACAACAATGTGGAGAAAAGGGAACCCAGTGTACTATTGTGGGAATGCAGACTAGTGTAGAACTGTGGAAAACAGCATGGAATGTCCTCAAAAAATTAAAAATGGAGTTGCCTTTTGACTCAGTGATTCCACTGCTGGAAATTTATCCTAAGAATCCCAAAACATCAACTCAAAACAATATATGTACCCTTGTGTTTACAGCAGTGCTATTTACAACAGCCAAGATTTGGAAACAGTAAGTACTCAGTAGGTGAGTAGATTAAAAAAAGCTGTGGTACATTTACACAATGGAATACTACACAGCAGTAAAAAAAGAAGGAAGTCTTACCTTTTGTGACAGCATGGATGAAGCTGGAGACTATTACGCAAAGTGAAATAAGTCAGTTGGTGAATGACAAATACCATGTGACCTTACTTATAAATGGAATATAATGAACAAAATAAACTAAGAAGCAAAATAAACCAGAGGCATAGAAACATGGAATAGACTGACAGCTGTAAGGGGGGATGGGGGTGGGGACTAGTTGAAAGAAGGTGAATGGATTAGACAAAGAACATATATGCAGCACCCATGGACACGGACAACGGTTTGAGGATTGACCATGGGATGGACAGATTGACTGGGGAGAGGGAGGCAAAAGGGGGAAAACTGGGAGAACTGTAATAGCATAAACAATAAAATATTTAAATTAAAAAAGGAAGAAGCTTTAAGAAAAAGGAGCTTTATCTTTGTTTCAACCCACGAATAATAATTTAGCAGCATACTTTAGAAGTTCTCACTCCAAAATTTGTCTATATTTATAAAACACCTTTCTATATCCCCTTCAAAATATGAATTACAAATATTAATTATAATTTACATTAACAATTTAATTTCAGAATTTTCCCATGTAAGTTCCACTGTGTACACATTCCTAGATGGTCACAGATTCAGAAGATCATTAGAGCTGAAAAGAAATTTCAGCCCAAATTTCTCCTTTACAGATAATGGGTTGAGTGTACAAATGACTTACCCAGGATTACAGAGCATGATAGACTCAAGACTAGAACTTTATCTTAAAAATGAATGTATATAATTGCTTTAAAAGATAAAAGACTCTATTTTGAAATCAGAGACTGTGATACTTCCCAATTTGTTCTTTCTCAAGATTTCTTTGGCTATACTACAAAGCTAAAATAATCCAAATGGTATGGTAATGGCATAAAAGCAGATATGTAGATCAGTGTAATAGAATCAAGATCCCAGAAATAAATCTTAACTTATATGAACAGCTAATCTATGACAACGATGGCAAGAATGGAGTAAAGACAATGTCTTCAATAAGTGATGCTGGAAAAACTGGACAGATACATGCAGAAAAATGAAACAGAGCCATTTCCTTACACTGTACACAAAAATAAAATCAAAATGGATAAAGACTTAAATGCAAGACCTGACACCATAGAATTTCTAGACAAAAACATAACCAGTATGCTCTTTGACATTGGTCTTAGCAATATCTCTTTGGGTATGTCTCCTCAGGCAAGGGCAAAAAAAGAAAAAAAATGAATGGTACTACAGAAAACTAAAAAGTTTTTGTACAGTGAAGGAAACCATCAATAAAACAAAAAGATAACCTACTGAATGGGAGAAGATATTTGTAAATGATATATAAGAGGTTAATATCCAAAATATATAAAGAACTCATACAACAACACTAAAAAAACCAATCAATCCAATTTAAAAAATGGGCAGAAGACATGAATAAACACTTCGACAAAGAGGACATACAGATGGCCAGCAGACATTGAAAAGATGTTCAATGTCACTAATCATCAGAGAAATGCAAATTAAAACCATAATGAGATATCCCCTCACACCTGTCAGAATGACTATCATCAAAAAATCAAACACGTGTTGGTGAGGATAGAGAGAAAAAGGAACTCTCATATACTGTTGGTAGGATTGTACACTGGTGCAGCCACCACAGAAAACAGTATGGAATTTCCTCAAGTAATTAAAAATAGAACTACCATACAACCTAGCAACTCTACTTATGGGTTTTTATTCAAAGAAAACAAAATCACTGATTCAAAAAGATTAATGTACTCCTATGTTCACTGCAGCATTATTTACAATAGCCAGACATGGGACCAACATAGGTTCTACCAAAAGAGTGGATAAAGATGTGGAATATATATAATGAACTATTACTCAGCAATAAAACACAAATAATATCTTGCCATTTGCAACAACATAAGTGGAACTAGAGGATATTTTGCTAATAATAAGTCAGAGAAAGTCAAATACTGTATGATTTCACTTATATGTGGAATCTAAAACAACAAAACGAAGGAATGAACAAACTAAACAGAATAGACCCGTAGATACAGAGAACAAGCCAGAGGGATGGTTGCCAAAGGGCAAAGGATGAAGAGATGGAAGAAAAAACATATTTTTTAATTTTAAATAAAGATAAAAGAATCAAAAAAACAAAAATGAGTCCATAGCTACTCTATGAGTATTCTGCGTCAGATGCAAATAACTTCTATCTTTAAGCTTATTAAAAAGTGAGCAAACATGGATTTACTCATTGAAACCTAAAATGTCTAATTGAAGAGGTCACTACTTGAAGCCTGTGTGTATTATGTAGGATTATGTTTATGAAACTTATTACCCAACAAGAAGTGGGAGAAATTAGAAATAACAATAGATATTAAATGGTTTATAAAAATTAATGGCAGGCCTATCACAGTTAATAAGAAAAAATGCTACGTTTGGGTCACGTTATGAATGTTTGAAGCCAGAACATCAAAGAGGCCCTGCTTTGCCAACTCTTCCAAGACAGAGATGGACCAGGGCCATGGTGCTCCATGACAATTCTTGCATCCATGTGTGACAGTTTCCAGATGCAGCATTCTGATGCCATGAATAACTGCTGGACTGCTGGGTTTGTGGAGAGAAGGTAGATGTTCAAGGAATCAATCTTTGACTCTATTAATCCAGACAATGATATCTACATTTTCTTGTTCCCCAGACAATAGTATCTAAATTTTCTTTTTCCCAAACAGAAGCTTAAGGGATACTTCCACGTTCTAACTTTACATGAAAAATCAACACTTGGAAATCCCATGAGAAAGTTTTTATAAGGATTAATCCATACTCTGGTCTTCAGTTTGCTCAGATGAGAAGCAGGAAACCTTCCAGACATCCTGACCCCCTGACCTTTTTGCGGTTTTCCCATAAACATATGCAAACAGCCATGCAGTTCAAAAATCTCTTCTTACTGAATGATTAGAATGGCCTATACTATCCCTATATTTATAGCACTCATATTTCTAACCCACTACAGAATATAGATAGAACTGGATATTTCTGAGGAAAAAAAGATCTCATAGGCTCAGAAATATCAGAAGCCCACTATCACATATACCTCTCTGGTTTCCAAAGTGATCTTCTCAAGCCACACTAGAATGTTTCCTGCTGACAAGTGGATCAGCTTTTGCCTTTCACGGGATCTTGACTCATGCCTTCTCTGTGACAGTATCTGGACATCCATCTGACAGCATTCCCAGATAATTAATTTACCACAATGTCTAGCAGCATTTGACAGGAAAAATAATCTACAATATATTTATTGCAAGACCTTCACCAATGTGACAAAGATAAATGTAAACTTCACATAATCATTTTTCAGCTGTTATCCAAAGTTCAAAGTGAAAGTTGAAAGTGATTTTGAAATGTAACTTTAAAAGTATGAAGAGGAAGATAATGACTTTACTTTAAAACTGCCTGGAAATGGAGCTTCTGTAACAATGGTTTAGCATCAAGCCAGAAAAATAAACTTGCCTGCTAATGTAGTAAATGTTCCCAAAATAAACCTCTCAGAGATATGGGTTGGAGGAGGGATCACAAAAAAGGGACAGTGGATTGTATTTCCAAAAGAAAAGATTTGAAACTCTTAGCATAATATATGTTTAAAAAGTGGTATTTTCTTCTGTAAAATGTACATACCACTGTTGTAATACAGCTGACACTGGGAAACTCTAAATGTGAATCACAACAAGCATCTACAATACCCAACTTCAATCTCTCTCTTCAGCAGAACATCCAATAGCGCCATTCACTTTAGCTCTTCTCTAGGTAAATATTTTCTCAAAAGCTCTGTTTCTTCCTTCTAACATTAATCCTTCCTAATATTCCTTAACCTTGATATTATAAATGTTAAATTAGTAATTCTTCATTTCAGTGATAATCTGAAGCTCACTCCCTTCTTCCTTCTGAAGGCCTGAGTAATTGTTCAATAAAAGCTAAGGAACGACCTAATTCACTTATAATTATTAATTCTGCTCTGACCTCTTAACCATAAATAAAGCCTTAGCATTGAGCAAAAGAAGATGCAAAACAGGACAAGGCATCTGAAAAAAAATCAGGGAATAAAGAAGCAGTACAAAAAAAAAAAAAGAACAGATATTCTAAATTTAAAACACTCCTTGGCCTTTTTTGAAATAATGATTTATATTATTTGAGTTCACAAGAGAGTAACTAGATATGCATGATGTAATGCTGGAATTTTAGGTATTTTGCCTAAAGGTTATAAACAATTAGTACCACTAGGGGAAAAATCGTAAACTTAGAATAACAACTTTCTCTCAAAGGATGACTGAAACTAGACTTGCAATCTGGTCATAGTAAAATATATTATGTTTATATTAGAGCTCCACATGTTAAAAGGAAAACTGATGAACTAGAATAAGTCCGGCAGGTGGCCATTATTAAGCAGGGTCTGAAGAATAGTTGTATTAGGAACAATGGAAGAACCTGCATTGCTTCTGTTAGAAAAGTGAAGACTAAGAACAAGACTATAAAAGCATCTTCACTTATTTAAAAAGAATGGTGCACAGAAGAGGAAATGAACATTAAAAGTAGAGCAGCATCAGGGCCAGGGGGTGGAAGCCAGATGACGAGGCATCCAACATGAGGGGTGTCTGGACTCTTCCTGTCTGCGGTGACAATCCATTCAACATGACATCTGAAAGAGGGTCACACAGATTCTGCTTTGACACTTGCAGTGGTACACAGCTCACTATCTCAAACATCCTTCTGCATGTGAGAGGGTAGTATGTATTTCTTCCTGGTGCTCAGTTGCCATCTCTCAGGTTCTAATTTAGACAATTGGTTTACCAGTTCTTTTCTCTTGAATATCCCAGGATGCTGCCAATGCATCTCCACTCATTCCACTTTAAAAACAGGTATCAGGTCTATTCCTAATTTTTCTGTTTGTCAAACTAAACATCTCCAATTCTTCTCATCATTATTAACTTAGTATTCTTCATCTCATTCTATTTTAGTCACTGGCCTTCTGGAAATTCCCTAGTTTGTAATGCCCTTAACTGACAGATGAAATAAATACTCATACAGTGTTATCAGCAAGAGTACCACATAGAACTACTTAGGAAATATCAGTTAAATAGATGAACAGCTATTTTGTTCAATCGCATGCTTATCAACATTTTATATAGAACATAAATGGTAGGCCAGGTCTTCACAATATTTGTAGAGTTAAAATTAAGGTACATGAAATAATTTTGGAGTTTTCACAAGATGTAAATCACTATGTGTGCATGTATAGTATAGTCTCCAGTACAGAGGGGAGAGGAGTGGGAAATAAAGATATGAATGGAGTCCAGGTGGACTAAGGAATCAGACTAAGAGGTTGTCCATCAGGAAGACGTAGGTTTTACATGTCTGGAATGGAGGCCTGGACAACAAAGGATGAGTTTGTAGGAACAATGGGTAATTAAAAAAAAAAATCAAGGTTGGTAGGCACACATGTGGCTAGGAATAGAAATACTTATACTTATACTTTAACATTTCTAATAGACTCCCTTTATTCTACTGTAAGCATACTTGCCTTTGCTAAAAACTGTCCAGGACTCAGATTTCCACAGGTATCTCATTTGAAAACTAATCCTTTGTAAGATACTACAAGAAGCTAAGAGAGTAATGCCAGGACTCTCCTCAGGTGGCAAGTACAGATGTCACAGGTGACTTCCTGGGCACTCAATTTCCTTTTATTTCAAGCCTGAGAATTCTAGGCAGACCAGTGGGAGAGGTATTATTGGATAGATGCAATCTTTGGTATATTTTAAATTATATCATCTTGCTAACAAATGGTCCCCAGGTCCAAAATCCTAAATTGTGTTCCTGATCTGAGGAAGCTTTCTCTTAGAGTGGCCTTCTGTAACTGACTCCATTCACATCTTTATTTCCAGAACAGAGATACAGGAAAACCAATTAGATAAGAAAAATGAATAAATCCAGGTAAATAAGCATTCTGACTTTTAATTAGTCGTTGAGTCCATGAATCTCCAGGGAATACTAAAGAAACATCATAAGACAATGCAATTTCCCTTAATAGGGACCATAACCCCAGAGCTGCTTTTTTTTCAATATTGTGCGATCGACTTTTTTTTTCCCCCACACTGTGCTATGCTTATAGCTTCTATGGAAACTTAAACATTATTCAATAGAACAATTTCCTGGAAATCCTTTTGAAAGTGGTCACAGACTCAGGCCCTGCTCTGGTGCCCTGGGTCTGCCAGCATGCTGTTTTATTACCTCTGGAAGGTTCAGTGCCAAGACACAGTCCAAGAGTTACAGCTTAAAGAGAACTAGTTTCCTTCTTTCAGGAAGGGAAACTGCCACTTCCAAATCTCAGTAATTCTGTGTATCTATCACTTCTCTTCTGGCTTCATCACCCAACCTTTCAACTGTCCCACCAAGATGATCGGTAAGAATTAGAGACTGTTAACTGTAAAGAAAGGGCTGCTGCAATCACTTCCTTTAACCCTGTCTCATTACCAACGGGAAACAAAGGTCCAGAAGGGCCTAAATGACTTTCCCAGGACTACACAGTAAGTGGCAGAATCAGGACCTGATCTCCACATCACAAGGAATCAACTAGGAATATATTTAAAACTTAGTAATGGCACAACACAGCCAGCAAATAATTAGAACAGAGACTCTACTGGTATGCCAACACATACCAGCCCCACCTGGACTAGAATGCACATCAGCTGTATTTTAGGAGATGGAACATACCCATTTTTGTAATTAGGTCATCTAAAGCACTTAGATAATAAAATGGTGATCTACTTTTAGTTGTTGGTTGTTCTATTTTTACACCTTTTTACTTTATTTCCCCACATTGTCTTCCATGCCACTAATCCTTTGAAAACCTTTGCTCTCCATTTGGTTCTTATGTCATTATTTACTTTGAACTCCCCTATAACTTCAAGTTTATGTCTGTCTTGCCAAAAGTCTCAAGACCTTCTCTGTAAGTACCTGCTCACCTTTCAGATTAAGCCATGATTCTGTTTTTAAAAGTAACATGATCTACGTGTCTCTAATTTTTCTTTAACTCACTGTATCCAAGGTGGGGGGCAAAAAACAAAACATACTATTTCAGGCACTGTTTTTTATCATGGATTATTTACTTATTTATTTTCATTTATCACAGGCTCTTCTTAATTCCTCCCTTTCAAAATTATAACATATTCCTTTTTTTAAAAAAAAGATTTTATTTCTTTTTAGAGAGGGGAAGGGAGAGAAAAAGGGAGGGAGAGAAACATCCATGTGAGAGAGAAACGCCAATCGGTTGTCTCTCGCATGCTCCTCAGCTGGGGACCAAACCTGCAACCCAGGTCTGTGACCTTACAAGGAATTGATTCGGTGACCTTTTGCTTTGCAGGATGATGCCCAACCAACTGAACCACACCAGTCAGGGCTTATGAGGTACCCTTTCATTGCTTCTATTGATAAGGTCATTTGCAGCTCAAGAAACAATTGGTAGATAAGTACAGTAAAATTGGAGGCAAAGATGTACACTTGATTATCATTGCTGGTAAGATCCTTCCCTGTGATGTGCACTGACCGGTCAGGCAAACATGACACGCCCCAAAATTTCTTTATAGCGGAGTTTTGGAAGCAACATAAACAAGTCTAGTGAAGCAAGCTTTCTTCCTTCCTGGCTTTACATTTCACTAAATACATTCACATTTTCACTGAATGTCCCATCTTTAACTTCCTAAGAGTAATTATCTTGAAATTGGGAATCTCATTAAGCATTTACATGCCACTGAGATGAGTCTGTTAGGTACAAAGATGACCAGAGCATGCTCCCAATTCTATGCTTTCAGGATAAGCAAAGTTTTATTTTGAAGTTTTATGTCTTATTCTAAGCACTATGAGAACAATGAGGAATGAGAAGAGCTGATCCTACAGGTCAAAGACCTGTAGCGGTATAGGACCGACCTTCATGAGATAATTAGAAAATAAAACAGGCTGGGATTGAGGGTAAGTACAGAACCACTGTTAGGTATGTGTTGGGAGTATTTTGCTGAAGTGTTGTCCTCATAACTGGGAAGAAAGAGAAGGCAAGAATCAGAGCATCCCTGGGGTCTGTAGACTGCCTAGTAAACGCTGGTTAATGTAGCAGTGCAGAGTTAAGAGCTACAGTGGCTTTTACATTCTCTCTGGTGCAGACTTTTACACCTGGTGAAAAATCTGCAATTATCTCCATAGGGAGTACACATGTAATTCTGAATCAGTGAGTTTTCAGTAGGGTGCACAACCTGGACAGTAACTAAGCCAGGTTCCAGTAAAGCAAATTCATGAGGGTTTCTGGGCCATGAAACCAGCCACAGGTTGCCAATCTCAACCAACTCTGCAACTGATGTGCACATTCTTAGGAATTTTCTCTGCCCTGATATGTCTAACATGTGCTTTCTACCAACTGCTTTGCAGTTTCACCAACCTATTCCTGATTCTTGGATCCTCTGATCCTTAGTTCTTTGTGGGATTATTTGTGAGGCCTAATTTTTAGTACAAAAGTATATACAATGTGCCATAATTAAAGCCTCTGAGGGGAAATTTTCCATTTTGTATTTCTTCTTATCAGAGACCCAAACACCTCTCCCCAGAGTTGAGGTGGGGGGTGAAAGAGGGGACAAGAACTCCCTCCCAGGACTCTGAATATGGAAAGCTAAAAATAAGTAAATAAATAGGAGAGGGTGAGCAAAAAAAAAAAAAAAATCACTCCTTTTAACTCCAGAGTTACTCATATAGAGATATGTAGAGTTAAATCCTAAGAATCAATCCCTTAAAAGAAAATCGTAAATATGCTAATGATCTAACAAGTTAGTGGGTTTTTTCCCATTAAAATTAATATTAAATAGAAGGCCATGGTAAATAACCCATTTCATTCCTCCTTCCAGGAAAAAAAAAAGCACTTAGTCATTCCTACTGTGGGTGCACTTCAGCCTGAACACATGCATCTCTGTTGAGCAGGTCATTTATATGGTTGCCTGCTGGAGTTTTCCTTCTTTCAACTTAGTAGGGAATATTTGTGATCTTTATTACCCCAAATAAATCTGCTAAAATGTCTTTTGCTTGAGGCTCTTTATTTTAATTTCAGATAAATAAATCACATTAGGTTTCTGGCCATCATATTAAGATAAGCATGGATCTAAAAATAACAAACATATTTCAAGTCAAATGTTTTCAGATTAAATAGTGGTAAATTTTTCTGTGTGACCCCCAAATCCTATTGATGTTGAAATATTTTTGGTACTTTGAGAGTGTTCCTTGAAGAACATAAACCTGTTTAAAACTACAAGTAGAATGACTTTCAAATCATCTATGGACCTACTTGTACAACATTATTCAACTCAAGCTTCCCTTGGCTGCAGTAAATCCATCTTTAAAGTGGGGATATTTCCCCAGTTACAGTAGAGGGCAATTTTATATCTTTGTAGCTTAACTTAATGCCTCTATCTATACTGTGGTTTACACATGAACTATAAAGAGCTCTAGACCTGAATTTCCCATCATCTTATGAATACATACTAAAAGCCTCAAAGGAAGTTCAAATTCAATCTATTCAAAAACCGATCCTTCAACTGCCCTCAGTCCACCAGAGCTGCTCCTACTCAGATTAAAACACTAACTTCTTGGGGAGACCTTTGGACTTTTGAAGGACAGTTTCCAGAAACTGTGTTTAACAGATAAATGCATGTTAATTATTTTTGCAAACAAGATCCAGAATGAAGAAGATGAAATACAACTCAATGATTTAAAATAGTCTACTTTATACACTTAGTAGGTTAGGATCTAAGTACATCTTCTCTGCCGGGTTAGCAGGGACAGATTTGATAAGGAACAGGAACTCATGTATACAAAGTTCCTGCAGAGTTTCTGTCTGGCATTTTTGGTGTCTCCTTGCCCCAAAAGCCCTGGTTTCAAACACCAGGCAACACCTAAGTAGACAAACAGGCATATCAGACAGGTCATATAAATTAACTATAATGTTGATCACTCCTAAAGTATAAGGTAAAATATGAACTTGGGTGGTCTAAAATTGACTTGGTTCAGTCAATTCAGATATCTTTCTGGACTTAGTTCTACAAGCCCTCTCTATTGCTGAGCAAGTCACCCTAAAGACAGTGATGATATTTCATCAGGGGCCTATCAAAGATAGAAGAAGAAGCCTCAATGCTGCTTTGCTCCTACAAAGCAGCACCATCTGTCTATAATAAGTATCCTTTGGGAAACAGCTCAGCCCACAGCCCTCCCCACCACTGCCCAGGGATGACATAACCGTTGAAGCATGTGCAATACCCAATTTCCAGAGCCCTGATTTATGCCGCCTTGTGCTGGGCACTGGGCATGACTTAGAGGCAAGACTCTTATCTTGGCAGGGGTCTAGGACTGGCTGCAGCTCGGAAACAACCCCTGGTGGGTAATTGAGAAGTGACATTGATGGGTTTCCAGGGTTGCCCTTGTACTTACACTTGGCCCATGAATATAGCTATGATTTAGAAATCCAGCCCAGGGGTCGAGAGGAGGGGAAGATAATGTAAAGCTTGCTCATCCTGGCCTCCTTTGACCTCAGCATAGTGAGACAGGGATGCAGAGCTGGGAAACCATGTGCTGTTAGTGAGTTGGCATAGCATGAGGTTTTGCTTTCAGAGCTTTTATTGCTATTGCAAAGCACTGAACTCTCTCTTTGTTTGCTATACATTCTGTCCCCCAGAGATAGACTCTTTTCTCTTGAAGGGATTTAAAAAAAACAAATCACAATTCTTATTTTATGTGGTATCCACCATTAAGAATTCATGCAGAGCAATTTTACTTGTTGCCAATTAAGATCTCCCAGTGGAAGTCCATGATTACAGCAAAGGCAACCTGTTTAATACTTGGCATCTCCGTAGTTTACATAAATTAACCACATGAGGATAGAGAAATGCTAATTGTGAAGATGCCTAGATCATACAATTCTGAGACCCAAGATGCATAAAAGGTAAATCTCCAAGAGGCTCTGGGCTTGACTTTTTCTTGGGGCATATGTACTGTTTCTTTTTATCTCTCCTTTACAATTGCAGGATAATTTCTAGATAACACGTTAGCAAAGTATTTTCTTTTCCAAGGAATAGAATAGCATGTAGCCTCTCAGTAAGCAATTTTAATATCCACTCACATTTTATAGAAATTAAGATTGGGGCTGAAATAAACTGTAGGCAGTGGTGCTGATTATTTATAGCCCCAAAATATAAAGACATGTCAAAATTATGGAGTACATGAATCAGTATTTGGAATGCAGATTATTTTATTTCAGTGTTCACTCTTAGATAAATAAAATTTTGAACTGTGATGAAAATCAAAACAAAGTTTTTGTCCATTTTCCCCCTCTCTTTCCTTAGAATAAGAATCACATATAAGCCACAAAAGTAAAAGTCTGTTTTTTAAGAATTTTGGACACATTAAATCATTATTTTATTGTTGAAAGGGATAGGCCTTAGGGAATCTTATTCTGACCAGGGATCTATACATGCTTGTCAATCAAGTGTTTTCTTCCCCTTGGTCATGTAGAAACCATCATTTCCCCTCCTGGGGAAGCAGGAGTTAAGTGCTTCACTAGGGCCAGCGTAGCTTGTAATCAATAGTTCTTCAGTTTCTTGGAATTTCGTATTGAGGCTTGGGCTACCCCTCAAGGAAATAATAAAGAACTTGGGATTGGCTTCTCCACATACAGACTCCCCGCTTGTACGCACAACCCAGACTCCTCACAGTGCTAACTGTCCTTTCATTAAGTCACCCATCCCCCAGTACAAGTGAAGTTGGGGGAGCAGCGGTGTAAGCCATCTTATATTTGGCTATCAAACTGGATAGATCGCCATTTCCTAAAATATGTTTCCTGGAACCTTAGAGTAGATACTTCAAGAGAGAGATGATTCAATTTTTTAAGAAGCCAAAATTATATTTTATATCTCGTATTTAATGTGTACAGTGCATTGTTGGTAATATGATTGGCTCTGAAAAGTTCTGCAATTAAAACATTTTTAAAACTTGGTTTTACCTGGTATATTTCAAATTGACCTTTATTTTTCTTAAAACACCTATAAGAGTGCCCCAGGGTATTAGTATTTCTTGGAATATGCTTAGAAAAATGCTTGTGTCAATGGTTTAGATCAGGGCTCCCCAACCTCCCTCCTCCCTGTCCATGGGTGTTGCTCCTATTACTGCTTGAGCTCTGTCTCTTGTCTCCCACCTCCTCCCCAGCCTGAGCTCTCCCTCTTGTCTCCACTCTCCACTACTGAGTGGAAAAATTGTCTTCCACAAAACTGGTCCCTGGTGCCCAAAAGTTTGGGGACTGCTGATTTAGACCACTGGTTCTCAATGGGGAGAAATGATGATTCTGACCCCTTAGGAACATGTGGAAAATGTCTGGGGACTCTTTTTTTCCAGTTGTCACAATGAAGGGATGTTAATGGCATGTAGTGGGTTGAAGCTAGGGATTATGTTAAACATCTTACAATGGACTGTACAACCCCACTCTCACATCCCCATGATACGAATGACTAGCCCCAAATGTCCATAGTGCCTCGATTGTGAAACCCCAACTCAGGTAGAGCTTGTTCAGATGGGCCTTTGGTGATTTGGTGTCTGGGGGCAGGCAGGTGGCTCTCTTCATTTGCCAGATCTTGTCATTTAATTTTGGTCCTGCAGACCTACTTTGTTCATTTATAGGCTATTGCTAACACTGTCTCCAGTTAGAGCTAGGAATATCTGAAATGAACACTTTGACATTATCTGGTTGCACTGCTGGCAAATTGTTAGTTGTTTCTGTTAAATTAGTCATTTCTACTCATTCTCTTGGATACTTCTATGATATATATATATATATATATATATATATATATATCATACTAATTAATCATAATGTAGTATTTAAGTATTACAGACAAATGAGATTATACATGTCGACATGTTATATAAATGTAATGCTACTTTAGACATCATGTTTCATACAATCATTGTGCTCCATAAACTTAAGTACGAACTATATTGATACCTTCTTTTTATAGATAAGGAAACTCAGTCTCAGATGTTCTTTTAACAGTGAGTTTTGCAGGCCAGGGCAAGAGTTCAAATCTCCAAAACCTCCAGTTCGGTCCTCGTTGCATTTCTATAGTATTATGCTGTTTCCACTGTTATACATAATTTCACATATGTGACATGAAAGAGTCATTAACAATAAATATTCATGAAATTGATTTGTATTTTCCAACTGTTTGTGTTTGTTCTAAACTCTTAATTTGAGGCTATCAAGTGTAGGAGAAAGACATTCTCAGCAATTGTTTCATTACAATCTTTGTCAATCACAGATACATTTAGTCAAATCAGAAATAGTAATAGATGATGTAAAAATCATTAAGTGCAAATGAGCCCTTTTCTTCTAATCTTCACTTCCCACATTAAAACAAATAAACATGCAGAAATGCATTATCACATTTCAACATCAACTGGTAAACAAGGTGCCGTTGGTATGTCTCCTTTCTTCATCAAGCAGGGAGATGCAGAGCATATTAAACACACTCAGACTTGTACTCAAGTCTTAGACTAAGTCCTAGATTCTGACTCCACCCCCACATTCAGATTAATTCACACACGTTTTCTGTTGGTATCAAAAAAGACAGTTGAGATAAATGACTGGTTATTCCTAGACAGCTATCTTTGGACTTCACAAATCCCTTAGCAATTTGAACACCCAGAGATAGATAATAGGTCTATTTCAGTAGAATACTAAAAAGGACCCCCCATAACCAGTTATCTTGAGAGTATGATTGCAACAATATATTTGTGTCAGAGCAACTAGTTCTGCTTAAAGAAATGACTAAAAACTATTAAATACAAGTAATAGATAAGGAAAAATAAAAATAAATGTATTTATTTTTATAAATAAATTTATTTATATTTAAATAATATTAAATAATTATTTTATATTGAAATATAAAATAATAAAATAAAGAAAGACTCCCTCCACAAAAATAAAGACAGACTTTTAATCCTTGTGCCCAATCTTCTTACTGAATGAGGAAAGAATTGTGTCCAACAGCATATAATTCTATCATGATTTTGATCAATCCTAAAATATTGTGGCCATAAATTAACGCTGACCGCCATTACTGTTGGAAGAACTAAATATTCAGAACGTGTCCTTTCTTTAAGTGTAAGTGGTAGCCCCATCCACGAAGATTGCACCAGCTACAAGTCAAAGGCATAATAAAGTCAGAGAAAAGCTTTTATATTGAGTTATGGGAATAGCTGTTTAACTTCAGACAACCCAGTTGTGCTTGGGTACATCACGTGCTATTCCTATGATCCTCTGCACATCATAGATTCTACTCTAACTCAAGAAAGCATTTAAAAAATTTAATCACAACCGGAAAGAACGTTCCACACTGCTCACTGTCACTTAACACGTTCTTCACCAAAAACAATTCAGCTACAGTTGCAGTTATGACACTATAATAATCATCATAAAACCTATTACTTTAAGTCAGTCAAGATCTGTTTGCAAAA
Source organism: Desmodus rotundus (assembly GCF_022682495.2). Taxonomy (NCBI): domain Eukaryota; kingdom Metazoa; phylum Chordata; class Mammalia; order Chiroptera; family Phyllostomidae; genus Desmodus; species Desmodus rotundus. The sequence continues at coordinate 124,718,894 of NC_071388.1, forward strand.
TATAATCAAGTATAATTTCATGATTCAATAAATAGTATATAAATCTGCTATTACTGGTTTCATTTTCTTTTCAATACTACCCATTTCCATTTTCTCACTGGTAGTTATTCTGACTATTGAAGTCTCATTATTGCCCTTTATTGTTATTCAAATGTAGTTTTATTAGATCCACTGACACTATATATAAGGCTGTGCTTCTTTACCAGCAATAATTCCATTTCTGAAGGATAATGGAAGCAATTGCACACAAATTCTGAGCTCTTACTTTATGTTAGTTTAATTCTGTGCCTGAAATGTGATTTTAACTTAATCATATTGGAGAAGATCAAATGATTTTTATAAGTGACCCTGAGAAAGCAGGAAAATATTTCCATGAAGGTATTTGGTTCAAAGACCCATGAAACCATTACTCCTTCCCAATGATGTGCATAAGACACACTTACTGACCAAATTAAACTCTAAGTTTCTTTTGTCAGATGGTATTTATCATTTTTGTATATTTTTCTGTCAAAAGATAACAAAATATTCAACTAGTTGAAAGACAATGTTACAATTCACTTAAATAACCTTTTCAATATACTTTGTAGATCTATGGAAAATATAATTTAAAAGGCACATAACCATAAATACATTATTATTATTGGTTTTATTAATCAATACACTGGTTCACAAAAGAAAATTATGTCAATACTAGGTTATAGCTCTCAAAAACAAATCTAACAAGTATTGCATCAAATTATATAAAAATTAACTGGTGTGCCTGCTAGTGGCAAGCAAAAATTACATACTTCTGTTGTATCCTACCAGCAATCGTTTTTGTATATAGAAATAGAATACTTTCTATTATTATAACCACAGATTTGTTCTCCAGTAGGAAAATTACCCATATTTTGCCATGTATAATGCACATGTTCTTGCCCAGATTTTTTAGGGAAAAATAAGGATGTGCATTATATATGGATATAATAATTATATACCATGAGTATAACAATCTTGTGTATAATGCACACAAAAACATGGGTGTGCATTATACACGGCAAAATACGGTAACATAAGGGAAGAACAAATGAAAATATCAGGCACTTTACCCCAACACTAGAATTTCTCAGGAAGATGAATTTCAAAGTTACTAGGATTTGTTACAGGATTCATAAAGAAGGGGAAAGCAGCATAGCCTGGTACCAGTGGTGATGGATTTGGATGAGGTTGGAGAAAAGAGCCACAGGGTTAACAAATGTTCATTTGCCATCTCTGTGGACAGAGAATGTGCTCTGCTCCCTGCCTTTAGGAGATAAGCAATAAAGGACATTAGGGGCATATGGACCTTTGGGAGACAAAGCTAATTATGTGAAACAATTCCAGTGCAAAGTGAGGCATCATATAAATGAGCACTAGTACATTTACTCCCAACAACAAGAGCTATAGGAACTTAGAAAAAGAAATTCAAATTCCATAGCAGCACCTATGAAGAGCATTGACTGCATGAACCCTAAAGAGCTAGATAATAATATCACAACCATCTTTGGCTGGTCTCCCTTTCCAAGAGGCCCCAGGGAATAAATAACTCAAAAATATGACTTTTATGATACTAATCTTCTTCCAACTTACCTGCAAAATATTCTCACATATCTTTCCTGAGAATCAGAACCCACCATATAGGGGGAAAAAAAAGACATTGGAGACCTATGCAACAACACTTAAAATGTTCCTCTTTAATACGAAGAGAAGCAGAAAATTTAAGCAGAAATGCCCTACCTTTTTAATTATAGAAAAACTTAAATGATCTTGAAGCAGGCAAGGATCAGAGAATTGGGATTCCAGTATCTACCATATAAGGTTGCCATATGGCCTTGGGCAAATCAATTCATTGACCTTGACCAATGTGTGTCACAATTTCTACCATCCTTCCAGCTCTGAGCAGGTCCTCGACTCAAAGACAACTTTTGGTGTTGATGCTTTACTTTAGCTAAAGAAATAAAATTCTCTAGGTATCCTCTAGTGATTTTTATTTCCAGTGATGCTTTTGGCATCAAATGGAACAAGAAACTGTTTTCTAATTCCCTGCCTCCATGCTCAAGATCAAAGCTCTACAGGCTATAAGTGAGGACATGGATTTAACTCACCTCCAGAGACTTCTGTGTTTCTCCTCAAGTTGGGTTAGCAGATGCTCAATGTATTTATTGGAGTCCATGTATTCCTGCACATACAGACATACAAAGACAGATAAATCCTCATTACCATAGGCACCAGAATTCTAAGGCAAGCTTTATCTCTACAAGGAAGATTTTTGACAAGATAATCCCTTGGACTCTAGAAGTTGAAGTTTCAATAACTGACATGCATAGTTATTTGGGGATGAACAGTATTTTCTTTATAGCCTGTGATCATTCTATGACCAAAGCACTGAAGATAACTGAAATTCTACAGAGTCAGCATAAAAAATATTTTTCACAAGAAAAAAGGTGATTTTCATAGTCATCTGCACTGAGGTCTGTGTTCTGCGGTGTAAATATGTGAGCCAAGGTTGCTGCTGACCTTAGGAGAATAATAAGTAGACAATACAGGTCTTGGTTATGTTGGTCTTACAAGAGTCACTTTCTAGAAAAAGCACTATTTTTGAACTTCTTAGAATACTTTTTATATTCACTGTCCACATTCACTGGATGTATCATTTCCATTGATGAAACATATGTCTATTTTCCTTCATCTCTTTATGGGAAACAAGACAATGTAGTTTGCTTTTGTTTTCTTCGACTCTTAGAAAATAAATCTTTGGCTGCTAAGAAGACATGAAGGTAAAATATATCTTGTTTTTTAGACATGCATGTAAATTTATGTTTGTAAATCAAACCATAGTTTCAAGGAATATTTCTAGAGAATGAGGAATTCCTTTGTCATATAAGACTGATTCACAAAACTTCAAAGGTTATTAAATCTTATTTTTTAAAAATTTGTAATTGCTGAATACTAGGTTTCAGTGCAGTAGTTTTGATTATGAACTGTGGAACAAAATACAATGTATAAAGCTTGATGATTTTGTTCATCCTGAACCTGACACGTCTTTTCCCTTCTAGTGAAGATCTGGCCTGCGCGCCCTGTGTCTCTGTCACAGCTGAGCTGCCTTAGATGCAACCATGCACAGCGACTCCAGGGTTATGATGCCCCTGAAAGTTCATTTCATTTCTTACAGATTGGAGATAACCTGGGGACTCTGATTAATACTCATACTTTTCTTCCTGAAATACAGATTTATTTATATTGATTTCATGCCACACATAATCTATTACTCCTGTGGGAATATTCACTATAATGGTGTGGGAGTGGGCAAGTGAAAGAAACACTAGTATAATAGAAAGGGTCCTGCCCCATGTTTCTGGACCTGAATCTACCTGTGTAGCTTTTGAGAAGGCTTCTTATCTTTCCATATTATTTTGGTTTGACTATAGAGCGTACTAAGTCCTTATCTAGCTAAAAACTTATGACTATGTAACACTATCATTCTATTGCAGAAAATTAGGTAACGAGTCTTATCCTTATTATATAATACACATCTTCAGGTTAGTTATATAAGACCATTGGGCATGTCAAAACCAAAGCAAAAATCTGTTATTGCAGGAAATTGTGATGGTCTTTGATTATGTTAAGTATCCTGGTCAAAGTTTAAACATGATTTAGAATACTACTCAAAATTATCAAAGATATTTTCAAATACATTTCATTGAAAAATATTTAAAGGCACAGTTTCTAAGTAGAAACAAATATTCACATTTCAGAGTCATTCATCCATTCTTCATTCAATTGCCTTTCCATATCTGTTAGAGCAGTACTTGACATATAGGTTCAGTAAATACAGTGATAACCAAGAGCAAAAGGTTCCTGCTCTCAAAGAGCTTACAGTCTGTAGAGAGAGACATAACCAATATGTGAACAGATTGATTTCAGATCGGTTACTATGAAGGAAATAACAGGCGACAGTGAGGAGGGTCAGCTTCTTTATACACAATGGCCAGAAGACGCCTGAGCAAATGTTACCTGAGCTAGCACCTGGAAGAGAAGGAGGAGGCAAGAATAGAGAGAAAAGGGGAGAGGGAAGAGAGCACTGCCAACTAAGGAAACAGCACATGCAAAGGTCTCCAAAATATGGTATGAAAGGAACAGAAAGGAAGCCAGTGGGGCTGGGAGCAGACAGCCTGGGTATGTAGTCTAAAATGAGGTTGGAGCGGTAGGCAGAGAATAAATTATGTGCAAGCTCTGGAAAACAGTTTGGATTAAAACCAATTGATTTGTTAATGTGTTCATTATGCTTGGCTCAGTCAGAGCTTGAAGGTGAAAGGTGTAATGATTACAAATATGATCTTTGGATTAAAGAAATTTAGGTTCAAATCCTAGTTTGGGTATTTGCTAGCTATGCTCCCTCAGGCAAGTTATTTAATCATTCTCAGGCTTATTTTCTTTATCTTCAGAGGGATAAATAATACTTAATTTACAGAGGTGTTGTAAGGATTAAATAAAATATCTTAAGTAAGTATATATCATAGTACCTGCCAAGCAGTGAGCATAGCTTTTTTCACAATATATCACACACCAGAGATTAAGTAATAGTAATAATACTTTTTCAACCATTAAATGTAAGCATAGCTGGATTCTGGTTTAAAAGCTATTTCAAATAACAATACTGGCTGTTTGCATTTAAAGTAGCTTCATCCAATATCTCATAAAAATAACTATGATGACAAGCCTTAAACCATGTAACAATAGGAATGAGAATTATGAATTCTCCCTTTCTTTTTATCTTTATTTTTCTCTATAGCAATATTACTTCTCACATCCAATATATTTTAATTGGGTATTTATTTGGGTATTGTCTATATCTCACCAACCTCTCCCCAAATTCTCTCTCTCTCTCCTTCTCCCCCTCTCCCTCCCCCTTTCCCTCCAACTGAAATGGACTGAAAGGGGAAAAAAGACATGATGCTTATATGTGCTTTCGGTTAAATCAATCTTTTTCTTTTTCTTTTTTTTTTACAAAGAGAACTATTTTTTCCTTTTTACAGAATTTATTGGGTTGATACTGGTTAACAAAATTGCACAGGTTTCAGGTGCACAGTTCCACATCATGCTAAATGCACAGTGTGTTGTGTGTTCACACCCCAAGTCAAGTCTCCTTTCATCACCATTTATCCCCCGTACACCCTCCTCTCTCCACCTAGACAACTTCATCAGTGCTCTCATAAATTTATTACCTGGCTCCTGAATTAGAGAACTTTGTTAACTAACGAGATATGGCTACCATTCTATAAGAACAAAATAGAATTATCTATTGGGAACCAATGTCATCCATCCATTTGGAGATTAACTCCAAGAAAACAATGCAGGGTGATGGCAGCAGTACAGTAGAACTGTATTCACAGCAAGTACAAGGTTGTAGCTACTGCACCTAGAGCAAGAACTTGGGTGGAAAGCACAATACTGATGTTACTTATTATACAAGGACTCTAATATTTCAATGTATGAAAGGCACAGGCAGGAAGAAAGGGTGTGACCAGATTCCATCTCAGTGTAACAGAGCTCCCAAACCGCCTGAAAGACACTGGATATTGAGACAACTTGGAGAAAAGTTTTCTACAAATGCAGGTGGACAAAAAGTGGAATCTACACTCTCTACTGGCTATCCCAAGGCCTGGATGGATCACTTCAGAATGAGTAAACTAAAGACATACAAATAGTACCCAGGAATAAGTACTGGGACAGAAGAGAAAGAGAACATCACCCTCAATCACAGAAGAGGGTGTCACTCTGAAAATGAGTTAACAAGAAAAACATGAACGCATTTTAGACAGAGCCTTAATGTGTTCAGTAGTATCAAGAAAGACCTGGTCTCTCTGACATGTCCCTCAGAAAGATCGAACAAATGCTGGGGTAAAAAGACAACAAATTGAATTTTATAAAACAACAGGGTAAGCTGAAAAGATAATAAAATAAGGAAGTGAGTGAACTGAGAATTTCGAAGAAATACAGACTGCAATAGCAGAATTGAAAACTGTTGATCCTTACATTGTGATTTTCCCGTGGGTAGACTCTCCCCCGTGCTTCAGGGAAGAGTGAGCAATGGATTTTGTATGTTGACACTAAACCTTGTCACACTGATGAAGTCTAACTTTTCAGTGTTATCTGGAAACCAATCAAATTCTCAAACCCAGACAGATACTTAAATACCTAGCAACCCTTCTGCCATCTCTATGGTATGACTCAGTTAATATATATATAATTCAGTTAGTGGAGCCTAAAACTGATCTAACCTAGAAGAAAAACATAAAACCATATCCCCATTTTCCTTGGTGTCAATCTTCACTCTACAACACATTAGCTACGAGAACTGTCACTTTACCAGGCCTTGCCCAGCATGTTCTTCCAAGTCACTTAGCACTAAGACCTTACTGAATTACAGTTATTAACTGGATGAACGTTCTATTCTACTTGTTTTTCTTGTCACAAAATCCATGAGATATAATAGTACAACTGACAACGAAAACACATACACGGTCCTGTTGAGGGCAAACAATCTAAGTTAAGTAAATAATAAAGATGAAAATGAATAGAAACATGATGGATATTGAGCAGAAAATGTAGGTTTGACTACCTATTATAGCTTTTAAGTATTTGACGAGGTTTTGAATGTAAACAATAATCAAAGGGATAATTAAACCAACATTTCTGAATAGAAGAAAAAGAGAAAAAAACTTGAATATGCACATTAAAAGGGCTAAGCACATTCCAGGTAGAGTTTACAGGAAACTATCCGCACAATCACTGGCACAAGAGCTGAATAACAATCATGAGGCAAAAATACTGCAAGTATCCAAACAAACGGGGGTTTCATACTAAGAAGCTAAAACAGGCTGGCTCCACAGCTTCTGGCCACCCCAATTGTCCCCTGAAATAAGTGACATAGATCTTTCAGTCTTTTTTAAAAAATGATTTCATTACAGTTGTTTATTCACTTTATTGTTCTTTAACATTTGCATTGCTTCTATTTTTTGTTACGATAAAACAAAGAACTATAAAAATTTTTTACATATGTTGATCTGTTGTTTGCATTCTTTGACAGATATATCCATTCATTTCCATTGGGTGGATTCTCTGAAATAAAATTGTGTTTTTAGGTTTAGTAGATACTGTCAAAAAGTTTTCTAAAGTAATTATAACAATTTACATGATCATCAACAATACGTAAGAGTTCTGGGTGACACACATCTTCATCAATATCCGACATTTTCAGTCTTTTTCATTCCCAGTTGTTTTGGAGGAGACAGACCTTTCAGTCTTAATTCGTAAGTATTACTAACCAAGAACCTGCTTTATAACAATGCAACAAAAATCCCTTCCCAGCATTCATAAATTCAGAATATAAATCATCTACTTTAATGAAAAACTAATATGTGTGTGTGTATGTGTTTATATTTTAAACTTAAAAGTGTGTACATATAAACATATATACCAAATACCTAAGAGATGAATCAAACATATGGCAGATATGTATATATGTGTGTGTGTACATGCATGTGTATGTACATATATGCTATAATGAGTGATGAATTTAAAAAATATGAAATTCACAATATAAAAGATTCAAAAGAATTTAAGCAAATTTTATGTCTAAAGATATAAATATGATTATAAAATTAAACAAACATGAAAGCCACAAAAGAAATATATTGGATATATATTTTGTGTTTTTGTGGAGGACACAGGGAGGAGGAAGAGAAAGCCAGAAATAGGAAGATGCAAAAAATCTATTTGTACATAGAGACAAAAACTATTTTTCATACATGATAATAAAAAAGTTTAAGTACAAGTGTGTGTTTTGCCTACATAAGTAATAGTTGGGGAAGTAATTTGGTAATTTATATCATGAAATTTAAAACATCCATGTTCCTTAGATACAGAAATTCCATGTCTAGGAATCCTCCTGAGTAAATAATCAAATTTCAAAATTTATGATGATATGAAAAAATTGGGTATTTTTAGCTTCCAAAAATTGGGGTATGGTTAAAACAAAACATGCTTTACTTCTGAAGAAATAGATCATTCTTTAAATTGGTAAAGAATGTCTAATAAAATGGAAAACAGAGTACAATGTTACATGAAAGTAGGGTGTAAAACTGCACAATCCTGTATATCACAATTTTGAAAATATATATAAAGATTAAAATAAAATAAAGTCAACAGTATATGGTAGTATTATGGGGTAATTTAATTTCTTCTGTATACTTTTCTTTCTATAATTTAAAAATACTATATGCTCACTATACAAATTTAAAAAGTGATTACTTAGAAACATACAGCCCCAGAAAATACTATCCACAAAGATTTTATTATAATTACATTTTAGACAGCAAAATTTAAAATACCACAATGAACAATCTAACAATAGCCAGAGGAGAGGGGAGAGGGGACAGTAGGGAGAAGGATTTTCAGGAACTACTACTATAAAGGACACATGGACAAAACCAGGGTGAAGGGTGGAAGCAAGGGAGGGAGGTGGGTTTGGATGGGGTGGCAGGGAGGAGCAGGGAGAAAATACAGACAACTGTAATTGAACAACAATAAAATAATTTTTAAAAATAAAATAAAATAAAATACCACAATGAAACAGTGTTCTTTATATTATTCTAAAGCTAAGCTGTAGTTTGAAACGATAGAGTCCCATTTTTTTTTAACTTGCCCTTGTCAGTGTTCTGCTAAAAGCATTTCACCCACATTAGAAATGAGGAAGAACACCAAGTTACACTAAGACATATAATATGTTTTAAATTTTTTTACAAAGGTACAGCATTAAAAAGACATCTGTTCCTTGGCTAAAAGTTATGTAAATTAGAATCGTCTTGGAACTTTGTTTCAGGAAATTTGCCTTTCACTTCTTTATTGCATGTTTCAAGGAAATTAGTATGAAACAATTAAGCATTTAGAGGTTTATTGGAATACTGAGCATTGCATACTTGTGTCACATAAGCCCATTTAATGTGAACTTCTTATTGTCTAATGTGGGTCACTTCTGAGCAAAGTCCATTAAAAATGAATTCTAATGATGTTAGGATTTCATTTATCATTTGTTTTAAGTAGAGTTTAAAATATAATACTAAATCAAAGCTTGCAGAGATCCAAAATCCCTGCAAATAATCCTCATGCTGTGATCAGTGTAATTCATGGCTGAGCCTGATTAATGCTGTCAGCACTCTTGTCACTAGTGCAGGGTTCTCAATTCATCTTTGGGCAAAGAAGCGCAGGCCAGGAGGCCAGGAGGCCAGTTCTTCAAATCAACAGAACTACCATTACCTATAGGAATTTCCACAATTAGGAAATTACTACATAATAAGTGATGGTTCCCTCCAAAATTATTTTGTCACATTAACAAGAAGGTACATCTGCATGGTGAATGTAAAAAAGTAAAACAGCCACTTTTGAAATTACACAGTAAGGTAAAGATAAGTGCCTCATTCTGGACTGGCATCCATCCCAACATTAATTCTTCCAATGAGACATGTTAAACACAACAAACCAATCAGTTCAGGAATACCAGCCTTAAACAGATTGATTCCAATGCTATTATCTCTCCATTAGCCGTCTCCAATTCCTCGTTCCTAATCACTCTTGAAACAACTGAACTTGACCTTCACTGCACACTCTTCGGTGAAACTGCTCCATTACAGCTACCAATATCCTCTACAAGGTTCAGGATATCGCTTGTTCCTTATCTCTTGACCAGTTCCTGCAGGACTTGACATTTTATATCATGCTCCCTCCCTCCCTGGTATTCTCTGAAAATGTTTCCTGCATCCTTCTATCACTGAGATCTTTGCCCATTTCCTTCCTCCTTCTTCCAGCCACTGTGTATCAAGAAGAAGTTTCTCTTCCAGGTGCTTTTTGTTTTTCTATTGGAAGATCCAATAGATTACTAGGGCTTCAACAATTACCAAATATCAAAAGACTTCCAAATATTTATCTCCATGCTAGATCACCCTCTTGATGTCCAATCCTGTGTATCTGACTATGTACCAAACAGGTCCCTTTAGATGTGTCACAACTCCTTAAAGCATCTCACTTCATATTTGTATCCTTCTACAACTAACATAGCACTTAGAACATTGCAAGTATCAACAAAGGTATGTTAAAATACATGAAGGAATAATTAGTTCATTAGCTGGATATAATCAGTCTTACAACAAGAGAATCTGAAATTATAAAACTATCAAGCCTGATCTTCCAGAACTACTTTTTAATTGAAAAGGTTATAAGGGTTATAAGACACTTTAGGCAGTTTTCCAAAATTATTATATACCCACTTTTATACTATGAGTACAAACCAGAAATGACATCTCAAAGATAACCTATTGACAATTTTGCAAAATCAGTGTGTACTTTTGATCTCATAATCCTGAGGAAGGTTAGGTACATTGGGCATCTATGCCATGTCAGTCACGTGAGTTGTGAGAGATTAGCACAATGCATAAAGTCATAACCAAAGTGTTCTATTAAATTGAGGATAATGGATAGCATGATGAATAGTGAAACCCACAGAGTGAAAACGTCTTCATAACCTCTATCATGGATGAAAATTATATTAATATCAATTACCAGAGATCAAGTAAAAACATATAGTAGTAACCACAGCAATGAAAAGGTTTATTGCCTACTATTTGGTATCAAGGCAATGCAATCAATGCCAATGAAACCATAAGTACAGTTTAGCAAAACCTTATACTACAAAATATCTCAATTAGAGACTACTAAATTGTCCTCTATCACATATTTCCACTTATTTATTTAAAAGACAGCTTCTGCTCCTCCCCAGTTTCTGCTGGACACATGATTCCTGAACTAGAGATTCTATTTCTCAGCAAGCTAGGTGTGAACATGTGACTGAGTTCAAGCCAGTAAGGTATGAGCAATACTGGTTCATACAATATCCGAGGAATCTCCAACCCCAAAACAACTTTCTTGACCATTACACACTCTCCCCCTACCTGGGAATGGTAACAACCTTGGGTCCAGACACAGATGTACATGTTGAGGATGGTGAACCTCACTGATTTAAAAAGCAGGTATCCATCTGCCCTAATTGTTCACTTTGGGATCTTACATGTAAAAGAAATAAATCTGTATCTTATTTAAAACACTGTACTTTGGGGGTCTCTTTGTTACTACAGTTTGGCCTATACTATAAATAACACAATAAATATTAGTCAATAAATATATATGGGAAGCAGACAAAGTGAAATACTAAACAGACAACTTAACATTTCTATATTATTTGATTAATATAGGTTAATCAATATAGTTTATAGTTTATAAATATAGTTTAATCAAAGTTATAATCCTTTACAAAGTACTTTGGTATCCATTCCCATTTGATTCTCAACATTTTTGAGTCATGGTCAACATTTCAACTTAAAAAAACTAAGGCCCATATTATTGTTAAATGATTTGCTCCTGATCAAAGAATGACACACTTAATACAATCACTCAGTCTAGCAAAGTCTTCACTGCCCCAGGCCAGGGTAAAACAGAACCTGCCCATAGTGACTGCCCGCATAGTAGATTCTATATCGGTAAGATGGAGACCAGAGGCAGAATGAATCCCAGTCATCCTCACTAAGGGATATCCGGCTATACACAAAGCCATAAAACGAAGTCTGGAATAAACTTCAAAAATCATACTAACTGCGTAATTTACAAGGTGTGTCCAGAAACTATCCATCCATGTGTTATGAAAAATAGAGACATTTATTGAAGAAGATACAGGATATAAGAAACATTCTACATAGGACAATGATGCCTCAGTCCCCTTCAAAATAGGCAACTTGGAACCTCACACAGTTCTCCCAGCATCTCTTCCACTGTTCAAAATATGATCGTTATATGATTCCTATAAGAGGAATCTAATGAACAAAATAAACTATAAACAAAATAGAACCACAGGCGTGGAAACATGGAACAGACTAAAAGTGACCAGAGGGGAGTGGGGGTAAAGTGGAAAGCAGGGGAAGGGACTAGTTAAAGAACACGTACGAATGACCCATGGACATGGACAACAGTGTGGGAATTGACAGTGGGAATGGGGGGTGGGATGGGCAGAGGAGGGCAAAAGAGGAAAAATTGGGACAACTATATTAGAATAACAATAAAAAAATCTTAAATAAAAAATTATTTAAAAACAAATGCTCTGCAAAATCCTTTGTTGTAATCACCATCAGCTACCCTATTGTATTTTCCTGAATCTCATCAACAATCTCAAATCTCTTCCCTTTCGAAGGTGATTTTAGTTTTGGGAAAAGCCAGAAGTCACAGAGCACCATATCTTGGCTGTAGGGAAGCTGAATCACCTGGGTGATTTAATGTTTTGCCAAAAAAACTCTGCACAAGAAGTGATGCATGAGCCAGAATGTTGTTGTGATGAAGCTGCCAATCACCAGTTGCCCATAGCTGCAGCCAATTTCATCATACATCTCTCAAATGATGAAGAACACTGAGGTCATAACTCTTTATTAATTGTGTGGCCTGGCGGGGCATACTCATAATGGACAACACCTTCCTAATCAAAAAGCACACTTAACGTGGACTTGATCTTAACTGTGTGGTGGGGAGAACAAGATGACTTCCATTGGGACAACTGGGCCTTTGTTTCTGGGTCACAGCCATAGAACCACGATTCATCTCCAGTTATGACCTTCTTGAGGAAATCTGGTTCATTGGTAGCGGTTGAATCAGGCCATTGGCAACTGCAGCATGATATTCCTTCTGCTCTGGTAGCAGAAGCTGTGGAACAAATTTTGCCAGGACACATTTCATTCCAAGATCCTGCATCAAAATCTCAGACACAGTAGTTTTTGGAATCCCTAGCTCAGCTTCTCGTTCTCACACTGTCAGTCACCAATCTTTGTTGATTGCAGCCTATATGCATTCAACATTCTCAGGTGTTCTGCTTGTTGTAAGCCTTCCAGAGTGTGGATCACTTTCAACAGAGTCTCAACCATCTTTGAAGCATTTGTGCCACACTTTTATTTGCACTGCACTCATTGTGTCATCCCTGAAAGCCTTCTGAATCATCTGAATAGTTTCCATGGAGGAATGTTCAAGCTCAGTGCAAAATTTGATGCAGATTCATTGCTCTACTCACTCAGTCATTTTGATTGTGACAGCCACACACAGTACACATGCTCTCTCAATGGTGTCTACTGCCCCCACTGACTAGTATAGTGAAGTCATCACTGTTCATACATGCAAATTCCAGTCCACTCTTGGCTGCTAGATTACCTCTATGTCTCTTTATATTAACAACGGCTTTGGTTTTGTATTGATTCCCCTGGCTCAGCAAGGACAAAGGCAGAAGTTAAATTGTAGTCTCATATTCAGCCCTCTATTCTAATAAGTACACAGAGTCTTGTAATTTTTATCAAATATGACAAAGATGCTATTACTGATATCTAGATATTTTTGAGGAAAACACATAAGAGTTATATTTGATTTTAAGTGAAAAAGAAGTAATTATATTTCTAAGTGGGAAATAAGTATAGAGTATATTAGGCAAATGAAGGAATTCATTTAGGTGAAAAAAATAATTTGACTTCTTTTAAGTTTTTTCTCCTGATGTGGAAATGGAAAATAATTCAATCTGTCCTAAAGTTCTGCAAGTCAGTAACATATCATTTGTCAGCATGACAGTAGGTGATAGGTACACACATACACACACACACAAGAGAGATCAGTCACCATAAAAATAAAAATGATGTGGTTAGAAGAGTCCTCATTTCAACCTTGATTCATGCTTTGATGGAGGCACTGACAGAGCCTTTATAAGCAGAATGCCTCAGTTGGGTCACCAACTATTTTAAGTAGAAGAGTTTGGCCACAGAAAGGTCAAGGACTATTCCAAATTCCAGTGTCACAGCAGAAATTGACTGATGGATCCATCACAGCAATGCACTGTACTTTTCACATGATTCCTTCTAATCCAATATTGGATCACAGAATGCCAATTGCACTCACTACAGTGCATCTTGGCCCCCTGAGCCTACCATTATCAGTGCCCTTCAAAATCTGGCCAGTTATATTCTAATTTTATCTCCTATTACTCCCCAAACACTGTCCTGCGACTCTGGTGAAGCAAGGCTCCTTGCTTTTCCTGTAAAGTCCAGATATAAACTCTCTGTAATCCCAATACCTAGCACAGGACCTACAAATAGGTGCCAAGATTAAGTCAGCACCAGTGTTATCCACAGTTGGAGTCTTGAGGCATTTGAAGAGACTAGTGCACTTGAACTAGGCTGAAGTATCACCTAGGAGAATAACATTTGTTTACTCATAGTAATGGTTTTCATTCATTCATCTGAATCACCTGGAGAGATGGTGGAACCAGATTGTTGGGCCCCAACCCCAGAGTTTCCGTTCAGTAGGTGCAGGATGCAGACCAAGGATCTGCAGCTCTAACAAGCTCCCAGGTTCTTCCAATGCAAATGGTCTGGAGACCAGTCTCTGAGAATCACTGGCTATGGTAACAGGGAATAGTTTATTGCTAGCTCCACTGCCATTAACTGTCCTCTTATAGAAATTAGGAAGACCAGTGTAAATGATGCTAAATTCAATTATTCAACAGATATTATAGTCAGACACTCTCTAGGCTGGGGCATCCAGCCATGACAATATAGACAAAAGTCTCTAGCTTTGTAAAAATTACCTTTTTGTGTGGAGGAGAGACAAAATAAGTAAATGAAAGTGTTATATGAAAAACTCAAAGAGAGAAGGGGAAAGGAGGAACTGAAGTAAGGAAGTGGGTTAACACAGACCAGTGCAGGAAGAGACAACATTTGAGGAAAGACCCAATGGATATGAGGGAACTAAACCAGGCAACTATCTTGGGAGGCCCATCCTAGGCTGAGAAAAGAACAAAGACTGAGGTAAGATATAAAGGTAAGAGTGTGCTGGCAAGTTCCAGGAACACCCTGAGGCCAGTGTGGCTAGAGCACAAACATGGAGTGTAGGGAGGAGACAGAGAGAATATAAGGGTCTCCTAGCCCTTGTTAGTACTTTGTCTTTTGTTCTCAAAGAAGTAGGGAACAAACTCAGGGAGATTTGAAGAGTGAAATGATCTCAAGTTTGAAAATGATCCCTCTGGCTAATGTTCACTACAGTAATGGGGATGGGAAAGCAAAAGTAGTAACAGAAGCTGGGCGACCAGCTGGAGGCCATTGGAAGGAGATGATAGTCATTTGGACCTGGAGCATCACAGGAAGAATAACAAGTTGTTGGAATCAAGATGTGACCTGAAGGCCAATGAGACAGAATTTACTGATGGACTGAATGTGAGATGAGGAAAAGAAAAGAATCAAAGATAATATTTGGTTTGGGACCTAAACAATTGGATAATGCGACACTCACCAGCAGGGGGAAGGTGAGAAGCATGTTTGTGCAATGGGTGTTGAATAAATTGTTCTCCTTCAAGCGGTTAAGTTTGAGATGCCTATTGCATGTAGGAGAGGACATGTTGATGAGGACATTCATCTTCAAGTAGCAGGCCTACCACACAGAAATCTGAGACCCCATAGTGTACACCAGTAGTAGTTAGAACCATGAGACTATAATGAGAGATCACCTGATGAAAGGATGATATTGCAGAGAAAAGGACCCAGTAATTGGAAGCTGGGAGGAGAAGAATAAGCCAATTACTGAAGGGGAAGCCAGTGAGACAGCAATGAACTCGACTATTCCAGAATAAAGTGTTTTAAGAAAAAGGGAGTGCCAATTACAAAGATCAAGTAAGGCAGGCCACAGATTGACCAACCCATTTAACATCAGGGAGGTCTGCCCCGGCCTCCCAAATGCTATTTTAGTGGAATGGGCTTTCCAAAGTCCTCACTGGGGAGACTGAAGAGAAAATCTGGTGCTGGGGGTGGGGGCAGGGAGTAGAAAATATAAACAAAACTTTATAGAAAACATCATGTGATTCTTAAAGTTCAGTATTCCTAGGATGCTACTCAGCCACTTGAAAAATGGCAGACTCAAGGCCTCAGCTCAGAGATTCAGTTAAGTCTCGGAGTCTGGTAGGGCCCAGAGATCTACTTTTAACAAGAGCTAGGGAGGAAGACGTTGCTAGTTCTCCCTGGAGCACCTTTGGAGAATGGTCTCCCAAATGGAACTTTCTGTCACTTCTGAGGACCTATTAGGTCAACAAAACAAAACTAACCAATCACCAAAAATCAATCAATAAAGCAAACCTTTCTCTGAACCATCCACAACACCTCTCCACTGAGCACAGTCAGGGCCTTGGGGTCTTTTGACATTCCCATATTAGTCGGGAACAAGACTGAACATAAAGATGTTTTAGAACAAAAGAAGAAGGATCTACCCCTGTTGGAGCCAGAAACTCTCCTGGGAAAACTCAGGCTGCCTATCATAAGAAGATGCCCATAGCCACATAGGAGGGCTGTAAAATTATTTTAAAATATTTTTTGTTTTCATATTCATCCTTAGTCTGGGGCTTCCCTCAAGAAATGGGCTACTTTCTACTAGCGAGAAGATTATGCATGTATGCATTAACACATAAACCTTGTTTGGATTTTATTTTCTGAGCCTGAAAGCACTTGTGGATTTAAGGATTTGAGTATGTTGCCTATTAAACTTCATCTCTCACTTGAAGGCATTGTGCATAAATCTCCCTAAAGGAAAGAGCATATCTTCTGGAGTGAGGTGTTTCAAAGACTTCTGCTCTACTGCCTCTGGCTGGTGGTGGGGGGTGGGGAGGGGGGAATAGGTGGTACTCAGGATCAGATCACATTTATGTCTATATTTTCATCATAAAAATAAGAAAAATGTAAGTAATGGACCCAATGATCTTTTTTCACTTTGATGTGGCTGCAGGCTATTGTTTTGATTAAGTGTTCAAACACTCAGACGTGTTTTGTTGGAGAGAGAAACACTAGCATTTTCTAAAACCACAAAAGGCAGAACATATGAATTACCACCACTGATCATCAAGTCTTCCTCTTATCCTTAAATCTGGTTTCCATCTTAACACCAAGGGATGTGCTACCAAAGACCACAGGTATCCGCCTGTCACGCACCTCAGAAGATAAGGTATAGAGATAGAGGCTCTGAAGAGATACGCTGTCCTTGCTGAGTGATCCGCTCAGGTGCAATCTGCAGAGCATGTGTGTGCACGCACACACACAGAACACATCTATATTGTCAATGCAAAATATGAAAGTGGACTAGTAATTATGAAGATTTCTGGGAGTCAAAAAGAGGTTTAAATGCTACTGGCAAAAGCTACAAAACCACAGCCTGAAACATTCCCAAGAGAAAACTACCATGAAGATAAAGGGCCAAAACAGAGAAACTCCAAGCTCAGGTGGAACACAGAAAGGATAGGAGGGTTTCAGTCTGTGTGATTAATTAAAAATACAGCAGTCTGTGGCCACGCCCCTTGCCACACATACTAAAGAGTAAGGAACATGAAATAATGGATTATTACTTCATTACTCAGAATAATAAAGAACTGTCCTCTACTGGAGATTAATTACATCCCGGAGAGGCAGGGCCATAAGGCTGGGGTGAGGTTTTGGGATTAGGTTCTGTGTGGGTGCAGTTCACTAAGAAAGCAGTAAAGCAGAACTTGTCTTCCCTGGAGCCTCTGCCGCAAACACTATGGGCCTACTCAGTAGAACCTCCTCAGTCAGAGGTGTCATCTAGGAGGCCTTTGAGTGTAATGTGCAGAGCCCTAGGCCATTTCCTTAGTTGTGACAACCCTAGTGCTGGAGACATTTGAACTTGCCCAACATCTTCCAGGAAGAGGCCAATTCTGCAGAACAAAACTGAGCTCCTTGAGGACTGGTTAATTAGTATTTCAGTATGGTTCCCTACACCAAGACCACTCTGATAAAGTGTCATGGGGTCAAAGCAGGGCACGTCTGGCTGCCACTTTTCATTTTAAGATCTTTAAATAATGATCAGGAAGAAGCCAAGTGGGAACTGGAAGATAAAAGGGTAAGAGTGAGGACCCTCTTTTAGCAATGGCCCCTGCCTTCTGAAATGAAAGAGACTGCATTGAGGGCTGCCTACTATTTTCAGCCCCTTCTTTATAGTTTTCAGTCTTAGTTCTGCCAAAGGAGAAAGTGGAAAAGGTGAATAGTAGGAAAATACACACTCCTCCGAAACTGCACAATAATCTTTTCCTTCAACTTTGCCTACAAAGACCCTGAGTCTACACCATAGTTGATTTTCTAATACCAGGATAAACAGCTTCCCAGAGATACATGCCTATAGAATTGACTACCAATCATACAAGAAAAATTTTAGCACAATTTTAGAAGATGGAGAGACAGGATTTATGAAGTACAAGATGCCCCTATAAAAAAATCAGTAGCAACCTTTTTCATTCTTCTCAACAAAGAGCCTGTATTAAATACAATCTACTTCCTGGCACCTTCCATCCTCAGCTCTGTAGATTGTTAAATGTGTAGAAATTTGAGATTCTCCTCCAAAGTGCCCCAGATGTCTTGTGGTATAAATGATTAACACTTCTGATTAACAAGTACTTTTATTGGTGATAATGCGGAGGCTGACACAGCATGAAAGAGACAGTACTATTCCCTTGTTTGAAAGGTAATTAGAAAACCCTTTGCCCTGCCAGTGGAGAGAGTCTCTGATTCAGGAGAAAAGTTTCTTCTCTCTCAAAGGGCAAGACAAATTAAGTACGTGGTCTAAGGAGACTTTCATGTCCCTGTTGGAAAATCTGGAGAGAAATATTGTAAACTCATTACAACTTTTAATTTAGAAAGGGATCTTGTGCCCGCAGCTCCCATCTCTGTGCCAGCTCATTCCTGAAGAGAATAACCCAGTAACTCATCACTGCACATCACCGGAGCACCTCCTGGCCCTCTCCTCATGGCTTTGCCAGGTCTGGCAAAAAGGGTCCTTTAGCTTCAGCTAAATACCTACTTCACAAAAACACATTCTTCTACTAATTAGAATCTAATTCAGTGTTTCTCCCAGTGTGGTCTCCTGACCAGCAGCATTAGCATCACCTGCAAAGTTGTTAAAAATGCAAATCCTCTGGCTTTTCCCCACATCCACTGAATCAGAAACTCAAGAGGTGGGACCCAGCAATATGTTTTTAGCAAGTCCCCCAAGGGATTCTGATCCCACTTGCCTAGGAGAACCAGTCCATGAATGATCAATAAATTAACAGCCAATCATTATTATATTCACTCATTATCTACCCATGCCCTCCCCAAATTTAAGATCAACTAATCACTTAAATCCATAGT
This sequence comes from Desmodus rotundus, assembly GCF_022682495.2. Lineage (NCBI taxonomy): Eukaryota > Metazoa > Chordata > Mammalia > Chiroptera > Phyllostomidae > Desmodus > Desmodus rotundus. The sequence goes on from NC_071388.1 coordinate 124,738,216, forward strand.
TTCTTGAGTTGCCTTCAGAATTGAATAACAATTTGAGGTTTTTTGAATATCTAGCTTACACTATATCACATTTTAAAAACTATCTCAGTGCAAACCCAGCAATAGATATACTGCTGTGAAGCTGACATTTGTAGTAATGATGAAGGTGCCATTTTAAAAATCAGCATGAGATCAGTACTCATGATAAGTATATAGCAGGTGCACCCGGGCTGTTACTTTAAAAAATATTTTTGAAGTATCCCCTCTAAAAAGTGTTAAGTGGCTAAAACCCTCCAATGAATGGACTGGATTTGAAGAGTCTATCATGGGCAATCACCCAAGACAGGAACTCCATTTTTACAAATAGATATTTGGGGTAGCAACGCAGAGTTCACTTACCAGTGTATAAAAATTTAGCTATCCTAATTCTTATTTTTGATGAAAATCAGCCACACTTCTATAAGGCAGATGTGTTAAATCAATTTAGAAAGGCAATTTACTATGATGAGGTTGTTGAGTCAAAGAGAACATCAGGAAATTTATGCAAATATTTTTGGGAATTTGTTCTGAGTATGCAAATGCACATAGTAATCATGCTTTGAATGCAAAATTAAAGTTGCTATAATAACAAGTCACACTCAAAAATAAGGCTACTAAACATGAAAGGACACTCCTTTTTATGACTGAGAGGTTGCAAATTGAGGGTAAGTTGCAGGTGAATCTAAATTGTGGCCTCCAGTATTGTTATTCATTCAGGTCAAACAAAACCAACCACAAAAGAGATGGAGGATTCTGCTGACTGTGGGCAGCATGTGTGTGGATGCAAATAAAACAAGCAGAAGCCATGGAGCCTCTGCTTTACTCTAAGTTGTCTTAGCCATCATTGATCACATGGAGTGTCTTTTAGCTTCTAATTATTCTGGAAGCATTCAGTGCTATCATTTACTATTTACCAGAAAAACAAAGCCAAACTTCTATTTTTTAGTATCTCTGAAATCTAATGATTGCCCACTCCCTGCCTGCCCCAGGCTGAAGAGAATTTGGACTTCTAATATGTTGGCTCTCCCTGACTTACTCTGTAAGCATCCCCACTTGTAGGTGGGCTCTGGACTTCCTCTTTGTTAGCAAAGTTTCGCATCTGCTATGCTTGCTAGGAAGTATGGGAATTTGGCTCCAAATACCTCCTGGCCACTTGAGCTATAGCTCAGCCTGTTTGCCCAGGACTGAGAGATTTCTCAGGGCATGAAACTTTCAGTGTGAACCCTGGGGAAGCCATGGGCAAGTTGGTCACTCTACCCTCTATTATTCCTAGTTTATTTGTCCATTCCTCATCTCTGGGCTTCAGTTTCTCTAAAAAAAACAAAGCTCCAATTTTCTCCCTGGGAGTGGGCTCAGCCCTAAACTTTAGTACTACTGGCCAGATCTAACTCCAGGAGACAGTTTTGCTCATCTACTATCTACTAAAAAAATTGATGCTTCCAGTAAACCCAATCAATGACCTAGGTCTTGCTTAATTCCAGGTGGACTGCTTTGGAACCAAAGGCTCACTTTCTTCCTAAGGGCTCTTTCTCAGAGGGCTCTACCCCCAGGTCAGAGCCATAGATAGATCAGTTAGCAACCCAGCCATGCCTTCACCCTAGCTACCGTACTGTGAGATCTATCACTGCACACAACCCTTCAGTGGGACCAGCCCTTCAACCAAGTTAGACTTAGTTAAATACTTGGTTTACATTTACTTCATGCTGCTTCATTATTGAGGTCCCATCTTTACTACTTAAAATATACTTTGCTGTCTCCTATTAGAAATGAATGTGTACTTTTCAACTTTTTTGTTGTCTTTTATCGGAGGATCACAAAGCACTGGGCATAATCCTGTTGCTGTAGAATCTAGAGTAGTCAAGTGCTTTGCCATTTTATTATTGAGTATATAATTACAGAAGCTGATTTTAGTAGCATTTGGGGGGGTAAAAAGACGAAGGCAAAATTGTATTAAAGCTAGGAGGAAACTATTATTTGAAAGCTTCATTTATCTCTTAGACAAACTTGATAAGACAGACATGATAGAGATATTTTGTAAAAAAAAAAAAAGGGGGGGGGGTAAATGAATGATAAAAGGGCCATGTCTGCCTGGTGTTGATGCATGATGCATCTAGGTGCCTCTGGAGCTGGCTCTTAAAAGCACCTGACTTCTTTGGTTTCAATAGCTGCATCACCTACCTTGTTGCTACATGACAGACTTGACAATATAATATTCCGTAGCCACATACAATATCTTTCAAGCTTTTCCCCTCTATCCTACTTCAAAAAACAAAACAGAACAGGATAGCAACCAGATCAAGTTTTAATTCCAAAACAATAGCGATTTAATTCACTCCAATTTAACAGTATTACCTTCTCAAAATTAACTATGCCTTGTCTTAGCCAATATTAAACTTAATTAGCTAAATCTTAAATTAAGTGTGTGTTAGTTTACCCGAAAGTTGTTTCTGTAAATATTTCACATGTATCCATTTTTATACATTAAATAGAGTCAATTTGGTAAAGTGAGTATCACCCTTCAACATTTTTTATACAGCTCATTTTATACATATATGCTAGGTTTGCTTAGCAGAAAGTCAATGGATTTAATTTATAGGCATAGTCCTTCTAATCTGTAAGAAGCACCCACAGTTAAATCAACAATTATTTTAGTACTCACTATACAAATGATACTCTGTGCCAGCATCAGGCCCTAGGTCATATACAAGCTCTATGGACCTTGCCTCCTCTGAGTCTCCATTTTCTTATTTATAAAATGAGGCTGCGGGGCCAGATCAGTGGTTAGCAAACTTTAGTGAGCATCAGAATCACCTAGAGGGCTTGTTAAAACATGGATTGCTGGGCCCCACCCCCCAAACTTCTGATTCAGCAGACATGGGCAAAGCTGAGAAACTGCATTTCTAACAAGCTCCCAGGTGATGGAGGTGCTACTGGGCTAGGAACCACTTTGAGAACCACTGGACTAACCCTTAGATCTAGGCTCTAAGGCCTCTATGATTTTCAGTGTAGAAATGTGGTAGGCAGTTAGACACACATGAGCAGAGCAAGGAAGACAAGCCAGGTACAGAAGGTCACCAGGGTGAAAAACCCCAGGTACCTAGCAACAGGCAAAACCAGGAAAATAAGACCTTGCCCCCAGGGTTACCTTTCTTCCCCTAGCATATCACCAGTCATGTGGTTTAGACCCTCCCCCTGACCCTTCCTCCCCTGGTATATTGTTAGTCATGTGGTAGACCCTCTTAGAGGAGGACCAAGGGGTGGGGGGAGGTAGAAGAGTAGCCTCCTGTGATTCCCATTAGGGCCCCTGCACAACCACTCCCTTAAACATTAAAACTCTTAGGTATAACACCTAGGCCTCAGTTGTTTCAGCTGCAGGCCCAGAAAAGCAGCAGAACCAGACAAGCGACACCATGGCTGACATAAGGGCCAGCTGCATTGACTAATGATGTCCTGTCCTGGTGCCAACCAATCAGTAGAGACCATGACCATGAAAGGACACACCCAGAAAGCTGATGCATATTCTATTGAGACTATCCCCTGATACCTCCAGATAAATACCTGAAGATACCCTCAAGACAGAGGACCCAGTGGGTCTCTCTCTATGGAGCATGCCCATGCTTTTCCCCACCCCCTCCCACAGGTGCATTTTCCTTGACTCTCTCTCCTAAGCTCCAAGGGCTCTCTTTTGCCTCTGTAACTTGTTTTATAGAAGAAAATGAGCCCATTTTCTTCTATAGCTCACTTCTTCTCACTCTATGACTTTCTAAATAAACTTTCTGTTACAGCTTGAGTCTTGTCTCTGAATTCTTTCTTAGCCAGATCTCAAGTACCAAGGTTCAGTCAGACCCCACTGGTCTAACACATGGCTCCATTCTCACTGCCACCAACAGAAAGATTCAATTAATATTTTTATATCTAGGCCAGCTGCAAATAAGTGTTCATTTATCTACCTATCCACCCATCCTTCCATCCATTCATTCAACAAACATTAGTTGAATGGTTACTGCAACTATGTTTTCAAATAGTCCCTGGCTTGGATAAAAGGAAAAATGATTTATTAAATAATAATTTATACAATTTATAGGTATTGGACAATTCCTTTAACTCCATTTTAGTGGTCATGGGGAAACAGTAAAAATAAACTCAGAAAAAGAATGTAAAATTATCAAGATAGTGTCTAGCACAAAGAAAAAACTCAGCAAACATTCGCTGCATGAATCACTGAAACAGACAATCCTTGTATTGTATGTCGCTTCTCACATTTTTGTCACAGCTGCAAAAATGCGCAGAACCAGCACAATCATCTAGGGAATCTGAGAGAGAGATAAATTAAACGTATTCACAGTCTGAGACCAAATCACATTTTTAAAGGGTAGAGGCCCTGTGGACACATGTGTAATAATAATAATAATAAGAAGAAGAAGACAAAGAATACTCTTTTATAAAACCCAAGCCTTTTTGTCCTACCCAGACCCTGACATTAGCAATTTAAAATTATGCCCAAATAAACTCCCCAAAACTCCTCTGGAAGTGGTATAAAGTCACCTTAGATGTGTGAGATAGACCCTGAGCTCCAGATAGAAATATTGATTCCAGGTTTGAATTCTAAAAATACCTGACCTCACATATATCCTTTGACCCCATTATGTTTCCAAGCTACAACCAAAGTTTGAAATTGAAACTTCAAGTAGAGGTTTGAACTGCATTGAATTTAAGTTACCTGTCCTTGTACAAACCAGAAACAGGTGAGGCGCAAACAGGCCTCCTGTGCAAACATCAATTCCCTCTCCACGGAGGCACAGGGGAATGAAAACACCGCACTTTGGGGGTGTAGACACCTGAATAACATTTACATTTCTTTGAGCTTATTTGTGACCACAAAGCTAACTCACTGAGGAAATTGCTTAAAAATATTTACTTGGAATTAAACAAAAAATATTTTAAAGGATTTTGTCAGGGTAGGAAAGTCTGTTTCACTGCCGCTGAGTCAGACCAAACTGCCAGAAAGACGTCTGGAAACTTTCAGCCACACTGTAACTTCCTCGTGGTTCAGGTTGGAAGTGAGCTTCTGAAACCAAGGCACAAAGAGAAGTCCCTAGCATTTCTTCAAAGATTTCACTTGGACTTCACAAAGAAGGCCTGATTTTAGTCAAAGCAAATTGTTACAGCACATATGAGTATCAGTTGTAATCAAGGAAGAAAAAAGGAAATACATATTTTAAAGCACATGCTGTATGCCAAGCACTTTTAGAATTTGTTTATTCATTCATTCAACAAACTCTGCTGATCATCTGCTATATGTAGTGCAAGGAACTACTGGATTTAATGGTGATAAGGATAGACAGGGTCCCCTTCATCACTGCCATATATAATCTTTACAACTATCTGGGAGGGAGAGAGAAGATACCGTTATTGTAACATTGTAAATGAGAAACTACAGCTTAAATATGTTAAGCTATTTTCCCTACTAGGGACAGTCAGAGAAATTAGAACCAGGACTTTGTGGCTCCAAAGTATGTGCTCTAACCTTTGGGGAAGGATGGCTTCAAACACTATGAAAATCAGACTACTTCTGCTTGCAAAGGATGCATCTCCTGAGCATGGGCGTCGGCCTGACAATAAGGAACTCTTTTGACAGAAACTGGCTTTCCTTCTGAGCATAGGACCTCTGAGGTGATGTTTCCTGAGGGATTTTCAGGTACTACAGTTCATTTTTATTACTTCATCCCTGTCTTCCCTAAACTCTTGCATCCCTGGTCTATAGCATCACTCTATACGGATTGGTTCAAGGAGCATTCCATTGCTCCAGGTTATTGGTGGATGCATGCAGTGGGCATGTGTGATTCTGGACAGCATGAAGCTCCCTTCTCTGGGGATTCACTCCTCCACTACCCTGGGGTTCTCCATCCCCATTATCAGAGTGGAACCTGTGACCTGAATGCAAGTGCAAGTCAGCAGCAATTGCTTGCTTCTGGAGATGTCAACTGGTTCAAGGAGGTGGGCCCTGAACCCAGTCACAGGCAATGAGTTTTAGCTGAAACTAATGTAAGGGTGTCTTTTCCTCTGCTAGCCTTGAGGTAGAAGCTTCAGCACTTGTTATAGACATTACCACTACCTGGGCCCACCACACAGTGTCTTTTGGCTGCCTTCCCCTTCTTCAACATGCCTGGAATATTCACTTTCACCTGACTTTCATCAATAAAAAGCGGCTGATGTTGTGCATTACAGTCAGTGAAGATGAAATCATCCAATGGATGTCACTGTGGGCCCAGTAATTATGCTGCCTCCCAGCAGTTACAATCAATAAGGAAATATAATCTTTATATAATAAAGAAATATAATTAGCTGCCTTTATTCATTTGTTCTGGTGGAAGGACGACTTTCAGGATGAATGGGTCAGCATTTCTGGTAGAGCAGCTACTTAGGATACCCTCAACTGAAGAGCAACAAAGTCTGCCAGAGCTGATCAAGCGGGGACAATGACAGCCAGAGTCCTGAAACAGCAGCTAGCAGTTCTACCTTCCCTCAGAGACACTCTTCAGCCCTTATTTGAAATACTTTGCAGAACCTAGAATTCTGGACATTATGATATTAATAATTAAGGATCCTATCATTATCCAGCCTCCCATCTCCACAAACCCATCTGTGAGAGCCAAGACATCACCCACAGAGTGGGATTCATGGTCGGTCATCCATCCCTCACTCCTCCTGCCCAAAGTCACCACCACGATCCTCGCTGCTCCAAGTAAAGCATCAGCATCTCCTGGGTGCTGGTTAGAATAATAGTCTTTGATACCACTTCAGACCTATGGACTCAGAATCTGACCCTCACACACTCCCACTTGCTCCTGTTGGCCTGTGGGTCACAGCCTGAGTAGCAATGGGTTTAGATTTCAGTGTTTCCTAATCATACTTGATTATAAAGTTCACCAGGGGAGCTTCTTAAAATTGCCCATTTCTGGGCACAACCTCAAAACTTCTGAATCAGAACCTCCAGGAAAAAGATGTGGGAATTTACCAGGCAGCCCACTTGATTTTTAATGGCAGGAAAACAGGAAACATGGGGAATGGGGTTTAGAATGCCAGGCTGTGCCCTCAGCTGCTAGCTCTTAGCCTGCCTGAATTTGGTCTTAGCAGATGGAAACACACTAGTGCTCCTACTTGGGCTATTTCTTTTCCCATCCCAAAAGTTTGCTGCCAAATGTTGCACCTTTAGCATCTGCAATTGTTTGTTTGTTTGTTTGTTTTTTACCTTTCCTCTATACCACAAGTGTCGAACTCATTTCCACTGGGGGCCACATCAGCCTTGCGGTTGCCTTCAAAGGGCCAAATGTAATTTTAGGACTGTATAAATGTAACTACTCCTTAACTAGGGGGAAGGAGTTCAGCACTGCCACCAGGCAGAAACAAGGTGCAGGGCTGGATAAAACACGGTGGAGACCCGGATTCGGCCTGTGGGCCTTGTGTTTGCCACCTGTGGTCTATACTGTTAAATGAGAAAGGACCTCAGAAGCATTTAAACCCCATCTAGGCAAAAAGCTGTTAATAACCACACCCCGGTGGCATTGCTGTTTAATGGTCTTAGTATTTCCAAAAGAAAATATAAATTCTTGATCCTGATAGTTCTATAGGTTGTAGACCTACTATACTGATTGGTCTGAGTAAATAATTTTTTTGAGGACTCAAAATATCCAAGACAGTTAGTCATGAGGAAAATAGAAATGGTAAACCTTTCATCTCTAGGGTCTGAGAAAAGAGGGTTTGTCAAGATTTTCTATATCTCTTAAAAGCTGGTAAATATATTCAATATAGTCGCCTAAAATTTGTAGAGCCTTTCAAAAGTCCCTAATATTTTCCCTTTCTTCAAAAGAATATCAGGACATTGATACTCAAAGGGCTTCTCCTGTGAAGTCTACAAGTGAACTTGTAGACTGGTGCTTCTCACTTGGAGGTGACTTTGTACCACCGGGACATGTTGGATTGTCATACCTGAGTGAGAAGGGGCTGTTGCTGGAAACTAGTGGGTAGAAGCCAGGGAAGTTGCTGGGCATCTACAATGTTCAGGACTGTCCCAAAACAGAGAACTATTGAGTCTAAAATAACAATGGTGTTGAGGTAGAGAAATTGTGATGTAAACCAGGTACCATCTACATCCTCAGGCTCAATCAGTAATCATCAATTTACTCTTCAGCTACCCCCTTTCAGCCCCGGGTCATCTAGATGGCAGAAGTGAGATTTTAAACCATGTCCCTCTACCTCCAAAGCTCCACTCTTTCCATTCCAACATGTTGCCGACTACAGTAATCTGTAGAGCAGACTCTGGTATTCTTTCCATGTTGATTTATAGAGGATCTTGCAAAATGGAAATCCTATGCTCAGTCCCAAAATTCACTAATCATCACTCTCATTAAACCAGCTTTGGGTGGAAAATAGAGAATGGAGACTTGGGGAAATGGAGGTAGCACAATATACCGAAGCTTAGCATAGACTGGGATTTGCATCAGTCTTGTTTTAAAGAGAGCAGTGAAGCTCTTAGAAGGATCAAGACATTTAAAACTTAATATATTTTAAGACCCTGGCTGGTGTGGCTCAGTGGATTGAGTGCCAGCCTGCAAACCAAAGGGTCACCGGTTGAATTCCCAGTCATGGCACGTGCCTGGGTTGGGAAAGTTCCCCAGTGGGGAATGTGAGAGGCAACCATATTAATGTTTCTCTCCCTCTTTTTTCCCCTCCCTTACCCTCCCTCTACATGTAAATAAATAAATAAATAATATTTTTAAAAATTTAATAGATTTTAATAGAAAAAATTGAGACTCAGGACTGAGGCAGAGCTAGAAGTTAAAAGTGATTAACACCTTCTGACTTCTCTTGCCACCTGTAGGGGAACTCTCTTTAGATGCAACAGGGTCACAGCAGCAAAGGCTTCTAGGAAATGTTGGACTCTGTTTAACTCTCTGTAGCCTCAGGCTAGGGTGACTACAGTGGGTTGGTAGGGAGAATGTCCCCAGGAAGTAGTTTAATGGGGGTATGGAGTGTGATAACTGCCTGATGTTATCTATTAACTTACAAATGCACTGTATATGGTTTTACTGTTAAGCCCCTATAAAAAGGGATCCTGTCCAGGGGGAGGTATGAATTTTTCCAGGCCAGTCACTTGTGGAAGCAGCTGTTTGCCCTATATGTTTCTCCTAGTAAAGCTCTTATGAATTTGAATAAGGATACATGTCAGTTCTTTGGAATCAATCCTGAATTTAGACTTTTGGGGCTTTCCCCCAACACCAACAGATACAGCTCCTTGAGTCTCCATAGCCTGGGCACTACTTGACCTATTTTGACAGGTAAACTCTTAAATATTTAAGATCATTAAATAATGAACACATAATAGAAAGATGGGGAAATAATCAGACTCTGTGCAATTATCATGTGTTGGTAACAAGGAGCAAAAGCAACCTACCCATCCAGTGAATTCTACAGATTCATCTACAAATGGAAAAATATATATACATTTTATTTGAGGGGTAGATAAGATGCATGCCTTATGTTTAATTTAAAATGAACTCGCATTTCAACTTTAGATGAGCAGTACTGAAATACCATTAAATTCTGGGAACTTTCACAGAAAACAAAACTTACAGCAATCATAATATTAGAATTTTATTCCCCTAGGGTGTCCATAATCATAGGACAAATGATTAAATATACCATTTATGTAGAAATGCCCCATAGTTACTACGAACTTCATATGATAAAGAAAAAGTAAGACAATAAAAAGGAATCATTTTAAGGAAGCATTTTGAAGTTCCCTTTAACTGTTTCCTTTACCCACATATATCAACTATTAAATTTTTTTCTATTAAATTTTCAGAAAGTAGAATCAACTTTTTCACTAAATGTTGAAGAAGCAGAAGGAGGGAATACTTGAGCTGATCCAAGACAGGGGCTACACTGAGAGCCACCAGGATTGCTTCTGCCTTCCTGTCTTGCCTCATTAGCTGCTCCCGCTTCTCTGTTCACAGGCCTGGGGATGGACAAGAAGCAAGCATGGGATAGCCAAGTGACCAGTGAGCAAGGCAGGAGGGGCTAGGGATAGCAATTAAAAAGAACAGGGAGTATCAGATATGCCTCAAATACTTCAGAGCTTTCCAGTTGACTTAAGAAAAGAAAAAAATAATAGAGACATAAGCAGAGGAACTGGAGGTGGAATTTACCTACTAAAGGCATCATCAGTTTTAATAAAGAATAGCCATGCCTTAAAGCAGAGAAAAAGGGTATAAATCCAACAGAAGACAAAGGGGAGAGACAGGCAAGGCATTTGGAGAGAAATGGAAGGAGTGGATAAATTGAACAGTGGACATAACATAACCCAACCAAATTGTCAAAATTCAGGTTAGATGCAAAGGAAAATATTTGACCATGACACTTGAAATGGTTACTCAATTAATTCATTCATCAAAGCTAATACTAAGATAGATGTGTGTATTTTGTAACTCCTGAATGTTCCAGAATTTTGGATACACTAAAGAAAACAAAGAACTGTATTATGGCCTGAATTCTTTCCCCCCCACCACAAATTCGTATGTTGAAGTCCTAACCCCCACTGCATCAGAATGCAAATATATTTGAAGATATAGCCTTTGAAGAGGTAATTAATATTAAATAATCTCTTTGGGTGGAATCTAATCCAAAATGACTAAGTCCTTATAAGAAGATGAACTGTGGACAGAAAGGCACAGAGGAAAGGCCATGTGCAGAGATCAGGGCAAGATGGCCACCTGCAAGCCAAGGAGAGAGGCCTTAGAATGAAACCAGCACTGAGAGCACCTTCACCCTGAACTTCTAGCCTCCAGAACTGTGAGGAAATGAATTTCTGTCTTGTAAGCCACCTAGTCTATGGCAGTTGGTACTTTGTTACAGCAGCCTAGCAAACTTACACAGACATCCCCCACACTGGACCCCAATGTGTAGGAGAGGAGAGGTCACTCAATCCACTGCTCTGTCCAGCTTCATGAAATTACTGAGGAGAATGGACATATGGATTTCTGGTCTTCCAGTGGTGGGTTTGGGACAAGTCCGAGGAATCTGTGTCGTTTAAAGGTTCTCCAATTATCCCTAAACATAAACCTTTGACCTGAGAGGGCCATGGCTAAGATGCTATGAAAAGGCCATCAAACTGAGCATTATTTTCCAGGTTTGGAAGGGAATGTGAGAAAGAAAACAAGGGTTGTTTTTTTTTCTTTACTAAATATATCAATAAATTTTTTTTAAAAAAGATGTGTTATGTGTAGCCTTTTAAAAGTACATGGTTATGGCATAATATACCTACTAAGAAAAAGAAAAATTACTTTGCAAGTCTCTTAATTATAACTTCATTTTGATGTATGACTTTCTGCATCGTGTAGAGTTGGTGACAGATAAAAACATTGAGCATATACTCTGCATCATGCACATATATTAACTTACTTGATGCATGCACACACCAACGTGGTATATACTATTATTACAATTATCTTCCAGAGGAAGAAACTCTGGGTGGATATGTACACATAAGTGCTTGCATGTACAAGTGTAAGTATGTGCAACTTCAGGTAAAGTAGAAAAGATATCCTAATTGTCCTTGACAGTACAGAATTTTTTTACACTATAATTAATATTCTTGCACCGTGCAGATTAACTTTTATCAGTCTTTGCGCTGGATATAAATATTTATATTCTCCTTTTCTAGCTGGCAGCGTATTGTAGGTTAAGACACCTTTGTGGAGAGGATAAAAGATGAATAGCAAACAATTGAAGGATTTCTCTAAAGTTTTACGTTAATGATTAAACAGCATCATCTGATGACTTACTCAGCAACTCGAAGAAAATAAAACACAACTAAATCTGCCAATTAGCATTTTCATCTTCTTTCCTGACAGAGCTTAATGGCATCTGCAAAATGCAATTTCCAACCTGCGCTCTTTGACATTTTCTATTTCCTCCTGAGTTGCTCTCCCGTTGCTCCTGTTATGACTGAAAGCAGCAGCGTGTCATACTCCAGGGAGGCAAATGCATCACCTGCCATTGAAAGGAAAGCAATTATTGTGTCCTCACTAAATCTCGAGGACAACTTGGGTGCTGCTTTTCCATTTAAGTGCATAAACAGCCAGCCCAGGATTGGTTTTCAGTGGTTAAACCTCAGGAACAGCAGCGGGGCTGCATATGGATGTCACACGTGGCGCCCATTAGGGAGGGGTATGGAGAGCTGCCAGACAAGGGTGCCCTTTCAGTAACTGCGATCCGGCCCACAGGGAACATGCACACCACATTCCCACACACAAGTGACAAGCAATGGCTGGAAAAGATAACACATTTGCTTACCTGCTCCCTTGGTTTGAGAACAGTGACCCTGGAGTGGAGGTTGGGCTGTTTGTTTCTCTGATGGCTTCCTTGCAGGTGGGAGTGGATGCTATTTACACAACTGTCAGGAATTACATCTCTTTCCTTCCCAGGCAGCTATGTTAGCTCACGTATGTGTCACATATGTGTCAACTCCTGTCTAATTTCACCTTCTCTGAACAGTCAACAAAGGAGATTCTAAGTGATAGAGAAAATTGTGCCCTCAGGAAAACTTCAGAGCTGAGCTTTGCATCTAACGGGAAAGTCTTAACTGTATCTAAGCTGCAGAGTCAAGTACGCTGACAAAACATGCTCAATGTAACATTTCCTCAGGAGTTACTTTTTAATGCACCTTTGTCTCTCTGTGCTAAAGGAACTGCCTTGAAAATACTATCAAGCACCAAACTAAACACTCTATTCAAGTAAATCCAGCAAGTCTCTGTTAACCAGAATCCAATGAACTGATGCATCCAATTAACCAGAATCAGATTTAATACCCCATTTTTAGAAGAAAGAATCAATACTCAAGACTATCTTCTCATTTCAGCCCAAGAAACAAATTTCAGTGCTTTTCATGGAGTCAGTTCAGTGACCCAGTATCTATCTAGCTTCTTATACAGATAACCAGTTTTTAGAATACAAGCCTGGGGCAATAATCACATGGTCATTATATAAAGACATAATTAGTGGAATGCTTGAGGTTATGACATAAGTATTTTTGAAAAATTTTTCACATCATTTAAAAAATATTTTAAAGAATTTGGGGGTTATAATAAAGCATACAGAAATATGTATCTATGCATCTACCCTTAGCCTGTAATGTTCCAAAATGAAAAATTTAAGTGCTTCTTTCACCCTGCTATTTGCTTTACTTCTGGAAGAGCTGCAACCTTTCCCTCACTTCACAGATAGGTGACCTGAGGTGGGAGGTTAAGTGACTTGCTCAATTAGATAGCATTCCAATATCTGCATTAGTAGGGTTAGATGCAAGAGCTGTGGGCCTGCATCTGGTCTGTAGGTCCATCACTACAGAGGTCCATCACCACTTGACATCACTTCTCTAAAAGCTTCTCTTTTGAGAGGAAATTCTGGTTTAAAAAGCAGAGTTGCTATTATCCAACAATGGGACTCCTTGCCAGTTCTTTTCAGAATAATTATGAGCCTAAAATTTGCCATTGGTTTTCTGAATTTTCCCAGAATGTTCACTGACAGAATGAACACAAAGCATGTATGCATTAAATCTCCCAATGCAATTTCTATTGCTCTTGGCTAGGAGCCACAAGAGTTTTTCAGTGACAGGTAGTCTAGAATAACTCTGAAACAATTCATTTCAGTTTTTCTAAACAAAACAAATCCAGTAGATGGTTATGTGGAGATCCAGTTACTCTTTTCTTCTTTTTAAGATAAAACCTAGGTCCTGATAGGTTTTATCAAAACCTTAGGCTCACCAAAGAGGCCATTGGTGAGCAAGTGGTACATTGGAAGAACACAGGCTATGGAGTCATTTAGCCTGAGTTTGAGGCCCAGTCAGCACTTAATGTATTACCAATGAACACTAATGCTCTCCCCTTCCTCCCATGACTAGGAAGAACCATGCATGGCCTTGAGGAACTCAACAAATAGAGTGTGGAAGTGAAGTCACACAGAAATACTCAATGGTCATTCATTTCTACAACTACTATCCATATTAGTCATACAGTCCTCTTTTTAACACCATTGAATTAGTAGGAGAGTTGGGAGTGGTGGCAATGGAGCACCGTCCCATCATCTGTCAGCACTTTCCATAACTATATCTGAAAAAGTGCTGACAGTTAATCAGAATGTATTGCTAAACACCTTGGAGCAAGAATGTCCTGCTGAGAAAACCTCTCACATCTTCCTGGCCTCATTTTTTTTTTATGTAATTTGTTGCTCACCTACATAGTGTGGGGACTTCACTGTGTACTTTGAGGAACTGAAAGTGATGGAGACACAAGGAAAGACTTTATAGGGTCCCAGGGCAGCCATGTGTCTAAGTGAATCTGGTACAGGATAGTGATACATGTGAAACTGTCTATAAGAAGAGAGACAGTTTACCATCCAAAGGAGAAGTAGGGGAGGAAAGCCAGTTCCCGATCCCTTGAGAGGTGGTATATTTTTCAGTGAGTGTAGATGCTGGAGTCACCCAGCTTGGGTTCCAAGCCTGGTTCTACAAATCTCAGGTCGTTTGACCTTGGGCAAGGCCCTCAGCCACTTTGTGCCTCAGTTTCCTCATCTGAAAAATGGGGATAATACTAATGTTTCCTAATCCACATGGACTTTTAGAGGATCCTATGAATTAATACTCAAAGAGCTGACTCTGTAAGGGTTAGCCACCCTCTTGAGGACTGAATTGGCACAGCACGGTGCCATCATCATGGTGGTCATGGTTAAAAGAATCGGTCATGGAAGGCACACCATGTGACAGATGCCAGCTCAGGCACCTTATGTCCCTAATTTTATTTTATTGAATCTCCCCAGCCAGTAGATATTATTATCCTAATTTTTAAGGGATTGCTCACAAAAGTTGAATAACTTGTTTGAGATCATGTAGGCAGTGAATGGCAAAGTGGGGATTCAATCCCATGGCTGTCTAGCTCCTGAGTCCATGCTCCTCCTATCACTCTACACTGCCTTTTGCCATTTCTTCATATATGCACATGAAAAGAATTTACTTCAACTGAGTGTATGTAGATTTGGCTTTATTATCAAGCTGTACCCCTTTACACCTGTTCCCCATTTTTTAACTGTTCCCTTCAAGAGGGCTGCTATATATCTTAAAGGTGAAACAGTGCAGGCTAATTAAAGTATGGAGCACCAGGTAACTTACTAGAAAGTAATTAGCAAAATCCCTGAATTCGGGTACCCCTCACACTGATGAAGAAAACAGCTTTTTGATGTTAGATGTTTCATCTTGGTCAGGGGGATCAGCTCCTTTAAACCCTGGCTGAGCTGGGTCTCTGCTGTGAAATGTACACAGGTCCAAGTGCATATCCATTTATTTGTGGCGGCTCACTATCTCCTTTAATAATGGAAAACATTTGCTGAGTGTTAATTAAGTGACATGCATTGTACTGGGTGCTTTACCCAAGGTATCTTCCCTAAGTTATGTGTGGCCCAATGATGTGAGCACTGCCATTATCCCCATTTTACAAACACTCTAACCCAGGCACCAAGGGGAAGAGTAACTTGCCCAACTTTCCTAGGTTATCTGTGGAATGTCTCAATGGAGCTAGGATACAAATGTAGGCAATCTGCTTTCTGAGCTATAATCGCTGTGATATATGTTGTTCCTTCCTCTGTTACTCTGAATCAAAGCAAAACATTTTACATCAAACAAGTAAACTGCTATCCTTCACAGCAGAAATGTAACCCAAATCCTAGTTCCTAGACTGCTAGTACAGTTAACCCTGAACAACACAAGTTTGAACTACAGGGGCCCACTAATACATGGCTTTTGTTCAGTAAATATTGTAGATGCATTTTCTTTTCATTCTCATTTTCTTAGTAACACTTTCTTTTCTCTAGCTTTATTGTAATAGTACAGTATATAATATATATAACATAAAAATGTGTTAATTGGCTATATTTTCAGTAAGGTTTCCAGTCAACAGTTTGCCATCAGCAGTTAAGTTTTGGGGGTGTCAAAAATTATACATGGATTTTTGACTGTGCAGGGAGTTGGCAGCCCTAACTCCTGCATGGTTCAAGGGTAAACTGTAATTCTTCCTTGGTGCTTTAGGTGGGATGAGAATACCTTTTTCCTTTCCTTTAGTTGTACACATATATGCAAGCACAGGCCATGAATATTCTAATTTATGTGGTAATAGAGCTAGAAATCAGTTTGGTGTTTGGGGGCTGGGTATGTAGCCAACGGAAAGTAATTGCATAAAGCCTCTTCGTCCTGTATATATTTTACCTGTACTGTAAATCTCCTTCATTAAATCTGTTGTTTGTTCTATACAAATCCATAGAATAAGTAGCCATAAAAAAGTTAAATAAAATTTTTAGCCTAATGGTATATTGATTGTGCATACATAACTTTATTTTTGCATATTCTTGTGTTGTCATAAAAAGGCCTGTGGAAAGCTGAGTTTAAATAATTATTCACATGTAACATTACCATTAAATTAATTACCTACTATGAAAATTATTGCCATCTTTAGAATTATTTTGCTAAGTGAAGTAATTAGAACTAATATTTTATTTTCTATTTCAGTTCCAAAAATTGATTTTATATGGTAATTAGATTATAAAAATTGGGATATAAATTTCTTAAATCAAAATAAATGGCTAATCAAGCTTTATGTTTGACAGTATATAGTATTTGGTGTTTCTCAAGGAATTTTGCTCTTGAAAAGATATTGCTGATTATTATGTGTCAGCACTGAAGTAAGTGGAAACTTCTCAGATTTACAGGCTAAAGTATCTGATATTCCAAGAACAAAGAGGTGTGGGCCTTGGACCAGTATAGAAGTTTGGGAAATCACACCTTCTAATTACTAAGAAAGCCATTGTTTCTTAGTATTTCAAGAGAAAAGCCAGAAAGAGAGAGGTGTCATTTTACAAAGTCAAAGGTGTTGCTGGTATTAAAGTCAACAAAACATATCTTCTCTATTCCTTACAGTTATCTGGCTAGGTAGTTATTGTTATCATTCCTACAGATAAGGAAACAAACTCAGACAAGGAATGTAATCTGTATGCTTTCCAACAGCTGGTAGGTGGCTGAGTTGGGAATCAAACACAGGTCTGCTGGTCAAAGGCCACGTTTTCTTCAGTCCTTTAACCCCACCAGGTGCAAACAGTTTAAGTGAGTTTGTTTTAACACACGATTGAGCTTCCTGATGATTTTGCCCTTTGGCACAAGTGTCTTGATAATGCTTCCAATCAAAGTAAGTCACCTAACCCAGTTTTACACTAACTATGGTGAATTGTAGCGAAAATGCATGAAAACACAGAAGATGCAGTAGAAACAAAGACAGAAATAATAGTTTCATATTTGTAAATGGAGTTAGTGAGTTGAAAGGAAAGGGAGAACCACTCAGTGTGGCAAAATAGTAATCCAAATTCCAGATGAGGTAATAATGAACTGGGAGATTTGAGTAAATTTCCCATCACTGTGGCCTTCAAACTTATTTGTAGAAAGAAAGGTTATGATTTTTAGGTAACAACCTCTCCTTTGCTCCAGAAATGGCTGATAAGATTGATTCCACCTCTAAAAGTGATAGGCAGTAGGCGTCTGGTGGGCACAGGCACATCCCTCCCTCCTTTCACTGCTCCAGGAACACAGCAGGCACGCATTAAATAATGTCACCCAGCCTTGTCCCCATGATCCTAGTAGAGAGACAAAAATAACACTGTTATGATAAATACCCAAACAACTAAAATCGTCAGATTCCTGAGAGGCTTCTGTCATCAATCAACAAACTCCTGTGGCTGTACTAGAAGTCAGTTCTCTTTTCAACTGACCCCTCTCCACCCCACCCCAACTTCTTCATTTTATTATTGTAAAGACTAAGACTGACAAATGTGTCAATATGCTGAACAGTTTTCATTTTCTACGTGGCAGATTCAGCATACCTGGGTTTTAAACCTAACTCTACCATTGTTTAGCTGTACTATTTGAAATTCATCTAAACTTCTCTGGCCTTTGAGTCTTCATTGGCTTGGCATTTCTTATGTCCTTCATGGTCCAAATTCAGGGTAACTTGGTTTAAGATGAAGGTTTATGGAAAGAATAGTTGATAAACTGAGTTCTGCATTAATGCTCTGGGAAATATCTCTGTTACAGGACATGGGTTCAAATCAGACTTATATAGAAAGAATATCCTCATTGTTTTAGGGTGAATTGTGTCCCACCAAAATTAACACTAATCCCCAGTAACTCAGAATGGGATTGTATTTGGAGACAGGCCTTTAAAGAGGTACTTAGGTTACAATGGGATTTTTAGCATAGTCTCTAATCCATAGGACTGGTGATCGTCCTTCTAAGAAGACATTAGGACACAGAAAGGGAGAGAAATCAGTGCACACACAGAGACACAACCACATGAACACAGCCAGAAAAAAGGCCCCCATCTGAAAGCCTAGGAGGAACGCCTCAGAAGAAACCAAATGTGCCGATGAAATGATCCCAGATTTCTAGCCTCCAGGACCAGGAGCAAATACATTTCTACTGGTTAAGTCACTCAATCTAGCAAACAAATACACTCATTATAGAAATTATCAACCACCTTGGACAGAATAAACCATTCTTATGATGAATTTTTCATGCTATAGTGGAGAATACATATGCTTTAAACAATTCCACCCTCAAAGTTAGTAATTTATTCTTTAGACAATAAACAAACACTCTGATATGTGCTATATTCAGATGTTTAAACTTGTTTTATTGTTTAAAGTAATAGGCTTGAATCAGATTTTCAAGAAGTCTGAATTTTAATATTAGCTAATAATAGTAGTTTTGCAGGATATTTAAAGGGCACTGAGAGAAGGAAAAACTAAATTACACAGATTTATTGCATTTTTATTTGTTTTAATTAAATTTCTAAATTTAATAATTTGGCTAAGAAAAATATGGCAATTTGTCAGCATGGGCATTGGATTCACTGGTGTGAAGTAGTGAAGTTCTGCACACAGTGAGAGCAACATGCTTTTGTCTAAGGATACCAGTAAGTGTTCAAAGATATGAGAGGCCTATAAAAACAGGCCACATCTTACTGATGAAAAAGGGATTCTTCTGGGGAAAAGTGCACATGCATGGACTATCAGTACATCCCAACTTATTAACACGAAGAAAACTACATGAGCAGCCACAGCCTGAGAAAGCCTAGATTCACATACAAGCAACCCAGACAATCAGTGTTACAGTGTAGCTCTAATTCTAAGAGATTAAATTTTATTGCACAGTCACTGATCAGTTCTTTTCATTCTTACAGCATTCTGGCAATGGTAATACAATGAGTATCAGGTCCTGTTTCATACATAAGAAAACTGAGGTATAATGGATTTGCAGACGCACAGGATCTGTTAAGTGGTTAGTGGTGCCATCAAGAGAGAACCCAAGAATTCTGTTTTACATGAGCCAAGTATTCCTTCTTTCCAAGAGAAGGTGTTATGACACATATGCTTCTTTAAAATACAAAGTCACTTCCCCTTTCTACATGATCCTGCTATGGTTATATGCAGGGAAAAAATCGAAGTCACTAATATGATATAAATTCTTGAACATTTAACAACCCATCTTCTTTCTCTTTCTTCCCTCAAGCCTCTTTAGCAACAAAGAGAAACCTTAAGTTGTATACTTTAAAAAAAAATGAATATGCCAGAAGAATCTCCTAGAAATAATGAAAAGTTTATGGAACTCTTTCTCTTTTGATCTTTAAAAAGAACACAAGGTTAAGTCACTAAGAAAAAAAGTTCTATGAAATAGGTCCCCTGGGCTGTGTGTATCTATGCCCCTGAGCTATTTTTAATAAAGCACATAAACAGTGAGTTTCTTTGGTCTTTGAAGGCCTGGACTCTAGACTTTTGACATTTAAGCATCTTTATGTGTGTGAAGAGCAGCTAATTTAAAAAGTGGGTGGGGCTGCTAGGAGCAGAGATGGAGTAGTGATATTTTAACCAAACATCCTAATATGCTCCACAGCAGCTGTTAATTTATTTTTACTAAGACAGAGAGGCTTCTGCTTGAAACTGATGGGGAAAATAATGAAGAAATCTAGAGGCAGAGTGAAAAAGATAGGCTGTCTTTGACAAGGTAATTCTTCAGTTTATAATTAGCAATTTGGGAAGACTAGCTGGTTATTTAAAATACTAATCTTACTTTTTTAAAAAAATTGCCTTTCACTGATATTTGCCCTTTCTAGCCCATCCTGTAGGTGGAACATACATTTTATAGAAAACAAATTAATTAAAAGAGTGTCGGTATATACTGGCTACAGTTCTAGAAACCTTGGCACGGTCTTTGGTTTTGGATGTTTGGGTTCAGAAGCAAATACAGTGCCCACTTCTGACAAACATCTGCTTACTTTAACTTCCTGGAGTTATAAGGCCAGTCTCCACCCTCCAAAATGTATTACGCATTCTGTCTTTCCAGAACTTCCCAAATACATACTATCTGGCCAGCAAATTATTGTTCTTTAATTATACCAGCCGACACACACAGACTGGCTTTTCATGGAGCAAAGGGCAAGCACTGAGCATTACATCAATTCACAATAAAGCAAGTTATTCACAACTATCTGGAACTGACTAGCATTTTTTCAATAGCTGAGGTAAATGTCCTTTTGTTTAAATTTTAAAAACTACTCTTATCTCCTCCACCTTAAAGAATGTTCAAAGAACTCATTTCCCCTCAAAAGTCCTTTCCTCTGGCTCAAGTTCCATGCTCCTCCCTTCTACCTCTCCCCCCCAGAAAAAAAGCTCACAGTATTTTCAACATTGGGAATCTCAGCCTTCCTCTTTTTTTTCCCCTTGTTTCTATAATCCACAAATATTAATTAAGATATAACTTCATTACACACTAAGTTGGATCCTATATAATTTATATACTTAAATTGTTTTTACTTACAAAAATAACTGGATATCCTTTAACAAAATGTGGAGAAAGAAAAGAGAATACGATATAATACCTGCCCTCAAAGTTCTTTACAATCTCATTGATGAAGCCAAGAAAGTGGTAATGAATAACCGTAGTAATGGGCCTTAATCAACATAACTTGAGTTACTCAAAATAAAAGGTAGCAAGGGTTCAGAGATGGTGATACTTCCTACTGCTAGAGTAGACAGGGATTTCTTTGTAGAGGCATGGTTTTAATCTGGATCTTAAAAGTATATTTGGACAAAAGAGAAGGCATTCTAGCCCCTA
The DNA here is from genome assembly GCF_022682495.2 of Desmodus rotundus. Lineage (NCBI taxonomy): Eukaryota > Metazoa > Chordata > Mammalia > Chiroptera > Phyllostomidae > Desmodus > Desmodus rotundus. The sequence continues at coordinate 124,759,493 of NC_071388.1, forward strand.
AGCATTCCATTTCTCATATCTACTGCACTCCTATTTTCTTCCCTATCTCAGCAGCCAGCTCACACCCTCAGGGGCATCACTGTTTCTAGACTTCTCAAGGAGCATTGCAAAATTGTTTTATTTAGATACTATCCCATGTCACTACTGTCAGTTCCTTTAACCAATATCCACTTCTGAATGAAATTACTAAGACCATTGAATCAAATCTACTCCTTGTTACTTCCTACAACCACATTCATTTATCCCATAAAGAACCATTTATTAGAGTCTATATATAGCTGTAAAAATGTCTAAACATAACAACATGAGAAATGACCAACTTAGTCAGACCTAGCACCTATATCTGACTTATCACTGTGGAAATGAGCAGTAGTTCTCAGTTTTTCTTTTGTATCCTCAGCCCTGAAGGCTATGACTTACTCCCCCCACTAAAGATAACTCCTTCAGGCAATGCTTCTAAGAAGAGTGGGGAAATGGCTCCCTTTCTTACAGTAATACAGCAGATGTTGCTGTGGGAAGAGAATTATGTAATTTAATAGAGACCCTCAGGTGATCTTGATATTCTTATGCTCTTCACCCTTAGATATCCACCACTGAAAATCATCACGCTGCCGTACATGTGCCTTCTTAAAATCAAGCTCAATGAGTGCCATGCTAACTTTCCTAATAACCTGTAATCAATCTGTCATCTGAGAATTTATCTAAATACTTTTAAACTTACCTATATTTCACAATACCAGTGTTCAAATGCCCTTTAAACACAGCACTGACCACACATAATCATGCAGCTATCTCTCTCTCCCTTTACCTAGGTGTCTCTTTACTCACGCTCTGAATATCTTGAGGTTGAAGACTGTTTGTGTTACTGTTTTTGCCTTTGCATTTCCAGCACCTGAGTCAGGCCTAGAATTTAGCAATATTTAGGACATTAAATTATCATTTTTGCTCCTTAAACATGGCCAGATCTTGGCAATTTCATTGGATTCAACCTAATCATTGGAAGCAATGAAACAATAAAAGATGAGCCTAAACATTCTTTAGGGCTTCAGGGAAAGGGAATGGAGAAGGAAAGAAAACTCATATTTACTGAGGGTTTGATGGAATAGGTCTGGGTTGGGACCCAGGCACCTCCATTATAGCTAGTATCACAGATGATCTTATGCAGATGATGCATGGACCACATCATGACAAATGCTGCCCTTTGGAACACAAATGGAGTAGAATGTCCTTCTGGTCAATCGGGAGGAGACAGGAGACAAAGCTGCCTCTCATCTCCTCTTTTCCATATAGATCATACTCATCCCACCCAGAATCAGCTGTGGCATGAGACCCAAAGGTCCCTGGACAGTTTGTATGGCTACCCTCACCTGGCCTTATGATATTAATGCTGTTTTCAGAGGTATTTTGTCCTGTGAAAAGTCCTGGCAGTTTTGTGACTATTACTCAGCAATGCATCCCCCACTCCATCCCAGTCTGCACTGAGCATGCACAGGGTGGAATCATTTAGCTCCTGCATCTCCAAATGGGCTCTTTTAGGAAAAATTTTCTCTAATGTGCTCTGAGACAAAAGTACCCAGAGGTCACTGCATGCTTTGTTCAGGTGGCCTCAAAGTCTGAAAACCTAAGGGACTTTTGAAAAGATTTGACCATGTTGTCATTAATTAGTGCCCACACTTGACAGGCTAGGGGAAGATCATCAGGGTGCTTCCCACAAGATGGTGCAGCAGCTCATGTCAGAGCTGTGAGAGACAGGTGAGAAGATGATCTCCAAAACTAGGTGGGAGGCAGTGACCCTGGAAAGTGGGCTGCTGCATCGCCAGATCTAAACTACCATGTTTCCATCTTCTCAGGCAGAGTAAAGGTGAATGTTCATTCAGTGAAAATCAGAGACTCAAATCCTCCAAGGCAATGCCTCACAGATGCAGGTGTGATTGATGAACATTCTGTGCTACCAACTGGGCTTGTTACTTTGAACTATGTACTACTACCCACAAGGGACAACACATTAAACTTATGTTAGGTCATCAAACACATCACGCAGTGTGACGTAGTATCAATATACTATTCATTATGTATATTTGCCTGGGTCCCTAGACTTTATGGCTACTCTGTAGAATATTAAAAATATGAATATGTTTAATTTAAATAGATACATGAAAGAAAAACTTTATTAACAGAAATGACAAATATGATAAACCTGCAAAAAAAATCACATGGGGAAAGGAAAAAAAAGGAAAGAATGAAGAAAAGGAGAGAAAAGAAAAGAAAAAAAAACCCGTGCTGCCTACCTATGCTCAGAATAGAGGAATATTGCAGAAACCAATAATGTAAGAAAAATATAAGGAAGAAAATATAATAAATTCCACCCTTTGAGAAATGTTATTTCTAAAAATTGGGATGAAACCACCAAAATCTGACTTCCATTAGCCCATCCATTCATCCAGGAAACAGTGCCTGAGTGCCAACTGTGTCCAGGTACTATCACAAACAGGATATGAGCATACGCAATAGTCATCCAAAGTCCCTGTGCTCATGCAGCTTAAACTCTTCTGAGGGAGGCAGACCAAAAATACACGAGTATACAAACTGAACTCATGTAGTCAGGAGCAGTGGTGCCAATGTCTAACAAATTTGGGGGAGGGAGTGCTTAATTTGTAGATTTTGCCATAGTGTAAATACTCCCACGCTGGATAATTCGAACTACCAATGTGATGTCACAATCGATGTGATGATGTGATGTGTACAACTGGCTCTGTAGAGCAGTAGCAGCCAGATCCAGCTCATGCCTGGATGTGAGATAAAGAATCAAAGTGTGTTAAGGGGACAGAAACTGCAGGGAATGGCGGATCTTTTAGGTGGATGATCAGAGTAAACCTTTGGCTAATGCCATTTAAGCAGATGCTTGAATGAAAAGAAGTCACAAAATCATAAAGTAAAAGTTGGAGGTAGTGGGGGAGAAACTGTGAGCACAAAGGCTCTGATACAAGAAATGTCTTGTATGTCTGAGGGACAGAAAGGCCGCTGTAAGAGGAGGGGTGGGCAAGGGCTAAGCACATACAGCCTCATCTGTCAGCACTGCGAGGAATTTAAATTGTATCAATATATGTATGAGATGGGGGAGTCAATGCAGAGCTGTAAACTGGGCAGCAATGTAGCCTGCTTTGTATTTTTAAAAATCAATCTGGCTGCTGTGCGGAGGAAACACTGTACTGCAGCAAAAGCGCCCTGCAAAGGAGAAAACAGGATGACCAATTAGAGTGGTGTAGTAATCTGGGTAAGAGGTAAAAGTAGCTTGGAGTGGAGTGGGAGAGGTGGAGATGATGAAAAATGTTCAGTTTGGAATATAGTGGACAACTAGACCTACCAGAAGTCATTTAGGTATTGGATAAAATAGGGCAAGCGAGGGGTCAGAGGCAATCTCAAGAACTTCCTTTAGTTAGGTTTAGCTGCTATGTGGAAAAATAGGTTTAGCTACTACGTGGCGTCATTTGCTGAAATGGAGAACACTGAGGCAAGAACAGGTGCAGAGGGAGAATCAGGAGTTCAGCTTTGGTCATTTTAGGTGCAGTTATTGACACCCAAGTGGAGATGTCAAGGAGGAAGCAGAAAGTACAAAATCTGTAGCTCAGGAGAGAGGTCAAAAATGGAGACACAAATTGATCTTAGTGATTATGCCATTGGAGCGTTGTTTAAGAACCACTGTCTCAGAGAATAATGACAGAGACTCAGCCTTTAAGAAGCCCCTGGGAAGGAAGCAACATCTTATAGGCAGACATGCCCTCTGTTAAGCTCTCCATGTTCCTGAAGCTACAGCTCTTAGCGGGGATACTCCATTGCCAGAAAGATCCTGTTCAAATCCGTACTTATTACAATCTAAAAGACATTTCTTCCCTATCAGCTTAATGAGAGAACTGGGTGTTCTGACGTTCAGAAGGTGGAGCAATGGTTCTCAACCCTGGTTATACATCACAATCACCAGGAAGAAAAATACAAACATCTGGGGCCCACCCAAAGAAATTCTGATGTAATTCTTGTGCTGTTATAGGTGGTATGGATTTAGTTTCAAAGGAGTTAAAATGGACAAGAGACAGGAAAGACAGTGATGAACCAAAGAACTGCAGGCCTCCACAAAATTGAGGCTACTTGCCCAAGTCATCTGGAAAGAGAAAAGGCTGTGGTCTGCAGCAGAGTGATTGCACTGTGATTCTGAAGGTGGTTCAGGATGGGATGTGGGAGTAGAGAAAAAGACCACTACTGGGGATAAAGGAAGTGAAGTAATTGAAGGTGGCTGGGATATTGGGAAATCCTTGGGAAGTTTGTTCAGGGTCTGAGACTTGACTTTTTTAGATTTTGCATGTAAGGGAGATCATGCAAAATTTGCCTTTCTGTGTCTGGTTTATTCCACATAACATAATGTCCTCCAGACTCATCCATCTTGTCACAAATGACAACATTTTCTTAAAATGTGCCAGGAGAGTAGGTCTTCAGTTTTCTCATACACACATAAAAACAAATATATAATTTTTATCTGCCAATTATACCTCAATAAAGCTGAAAAAAAATCATTCCAAGTTTCAAACAAGACATTTAGAATAGTATCTTTAGTAATCAGGGGGCTATTCTTATAGAAATTTTTATTTGGATAATATTTTTTAGAAATCATTCCAATATTATAAATCTCTATTCATTTATTTTACCCAGATATCTAGTGTGACAAAAAACAAAATCTGCATTTAATTTTTTGGATGGGAGTAATTCTTGAAGCTAAGAAGGACAATGTTACAGCAATACTATGCCAGTAACATTACTTTTTCTTTTTTTTTAATTTTTTTATTGTTATTCAATTACAGTTGTGTGCCTTTTCTCCCCATCCCTCCACCCCACGCCAGCTGAACCCCCCTCCCTCCCCCACCTCCACCCTCCCCCTTGATTTTGTCCATGTGTCCTTTATAGTAGTTCCTGTAATCCCCTGTCCTCACTGTCCCCTCCCCACTCCACCGTGACCATTGTTAGATTGTTCTTAACTTCAATGTCTCTGGTTATATTTTATTTGCTTTTTTTTCTTCTATTTATTATGTTCCAGTTAAAGGTGAGATCATATGGTATTTGTCCCTCTCCTCCTGGCTTATTTCACTTAACATAATGCTCTCCAGTCCCATCCATGCTGTTGCAAAGGGTATAAGCTCCTTCTTTCTCTCTGCTGCATAGAATTCCATTGTGTAAATATACCATGGTTTTTGGATCCACTTGTTTGCTGATGGGCACTTAGGTTGCTTCCAGTACTTGGCTATTGTAAATTGTGCTGCTATGAACATTGGGGTGCACAGATTCTTTTGGATTGGTGTTTCAGTGTTCTTAGGGTATAATCCCAGCAGCGGAATTGCTGGGTCAAAGGGCAGTTCCATTTTTAGTTTTCTGAGGAAATTCCATATTGTTTTCCACAGTGACCTCACCAGTCTGCATTCCCATCAACAATGCACTAGGGTTCCCTTTTCTCCGCATCCTCTCCAACATTTGTTTGTGGATTTGTTTATGTTGGCCATTCTGACTGGTGTGAGATGGTACCTCATTGTGGTTTTAATTTGCATCTCTCTGATGGCTAGTGATGCTGAGCATCTGTTCATATGTCTCTGGGCCCTCTGTATGTCTTCCTTGGAGAAGTGTCTGTTCAAGTCCTTTGCCCATTTTTTCATTGGGTTGTTTGTCTTCCTGGAGTGCAGTCATGTGAGTTCTTTATATATTTTGGAGATCAGGCCCTTGTCTGAGGTATCATTGGCAAATATGTTTTCCCATACTGTTGGTTCTCTCTGTAATTTGGCAATGTTTTCTTTAGCCATGCAGAAGCTTTTTATTTTGATGAGGTCCCATTTGTTTATTCTTTCCTTTATGTCCCTTGCTTTAGGGGACATGTCTGTGAGGATGTTGCTGTCTGAGATTTTCCTGCCAATGTTTTCCTCTAGGATTTTTATGGTGTTATGACTTATATTTAAGTCTTTTATCCATCTTGAGTTTATTTTTGTGTATGGCTTAAGTTTGGTGATCGAGTTTCATTTTTTTGCATGTAGCTGTTCAGATCTCCCAACACCATCTGTTGAAGAGGCTGTTTTTGCTCCATTTTATGCTCCTGCCTCCTTTGTCAAATACTAATTGACCATAAAGACTTGAGTTTATATCTGGGCTCTCTGTTCTGTTCCATTGGTCTATGTGCCTGTTTTTATGCCAGTACCAGGCTGTTTTGATTACAGTGGCCTTGTAATACAGTTTGATATCAGGTATTGTGATCCCTCCTGCTTTGTTCTTCTTTCTCAAAATTGCTGCAGCTATTCGGGGTTGTTTATGGTTCCATATAAATTTCTGAAATGTTTGTTCTATATCTGTGAACTATGTCACGGGTACTCTAATAGGGATTGCATTGAATCTATAGATTGCTTTGGGTAGTATGGCCATTTTGATGATGTTAATTCTTCCAATCCAGTAACATTACTTCTTATATCCCCAAACATCCCCCCAGCCACTGAGGCCACCCCTAACTTGCACATAGTACTGCAATTTGTATGCTCTCAATCATGAGAAATGCAGACCCATATTTTTGCTGTCTGGAATACACACCTTTCTCATCCCCCTTTTCCTAGTTAGCTCCTATTTTTCTTAGCTAAGCTAAATCATCACTCCTTCCCCAGACTAGGTCACATTCCTGTATTAAATGGCCTCACCACACCCTGGACCTCTCCTTTGAACTGCTTATCACAGTTGTAATTTTATATTTGTTTCTATTAATAAAGTATGAGCTGTAAGAAGGTTGGGCCACATTTCTCTTTGTACAGCATCATATCGACAGAGCCAGCATGGAACTTACTACCCAGGAGACAATTACTTCAGAGCTGTGGACTGAATGGATAATAGCTCAGCTGCTGGGCTCATGAACAACAAAAGCAAAGTAGTTTAATAGCTTCAGGAAAAAGCAAAAGCAAAAATCACTGTTATACCTTTGTAGGTTGCTACCCATGTGGCTCAACTGTCATTTAAAAACTAGCTTTTGGAGTGAGACAGACCCAAGTTTAAAACTTGGTACCCATAAACTGTAGAACTTTATACCAGTAATTTAACTTCTTTGGTGCTTAATTTATTTTTATCTGTAAATAGTATTAGTAATATGTAATTAATATATTACTGTAAAAATAATGATAAAGTCATCTACCCTATAAATATAATCATAATTATAAAGTTATAGAACAATTATCACACAATTAAATTTATAATTATTTACAATAATAATTATTAATAAAGTTGCCTACCCTATATAATTCTTGTGAGGGTTGAATGAGAAATATGCAGTGCTTAACATTCAAGCATTACTAGGTGAATGTTACCTATTATTATTTGGCTACAGCTACTTCAAATGCATCACTTTCCCTGGGTCTAAGAGGATTTCCTTGTTTCATAAAACACATGCAGTGGAGACTCAATGCTCTTCACTGGCACTGCCTCCCCGTCACCTGCTCTGCCTCTGTCTCCCCATCATCTCAAGTGTGGATTATGATCCCTGCTGTGATCCAGGCCACATCTGGGTGACTTTCTGACTCTTTCCTTTCACTCTACTGCACATCACACCCTTTGGGAAAGTGTGTCTGCTTTCTCTTCAAAATACACCCAGAATCTCACTACCCCCACCATGTCCACAACCACCACCCTGACCCACCTGGATTACTGCATCGGCCTCCGCAAGGGTCTCCCTGCTTCTGCCTTCTGCTTTATTTAGAGCAGCTAGACTGGCGCTGTTCAAAAGTAAGCCACATCAGGCCACTGTGCTGCTCAAACCCCAACAAGACTTCCCACATTCATGGAGTACAGCACAGTGTGCTTCTGCATTGGGGACAGCGCCTGAAGCCTGCCTCCTCCCTTAAATTCATTCTGGCTCATCTCCTCCCTCCCTCACATCTTCCCTCAAAGGAGAATGTTCCCCACCATCCTGCTTAAAACTGCAACTTCAACACTCTGTATCTGCTCTCTGCTTATGTTTACCCACAGCATTCATAGCCTTCTATAGACATTTTGCTTATTTTCTTTATAATTTGTCTTCCCCATGAGAATGGGAGCTCCATAATGGTAGGAGTTTTTCTTTGTTCAGTCCCTGCTGTCTCCCTAGCATCTAACACAGTGCCTGACAAGTGTGTGTTAAGTGCTTAATACACCTACCTTGAAAGAATACATAGAAGAATAAATGGATGAATGAATGAATGAATGAATGAGCAAGGCACCATTGCTCACAGGGCAAGAGCTACCCAGACACTATTTGGTATAAGTTATGAGGCACAGACTATAGCACCAACCCCGTGTTAAGAACATGTTGAGCAGAGACCCAGGAAGGGGAGAGGGTTAGAGAGGTATGCATGCCTAAGCACATGCCGAAGGTGGTGTGTTGGTAGTGGCAACACCAGACTTCGCACTGTGGGTGAGTGGCCGAGTGCAGAAAGATGAGGGTAGGTGCTCTCTGTGTATATAACGAGAGCTTCTGTTCTCATTCAGAGAATGGTCTGATCGGGCGGGCCAGCCAGTGATTTAGACAGACTGCCTAATCTCAGAGAGATAGATGGCTGCCGCAGGAGACTCTGGCCAGAAATCTCACTGGTTTGTGGGCCAAAATGAAGCAGGTTATATACTAGCCAAATTAATTTCCCAGTCGATTTGAATGAAATTTCCAGAAGAACATATGTTGGGAAACTGGCTCAGGATCCATTGTCCAGATGTTGGCAAAATAAAAGCCAAAAAAGGAATATTTAAAGCTGGCTGCCTGTCCTGTGGCTCCACAGCTTTTTGCCAAACAAAGAAGCTTGTCTTGCTAGAAGCTAAAGACAGGGCCAGGCTCTCGCTGGACAGGCCTTGAAAGAAACTTTGGGTCATATTTAAACAAACTTGGACTCAGCAGAGGACACTGAATTCCCAATTAGGGTGCAATTATTCATAAACTCAAGGAAAGTGAACTTCATTTAAAAAAAATCCAAGAGCATTAGTATTGAGACCTTATAAAATCAGCTTGCAAACCTGAAGCCTGAATTATGCATTACTGTCACCAAAACACATGAAGCAATTGTGGAAGGAACGAACTGGATTGTTACCTAGTGTCCTAAGAGAGAAGACATTCATACAGTTTTTAATGGTACAGACCCTTTACAGACCCTCTGGTCTAGGTTTCCTATATCAATTCCTTCCCTACACTTCGGAGCACAGTTTTATCTAACCGGCGGCCAGACAGGGCAAATTAAGGCATTTGCTATGACTGTTCTCATATTTCTCTGACTTGTCAATTCTTTCTTGCACTCAGTACCACTCACTTCAGGCTCCTTCATTACTTGTTCAGTCACCTTCTCCACCTCGGAGACCTCCGTTTTCTTTCTGAATGTTGCCAGCACACTCACTTGATCTTATCCTTGCACACCAGGTTGGGGTAAGGAACACAATCTCCAGCAGTGTGGGCTGATCCACTCTTAGAAGTTGGCCTGATACATCAACTAAGAGATAAGAAAGTTCAATAGAAGATAAATGAATTGTCACCCAGCTTATTAATGGTAGAACCCATTTGACAGGCCAAGCCTTCAAATTTCTAATAGAATACCTCTTCCAAAATTAGGATGGATAAAATAAGTTAAACTTTTTTTCTAGTTTGTTGGCAAGATCATATGTGATTTCTAAACTATTGAGACATTATAACTATCTAGGAAACATGTCCCCAAATCTTAGAAAACAATGCTTGGACAAAGAGTAAGGTACACAACAAGACTTTCTGAAAAGGCTGCTTTAAATGTCCCAAATTATTAACTAGATCTATTCTAACTACTTTCTACATAATGTCATCACCTTAGCTGAAAAATAAAACAATTCTGGGTAGTTAACACGGCATGGAATAAAATATTCACAGTTTTTAGCACTTGCACTTAAAATAATTGTTTAGAACCTTCATATGGAATCCAGAATAAAAATTTAATATTCATTGATCTTTATGTATATAAGTTCTAAAATGGTACATAAGTAAAAACATATTTTATTCACATGAAATCACAATATTTTTGCAGCTTAACTTACCTAGCTCAGTGTAGTAATAGCTTGGTACTTTACATGAATGATTATGAGTCTATCTGAAACTGTAGCCACTGCCCTAAAGAAAATGTTTCTGGCTTAACTGGGATAATTGTAGTCTCCTATTAAATATCACTCCTTCAGGGCTAGTTATTGTGGAGTATGAATGTGCCATTTTATATGCAAATAAAGTATACTGAGATTTGAATTAAAAGTTCTGCATATATCAACTGACAAATAATCTTATTATGATTTATATTAACAGAGAGAACTTCTTAAAATATGAGATGCTAATATTACACAAAACAAGAGGTAAATCTTTTCTTAATTTTTGTTTTCAAGATGGTCACATACAGCTCCAAATATTTTCTTTCCTCCTAACTAGCACAGATTTAGCATGTACACTCTGGGTTTTATTTTGAGTCAAAAGATTGTACGATATTGTGATTACTTATCAAACCTTTTCTTTTTCTTCTGGTCTTGACTCATCTTCAATCCTTTGGCTGTATGCCCACACTCCTGGGTGTCGACTTCATCCCAGACACTGTACTGCAAAGACACCTTGGAGTCCAGCAAACAGGGGAGCTTCCACAAACGTTGTGCAAGGGGTATAATCACTCAGGTCACATGTTTGTATTTGCTTTTTTTTCCTGCCAACTTCTTTGAATTTGATCTTTGAGTAAAAGTACCATAGGAAAAGTCATGATTCTGCTTTTCACATTTGAAGGAGCGATGTGTTTATGTCTCAAATTCCATTTCAGATCTTTGTCTTTTATTCGTATTAACCACCTCTCTTGGGGCTGTGGAACAACTATTAAAAATATGTATTATGCATATTTTGTGCCTATCAGAGCAGAGTTAACAATAAGAAATAAATACATACTATTTAAGGAAGTAACAAAGTAAAGCCTTTAATCACCATTTTCACCACTTGCCCTGCAGCTTCGCCGTCCTTGCCTGGAGCCCTCAGAGGCACGTGGGAGAGTTCAAGGGCATCAATGCTGAAGACTGAACTCTGATTTTCTGGCAATGCATCTAACTCCCTAGAGTTAAGGGATCACACAGCTGAACAAGAACTAAAGGACAGTATGTAAGTGATGATATCGTAGGGCTATACTACCTAAGCATGACATTATTGCACATTTGGGAATTTAATTACTTAAGCTGAAATTTGGTGGAAGCCCTACAGCCCACAAACGAGAAAGTTATCCATCCAGGAGTCAAAATTAAATATTTATGCTTCATGAGAAATACCCAAATTTTTATGATTGACATTGCAGTCTATTATACTTTTTAATTAGAATACAAGATAACAAGGGCATTATAACAGCAAGGTGGGGGTGCCGTTCAGCTGTTTTCCAGGGAACTTGGGGAGCCATGTTCATTGTCCACGTGGCTTCTCACACAATTCAAACACACCTGGTAGAGAGCTGAAAAGTGCCAAGGAACTGAGATTCTTGATCAACTTGAAAAGCAAGGCTTGGATAAATGGCATTATGAGATAAATGTGCATTAACTGTTTAAAGGCAGATATATTTATTTGATTGATGTGGTCCATCTGGCTAGATTATAATTTCCACACTGTCAGGCCCTATGTCTGTTATGCAACCACCTTCAACAATGTTGGTTGGATGGACAAAACTTAATAAATGCATGCTTTTCCAACCCTAGGTATTGTCCTATTTGTCTATTCTTTCAAAACTATAGTCACCCAACATTTATTCCCAACAGTTGGGTGATACACTTGCCTATACACACACAGAAACATTAGTATTAAAATGTATCTTTTCTTACAGCCTTTAAAATAAAATAAAATTTTATGTGCCTGTAAACACTTAGATGTTCTGCTTGAAAGCAAAGCAATGGGCTAAATCTGTCCTTAAAATGAGACTAGTTTCCAGAATAGAAAATTAAACAAATTTAATTAACATCTTAATGTTAAGAAGACATAGCTAAGATCACCCTCAAAATAATGAAGTTACATAAATGCCCTCATGGTTAGAGATGGCACAAATGGGCTTGTATGGAGCTTGTACTTGGTATTTGTGACAAAGGGATGGGTCACTGGAAAGGTCAGCATTTCAAAATGATCTCTTTAACTATCTCCATGATTTTAATCTTTCCCTGCTAATTCCACTCTCCAAAATGAAGTTGAGGTATATATCTAAAATGCAGATCTGGTCATGTTGTTATCTTGCTTTAATCACTTCAGTACTTCAGTAGCTTCCATCACTCTATGAGCAACTTATCTTGGTCACTTACTTGGCAAAAAAGGTCTGACCTGAACCGCGTCCTTCCCACAGATTCAACATCATTTCCCTCCACTCTTTGCCTTATGCTCCAGGTTATACTAAAGAGACGGCGGTTATCTCCCTGAACACAGTACAGTAGTTCACACCTCTGTACCTCTGCTTATGATATTCCCTTTGTCTAGAATGGTGCCCTCAGCTTTCTGCACCTTGTTGACACTCTCCCTTTAGTGCTTATCAAGTTTCCTCTTGAAGCTGTTTGGTTGCTGATCCTCTGCTATAGTTCAAAATAAGCCTGAGCATATCACAGTATTTACTATGTTACATTGAAATTAACCAGTTACATGTCTATATCCTACTCTAGACTCCAAATATCCAAATATAGTTATTTACTATAAGTAAATAACCTGATGTTGGGAACTCAGGTGGAAAAAATACTCAAGCATGACTTAGCTCTACATGCTAACATTTGCGAAAAAATCATCTCTTGTAAACTGCAAGAGATGTTTGTGCTGGGGCATCTCAGTTATGGTTCACGGTAACTGAACTTGGTGTTATTTTCCTATCTGAAGTGCTTCTAAAGCTTTTTATTTTCTTTTAAATGTAAGAGCTCAAGCAAGTTTTATGATTCAAAAATAATTATAAAATCATTTCTCTATTTCAAGCTAGTATGCCAACATATTGCCTAGAGAAGCTTTCTTATAATTGTTATAAACTCAGAAAAAATATAATAGAAATGCTGGCATTCCTTTAACAATAGCGGTTCTAGTAGGTGGAATTATCAGTAGATATTGAAGCCCCCAGTCTCCAATTTCCAGACAACACAGTGACTTAAACAGTACTCTCCAAAGCACAAAGCAGGCAACCTTTTTTTGTCCTTTGTGAATTTTCCACCTCTTAGACCTGCTCCCCTTCAGTTTTCCTATGTGCACGCTATCTACATATCTGTCTCACCATGTATCACTATTCTTTACAATTTCTTCTGGGATTAGTTTTGTTACCACACCAAAATCTTATGCATAATTATGTGAAGTTGCTATGGAGATTTTATGTGATGTGACATGAGGAAAATCTATTGTGTTTAAGATAATTCTTCATATTAATGACTCAGGAATCTCATTTGCCCCTTATTTTATCTGGGATTATAACCAAGTACATATATTTGAATATCTATATGCAAAAGCTATCTTATTAATAACATGACTCAAAAAGTATTAAATTCACTAAGAAGATGCAGCATTTCCGTGTAGCCAGGCCAACTCCTCGTGATTTAGAAGCTGATATGGTACTTTTTGAATACCAGCTGAACTCTTGCCTGCATCCTTTAAAAAGTGACCCCAAATGAGTTCTATACATATTGGGGTTATCTCATAACTTAGAAAATGTAATTTTGGAGAATGTGTTGAACTACTTGTGCAGAATTAAGGGCAATAGAACAAACTAAATTAAAAATAATTTATTTGTCCTTCTACTTAGCACAATATATTTGGAAGTGGGACCTATGGGTAAAATTGATTAATAGACATTAGTCAAAGGCAATTCAGACTGACAACTTTGAGCTAAACAACAGAAGGCAAACTTCACACCATATAACAGGGTCATAAAAAATTTTATATCTTTTTTGCATGACGTCTCCACTATCAGGTTAGGATGGGGAAATTCCTGACATACGGCACTGATTACCATTAGACAACTCACACGGATCTGTCATCAGTCCTCTGATCAGTAAAGCTGACTTCAGGATCACAATTGATTTTTGGAGAGAAACATTTGTAAGTGGAAGAGAATGTTGATGAACCTGGCCGCTGGCCATCAAGAAAGTGACGTCCAGAGAGTAAATACAGAAGTTAGAGGAGTGAAATTTCCAATTTAAAGCTGACCAATTATGGAAACAATCCCTAAGCAACTTTGTCCATACACAACCAAGTTAACAGTTTCCCAAACAACTAATTCTGGAAAGAGAGTAGGGTTTTAACCCAGGATGATTTGACACCATGGATCCCCAGAGAGAAATCCAACTGGAACAGAGATAAAAAGAAAGCGAAGAGAGGGAGGGTAAACAGAGCTAGAGGGACCAAGGGTGATGCTCTAGAACAGTGAGACCATAGCTGGTTTATGTATTTCTTTTAAAGGAAGAGTTGGTATTTTTGTATTAATAAGGGTGATGCGTAACCCATAAAAGTTTGAGGGATAAAGGAGAAAGAACAGAAAAGAATGAGAGGAAAAAGAGAAAAGAAGAGACATAATGAAAATGCCTACTCCCAGGCTCAATAAAGTATAAAAAGGGAAGCCTTAATAAACAAGCTTAAACAAAGAGGAAGTCTGCCAGTCAGGGCACCCATAGGAATTTTGGGTAGGCTGCCAAAGGGCTCCAATTCAATCAAGTACCAGGTGAATCTGAACAGCAGGGAATTCCTTTCATTGTTCCGATGGTAAAGCAATGAAGTGCCTTCTTCCTAGAGTCTGAGAATTGTCTATACCAGACATGCCAGCAAGTGTCTGACAAGCAGCACAGCAGGTGGTGAAACTTGGAGAATTGTTCTCTATGCTCCAATTGTTAAAAGGGAGAAATGATTATGGGAATAACAAACGATTGTTCATGGAAGAAAAAAGGAAAAAACATATAAGGATGTGAATGAAAAATAAAACAAGTTTCCAAAGGCTGGTGAGTGGCAGATCACGGCAAATCAAAAGAGAGCTGGGAGGAACTGGAACCAGTATGCGACTGAGGGTCCTCTCACTAAAGGAAAGACACCAGCTCAGAGGGAGGATTCATAACCATCTCACATGTAATAAGTGTGAGAGAGGAGTATAATTTGGAGACTAAAGAGCTGGATATTTAGAAAAAGTCAAAAAAGTTTGGATGTCTCAGTCAATATTCCTTAAGCAGAGCTACAAAAGTAGATTCAGGGATTTTCTCAGTATAAAAGTCATATTTTTTATGGACCCACAAGATCTCAAAAAGGACCTTTAGACTTTTGACATCATTTCAGTGGTATAAAAATGAATGTTAAGTGTACCCTAACAACTTGGGAACAAATGCCGTCATGCGGCCCAGCACCGCCCTTGTACTTCTGATCACAAAGTCTTTGTCGAAAACTAATAAAAAAGAACAGAGGTAGACTTGATGGACAAATGGCATATCCCTTCCACAAGTAAAGGCAAAGCTAATATACTCACACAGTAAAATAAACATTGGGTGGCTCGAAGAGTGAAAATTGAAGAGACAATTGAGTCATTATCCACTAGAAGACTACAGGGCAACCAAACTCAAGAGAACCTACTACTCCTAGAAAAGGCTACAGAAAACCACACTGAAATCACAAGTCTAGCAAATGTCTCAGCAAAACAGTACTATCTATCATATTAAATTCATGTTCTTTTTAAAAATTTTATAGCTTTTATAGTTTTCAGTTTGTAAATGTATGTTGGTTCTGTTAATATAAAAGAATAATAAGCATTGGGATGTGTGGAAGGAAGGGCAAATAATCAAAGATAAAAATCTGTAAAAATAGTGTCAGAAAATCCAGGGTTAGTCATGGCTTACAGACCCTGATTAGATCTACAAAGAGTGTTAGGTTACAACTGTGTCAGGAGTCAGATGAGAACAAGGATGGGACTGACTTATTGCTTCATGCAGATACGTAATGCTAATAGGAGCAGAATCATCAATTCCTATGTTGTTTCTACCTCTATTATCAAGGCATATGATCTGCAAGTGGAAAGAAGAGGAAAACATGAAATCCAAGGTGGGTAAGGAGAGCCAAGGGAGATCAGCCAGCTGCTTTGCATAAATTCAAGTCCAGCAATAAATTACACTCAGCAATAATAAAGGACCTGAGAAGGGACTATGGAAGTATTGCTGACAATCTTTGGGGAGTCGTAATGAGTCAGAAAGGGCCCATATTGAAAGTGGGATGATGTATTTATTTTTAAAAAAACATTTCAGAATTTTTTTATTTTCAAAACCAAAGAAAAAAGCTGCATTTAGAAGCTATAAATCGGTTTTTATGCTGATTATCACAACCCCCCCCCACACACACACAAACCCCACAACATTTCTAGAATGCAGTATGTTAAAAGACTATGAGAATTAGAAAAGAAATCAATGGTCTCTAGAAGTTAATGGGGCTCCCTAAAAAAAAAAAAAAAAAAGAACTCCTATTCATATCTTTTTGGAAAAAGGTAACAAGACTGAGAGGCAAAGTGAAACTGGATTTCTGCCTTGTGTTTAATAAAATGTTTCTTGATCAAGAAGCAGGATACAGAATGGGGACTAGATGATCATTTTGGTTAAGTAATATTATAGAGGCATACTGTAGTGTTCTCTGCCTAACAATTGTGTTGAAACGATACAACAGAGAATCATAAAATGCCTGGACTTGAAGTCAGAAATCTAAAGTTGAGGAACTGCTTCGCACTGACTAGTTCAGGGGTTCACAATCTGGCCCACTGCCTGGTTTTGTAAATCAGGTTTTGTTGGAACACAGTCACACGTATTTGTTTACCTGTTGTCTAGGGCTGCCGTCTGCTTCAGTGGCAGAGTTGAATAGCTGTGCAAAGACCACATAGCCCACAATGCTGAACATTTTCTACTGGGCCCTTTACAGAAAAAATTTGTCAACCCCTCACTAGTCACATAAGCTAGGACACATCATAACCTCTCTGATACTCGTTTTTATCATCCTCATTAGTAGAAATTGATAACTACGACAAATATTTCAGAAGGTTTCTAATGAAATAATGTATGGGAAAGCTCTTTATGGATTGTAATGTGCTATCCACACAGAAGGCATATCTTATTACCATCACTCTGCCTTTTCGAAGATTAATAGCAGTGCTTTTCACAATAAAGACTTGCTAATCCTCAATACATGGGAGGCCCTCAAAAATACTGGATGGTTTCCTGGCTGGGTTGCTCAGTTGGTCGGAGCGTCATCCCATTCATCAAAAGGTTGCAGGTTCAATTCCCGGTCAGGGTGCAAACGAGAGGCAACCAATGACTATTTCTCTCATGTCGATGCTTCTCTCTCTCTCTCCCTTCCTCTAAGAGCAGCTGATGGACTTTTAATTGGATGTGTGGATAGATGGATGGATGGGTAGACGGATGAGAGCAGTACCTATACCTCATTTAGCTGTGACTATGTGCCAGGGACATATAGTGTTTTAGATACAAAAGCTCGTTTCTTCCTTATAACAGAACTGGACATTATTTACACTTTACTGCTGAGTATAGGTAAAGAAATTTAAATAATAATATAAGGAGCAACAGTCAATATTTGTCAAGCACTTAGTATATCCTAGCCACTACGCTAAGTACTTAAAAATGTTATTTCATTTGATCCTCTCATCTGTTTCATTAGGTGCTGGTATCTTCATTGTCATTGTCATCATCATCATCATCATCATCATCATCATCATCATCATCAACCCATATTCCTAGAAAAGAAAATAAGGCTCAGAGAAGCTAAGTAACATCCCAAGGTCATACATGTGATAACTGACAGACCTGGCATCAAAACTTTGTCTTCCTGACTCTGATCTTCTACCCGTCAGATGTTGGGGTTCTACCTATCATACCAGGGGTTCACAGGGTCAGTATGTCTTATTTGTCTTAACAGACTACATTCTCAGCAAGCTAACACATAGCTTTGTCACTAACACAGACACACACAAAATCTCTTAATAGTTCCAATTAAGAAATGGTTGAGACCCACAGGCAAAAGTAGCATCAGTCCTGCCTTTTTCAACAATGGCCAAATTATTGGAATAAACACTGGGCTTTGAGCACATGGGTTTACTTCCTAATCCTCATTGGATCCCTATTATGGGATCCAATAATATCCCAACCACATATTGACAGACAGAAATAAACTGTAAATGTGTATGTATCTGAACCCCAAAAGGCAAGGCCAGCTTGGGTCATGATCCAAATACTCATTCAGTACCTAGTATGTGCCAGGATAGCCCCTGATGGCCTGCCCTATTTAGGAACCAGCCTTACTGGATGAGGGAGAAGGATTTTTCCAGAATCCTACCACACAGAAAAAATACATATACGTGTATACAACTTGATTCATATATATATGATGCAACAGAGACTCTATCTATATCTATATCTATATCTATATCTATCTATCTATATCTATAGACCGCATATTTAAACTGAAAGACAAGTTCCATGAGAGCAACAGGAGTTTATTTTCTAACATCTTATTCAGCATGTAAACAACTTCAAAACTGCAACTGAATACAAAAAGAGCTTGCTGTGAATATTTTGAAGATCCATCACTCTACTCACACAGGCATATTTATGGAGGCCATAAAGAGACTCCCTTTTTATTTATTAATCTGATTTCTAAAAGTTTCCTGGATTTCAACATTTTTCTCTCATTTTTCTTGTTAGATTTATACTGTCTGAAAACTACAGCTTCATTCAATTTGAAATGTGTTCACTATATAGTTCAGTCATTGTGAGGGGAAAAGCCTTCAATAATTAAAGTAGCAGAGGTGAGTCCTGCTGGCACTCAAATGCTCTTGTAAGATGTTAGCCATTAATATTTCTAGAGAAAATGCCTTATTCAACACTATGCTCTTATTATATCACTTATAGACACTTCCCTGATAGTGTACATTTAAAGCATATAATAAATCAACACAGGGAAAAAGATTGGCTCATCTTAAAAACAAAACCCCACAGAAGTAGTTTAATGGACAAATTTTGTTGATAGTTTAGTTTTGCAATTTTTTTCTTTTTTATCCTCACCTGAGGACATTTTTTTTTATTAATTAGAGAGAAAGAAAGAGAGAGAGAGGGAGACAGACAGAGAAACACTGATGCCAGAGAGAAACATTGCCAGGCTGCCTTCTAGTATGTACCCCGACTGGGGAGCAAACCCACAACCTGGGTATGTGCCCTAATGGGCAATCGAACCCATGGCCTTTTGGTTTATGGGACAATGCTCTAATCAACTGAGCTGCACTGGCCAGGGCTACTTTTGCAAGTTTTTATAACCATTGTAAGTAACAATTTTCATTCTGAGAATCTTTCTTTACAAATCGCTTATCTATAGTAAAAGAGTAGCTCTGGCTGGTGTGGCTCAGTGGAATGAGTGCTGGCCTGTAAACGGGAAGGTCTCAGGTTCGATTCCCAGATTGGGGCACATGCCTGGGTTGCGGGCTGGGTCCCCGGTAGGGGGCTGCTCAAGAGGCAACCACACATTTTTGTTTCCCTCTCTTTCTCCCTCCCTTCCCCTCTGTCTAAAAATAAATAAAATCTTTAAAAAATTTTTTAATTAAAAAACAGTAAAAGAGTAAAAAAGCTAAAGTTAAAAATTTGTTAGAGAATTTTTTAAAACACTGGTAACTTAAATCTTAAATAAAGATTTTAAATACCTCAACTAAAGAAACATGTTTTATGGGAACCTCCTTCTGCAGTGTTTATTAAATTCTCTTGGCACTTAGAAATTACAACGTGTTAGAAACTAAAAAATATTAAGAAAACATGGTTAAACACTTATTACTGATTTAATGTCTCAAAATCGGGATTTGAAGAGAATTGAAGGATCACACGGAATATAAATTGGTATGATCTTTTTGGAGGGTACTATGCACAAAAGTTTTAAGGTACATATAAAACACTTCTCTCAAAATTTATCATAAGAACATGGTAATTCAAGGAGACAATAATGTAAGTGCATTTATGTTCACCAAGACTTTATTTATTATAAAAATGATATAAACGTCCCAAATATGGATTGGTCAATACATTTTAAGTCCAGCTGTCCTCAACTTCCTTAAGTGCAACCTTGAAATGACCCGGCTTCCATGGAACCTCCTTACAATCCTTCCTATGTGCTAAATGTGAATTCTTATTCACCTGACTAATAAAATCAGGAAAAAACGACAGCAGAAACATCAACCACAAAATGGGAAGGCGGCACTCCCTGCCCTGCCAGTGCTGCAGGTCACTACAGTGTGGGCGGCAGCCCTGCCCTCCCCGGCATCTCTGGCCTGAGAAACTGTTCACTTTCACTGCAGCTTTTTCACCGGATCAGAGCCAAGGGGACTTCCAGGGGGTGCAGAGGAGGGACCCAGCAGACCTCAGCCCTGGGCTACCCTCCAGAGAGAGAGCTTTGACCATTATCTCCACTTTGATGAGATTTTACTTAAAGATATTTTCTGAATTCTGAAAAGAAAATACAAGTCTAAAAACTACTGCAGTAATTAATGCTTGATCTTGGCGTGCACTCGCTAGCTTTCTCTCTCTCTTTCTCCCCCTCCTTCCCTCTCTCTCCAAATGACAGCGAACCAGAAAAAGTGTTAATTGTAATTACAGGGATTGTAGGTCTCAAACTTAAGACAGGGCTACCATCTCCTACTTGAAACTTTTTGTTCCAGATGCATTTTGAAACTCAGAATAGTTTATTAGATAATTATGAGAGAACATATATTCTATATTATGTATCAGTCGCAGGAAGGACTTGGGCTGCAACTCATAGTCAAATGCATGAATGTGTATGAAATGAAACATAAATGTTTACACCAAATGAATTAAATACAAACTGTAGTTGACTCACACCAAATTTCATTAGATTTTTCTGTCAGCTGAGTTGGGTCAAATATTTCAAAAACAAACAAAAGTGAACATGTGACTTTCAGAGCTCGTTGCATATTGGGATTGTGTCTAAAGGACTGTGTACCCATGTGATGGAACCAGAGCAGGAGGAGCTGAAGGTGGAGGCCTCAGCCCAGACACTCACCGAACTGAACCCAGGAAACAAACGTTTGATTAGGAAGGCAAAGAGTAAAAGGTTAGATTCTGTACAAATGTAGAAATACGACACCAAAGATAATAAACTGGAGATTATAAACCCATTTCAGCAGTCAGTATGTATGTCTATTCCTACATCATTCTCTAAAATATGTTTTTATGAAGGGACTATATATTGTATATATAATACCATAATAATTTGGTAAAGTGAAAATGTGTCCACCTTGTATTGTTAAGAAGGAAAAACTGCCAAGAAATAAGTATTTTTTCCCATGAGTAGACAGGTAAATGGATAGATAGGCAGACAGAGAAATCTCTTATCTATGTGTGCACATGGATAAAAAAAAAAAAATCTATGTGGCCCTGGCCAGTGCGGCTCAGTTGTTGGATGTCAACCCCTGACCGAAGTGTTGCAGGTTTGATTCCAGGCTGGGGCACATGCCTAGCTTGCAGTCTGACACCGGTTCCGGATGCAAACGATCCCAGTCCCAGTGCCAATCCCAGGTCTAGGTACATAGGAATGAAACCCATCAATGATTCTCTCACATCAATGTTTCTCTCTCTCCCTTCACTCTTTCCCTTCATCCTTCCCTAAAAAAACAAATGAAAATGTCCTTGGATAAGGATAAAAAGAAAAGAAAAAAATATCCATGTGGAATGATAAATACCAAAATGTTAATAATGTTTATCTTAAGATAGTGTAAATTCAGGTAATTTTTAATTTCTTCATTAAATGTTTTTCTATTATTTGATTTTTTTTACAATGAGAAAGTATTATTTTCATGAACAGGATTAAAAAAGTTCTTTTCCTTTGGTGAAAAATGCAATTATTAGCAATTTTTATATAATTTAGTCAGTCTGGCTTCAAGCAATTCACCTAAAGTCACATTGTCAATTTGTAGCAAAATTATATTTGGATTCAAGTCTTTCAGCTTCTAGACCTATGTCTTCTCCATTTTTCCATGCTACATTTCAAAATGAAGCATGAGATATGGTACCTGTCTTGAAAGAGCTAATGACTAAGTAGAGGAGATAAGAAACATAGGTAGGAAGCAATGATCAAACATTAAGAGATGCTATCTACTTAAGTATCGCTGCAAATCCTTTTGGAAGTTGTGAGGGGCACATAAAAATCTTAAATAAAAGAGAATGAAATACAGTGTTGCATCACACATATCACAAATCCCTACGAATTCAGAGGTGTAGAAGATAAGATTTGGCAGTACCAGGAAAGCCTTCATGGGTAAAATATGGATACGCTTTGAAAAGGCCAAGGTCAGGGAGGACATTTCCAGACAGCATGACCAATGATTCACAGTGGAGATGAGACGTTGTCTGTGCTGGGGAGTTGGGGGAATGAGACTGGTGGAGGGGAGCTAGATTATGAAAGGCTTTGAAAGCCAAGGAAAGAGTGGTTTGGGTTTAATGTGGAAAAAAATGAGAGCCATGAACAACTTTCATTAAGCTGCCATGTGACAGAAGCCACTTAACTGGTATGCATCTTCCAGCAGTGTGTGGGGGGATTGCCCCACGGAGACTGGAGTCCAAGAGGCCAGGTACAGAGCGACGAAAGTGATGACGGGCCACAGAAATGGACAAAGGGTCAAAATTACGGATGGAAGCAAATGGCTGAGTCACAGAGATCCCAAGGTTTTAACGACTATCTCTGAAAATAATGATCTCTTGACTGAGGCAGATAGCTTAAGTGACATTCACTATCTCAGAAGGGACAGTGAAGAATAAGGAAAACATTAAGTGCTTATGTTCATTAAAATTATACTATAACTAGCTTTGAGATACTAAACTTTGATTTGAGCACTGAGGCCACTGGGCCAGGTTCAAACTTTCAATTTTCAATAGAGTTTGACTTTGTTCTGAAGCTCAAGCCATGCACTCTCATTTCACACAGCTCTCACAGACTCGGGGCTAGGCTGAAAATACGGAAGACAGATATGCCAATCCCAATTAAAGGGAAACAATGATTAAAAATACAAGCAACCCCCCCCCAAAATAGGAACACTAGGTCGATAGCACATGTTTGCATGTTAGAATAGGATCTTATATAGCTTACTTAGCTTTGAAATGTTTTCTTTTGATTTATTTGTAAAAGAGAAAGGACAAACTATTAAAGGTAGAACATGAACTAAAATTCAAGTAGTTGTGTCTTCCCTGTATTTGCTTAAGTACTCTATTTTTTGTTTGAAGTGTCTTTTCTTTAAAGAAATGACTTATTTTCTTCATCCAGTCTGCCTCATCAGGGTCAGTACTTGATTGGCTCAGTAGCCACGTTAGCTGGGACCCCACTGCCTCTGAACCTTTAAATAGACAGTGCTTTGAATTTCATCTTGGAGATCAGGTGACATCCAAATCCACTTAGCTTTTCACTGGCCTGGTATTTGATGTCATGAGAGACCTTGATGAAATTACAATCCCATTAGTCACGATGGGGGAAGACAGAGACCTTAGGTGGCTAATGTTCCATTCATAACAAGAAAGAGACATTTAGCATTTGTAAAGGGCATTGAGTTCTGATAGTTCCCTAAAGAACAAGGCTCAAGTGAAGAAATGTTACCAGAAAATGTTTGGGAAAGAAATGATTGAAAAGGCAAGATTACATTTATCCAAACAGCTTCACTTTGTATACTTTTTACAACATTTCTTGAATAAAACAATTTCGTATTCATGTCAATATGGGTAGGAGGAAGGGCAGTGCAGGAAAGGAAGGACACATCTAACAACGTAGCAATTCTGTTACTGAGAAAACTGGGAAATTGCACGGAGCACTTGATTGATGTCAAGGAGGTGCCTCTAAATATAAAGGGTAAATGGCGGTTACATGTAAAGGGCTTTTAATCTGGGTGATAAATTGCCAGATTCCATTATGCTTAATGAGTCTCATCAATGCATAGCTAGACTCAAGAAAATAATAAGACCCCTTTCAGAACCTAGTATAAACAAATTGGAGGAATTAATAATAAAAATTCTATTAATGTGTATGCAATTTCAAGAAGTTAATGAAGTCAATTTAAAAAGTTTAGCTAATGTATTTTAAACATTTTTTTAAAAATACCTGATCATCAAAATGGATTCACTTTTCGTCTTGTTCATTCTTTCTTTCTTTCTCTTTCCTGTCTCTCTCTCTCTGTCTCTCTCTCTGTCTCTCTCTCTCTCTCTCTCTCTCTCTCTCTCTTTAACTCAAGCATGTCCTATGTGAGACTTAAAGGATTACATTTCTTTTGGTTAACTCTTCTCCAGTGAGAGCCCTGCTTAGATGTTATGGGAGTGTTACAGGCCCTAGAATGCTTAAAGATGCTTATTGACCTGGAAGTAACAAGTGAGATTCATTCAAGTGTATTTGCCAAGTCTCATAATATGCCTCCTTACCCAATGCAGACTATAGGAAGGCAAAAATCCTCAGTAGCTAGACTGGTAAAACATCAACCTTTTGCTTCTTGATATAGTCTCAGGTAGAAAACAAGAAGCAGGATCTGAAAACATGTATGTGTAGTTCAAAACAGAAGGGGTTGACTCTAATCAGCCAAAACCCTTGGCCCAAACAAGAGGAGTCTGCTGGTTTTTCATCAACAAATAGGTGGGCAATATACCATCAGTCATGGATTTGAAATCAGACTCTCACTTCTTGCCATTACGATTCTTTTAACCATCATTTAAAAAGAACTTCAGTACTCAAGCGTATAATCAAAGCATGTGGGAGATTAAAAAAAAAAAGAAAGTAAAAAAGTTGCCCGTGTTTTGTAGATAAATCCCTAGGCGAGGAGGCACAATCAGACATCTGTGCTCAGTTAGATTTCCATGAAAACGAATGCCATGTGCTCCTTAATGCAACGTGAAATAACATAACTTATGGTTTTTGAATGGCACCAAGGAGCATGGAGATTGCCTGCAATGCTGTTTGCTTCAGAAGTTAGAAACAAGCCTGTGTATAAAATTAGCAGATAACACACACAGTGTCTGGCACACAGTAAGCACTCAGTAATTATTTCTTCAGAGTTGAATGGAAGAGTGAGCTCTTTTATACACAATCTGCTATATAAAGCTTGTACATTCTCTATGTTACTATAAAAATAATATACGTTCTCATGCACATCTGCTTTAACCTCTGAATCAATAAAGACTGAGCGCCAATCTCTCCTCAAACATTCAGTTGACTTACTACTTGCTGCCTTAAAATGTTACATTTCCCAGAATTCTTTTAAGACTTATTTGGTATTTATAATACAGTGTAAGTTAAAAAGAAAGTTTCTGGGTGAGATTCTCTTGGATCCCAGTTCTAACTCTTCTGCTTGGTTCATATGATTTGGATTATGTTATGTAACCTTTTCAAGTCTCAATTTCTTTAACTGTTAAATAAAATTGATAAAATACCACCTAAAATATAGGATTGTTGAGATGATTTAATGAACATATTTGTCAAAAGGCCTGACACATGATACTCACTAATGTTAGATATTATTAGTATTCCATTGAGCTTTTATGCTTATACATGAGTTTAAAGGCATGAATCCAGTCCTGACATTGTTGGAAAAACATGGCAGAAATGTACTACAGGTGCAAGACACCAGAGGATGAAGGGATACCGCTGAAGGTCAAATGATGTACATGAAAGATAGGAGGCAGGTGAATGGACCCCAGGCCTGCCTGTATTACAGTCTGAGGCAGGACTGGCCCTGCCTTGGGCAGAGACTTCCGTAAGCCAGATTAGCTTTCTAAGCAAAATAAGGTTTTATCTAATAAAGATTAGTACAGACAGCCTGATAGGACACAGATGACAAAGTGAGGACCCCTATGGACTCTACCTGGACTTCATAAGAAATTTCTTCATCTCCTCGGAAGAAAAATATGTTTTTAATTTTCAAAAAAAGTTGTTTTTGGAGTAAAAAAATACAGTAATATATCTAGCCATACCACCAAACATTCCCTTATCGTAGGGATTAAATCTTATGAAGGACAAAAGATAGATGATCAACACATACACATATGTACAAATACCCTTGAGAGCACCAGCATGAGGGGAGAGGCACATAGCATTTAGGCTCAAAGGTTATGTGGAAATTATTGTATTTACTTTGTAGGAAAATAAACTAAAAGATGCACATTAATTATTAAATAGCTTCCCCCTTTTCAAACACAACAATTGGCCTCTAGGAAATAAAAGAGGTAAATAGTAAAATGTAATAGTAAAAGGTAATTAAGCAAATTCATTGCTTCCAGACAATAAAACTCAAATTTATTAACAGAAATTTTCTTGTATTTCCATTCTATGTCTCTCTTCCTCCTCCCCAAAATACCACCAACACACAGAGTTTATTCCTCTACACCTCATATGGAGATCTTGGTGAGTAGCAAATGTGATGCCTCCATTAAAAGCAAAATGAAAAAAAGATTTGTTAATAGAGTAAAGTACTGTACATGACAAATTATTAGCTTAAATAAATTACTACAACTCATTGGGCCTTTGTTTCCTATATGAAAGTGAAAATTCATTTCTTCCTGTAAGCAGCCTGAGATGACCTTTGGAAATGGCTTGCTATTTACTTGACCCAGAAAGCCCCAGTGAAGCCATTCAAGAGGTTCAAATCTTTGTGTTCACTTTAAGAACACTCATGAAGCTGCCCAGGCCATCAAGGGTATGCATATGTCCAAAAAGCCACCACCAAGTACCTGAAGGGTGTCACCGCACAGAAGCAATGTGATCCATTCCATCGTTATAATGGTGGAGTTGGTAGGTGTGCCCAGGCCAAAAAGTGGTCGGGGAGCCAAAATGAGTGCTGCATTTTTGCTGCACATGCTTAAAAATGTAGAGAATAATGCTGAATTTAAGGGTCTGGATGTAGACTTTCTGGTCATTGAGCACATCCAGGTGAACAAAGCTCCCAAGACGTGGCACAGAACCTACAGGGTTCATGGGCAGATTAACACACACGTGGGCTCTCCCTGCCACATCGAGATGGTCCTCATTGAAAAAGAGCAGATTGTCCCTAAACCAGGAGAGGAGGTGGCACAAAAGAAAAAGATATCCCAGAAGAAACAGAAGAAACAAAAGCTTATGGCCTGGGAGTAAATTTAGAATACAATAAATGCTAAGAAAAGTAATGCAGAATGTTGGTTGTCTTTATTAGCAAATATATTTCAAGTGTCCTTACAAGATAGACCAAATGAGTTTTCTTCTGATTAAAATTAAAAACATAGTTTATTTTGTTTAAAAAAAAGGAAGTGAAAGTTCAGGGATCCCTGAGGGCAGAGCCAGTGCCCAGTACTTCTCTGGGTTTATCATCTCTGCAAAGAATTCTGGATGCCATACAGGGTAAATAATCCACATGGGCCCGAATGGCTGTCCTCTCTGCTCTCACAAGGTCTGGCTTGTGCAAGAGGCTTACAAAGATCTCTGACCATCATCCTCCAATCCATCTCACTGTCACAAATGCCAGGGGAAGGGATTTATGCATATTTCTCCTTTAAAAAACTCACTGAGCAGCATACATGGGATTCTAACCACAGATCTGGAATAAAGACCGTTTTTCTTTGAAGCAGGTTTGCTGCTTTTCTGTCTGTATCCCGTGAGAGGTAGGGA